>NC_139225.1:50710745-51446618 GCF_055691185.1 Crinia signifera | reverse complement strand
TGAATGGGGGGTAGCGAGCATCGGAGACGCGCACATGCAAGAATCCCCAGCACACCGCAGTGATTGGCGTGCCAGAGACGGGTACAATGAGAATAGCTCCATCTGGACATAATGCCCACACCATTTGCTGGCAGGATTACTCCCTCTCACACACTTTTTTTTTACCTGTCTGGCAGCTCATCATGTCCTTCAATCAGCCCTGCTGTGTTCCACGGTAGCTCCGCCCTCACTGTAGCTCCGCCCATCTGTTCTGTGTAGCTCCGCCCCCTGATCAACCTCTGCTGACACTTGTGAACCTGTAGTTAAAGGGAGGGGGGAGTCGGACTTGGGAGCTGGCTGAGCAGGAATTCATGTTGCTGGTGCAGCTGCCTGTCATGCAGTGTGACAGGCAGCTGCAGCCACAGAGAACAGCAGCCAGGATGCAGAGCAGGAAGAGCGTCCTGCAGGGGGGGGGGGGGGGGGGGGGGGGGGGGGGGGGGGGGGGGGGGGGGGGGAAGAGCTCCTCTGATGCTGTGACCAATCCTCCTGCAGCAGCCCCGCTGTCAGTAAGCTGCTGCTGTGATCACTTCTTCCGGCTGGTCTCCGTCCTCTCCTCCAGGTGTACAAAACAAATGCGCGCTGGGAAACAGGAAGAGGGGCAGCTACTTGTTCAACGCTGGAGCCAGGGAACTGCTTCCGGGCCGGTCACTGCTACCCATAACTCCGCGGTGGCCGGCCCCTTGTTTCCTGCTGCCCTGCCATCACATACACTAACGATGGGGCTGTGGGGCAGTTATTGCTGCTGTGACCTGGATTCAGTGTCACTTGCACTTTTCGGCCTCAGGGTCGGCTGGCCTCCCGGGAAAGTTCCCGGTGGCTTTAAGGGCCAATCCGCCCCTGACTGTCGGCAAATGGTGTGGGCATATGTATAGGCAGCGCTGCTAGTGTCAGCAACGGGTGTGGGCATTAGGTATAAGCAGGGCTACTACTGTCGGCAGCTGGTGTGGGTATATATATAGGCAGCGCTACTAGTGTCAGCAACTGGTGTGGGCATTACGTATAATCAGCCCTAAGACTTTCTGCAACTGGTGTGGGCATTAGTATAGTCAGCGCTACTACTGAGGGCAGTAAGGTGCACTACTGGTGGCTTTATGCGTATAAGCAGGAGTACTTTGGGCATTTCTCATAGCATAATGTCATATGGGCATTAAAGTGTGCAGTATATTGTGTAAGGGGTATTACGGTGTGTGGTATAATATGTAATGATCATTATGTTGTGTGGCATAATGTGTAAGCGCATCACAATGTGTGGCATAATGTGAAATAGGCAGTACTGTGTGGCATAATATGTAATTAGCATTACTATGTGTGCCATAATGTATAATGGGCATTACGGTGTTATTGGTACTGTTACTAACTTTTTTGCGCGTGCCTGTGGCACGCATTCTCTCGGTTATCACTGTGGAGGTGGGGCAGTTACCAATTCACTTTCTGGCACAGAGCACAAAAATGTCTTGTTATGGCACTGGTGCTGTATAATGTAAATAAGGTGGTGTACTGTGTGGCGTAATTTGATATGAGAGTACTATTGTGTGGCCATGCCCCTTCCTTGTGAGACCAAAGAGGGCACAAATGTAAATTTTGCAGGAGGGCGCTGAACACCCTAGCACCGGCCCTGACTACAAATGTTTTTTTCTAATGCATTTCATCACACAATTGTAGCGCCGTGCTGCCCCCCCCCCCCCTCCTCCATGCAGCATTTTACCACAATTCGATGGCCTGTGGGGTGATAGCAAAGCCGACATAATGCAATTGTAAAGTAATTTGGCTCTCCCTCCCCACAGGTCCATGAATCGCGGTAAAACGCAATGGAGGGGACTAGTTATGTAAGACGTCTAGTGAGTGCCGATATTTACAGTAAGTGCAAGTGTGTGTATGAGGCAGCACTTGTATCTACAGATGGCTCCGTTTTCATTCAGCACAATAATGCACCAAGATGGGGACGCGCCATTGCCTTGAATGTGATGCACAAGTGTCATGCATGCGAGTCCCATTTCTTAACGAATGTTGCGCCGAGTATAAGTATATATAGTGGGTTTTTTCCCACCTTTAGGGGCAAAGGAATTTGATAAAGATAAAGCATCTCCTTGTCATATTGCTTATATACCAAGTCCACCTTTGAATGAACACCCGATGCAGCTAGCGATCAACCTGATTGACAAAAACTCCCACTCCGGACTCTGAGAACCACACATAACGGAGGGATGATGATACAGAGGTTTGGAACTTGAGTGAAGCGCATGCTTCCGGGTATAGCACTCTCCATGGAACCATCTGTGGAAACGCATCCTTCCGGTTACTATACGTCCCAGTGACTCGAGCCGTAGAGACGGAAGTGACATTCATCGGGCTGGACATCGGCGCGACGCTGCACCAGGTGAGTGTGATCTTCACTGTTTGTAAGCCTTATTTAAGACAGCTTGTTTTACACTCTGATAAAGATTTTAAATGTTGGAATCTACCACAGCTTGGTCTATTTATTTACTGAAAAACCGGGTGAGTGCTGTCCTGCTTCCTGCTCCATATTGACTGTTTTCAACAAACAAACAGCCTGGGAAAGGCACCGGGGTATAATTTCTGTCAAAAACAGAATCATCCTCCAAGTCTCCTCCCATTCGGGAGTTGAGCCCACCCTGCTCCACCAACCAGCTCACACTTCCGACTACGCTATCCCCGCAGAACCCGGAAGTGCGGCTGTTTGCTGTAGAAGCGGCGTGGATCGACAGCCGGCGTCCTCCCCTGAAACAGCCGCCGGGCCGTGGACAACGCCGAAAGACCCTCCAGACGGGAGAAGAATCAGTGGGTATCAGGTACGTGCACAGTGCACCGCCGGAGGTGCTTGGGACGCCAGCCTTCGACGACACCCTGTCACCTTCCTTGACCCAAGACTGTCCTCCCCCATCGTGGGCATCCAGTGTTACCACCTATCCACTTCAGTCAAGGACTATCTGGGCACCACCCAACCCAGAACTACCAGACTGTTCTTCCCTTACCCCCCATCCGCCCTCACCCACCACCACCCCCTTCCTCACCCAGACTGTGCATTCCCCTACAGATGACTGTTCCATCAGCCTGCTGTGTCCATTAGCCCTGCCTCGGCTATGAACAGCTGCTGCAACACAGATCACACTAGTGCAGTAATTTTTGTACCTTTTTCAATAAATACAGCTTTTATTTCCACCACTGGCTCACTGACTTGTCTGTCACAGTACGCACACAGTACCCATATATCACATCATATGTATGATAGGGCCTGAGTGCTGGTCACCAAGTATTAGCTTCAGTAAAGTTGTTGCAACTGAAGGCGATCTAGTCAGATCGCTTAGAAAAGGGTCTGAAATTGCCCCATGTGTACGCCCCTTAAGGCTTTAGGAGGAGAGCTCATGAACATCTTCCCCCTCCCTGAGAGATGCTCTCCCTCCTCCCATTGTTCAGAATTATACATGGGCTGAAAACTTCATATACATATTTTTTAAGTGTATATATCCAAAGTAATCAGCCCTCTGCATTATCCGCGGCTGAATTGGGCGGCGCAACACCCGTGACTAGGTGGAAACCCATGCATCTTTCAGCTTCAAGTTCGGCAGGTATACTGATGTAGTAACCCCACCTACTGTTATTCTGGCCCCGCCCATATTGATTTGGAGCCGCCCACATGAGGCCGCTGCCAGAAATTTTCCAGGGCCACTTTTGGTCCCCAATCCGCCCCTGATCAGTGACCACCCTACATTACATAACTGAACCCTCTGAACCGTACACTACAATCAGTGACCACTCTACACCATACACTACATAACTGAACCCTCTGACACTACATCAGTGACCCCTCTATACCCTACACTACATAACTGAACCCTCTGTACCAAACACTACATCAGTGACCTCTCTATACCCTAAACTACATCACTGACCCCTTTCTACCCTACACTACCTCACTGGCCCCTTCTATACCATACACTACATCACTGAACCCTCTGTACCGTACACTACATCAGTGACCCCTCTATACTCTACACTACATAACTGAACCCTCTGTACCGTATACTACTGTACATCAGTGACCAACCTACATTACATAACTGAACCCTCTGTACCATACACTACATCAGTGACCCCTCTTTACCTTAAACTAAATTATTGATACCATTTATTTATTTATTTTATTTATTTACAGTTTCTTTTATAGCGCAGCAGATTCCGTTGCGCTTTACAATAGTAGACAGTGATAAGACAAACTGGGTAACAACAGACAGACTTGGAGGTAGGAGGGCCCTGCTGCAAGCTTGCAATCTATAGGGATATAGGGGGAAACATAAGGACAGGCACCAGTAATAGCATAGCAGTTACAAGTCCAGAAGGGAAGCTATATAATACATAAGTGCCTCGGAGGGTTATGCATGTAGAACTTAAATATGATAGGCTTGCCTGAAGAGATGAGTTTTCAGGGAACGCTTGAAAGTTTGGAGACTGGTGGATAGTCTTAATGTGCGTGGAAGGGCATTCCATAGGATGGGAGCAGCCCGATAAAAGTCCTGTAATAGTGAATGGGAGCTAGTGATCCGTGCAGAAGAGAGACGCAGATCTTGTGTAGAGCGTAGTGGTCGAGATGGGAGAAATTTTGTGATAAATGCAGAGATATATGCTGGTGCAGTATGGTTAATAGCTTTATATGCAAGTAGAAGTGGTTTATATTGAATACGGTAATATACAGGCAACCAATGGAGGGACTGGCAGAGCGGATCAGCAGACGATGAGCGTCTTGCAAGGAAGATCAGCCTAGCAGCAGCATTTAAAATTGATTGCAGTGGTGAGAGTCTGTTCTTGGGAAGACCAGTTAGGAGACTATTGCCATAATCAATGCGGGATATAATAAATGCATGGATAAGAGATTTGGTAGTGTCTTGTGTGAGATAGGGTCGTATTTTGGATATGTTTTTTAGATGCATGTAACATGATTTGGAGACAGATTGAATGTGGGGAAGAAATGACAGTTCAGAGTCGAGGATGACCCCTAAGCAACGAGCTTGTGGGGTAGGGTAGATTATCGAGTTGTCAACAGCGATGGAGATGTCAGGATGGTAACTGTTCTTAGTTGGCGGGAATATAAGTAATTCCGTTTTGGAAATAGTGAGTTTGAGTTGGCGACAAGACATCCAAGATGAGATGGCAGAGCGACAATCAGAGACTCGACCCAAAACCACTGGTGACAACTCTGGGGTTGATAGATAGATTTGAGTATCATCAGCATACAAGTGATACTGAAATCCGAAAGAGCTGATTAGTTTGCCAAGAGAGGAGGTATAGATTGAGAAAAGCAGAGGAGCTAAGACTGAACCTTGCGGAACTCTGACTGACAGAGGTAATGAAGAGGAAGTAGTGTTAGAGAAGCGAACACTGAAAGAGCGATCAGATAGGTAAGATGTGAACCAGGAAAGGGCTGTATCATTAAGACCTAGGGAGTGTAGTGTTTGTAAGAGAAGAGAATGATCGACGGTGTCAAATGCAGCAGAAAGATCAAGAAGAATAAGTAGTGAGTAATGGCCTTTAGACTTAGCCGTTACCAGATTATTCACCACTTTAGTCAGTGCTGTCTCAGTGGAGTGTTGAGAGCGAAAGCCTGACTGAAGTGGGTCTAATAGGGTGTTAGAGTTAAGAAAGTTTGTGAAACCATTTTACCATATAATAAAATATTGACTCATCTGTACCCTATACAGTCCCTCTATACACTACTCTAAATGACTCACCTTATTGTTGGCAAAAATTACAGACACATTGGCAAACATAGTGAAAAATAAAAAACTCCTTGTCCCTGAGAGAAAATACTGTATTAAGCATATAGTGTAGGCCAGTGGTCTCCAACCTTTTTTGGGGGCGGGAGCTACTTGTGACAAAAGAGCTACAAAAAAAAAAAAGAAATCTGTGTAAAAAATGCCCTGACACATTATGCCACATACAGCAATGCCCCAGACACAATATACCACACACTGCAATGTCCAATATGCCGCATACATACCTCCCAACACTGGAGACAGAGGAGAAGGGCCCCAGTGTCATTGTCTGGGCCCTTCTCCCCTGTGTGAGACATTTGTGTCCCATTCTTTTCCCCTGTGTGAGCCATGTGTACAGGGCCGGTGCAAGGCATCTAGGTGCCCTAGGCAAACCTATAGGATACCCCCCCCCCCACCCAGCTCTCCTCAGAAGCGAAATGTACAAAATAAATGTGTAGGAGAGGTGTGTAAATGGATATGGATTGACCCATATCGACCTAGACCCATGTTGACATTGCTGTCTGTCACCCTAGTGGTGTCGACCCAATGCTTGTTAACCTAGTTGGTGTGGACCTAACAACTCACACCCGAACGTGGGTGGGCAGAGTTAAACACACAAAAACAAAAGGCAGTGCTTGGTTTCACTCAGTATTACTTTATATTATTAAATAATTACTTTATCCAGGAGTAACTCCCCATATTATAGCACCCCTTGTACATCACTCCTTTTGGTGCTCTTACCTAACCCTATTATTTAGAGTTAGACCTACCTATAGTCGGAGCAGTACACCCTCTTCACTATGGGCCAGATGTATCAAGCTTCAAAAATTGTTAAAAAGTGGAGAGTGATAAACAACCGGTCAGTCAGCTCCTGTCATTTTTTAAACCCAGCCTGGGACATGGCAGATAGCAGCTGATGTGTGCCACATTCTTTGTCCTTCAGTTATCTCATAGTTGCCGACTTTTGAGCTGCCCTCTCCGGGAGAGGGCAGCCAGCTCTGTCAGGCAGGGGGGCGGGGCCATTTCCAGGACTGGAAAAAGAGGCGGTCCGGGGGCGTGGCCACACAGATGATGCCCTGTTGGGGGCATGTCTACAGCATCACGGCATTTTAGCCCCGCCCCCCGCTGTGCAATGCCAGTATTTCAGTCATTGCACTGCGGGGGGCGGGGCTAAAATGCAGCGATCGCGGCATTTTACCTGCGGACCCCTCCGCCGAGGGACACATCGCAGGTGCTGGGGGGATATGCGGGAGGATTGCCACCCTTTCCGGGGGACCGGGAGGGGGACCCGATTTCCGGGACCCTCCCGGCCATTCCGGGAGGGTAGGCAACCCTGAGTTATCTCCCTGACCTGATTTTCTAAATTTGGCTTTCAAACAGTTGCCTGGCTGACCTACTTCCTTAACTGATGCATTTAGTTGGCGATTTAAAATACTGATCTACCTCTGATAATAATGTACTATACATAAAAAGAAACACCCCTTTATTATATAGATTTGTAAAGATCTGTTGTTGAGTACTTTGTAGATGCAGAGTCATTTAAATTGGTGGCAATGTGGAGCCAAAGTAGTGGTCAAAGAAGAATTATCTTGCTGCAGCATTTCACTGGTCTTGAAGCTCAGATAGATAGGTGAGAGGAATGCTAGATAGCAGGAGATGCTGTAGTCAAGGGGGGAGGGTTGAGATAGTTTTATAGTGTGTACACACGTTTCGATGTTCTGTGCGATCCGATGTACGATTCGATGTTTTGTCCGATTTTAACTTTTCACTTTTTTTTTTCTCTACTCCTTAAGATCTGCCTTAAGAGTTTCACTTTTTACCATACAATTTGCTATGCGATTTCCTATTTGATTTACTATGCGATTTCCTATGTGGCTTAAGATTTGCTTGAGATTTTGACTATGCGATTTTGACTTATGTGTATATTTGAAAAAAGGGAGGGAGAGGGGGTGTGTCTATTCTTTGCTAAATAAAAGCATTAATCAATGCAGGGATTGGGCATTTGAACTCTGCTGGTCTACATGTCAAATCTGCAGCCCATTTTGCTCGATTTATTTTTTGTGACAAGTTTTATTCATCTGAAATGGCTTCCAACAGTGCGTGGATTTTATACATGCAGGGTCTTGCCCTGCTTGAAATGGATTTGCAGAAGAAGAGAAGACGTCATCGTCGTCGCACAGTGTGGACCAAGCCATGGCTTCTTCAAAGGGAGTCCATGTCCCATATGCCTTTGCTATCTCAGATACGTGCGGAAAATCCGGAGGACTACAGGAACTATTTGAGAATGGACGAGGCAATGTTTCAGGAGCTGTTGTCACTTGTGACACCCCTGATACAGAAAGTGGACACAAACATGCGCAGGTCAATTTCTGTGGAGGAGAGGCTTGTGGCCACCCTGCGCTACCTAGCCACTGGAAGATCCTTGAGGGACCTCAGGTTTTCCACGCTTATTTCACCCCAGGCATTGGGAATCATCATTCCGGAGACATGTAAAGCCCTTTGCTCTGTTCTACAACAGCAATATATGAAGGTATGAAATTAATTGCTTTTCCTCATTATCTATTGAAATGTGCAATTGAACTACTTACGAGTATTTGCTAAGCATTCATGTCATTTGAACTTTTTATTTTTATCCTGTTAAAGATTTGCCGGAGTAGTATATATAGGGGGAGATTAATGGAATTCTGCTGTACCTGTGATGTTGCTATGGGAAACCAATTCAATTTTGTGTATGATGTAGAGGGTGCTGAATAGATCGAAAGTACATTTAAATTGGTTGCCTATAGCAACATTACAGGTGAAATTGAATTTCCATATTTGTATTTCCAGATTTTCCCCATGATGTTCTATTGGTGTACTTTCAAACTGAATGCTTTTTTTCTGTATGTGGCTGCATGCTTTAATGTTTAGGGGGTTTCTGTATGAGAGGTTACATGGTTTGCTTTAGCACCGTTAATTGTATAGATTTGCTGAGTGCTTGGAAGGAAAATAGTTTTTCATGTCTCAAAAACTATTGGCTATTTTGAGCTTTGGGGGCGGTACTGTATCTTTTGAACATACTTTAAATGTATTGGCTAATTTCAGCTTGGGGGTTTTGCTGTTTGTTTTCAAAAGTTAATGGCTACTTTATGTTTGTGCCCAGTGCAGCATCATGTTTGGCAGATTTCCAAGGAGTTGTATATTGTGGTGGTGACGCTTATATTTGTTTATACTGCTCAGCTTGTGGCTGAGGACATGCTTTGAAAACTATGGAAATCTTTTGACCCAAATGTGACCTTCTAATTTAAAAAAATGTATGTAATGTGCATAGTGCAAGCACTGTCTATTTGGTTTATGTGGGCTTCCAGCATATCGCTGTGTCTATGCATTAAGGATGGCCATCAACCATCTATGTTTCTCAGTCATCGATGGTTTTGGACCGATGTTGAATGTTTTTGTCATCAATGTGGGAGAACCATATGTTTTCCCGGCATTGATGGTGCAGCGAAATGATGTTGTTTTTTACCCTAAGTGCTGTGTCACAGAGCATACCTTTGCTCCATGACACCCGCTATGCCCTGCCCATATGTTTTTATTTGCCCACCGAGCAATCGTTCAAACACAAAGGATGACCGTTGTTATGTCAAAATTTTGATGGTCAACAATTGCATTGTTTTAGTACTTTCGATGGGTAGTTGCAGAATTTCAATCTATGGCAACCATCGATGGCAAATAAACACATACCTACTTTCAGGGCTGTAACTAGGGGGGGGCTAGGGGGTCACGCGCACCGGCCGCTGGAGGGTGGGGGCACTAGTGTGAGGTCCCGGGGATGGTCACCGGGGGTCCAGGGACTGGTGGGTTAACGCTGGCTCCTATCGGGGTCCTAGGGATGGGCAGCGGGGGTCCGGGGACTGGTGGGTTAACTCCGGCTCCTACTAGCGCTGCCGGGCGGTGGGCGGGAAGCAGGTTTTGAAAAGACTTGCCGGACACTGATTGGCTGAATTCAGCCAATCAGCGTCCGGAAAGTCATCGGCGCTTCCTGCCGCCAGGCAGATAGCGCTAGGAGATGGAGTGAGAGAAGGCTGCCGCTACACCAGTCCCTTGACCCCTGGACGCTGCCTACCCCCGCTGGCTGCACACAGGTATGTTGGCAGCGGGGGTCCAGGGACTGGTGTAGCGGCAGCTTTCACATACACAGCCGCTCGCTATTTGCCTGGCGGCGGGAAGCGCTGATGATTTTGAAAAGACTTGCCGGACGCTGATTGGCTGAATTCAGCCAATCAGCGTCCGGCAAGTCTTTTCAAAATCTGCTTCCCGCCCTCCGCCCGGCAGCGCTAGGAGCCGGAGTTAACCTTCTCCAGTTCCCGGACCCCCGCTGCCTGTCCCCAAGGCAGTAATTTGGTGTTTTTTTTTCTTGGGGGGGGGGGGGGGGGGGGGCGACCAAGTGACTGCCGACCCGGGTGCCGAAGTTTCGGTCCTGCTACTATGCATATGCATTCAATGAAAGCAGGGATTTAGGGTATTAAACATAGATTGACTCATGATAGACTTTCATGTGGTGGACCAGTAATGGTTGACAGTAACAAGGTCGACATGTAAAATGTCAACATGGGTGAAAGGTTGACATGAGTTTTCAATGTTGTTAACGTGTCTGTTTGTAATCTCGTCTTCTTGCATGGCTTGCTGCACTCGCCATGCTTCAGGCTATGTACTGCACTGAGCTTGGCACACTATGTTATTTTCCCTCCAGGAGCAAGTGGGTGGAATGTCATGAAATACTGCCTGTTGGCATATCAACCTTAAAATCTGGTGTATAAATAAATTGTCTACCTTTTAAAATTTCGTAACCTTTTTCAAATTAAATGTTTAGCCATGTCGACATTCAAACCCTGTGGACTTTTTGTGTGTGATCTTTTCAACACTGTCAACATTTTGACTGTCTACCTTTTGCTCGTCGACCATTAGCGGCCGACCTTATGACTAGGGATGGGGTACCATAGTCCTTCCATGTGTTGATGAACTACATAGCCCAGCATGTTCTTTTTTTCTGGTTTTCTATGTTCCAAATGTTAAAACTGTTTCATTGTATGCTGCTTGGTGTTGTGCAAAAACACCTGTAGGGGCAAAGGTGCCCCATGCCAGCCTTAGAAATGCATTGACATACATGTAGGGGTTGTGATCATTTAGTCACCAGCACTTAGGTCAACAGTCGTTATGTTGACACCACTAGGTGTACATTGAGCAAGGTCAAACGGGATGAAGGTTCCACATGGCTGAAGGTTGACATGTGTCAAGGTTAACAGGGGTCAAGTTTCACAGGTACTAAGGTCGACACAAACAATTGTCTACATGTGCAAAGTCGACAGTTAAAAGATCGACATGGGGTTTACCACTGTTTTTTTAGCCTAATGTCGACAGAGTCAACATGGATACAGTTGGAGGTGAACCCCTTGCATCGTGCAGCACCTAGCATTGTGCTTGATGTGTTGCTTACTTTGGTGCACTGTTATAGTCTCACTTTACCTAGTGGATAGTAGGGCATGAAATACAGCTATGTCTGCTCATAACACAGTGGGAAAAGCCATGTTGACCTTTTGACTGGTGACCTAGCCCATATCGCCCTAGTGCTTGTGTCGACCTTGACCCCTGTTGACCTTGACACATGTCAACCTTCAGCCATGTGGAAGTTTCATCCATAAGTATAGTTTTGCAGAAGGCTTTAGGCCACTTTTTACCATGTAGACCATCAGCATGGTCATTTTAGCATGATACATTGAAAATTAATGATCGTTGCAATTTGTTATGTTGAAAAAAAACAATTATTTGCTTTATATTACAGCTACCTATGACAACAGAAGACTGGATACTGATCGCGGAGGAATTTGAACAACGTTGGAATTTCCCAAATTGTGGTGGTGCAATTGATGGGAAACATGTTCGAATCAACCCACCACCCAATACTGGATCCCTTTACTATAACTACAAAGGATTTTTTCAGTATTGTATTGATGGCTATTGTTAATGCCAACTACGAATTCATTTTTGTGGACATTGGCAAAAATGGAAGATGTTCTGATGGAGGATCGATAAAAGATACCGACTTCTACAGAATGCTAGAAACCAAGGACTTAAATTTACCAAAGCAAGAGGACTGCAAATATGGTCTAAACTATGTGTTTGTGGCGGATGAGGCCTTTGCTCTCCATGAACATATAATAAAACCTTACCCACAAAGGCATTTATCAAAGGAAAAAAGGATTTTCAATTATCGTGTGTCCAGAGCACGGCGGATTGTGGAAAATGCTTTTGGAATTTTGAGCAACCGTTTCAGGATTTTCCACACACCAATTGATTTGAGAATAGACAAAATCAATTGGGTGGTAATGGCGTGCTGTGCATTGCACAATTTTCTCAGACGTAAAAGCACGTCACAAAGACCAGCTCCTACACCGATTGCAGACATTCAACTACTAACGGATGATTCAAGCTGGACAACAATTGAACGTCCACCGCCACACACCATGCCTACAGGAACTGCAAAAGCAAGAAAAGTCAGGGAGGACTACTGTCGATTTTTCAACACAGTTGGAGCCGTTCCCTGGCAGGAGGAGTCCATTTCATAAACTAATGGCTAATGGGTTCCTTATTTGTATCTATGGACATTGCATCTTTGTGTTGGACTGGATGGAGATCATGGAGACCTAGATGGTTACCCAGTGGACTGCGTTTGGACAACCATTGACAAATAACTTTGCAGCATGGATTTACAATAAACTTTGATGGTCAGGGTGGACTCTAGAACATTACTGGACAATGTAGGAGCAAACCATGGCAGGAATGTTCATTGATGAGCTGGATTGCTGATGGGATACCTGGACATTGCATCTTCGTGCTGGACTGGATGGAGATCACGGAGACCCGGATGCTTACCCAGTGGACTGCGTTTGGACAACCAACAACAGATCAAGCCATCAGACACGGTTGTATATATTTTTACCCTTATTTCATTGTTTGTTGTTTAAGTTTAACATAAATGTTTTGTGAAGGAGTGTTGCGTACTTGTTTGGGCTTACATGCGCGTGCATGTACTAATAGTAGGAAATGATGAAAGCTCCTTTGTTAATGCCAATTACATTTATTAGGGCCAACAACTGATCCTACTGGTTTTTTTTTCTTCAACAATAAAATTTTAAGCGATAAATTTTCTTGCTTAGCACTTTTTTTTCAATATTTTAAATAGATAAGATCTGCAACCAATCCTAATCGTAAGATGTACTACCTGTGCCACTCACATTAAAAACAACAAAGGAAAAAAAACTAAGAAAAGTAAGTAAAAAACTTATTTAAACTATGCATATTTAAAACTAAAATATTTCATTGTATTTTTAAGGATTCTCCCCAATCCCAAGTGGTCATTTTTTTCATTTAGTAAGCTGAAAAGCATAAATTTAAAGTATGTCCCATTAGGCTAAACAAATGTTGGTACTCTTTACCTAGAAGGGTGCCAGCGATTGGAATCGTGGGCGTCGGGGGTAAAAATCGCGGGCATCGCGGGTACATAAAAATCTGCTGCCCGCGATGACCGCGATTTTCCCATAGGGAACAATGTTAAAAAGGCTGATTGAGCGCGATTTTCATGTAAAATGCCTCAATGCCCGCGATTTGGCCTAAGGAATCAATGTTAAATGGGCTACAGAGCCCAAATAGGCACAATTAACCCTTAAATGTCCCCCCAAATTTTTAACGCCACCCCACGATCCACGCCAACCCGAAGCGTGGTGAGCGCAGCGAGCCCGCGAGGGGCGGCGGTACGCGTCCTCCGACCTTTTCATGCCCTACTATCCACGTCGGCGTGGAGTTGAGAATAGAATAGTGTGGCGAGCGCAGCGAGCCACCGAGCCCCGCGAGGGGACGCGGATACCTTCACAGGTAAACGCGTCCCCTCGCGGGCTTCACAGGTGTCCGCGTCGCCACGGACACCTGTGAAGCCCGCGAGGGGACGCGTATAACTGTGAAGGTATCCGCGTCCCCTCGCGGGGCTCGCTGCGCTCGCCACGCTTCGGGCGCGGTGGCTCGCTGCGCTCGCCACACTATTCTATTCTCAACTCCACGCCGACGTGGATAGTAGGGCATGAAAAGGTCGGAGGACGCGTACCGCCGCCCCTCGCGGGCTCGCTGCGCTCGCCACGCTTCGGGTTGGCGTGGATCGTGGGGTGCCGTTAAAAATTTGGGGGGACATTTAAGGGTTAATTGTGCCTATTTGGGCTCTGTAGCCCATTTAACATTGATTCCTATGGCCAAATCGGGTCCATTGAGGCATTTAACAGTAAAATCGCGTTGGTCGGGCCATTTAACATTGATTCCTATGGGAAATCGGGTGCATCGCGTCGCGGGCATCGCGGGTACATTTATGGACGGCCGCGACGCGACCGACGCGATTTCCATGTTTAACATGGGTTTCAATGGGAAATCGCGGGCATCGCGTCGGTCGCGTCGCGGCCAGACATAAATGTACCCGCGATCACCACGACGGGCGCCCTTCTAGGTAAAGAGTACCCAAATGTTAAAACCATAGTTTCAAATAAAATATATATATTACTGTGTCAATATATAAGGGTAATTGATCTGCAGATTGGTGATGTTTAAACGGGACACCCCACATGTTGTTGTACTACACATTCCAGCATGCCCTGCATCCATTGTAGCATGGGGAAATTGATTAACTGTTGCACTGAATGCTGGTATGTGTAGTTCGATAACATCAGAATTGTCAATGATAATCATTACTGACATAGAGCATAGTAATAATTGTTGTTTTTTTCGAACCTAGTAAAGTACACTTCCTCTGATATTAATTCAATGAAAATTTTTCAATAAATATCTGTATCAATATATACTGTAGTACATTTTTTTAAAGTTATTATTTGATGTACCATTGGTTTCAAGATAATATGTAATTGCCAATTCCAACTTTATTTTTTTCTTGTAGGAAAACCTTCAATAATCGACGGATAATGAAAGTTCAACATTATTCAAGTTTATGTTTATGTGGTTTTTTTTAAAATGTGATTTCATACAATATTTCGAATCCGAAACAATTGTATTAAAACTATAAGCTCAAAATGTTTGATAAATAAAAAATGTTTTTTCCAAAAAACTGTGTGCTTCATGGAAAAGGGACATAATGGGTTTACTGATGCAAGGAAGTTATAGAAAAGGGATAGAACTTTACTCGTGTTGAAATGGTTCTGCAGTTTGGGAGATCCGGGACCAGTACAATAATAGATGCCCTTTACACATTATGCCACACACCGTAATGCCCCTGACACCTTATGCCACACACTGCAATACCCCAGACACAATATGCCACACACTGCTATGTCCAATATGTCACAAAGATACCTCCCAACATGAGGCAGAGGAGATGAGACATCTGTGCATCCAAAATTAGAGGGTTCACCTACTACCGTGGAACTCCTGCGAGTCTACATCCCCCATTTTACCAATATGAGGACATGGTCAGCTCTCTAAGAGCTGTAGCCACATGGAAAATGGAGGTGTGATACACATATGCCCCCAATAGTACAGTGCCAGATACACATGACCCCAATAGTGCAGTCCGTGATGCCCATTATACCTATGCCGCATACTGTGATGCCCATTATAAATATGCCCCGCACCGTGATGCTCCATTATACATATGCCCCACACCTGGATGCTCATTATACATATGCCACACACATGATGCCCATTATACATATGCCCATTATACAGTACATATGCCCCACAACGTGACGCTCCATTATGCAAACGTCCCACAGCGTGATGCTCCATTAAACATATGCCACACACATGATGGCCATTGTACATATGCCCCACAACGTGATGCTCCATTAAACATATGCCACACACCGTGATGCCCATTATACATATGCCACACACCGTGATGCCCATTATACATATGGCACACACACTGTGATGCCCATTATACATATGCCAGACACTGTGATGCCCAATATACATATGCCACACATTGTGATGCTCCATTAAACATACGTCACACACCGTGATGCTCCATTAAACATATGCCACACACATGATGCCCATTATACATATGTCCCACACATGATGCCCATTATACATATGTCCCACACATGATGATCCATTATACATATGCCACACACATGATGCCCATTCTACATTTGCCCATTATACATATGCCCCACCCATGATGCCCATTATACATATGTCCCACACATGATGCCCATTATACATATGTCCCACACATGATGCTCATTATACATATGCCACATACATGATGATCCATTATACATATGCCACACACATGATGCCCATTCTACATTTGCCCATTATACATATGCCCCACACATGATGCCCATTATACATATGCCCAACACATGATGCCCATTATACATATGCCACACACATGATGCCCATTGTACATATGCCCCACACATGATGCCCATTATACATTTGCCCCAAACATGATGCCCATTATACATATGTCCCACACATGATGCCCATTATACAGCAGTGAAAGCAGTATTCGGATGGGAGTCACAGGCAAATGTGCACTGCACAGTTTAAAAAAGCAACAGCAAAGTGACAGTTACCAGCTACGGGTGGTGGTGGCGGCAACGGCATGGGGGTGAAGGCGTGTAATCTCCTGCTGGGAAGTCACCTCACGCCGCACAATCGTGGAGCGGCAGGAAGTTGTATATATGCAAATGATCATTGGTGGTGTACAGTGGGTACATTAGAACATATACATGCATGTATATATGCAAATGGTCATTGCTGGTGTACAGTACATGCATGTATATGTGCTAATAATCATTGGTGGTGCAGTGGTTAAATCGGCACCTATATAGTTCATTGGTGGTGCAGTGGTTAAATCGGCACCTATATAGATCATTGGTGGTGCAGTGGTTAAAACGGCACCTATATTATTAAAAACGAGTCCCCAGACATTGGTGGTCAGTGGGTTAATGCTCCCCATACATTGGTGGCCAGTGGTTAAGGCTTGTACTTACCAACTTGCTGGAGGTGACAACAGGTCCAGACTCCAGATCCGCACAGGAAATGCTGCTGCTGTGTGTTCTCCCGCCCGGGCCTGGATAGAAGTGGGCGGCAACAGGATGACCGACAGGGCCCTGGAAATTGCATAGCACATCGCATCTTATGCGCATCGCAAGGCACATACGATGCATGAGATATGCTTGCGATTTGTGCTAGCTAGAGTGTGCTGCCCTCTCTATCTCCCCTCCGATCTGTCCTTACACGGGAGCGCGCATCGGGCTCGCAACCCTTACAAAGCATACAATCAGTATGCGATATTTATGCGATATGGTTTCCGATGTTGATGATATCGCCAACATCGGAAGCCATATCGAACCGTGTGTACACACTATTAGTGGCATTTCATGTAAAAAGCATGTCTGTACAACATTTCTTAGGTAAAGGTAACATGACTGGAAGAGTGGATGGATGTGAGGTACAGTGTAAAACACAGGGCAAAGGGCCTTTTTCTAGTTTACTCTTTCTGACAAAATCCTTCTTAGAGGAACAAAACCATGTGCACTGCAGGGGGCAGATGTTACTTGTGCAGAGAGAATTACAATCACTTTGAATTAAAGCCCTACCCAAATTTAATTCTCTCTGCACAAGTAACATCTGCTCCACCTGCAGTGCACAAGGTTTTGTCCATGAAGGATTTTGTCAGAAAGAGTGAACTAGAATAAGGCCCAAAGTCAGGAAGGACATTTACAGTAGGTATCAGGAGACTAATGACATTATTGCATTTCTGATGGTGATGAATATGTGATGGAAGGTGGTTACTCTTGGAGAAGCAGAAGTGTTTTGGACATATTGAGCATTAAGAAGAATTGGGCATTCCTGTGAAAATATTAGAGAGAAAGTTGACTACACAAGATTAGAGTACAGAAGAGTGGAGGAGAGGAGTGGTAGGTACTGGAGTTCTCCACAAATAATAAAACCAGTCCACTGATTCATGGAGCTGACAAAAGCCCTGTTTTGTGAAAAACAATTATTTTCTCTGATTTAGGTTACGCACAGTTGGATTACCATGGAGAAGGTCTGACTTCTCCAGCAGCAACCCCACTCCATGGCTGAATTGCATCACTAAACTGTTGCATGGTGAGTGCAACTCACAAAAGTACAAAAAGCAGCTATGTACACATTCACCATCTCATAATCTGTACTGCAATGCAAAAACAGCATGCTCCCTTGCTCTCTGCCTGGTGCTAGCCCTGCACTGTGAGCTCCTAGAAGCTTCTTCAGTCTTTTCCTGGCCCTCCCCACACTGGCGCATGTGAAGAAGGGACCTGCGGGCAGTCTTCAAGGGGTGCCGGACGCGGTCCCGACAGTCATTTACCAAATGTCGGGATCCCGACTGTCAAAACTTCGACAGACGTGTGCCTGGCGGCCACCGGCTATTCTCCCTTGTCGGGGTCCATAGAGGGAGAATAGAATAGGTGGCGAGCGTAGCGAGCCACCGTGCCCGCAGCGTGGCGAGTGCAGCGAGCCGGCAAGGGGCTTTGTTGTGCTCACCATGCTGTCTGAGTCCAAGCAGTCGGGATCCCGACGTCGGGATAATGACTGTCAGGATCCCGACTTCGGTACCCTATACCACACCCATCTCCAAGTAACACAGAGTGGAACACTGGAGAAAACCGCACTACAGGAGGCCAGGATACCAGATATCCTTATATACATGAATTGCTACTTATCAAATCTATATATAACAGTACACTGATAATATGTATAGTTATAAACAACAAGTAATTTTTTCATTATGTATATGAATAGACCCACTAATGTACTTCAACAGTTGGGGAGTGGCAGGGAGGATGTACAAGAGATAGAGAAGTTAACCAGCATAGAATTGTGTCATGAAGCCAGTGGTGTAAAAGCCAGTTGTGTAACGGGGGAGCTTGAGAAAAGGCTGTTCAACAGTGGTAAAAACACCAGAGTGGTCCAGGGACTCAATATAGAGTTACATTTATATTTTGGCATAAGTAGATTAGTGAACACTTATCTTTATGCTGTTTTAGTGAAATGTTGACTTTGAAAACCTGATTGCATAGAGTGAGAATGAAGTGAGAGAAGAGAAAGTTAGATATGCTGTTATACAAGTTGATCAATGATTTGGAAGAAAGGAGATAAATTGGACAGATAGATGGAGAAATCGGCTTTTTAAGAGTTTTGAGGTGGGCATACAGTGACATATTCCGATCTAAGCGGTAACGGCCGCTTGCGGCCGTTCCGCCGATGTTTTCGCTCTGCGCATGTGCAGAGGGCACTCTGCGCATGTGCAGGCGAATTCGCCGCACAATTTTTTTTTCCGCCGCAAAGGGGGTGGATAGGGGCGTGAGGGGCTACTTAGCCTCATTTCCCTATGCATACGCCCCGCGTTTCATGGGCGTTCCCATGCAAACGCATGGTAATGAGGCTGTGACGCATGTGTTGGGGGCGGGCATCTGACATCGCCGGATGTCAGCTGCCCGCCCCCATACATGCTTTCACACGGACAAGTGTCCGTGAGGTCTATGGTTGCGGGAGCTGGTGGAGCGTGCGGCCCTGCCTTCGATGGTCGCCGACCATCGAATGCAGGGGGCTGCTCCAAGATGGTGGAGGCGTATCCCCCGCCATTTTCATGCGGACCGCCACATGTCCGCGTACGGACGGCCGTGGCGATCCGTATGGAAGGCGGGGATTCGCCTGCACGGTCGGAGCCGCATATGCGGCTCCGGCCGCACCAAGCAGAATAAGGGCCATAGAGAAGTTGGAGGGCAGTGGTTCTAGTCTCTAGTCCTCAGGATACCAAATTGTTCATGTCCATGCACCCGCACATTCCCTCTCCTCCATTCAGCTTGCCCTTGATACCCTTGATACCCATTTTAACTACATGTATGCCTGTATTATGTTATTTACTGATCACTGCTTATCACCCTATGTACCTTTTTCTTCTACGATCCCCATGGCAGCCATAACATTGGGATGTATCCCTTTCCCCATAGATTAGACAGGAGTTTTTTCTCTAGGACCGCCCACCTTGGGTATAACAGCCTCCTCCTCCTTAGCCTCAGTGTCTTTTTTTCCTGTCTCCGTTAGAGAGGACAGAATAGGAGTCAGTTAATTTATTTTCTAACAGGGCTACCTCTTATATCAGGGAGCTTGCTAGGGGGACCAGATTTATCTATACCCCTATGCATAACACCCGCTTACATGCCCAGCCAAAATACCTGTCAGACATCCAGTCTGGGTGCAGGCGCTGTGGATAAGTATGTTTTCCAGCTGGACACAATGGAGAACACAGGCGGCAGCAGCGCTGAGACAATACAAGCTGAAAGCGCAGTTGGAAACAGCGTGGTGAGCAAGCGGCAGTCCCAGCTGTAAGCCGCGACTGCACGCTGCGGGGATAGACACGGTAGGGCGGAAGTACGCGCGGCGTCTACTTCCGCCCAGAGCAGCTCTAGTGCGCTCAGCAAGAGTGTCCCCGGAAACACAGCGGGGAATGTTTGTTCCGCTCGGCCATCCTGAAGAATGTTGGCGCAGTAATGAAGGAGTTAAGGCGCCATATTTAAACACAGCAGACAACGCTGTGCAGTGCACACGCTGGGCTGCAGAAATGATGGCTGAGATGGAAGTGCCTTCTTCCCCTAAGCTGGACAGTGCCCCTATGAGGTAAGCCCTTAGTGTTTTTAGGGCATTAGACTCTTTTATTTCTAGCTACTTAGTGTGTCCATTGTCTCTTATAGTGTGCCTGCAGAAGTTATTCCTGTGCCAAAGAAAAGGCTTTCAAAAAAGAAATACATTGAATCTAACTGCATGTCATGTGATAATGTGTTCTCTGCGTGTCAAAACAAGTCACTATGTGAAGAATGTGAGACAAGACATAAGGAGCCCATAAAGGAAGTGCCAAAAAAATCAGAGCATACGGAGATACTAAAAGAACTGATGGCTTGGATGAAACAAAACTTTGTGTCTAAGCATGAATTTGTCCAGTCACAGACAACTAAGAGGTCCAGGTCTCAAGCTGGGCTGAGCCAAGAGGAGGGTTCATCCGGCATGGAGGAACCAGATAAAAACTCCACTGATGAGTCAGGAGAAATAGAGGAGGATAGAACCTTTAACCTGGATATAGTGGAGAACGTTCTAAAGAACATATACAAGGCAATGAACTACCAAGAGGCTACAGGTACCGCTTCGGAAAAGGACCCGCTATTTGAGGATAGATCAAAGAAGGGGAGGTCCTTCCCAGTTAATAAGGTAGTGAGGGAAATAATTGCTAAGGAGTGGGTAAATGTTGACAAGAAACTCACCCTTAGTAATAGAGTGGATAAAATGTATCCATACAAGGATGAAGAATTCATGGCGTGGTGCAAGATCCCTAAGGTAGACGCGGCGGTGGCGGAGCTCACGTCAAGGTCTACAATACCGGTGGAAGACGCTGCGGCCTTCAAGGATTCCATGGACAAGAAAGTGGAAACCGCCTTAAGAAAGGTGCATACGGCGTCGTCAGGGGCACTCAGGTCATCAGTTGCTATTGCTTCAGTATCCCGTGCTCTGAGACTCTGGGCAGCAAACCTACATACGGATGTAGAAGATAAGATATCTAAAACATATATCTTACGCAGTTTAGAGATTATGCAAAAATCTATTGACTACCTGTGTGAAGCATCACTGGACTCGGTGGCATTTGCATCAAAATCCATGGCAGCCGGAGTAACTGCAAGACGAGCACTGTGGCTAAAGCCTTGGAGTGCCGACGCAAATTCCAAAAACAAACTAACAGCATTACCCTTCGAGGGAAATTATTTATTTGGATCTAAACTTGACGCCATGATACAGAAACTGTCTGGCGGAAAATCTGTCCGGTTGCCGCAGGATAGAAGGAATAGGTTTCCCTATCCGGGAACACCTAAACCGTCCTTTAAGGACGCAAGAAGCTACAGGCCTGGAAAGCCATACTATAAAAGAGGGAACCCTAATCTTTCCCGTCAGTCCTTTCGCCAGCCTTACCGAGGAAAATTTCAGTCGGACAGAGGTGGAAGGCTATGACTATCCACTAAACATCAAGATAGGTGCAAGACTATTGAATTTCCCAGAGGTCTGGAAAAGGACGATTGGGGACAGATGGGTCCTGAATATAATTCAGAGGGGTTATTCAATAGAGTTTGCATGTCACCCGAGACAAGACCGGTTTTTAAAATCCAGAACACCAATATTGATGGAAGAAAGAAAGGAGTTGAAGATAAAGATAGAGCAACTCTTAGAAATAAACGCCATAGAGGAAATCCCCAGGCTACAACACAAGAGAGGCTTTTACTCGAACTTATTTCTAGTGAAGAAACCCAATGGAGAATACAGGACAATCCTGGATCTGAGGGATCTCAACCTGAATATAAAGAAGATAAAATTCAGGATGGAAAGCTTGTCATCCATTCTAACTGGGATAAGGAAGGGAGCGTTCCTAGCGTCAATAGACCTAAAGGACGCCTACTATCACATCCCAGTAAACAGATACCACAGAAGGTTCCTCAGGTTCGAAGTGTCAAACAGGCATTTCCAGTTTACTTGCCTGCCCTTTGGGCTAAGAACATCTCCGAGGGTCTTCACGAAGGTTCTAGTAACCTTGATTGCAGAGCTAAGGAAACAGGGAGTCCTGATTTGGCCATACCTGGACGATCTGCTAGTCGTAGGGGATTCAGAAGTAGAAGTCCTACAAGGTCTAGAGTTGACACTATCAACACTAAGGAGACACGGCTGGGTAGTAAACGAAACCAAGAGCCACCTTCTACCAAGTCAGATTATTCAGTTCCTGGGGGTCCTGATAGACACTGTGAATTTCAACATTGCTCTATCACCAGAGAGATGTATAAGAATCCAGGAGATGATAGAAAAGATCCTGTATTCGAAGAAGGTGACCTTTCTGATGGCCGTACAATTGCTGGGCATGATGACGTCCTGCATAAAGATTATACCTTGGGCCCAGGCAAATATGAGAGGTCTGCAAGGGTACCTGTTACCTCTGATCCGAAGAGGGTACAGGGACCATCAGCTTATCACACTGAACGAATCAGTAAGAAGATCCATACTGTGGTGGACGAGGGACCTGGAGAAAAGAAGGTCCAGTCTAGAGAGTCCAAGATATGTGGTAGTAACTACAGATGCCAGTCTAACTGGTTGGGGAGCGCATATGAAGAATGCATCAGTGCAAGGAATATGGTCCCTAGAAGAAACAATGAATTCCTCGAACGTAAGAGAACTTCAAGCAGTCTGGGAAGCAGTAAGGCTACTGAAGAATTACATAGTGGGGAATCATGTCAGAATAATGTCGGACAACGTCACGGTGGTCTCACATATAAATCATCAGGGAGGCACCAGAAGCAGAAAACTGATGAGAATATCACAGGATATTATGGTATGGGCGGAGAAATACCTTCTCTCGATCTCGGCTATATACATACCAGGAAGGAGGAACGTAGTAGCAGATTTCCTGAGTCGAAAGCTACTAGATCCGGGAGAATGGGAACTGAACGAAGAGGTGTTCAGGGAGATTGTGCAGAGGTTCGGAGTTCCGGAAGTGGACCTGATGGCTACTTATGCCAACAAGAAGGTGAGGACATTCTGCTCAAGATATTATCATGCCCAAGCAGCAACATTGGATGCCTTCACGATCAGATGGCAATTCAAACTAGGGTACATATTCCCACCTTTTCCCCTGATAAACAAGGTGATAAAGAAGATACAAGAGGACAAGGCAGACCTAGTGGCGATCCTACCATACTGGCCACGGAGGGGCTGGTTCGCAAACGCCATGAGGTTATCAGTGCAGAAACCATGGGAGCTACCCAACAGACCGGACCTACTGACACAAGGCCCAGTACTACACTCAGAACCCGCGACATTATGTCTAAGGGCGTGGAGATTGAGCGGCAAATACTAAAGAAACATAATCTCTCTTCACAAGTCACAGACATGATGTTGAAGGCCAGAAAAGATGTTTCTTCTCTAGCATACTACAGAACATGGATGAAATTCATCGAATGGGGGCAGTTCTCAGGTGACTATAGTAAGATTTCCACTGGAGAAGTGTTACAGTTCCTCTTTGATGGATTCCTCTTAGGGCTGGCAACGGCCACCATTAAAGCTCAGGTATCAGCTTTAAGCGTTCTGTTAGACAGGCCATTGGCGGAAGAAAAGGTGGTAAAAAGGTTCAGCAGAGCAATGAAGAGAGTTAGACCCCCAATCAAGTCGATAGTAGCCCCTTGGGACTTGAACTTACTTCTTACAGTATTAGCCAAGCATCCATTCGAACCACTCATGGATATTCCGCTCAAACTGCTCAACTGGAAGGTGTTTTTTCTTGTAGCAGTCACCTCTGCAAGGAGAGTGAGTGAACTACAGGCGCTGTGGATCGAGGAACCCTATCTTATTGTGTTCCCGGACAGGGTGGTGTTGAGGACACACCCGCAGTTCTTACCTAAGGTAATCTCTAGATTTCACCTTAATCAGGAGATAACCCTTCCCGAGTTTTATCCAAACCCTCAGAGTGATGAGGAGGAAATGTGGCATAACTTGGACCTGGTGAGGGCCATATCCATATACTTGGAAAGAACCAAGACATTTAGAACCTCCAAGCACTTATTTGTAATTCCTGAAGGAATAAAGAAGGGAGGAGCACCTGTGAAGCAAACGATCTCTAGGTGGATAAGAGAAATTATCTTATTCGCCTACAAGAAAGAGAACAAGGTGGCACCTCCGATCGTACAGGCACACTCGACTCGGGCAGTCTCCACATCATGGGCAAATAAGGCAAAGGCATCAGTTACAGATATCTGTAAAGCGGCTACCTGGTCGTCAGTCCATACATTTTCTAACCATTATGCACTCAACGTATCTACTGCCCACTTTGGGAACCACGTGTTGCAAGGAGCTATGTCAGCGGGACTGACATCGCCATAAGTAAATATAATACAGCTATCCCCCCCGTGTGGTGTACTTGGGTATGTCCCAATGTTATGGCTGCCATGGGGATCGTAGAAGAAAGAGCCGAATTATACTCACCGATAATTCCTTTTTCTTCCTAGAGATCCCATGGCAGCCACTTGTTACCCTCCCGTGTTATTATTGTGTTTTTTCTCCAGGTTGCGGAGACACTCAAAAGACACTGAGGCTAAGGAGGAGGAGGCTGTTATACCCAAGGTGGGCGGTCCTAGAGAAAAAACTCCTGTCTAATCTATGGGGAAAGGGATACATCCCAATGTTATGGCTGCCATGGGATCTCTAGGAAGAAAAAGGAATTATCGGTGAGTATAATTCGGCTCTATTTACTGCCTTATCTGCTGCTTTATATTTTGCCTAATACCTACTGTCACTTTAATTACCATTATTTATTGCAATATTTACTGCATTATTTTACTGGCTACTATTATGGTATTACCATCTGTACATATACTGTACCTCCTTCCTCCAATCCCCTACTATTCTCTACTCCATTGTCAGTCACCATTTTTCACCTCATGTTCATCCTCACAAACGGCCCTTCTCACAGTAACATATACAATCTAATCCCCAAACCAGCAACCAAAATCTTATCCATATCTGCCTTTCTCATGTGTGCCCAAGAACTTCCACTCCATCTACAATAAACTGATACTACCCATCCCATGACCTTTTTCTCTCTTACTCTATTGACCTTCTTTTTATTACTGAAACCTTGCTTTTTCCACTTTCACTGCTTCCTCTGCTGCTCTACTCTATGGTGGCTCTCCTTCACACACTCCATGAGATTCTCATTTCCCTTATCTATACCTTTTATATCATCCCCTCTGAGCCCTTCTTTCCGTATTCTCCTCTGAAGTCCACTTAATCAATCTCTTCAAACCCATTCATTATTCTGTCTCAGTCAACCACTGTCCCCCTGGCCCCACTTCCCTTTTTCTTTAAAATGTTGCTGCCTGTCTTATCCCTTTACCTCTTCTTTGGATTCTCCACCAACTTCCTAGGTGACTTTAACATCCCCTCTGAACTAGTATCCTCCAAATTGCTTGTTCTTTTTCAATGAACATCTTTCTACTCCCAATGTATTGGCCACTACCTTGACAAGGTTAAATTAAAAGGTGATGGGAAACTACCAGTGGTGCTTTGAATCAATGCTGAGCTGCCTATGTCTTAATTTGGTTTAACCATAGAACAAATTTAATATGGAAAAACACATCTGTGGATAAGATAAAAAGTTACCATAAGGGTAGCTCAAAGACATGGAGGCCAGTTTAAAGAATAAATCTTTTTTGAGTTTAGGTCAGTGTTTTTGCATACAGTATGTTGTTATAAACAAGGGTGAAATCTAATAAGGTGCGATTTTTTTAGACAGCTAAAACATCGCACCATATTGCACATGTTGGCTGAAAATTGCACTTTTTTAGACTTGTGACTTCTGACAATTTTTTTAGTAACGGAAATGTGCAATTTTTAGTAAAGGTGTGATTTTTTTTTTGTTACTGGAATGGGTTTTCTAGTAATGGGAGATTGTGGTCATGCCACAGCCGGGGAACACTTTTTATACAAGGTCCCCTGGGCGAAACATGAACACGTGGCTGGTTAGCCCTGGACGGGGTACCTGGGGGAGTAGGAACGCCCTAATAAAGCCCGAAAATACGGCTATTCGTATTGATGTGCTATCAATACGAATACGAATTGCCGTATTTTCGGAATAGTAAATGTCAAAAATAAGTGTATTTCTGGATACAAATACACCTATTTTTTACAAATTTCCTTTAGTAAGTTTCCCCCACTGTATCATATCCGCAATGCAAATAATTATAAACTGAAACCATCAACTTTCATTGCTATGACAAAGTATTCAGACAAAATAAACAGTTCCCAGGACCACCACCACCATCGCCCCTGCCTTAATCCGACAATTCACTTGCAGATTTCCACAAGACAGGTTTTCTTTCTGTCCAGGCTTATTACTGGCAGTCATCTGCAACTTTGCAGATGAGCAGTCAGGTCTAAATCAGGCCTTTAGTTCAACAGTTCTCAAACTATGGGTCCTGATCCTAAAGTGGGTCCCGACCTTCTCAGTATGGGGTCGTGACTCCATGTTGCTGACCATCAGGCTGATAACTTTTCTAATTTTGGTCAGTGATTCAAGGAGTCTGAAAAATCAGTGAATTATCATTTTAGTCTTCTCACATCACTTTGTGCCTCCACAACTTGCTGGGGTCCTGTAATTATTTTTATTGTCTGATGGGGTCCTAGAGCAAAATAGTTGTATTACTTTAATCTATTAAAGTATTTATCAAACTATTAAGTCAAGCTATGCTCAACCTTCATAATTGAGTTTCTCATTGCATAAACTGCTTATATAGAGTCTTTACAGTTGATGAATGGCACGTCTCCCTGGCAGGGTCTGGCACTGACAGTGATAGTTTACTTTAATGCAGACTATTTCGACAGGCTGTTGGCAGATGAATTTATCCTGGACATAAACAGCTGTAAGAAGCTTTCACTTGCTTCATATGTGGGCAATGCTCTGGAGATACACAAAGGGCCTTATTTTAGTTCACTCTTTCTGACAAAATCCTTCTTAGATGGACAAAACCATGTGCACTGCAGGGGGACAGATGTAAAATGTGCAGAGAGAATTAGATTTGGGTGATTTATTTTGTTTCTGTGCAGGGTAAATACTGGCTGCTTTATTTTTACACTGCAATATAGATCTCACTTTGAAGTAAAACCCCACCCAAATCTAATTCTCTCTGCACAAGTTACATCTGCCTCACCTGCAGTGCACATGGTTTTGTCCATCTAAGAAGAAATTTGTCAGAAAGAGTGAACCAAAATAAGGCCCAAAGTGAGACAGTGTCCTCGGCTTCTCAGATAAGAGGATCACATACACGGCTTCCATGCTGCGTTGCACTTGGTGACTGGCAGTTTCCTCAGAAAGAATCCATGTGGAGCCAATGGTCACATAAATTATACTATCTTCTGTATATTGTTTTTAAGAAGTCCTCCCTGCGCATCCACGGGCTGATGTTGCAGCTCTCAAGGTGGTATGAGCCAGGGGAAGGCTCCGCTCTCTACTACAAAGAAACATTATACAAGAACACATTCTGCCAAGCATCGCAGTGATACTAATTGTAATACTAATTGTGGAAAGAACTGCCCTTTGCAAAGCTGCCGGCGTCGGGTAAGAGGGTTCCCGCTGGGTAACTCTCACTTCCTAAGCTCAGGAGCCGATGAGGGGGGTTGGCGTGAAATGCGATTTTACTGCAATTTATTTTGATACATACTGGGCAGAATGTAATGAAGTCTAAGTTATGCAGACATGTCTTGTAAGTGATTGTCCCTTTAACATATGTCCGAGTTCGGCCAGCATCCTGTATGGTAGCTGAACTCAATCTTCATTACATCCATAGATGTGTGCACAGGGTGCAGAAGCGCTCTCCTGCTCAATTCTCACTCTAGCAGCGCAGTGGTTCCAAAGCTCCTACTGACACTGCGATGCTGCTGAGCCGATTCCTGCCCCTACATCACCCCACGATAGGATGGTTATACACCTTTCACACCAGAAAATACAGGGAATTACAAGGGAATACAGTCCAGGGATCAAGCAGGGACATTCCTGGGTTGGCCCCTTTCACACCGGCGTAGTCCCTGCATTTTCTGGTGTGAGGGGGGAGAGAAAGCATCCAGCCCACCACCACCACTTATGTGCAGCAGCGGGTCCAGGGAGCGGGGATCTGGGCAGCGGTGTCCAGGGAGCAGGGATCCAGGCAGCAGGGTCAGGGCAGTGGCATCCAGGCAGCGGGGTTCCGGGCATCATTGATTGATGGGCGCTTCTTTTAATGGAGTACAGTTCTAAAATGCAAAAATCTTTGGTAAAAGTTATTGCTATCAGCAGGGAGGTGTTCATTAGGGTGTGCCTGTGCACCGCTAACACTCAATGTGCGCACGCCTATGCTACCAATGATTTCAGTGGGCTGTCTGGCTGTGACTTGATATTTTGGTAATTATGTCTGTGGCACTACACAATGCTGGGTTTAATTGTCTGGGGTTTAATTATGATAAAAAAAATGGATTAATAATTAAGGTAATGCTAGAAGGAATGGGATCATTGGGTCGAAAAAATGTTGGTCGACAGTCATTAGGTCAACACCGTTGGGTCGACATACTGGAATGTCGACAGGAGTCTAGGTCGACAGGTGTCTAGGTCAACATGGGAACAGGTCGACAGGTGTCTAGGTGGACACATGTGTTAGGTCGACAGTCAAAAGGTTGACTTGGGGTTTTTCACTGTTTTGATACCAGGATGTCGACACAGTCGACATGGACACCATTTTAAGTGTACCGTGTCCCTGACTCCCCTCGCATGCTATTTTATTCTCCCACCACGACCTAGTGGATTGTACGGCATGAAATACCAACTGTCGGCACATGTAGGCTCAAAAAACAGTAAGAAACGCCATGTGAAACTTTTCACTGTCGACCTTGACCCATGTCGACCTTCCAGCATGTTGACCTAACGGTGTTGACCTAATGACTGTTGACCCATTGACCGCATCTCTGCTAGAATTACACCCTGCTAGGCTCTGGACACCCACAAGCAGGCTAGAATTTTTGGGATGGCAGTGCACTAATGATTACACCCCCCCCCCCCTCCCCCTAAATGTGCATAAAATGTTATGGTACTTGTTTCCTAGGACGGTGCCCACTAAGATAATTGCTTAGTGGGCTATTATGCTTAGGGAAATCGCATCGCATTTTAGTGGCGTGCAATGCGATGCAATTTTTTATTGTAATTTATTCACTTATCTGTGTGCCCCAGGGGATCGCATCGCACCTCCCACAAAATCGCATGCGATCTCTGTGCTCGCCACACTTCAGGCACTATATTGAATCAACTCCACACCGACGTGGATAGTGGGGGTATGAAAACATGTTCTGCAGGCCCTCGCAGGGCTCGCTGCACTCGCAACGCTTCGGGGCGGCATGGATAGTGAGGGGGGGGGGGGGGTGCGGTAAACATCATTGTATGTCATACAATGATATTATTGTATAGCTAATGTAATGGCATCGCACACCCTATAAAATCGCAGGCGGATGTGCGATGCGATCCCCTGGGGCATACAGAGCAGTGAAGCAATTACATGAATGCGATGCGATTTCACTACGTTAGCGTACGTAGAAAATCTGGGCGCTTTGCTAGGAAACAGGTCAACAGGGTCATTAGGTTGACACAAGCATTAGGTTGAAATGGGGAAGGTCGACAGTCAAAAGGTCGACATATCGACATGGACATAGGAACGTGGCTCACTGCACTCGCCATGCTTTGGGCACAGTGCCTCGCTGTGCTCGGCACACTCTTTCATTCTCCCACCATGCCCCAGTAGGACATGAAATACTGCCGGTTGGCTCATGTCGGCTAAAAAAAAAAAGTGAAAAACTCCATTTATACCTTCCCCATATTGACCTAATGACCCTGTCAACCTAGCCCATGTCGGCCTTCAGTCATGTCGACCTTCCTGCATGTTGACCTAGTTATGTCAACCTAATGCTTGTCAACCTAATGCTTGTCGACCTAGTGACTGTGGGCCTTATTCAGATTTTATCGGTACTGCGCGCATTCGCACGCAGTACCGATGTTATGCGTCTGCACATGCGCAGGTGTGTTTCTGCGCATGTGCAGGCGCATGGTGCGTGCACCCACGGCAACCTTTCGGGTCGGCGGGTGCACGCACCCATGGCAGCGAGGGGGGGCGGAGATGGGCGGGGAGCGCCGGGCTGCCCCATTACCATATGGGAACGCCCAGCGTTCCATGGGCGTTTCCATGAGAACGCTGGGCGTTCTCATGGTAATGAGGCAGTGACGCGGGTGTGTGGGCCGGGTAGCTGACATCACCGGATGTCAGCTGCCCGCCCATATCACGCCAGCGTGCGCGCTAAACTAAGTAACTCAAAAGTCACTTATATAAGCGTGCACGCTAAACATCATTCGATGGTCACCGACCATCGAATGATGTGGGCGGACAGACCAGCAAAGCGAATGGATGTTTATGCAAAACATCCATTCACTGCTGTGCGGGCGAAGCCGCACTTTGCTGGGGGGGAGGGGGCGTGCGTTCGCCGGGCGGGGTTTGGTGGACTCGCAAGGCTGCGAATTCGCAGCCTTGCGAATCAACCTGAATAACCCCCCGTATCCCTTCTTTTTTTCTTTTGGACAATCTAGATTTCAGATTGTGCCACTTATACATTTGTTTTGTATATGTCTATAGTGATCATACTGTATCTTTAGTATATCATATTCTTAATTGTACAATGCTGTAGAAACATAATAACATAACTAAGCAATATTAATAATAATGTACTCTTGATGGGGTAGTAGTGCAATAAATTAAAACATACTTTTTTTTATATTTCAGGCTTACAATTCACGCTGAATGCACAATGCACCTTGAGGATTTTCCTATGGATGTTCATGCCTGTCCACTGAAATTTGGAAGCTGTATGTATTTTTCAGTTTTGACTCATTAAGATTGTGTGCATTTTAAATTGAGTGGCTTAAAGGTTTGAGCCTAATTATATGATAATAAATCATACTTTTATATTCTGTAAGCTTTAGTAGATTTGCTATGTGATGTCACATCTTTGATTCATCCATTATTATTACAGTATGTAGAGCAGGCATGTCCAACGTTGGCCCTCCAGATGTTGTGAAACTATACATCCCAGCATGCTTTGACACAGTTTTGCTATTAGAGAATGCTAAAACTATTGCAAAGCATGCTGGGATGTGTAGTTTCAAAACATCTGGAGGGCCAGCGTTGGACATGCCTGATGTAGAGTATTCTTGTTAGGTCATGCTTCCACGACCTTCATGCAAAGTCATGCTTCCCGCACCATTGGACAATTGTGTGTCACAAAATGGAGGAGCCTGTCAGCGTTCCCTAGCCGTACATTACATTACCTGCAGCGCTCTGTGAAATGCTGGCCGTTATCAGCTATCCCTGCTGGCATCCCGCTGTTGCTTTTGCAGCATTCTGTCCCAGTGGCCCAGCATCCTGCTGCGCATCCCACAGATCCACCACTCTGGCCTTGGCATCATTCTCCTCCATGGCACTCAGCTTCAAGCAAGCATGCACCCCTGCATTACTGGTGTCCCCAGCTTTAAGCAATCCTGCTACTTGTATTGCTGGTGTCCCCAGCTTTGAGCAAGCCTGCACCCCTGCATTGCTGCTGTCCCCCGCTTCAAGCAACTCTCTTTTTTCATTGCTGGTGTCCCCAGCTTCAAGCAAGCCCCTGCTCCTGTACTGCTGGTGTCCCCAGCTTCAAGCAACACTGCTGGTATCCCCAGCTTTGAGCAAGCCTGCACTCCTGCATCACTGTATCCCCAGCTCCATGCAAGTCTTCACTCCTGCATTCCTGCATTGCTGGTTTCCCCAGCTCTACGCAAGTCTTCTGAAGACCTCCTAACATGACCCTCTCCATGAGGGACACATTGCTCTGCTCCTGGACTTCCCTCTTAATGTATGATTGCCATCACCTGTGGTGAAACACCTTTCTTATGCTGGCCACACATCAGACCTACTTTTCTCCAACCATCCAACTAGTTGGTTGGTTGGACCGAAAATCTGGTACTGTATGGGGGCAAATGCCAATAAGCAATTTGCTCACATACTCAGGAGAATGGACAAAAACCTTCAGTGAAATTGTTTAAATCAAATACGTCCAACTACAGTACATTGTCTGAGTGACAGTTGTTGTCCATTTTCCGATTTGGGAAACAAATTACTTAATTAGAAATTACATTTGTTCCTATCCAGTACCAGGTTTTTATTCCATCCAACCAACTAGTTGGATGGTTGGAGGAAAGTTGGTCTGATGTGTGGCCAGCATAAGCAATTAACCTGTTCAACACAGATCAAGGTAATCATGCATTAAGAGGAAAGTCCAGGAGCAGAGCATTGTGTCCCTCCTGGAGAGGGTCATGTTGGGAGCTATGTCTTCACTCCTGCATTGCTGGTTTCCCCAGCTCTACACAAGCCTGCACTCCTGCATTGTTGGTGTCCCCAGCTCCACACAAGCCTGCATCTCTACATTTCTTCATCACTGGTGTGCCCAGTTCCTGCTAGGCTTGCCACTAGACACTGGGGAACAGTTATGGGGACCAGGGAATTGGAGGTCAGGCGTGAGCCCGTAGCCGGGACCGCCGGTTAGGATGGCCACAGCGAACCCTATGCTGACTTTGTTGAGTACCCCGGGCAGATGACAAACCCCTGCAGGTACTAGGCTTCACCTGTGGCCGCCGCGTTCGAAGGAGCGAGTTAGGCCCGCTCCAACCCCGATGCAGCTAGGTCTATGAGGAGATAAGGGGTAAGCAATCGTCAGGGGTGACTCAAAAGGATGTACTAACTACAGGGCCTAACTGTAACAAAACCCGTCTGCCAGCACCGGACCAAATACGGGAAAGCGACCCAGTCGCAGGCACAAGCGACAAGAGACGGGGAATCTCCACGTAGAAAAACAATAATAACAAGGCTGGTAGCAAATCCCCAAAACATGGACTGGGACAGGAGAGGTAGAGGCCCTGCCTATCCGAGAAAAACTAAAGGCAGGCAAGGGAATCTGGGTATCAGAAAAACAATGGAAATAAGAGTATGGGCCAAGCCCACGGAGGAGCAAGGTCCAAAACCCCCACAAGATGACCAAACAAATGGCTAGACAGCCTACGGCAAAAAGAGCTAGGCAGCTCCATAATAAAGGAACCAGGCTCCACAGGAGCACTTACGTGACCCCAAGAAGATCACCAGGGTGGCTGGGCTGGGACACTGGAGCTGGATGGTGACACTCCAGTTCCCACCAGTGAAGACAGGCAGGAGCTCAAACTATGAGACCAGGAACAAGCCCAGGAGGTTGGAGATAGAGACAGCGACAGGGACCGGGGAGCAGCTAGTAAAGCTATAACCGGCGTCTGTGCCCAGCAGACGCCGGCTCTTTATTTAAAAGTTTTATCCGCCTAGCTGACGTCAGCTGGCGAAGCGGGGAGCTGCCGGGCGGAAGTTCGGGGTCGTTGCCTAGAAACGCCCCGACGCCCGAGACCAGAGCGAGTCGTGAGACGCTGCCGGGGACCTCCCCCAGCACTCACGTGCCCCGTTATGTCCGCCGGCTGTCCGTGTGCAGGAGATTCCGGACAGCGGCGTTTAACAGTTCCAAGCAAGCCTGCATCCCTGGGGCCCCTAGTTCTGTGCAAGCCTGCTTCCTAGTATTGCTGGAAACCATAGCTCCAAAGATCTTTTAACTTCATGTTATTCATCCATTGGCTTTATTCCCATTCAGCCATTGACTTTGTTCATTGAGTCATTTATTCCTTCATTCAACCATAGATACTTACCTGCAGGGCTATTTTTGTACAGGCTGTACAGGCCCTTATTCTAGTTCACTCTTTCTGACAAAATATTTCTTAGATGGACAAAACCATGTGCACTGCAGGTGAGGCAGGTGTAAAACCCCACCCAAATCTAATTATCTCTGCACAAGTAACACCTGCCTCACCTGCAGTGCACATGGTTTTGTCCATCTAAGAAATATTTTGTCTGAAAGAGTGAACTAGAATAAGGGCCTCAGTTCCTGCTGGAGCCTGCACAAAAATAGCCCTGCTTACCTGTAACCATATGCATGAATAAATCTTACATTAAACCTGCCAGCGATTGTCCTTGTGCATCCAGCCAACTGGTTCCCTGCTCTTGTCTGGGTTCACAAACAAACTCAGCCCTGACATTGTGCTTGATTTTAAGTTCCAATAATCAAGGCTGGATTATGGGCCCAATGGGTCTGAAGCTGAACATGTTTAGGGGCCTATTATGAAAAGTTGAAGAGGTGGGGCCAATGGCATGTAGGCATGTAGAACCCATACACTATAAGCAACAGTGTATCCCTAAGTATATATAAACTGCATAAATGTGTAAAAAAAGGAATGCAGTTGTAATGCTTATGATTAATGGCCAACCATGTGACCAGCTGTTGTCACGGCCTGCCACAGGGGGACGCTGGTGCAGCAGGGCATACCTGTGAGGGCGCTCTGGAGGGGTCCCACTGGTGGAGGTGCAGGGTGCTGGCGCTGGTCCTGTGTGGCTGGGCGATCTTCCAGCATGCTGACAAGGTCTGGGCTGTTTAGAACCAGGAATAGCTCTCTGAGCACTGGACTCCTGCGGCGCCATCTTGGTTATGGGCAAACAGCCCATTTTGCCCTTACTTCGGTCCAGGAAGTCCCACTCAGATGGGAACCGCCCTAAGGGGTATTTAGGAGGAAGGCCTGGTACAGGAAGTTGCCAGTGCAACGTCTCCACAGTCTAGTACTGTGGCCACTAGTTCTCTGTGCTCCGTTACTATTTCAAACAGCTATTGGATTCCAGCACAACTACCGGTTCAGCTACCAGCTTCTGCTGAAGTCCTGTCTGCCAGTATAATCCAGCCTGCCTATTCCGCACTCCAGGTGGTCCTCCAAGCCTCTGCATTCCGGTATTACCCTCCGCCAAAGTGCCTACCCTCGTGTCGGCGACGCTGACATACTTGCAAGTGAACTTTCTGCTGCTGTCACAGTTTACCATCAATAAACCCATTCATGCAACAGCCGCTCATTCGTCCAGCACGTTTATTATACAGAGGCCCAGGCACTCCTGAAGTTCCCGTGTCCGTACCGGGTCCACAAATTTCCCCAGGCGTGACAGTTTGCACTGGCCAGATGGATTCGGGAACCGGCCAGGGAACAAGTCCGGAGATATTGCATGGCATCGCCTCCCGATTGGAAGGATTAGAGGGGTCCCAGCAGCGGTTGGCCCAATGCCTGCAGGAAATCTCAGCCCGCCAAGACACCATCCAGGCCTCCTTAGTGAACATGGCTGCAGTCCGCCGGTCCGAACCTCCGAGCCCTCCAACTGCTTCTGCCCCAGCTGTGGTGTCTCCATCTTCACTCCGTCTTTCCACTCCCAATAAGTATGATGGTACTCCTAAGCTGTGCCGTGGATTCATCAATCAGTGCGACATCCATTTCACCCTCCAGCCCTTCAACTTCCCGACTCAGAAAGCAAAAGTTGCATATATTGTATCCTTGCTCACTGGACCCGCACTGGAATGGGTCTCTCCCCTATGGGAACGGGAAGATCCTCTCCTAGATGACTATTCCGAGTTCCTTGATACGTTTAAGAGGATCTTTGATGAGCCGGGTCGTTCTACCTCTGCCTCGATGGAGATCATGCGCCTTCATCAAGGGAATAGGCCTCTCGGCCAATATATTGTACAGTTTCAGACTTACGCTTCAGAGCTACGCTGGAATGAGGAAGCACTGATCTCAGCGTTTTGGAACGGCCTCTCAGAACGCCTGAAAGATGATTTAACAACCCGAGATGTACCAGCCAAACTGGATGAATTGATCTCCCTGTGCAATAAGGTAGACTTACGCATTCGCGAAAGACAATCAGAGAAAAACAGAGGGGATCGATATCGCTTTCGGCCATTCTCCTCCAATCCAGTAGCCGTCCCAGCTTCGGCTCCCCCCGACGAACCCATGCAAATCAATCGAGCTCAGCTTACACCAGAAGAACGTCAGAGACGCCGCCGCGAGAATCTATGTCTCTACTGTGGTACCGCAGGGCATATGGTGGCAAATTGTTCTCAGCGACCGGGAAACTCCCGCTCCTAGCCAGGCCTGGAGACACCAGGTTAGGAGTATTATCTCAGTCTCCAAGTATAGTAGAACCAGTTATGTCCATAACATTAGACTCGCCTCTGGGTCCTAAGACTGTGCTTTCTCTTTTAGATTCTGGAGCCGCAGAAAACTTTATTACTGCCGAGTTGGTTCATCAACTAAAGATTCCCGTCAGAGACCTCTCCCGAAGTATTTCCTTATCTGCCGTGGATGGAAGTCGAATTTCTTGTGGGTCGGTGACTCAGCAGACTTTTTCCCTTCCTGTTTATGTTGGAGCCCTCCATAGGGAACAGATTCAGTTTTTAGTTATTCCGAAAGCCTCGCATCAAATAGTTTTAGGTTATCCCTGGTTAAGTCTGCATAACCCCCATATTGATTGGCAACGGATGGAAATACTGTCGTGGGGAGAGTGTTGTTCTTCCACATGTTTACCCAAGATTCAACCCCTTAATAAAGTTTCCATCACTTCCTCCTTGCAAATTCCGTCTCCATATGTCTCTTATTCCGATGTTTTCAGCAAGCGAGCAGCAGAGGTTTTACCCCCACACAGGAATTGGGACTGTCCCATCGACCTCCTACCAGGGAAAGATCCCCCGAGGGGTCGCACCTATCCACTCTCGCTCCCGGAGACCAAAGCAATGTCCGAATACATCCAAGAGAATCTAGCGAGGGGCTTCATTCGGCCGTCAACCTCACCAGCAGGGGCAGGATTCTTCTTTGTGCAGAAAAAAGATGGAGGCTTAAGACACTGCATAGATTACAGGGGCCTGAACGCAATCACTGTGAAGAATCGCTACCCACTTCCTCTTATTACAGAACTGTTCGATCGGGTTAAAGGAGCAACGCTCTTCACCAAATTAGATCTCCGTGGTGCATACAATTTGACCCGGATCCGGGCCGGAGATGAATGGAAGACCGCGTTCAATACCCGTGACGGACACTTTGAATATCTGGTCATGCCATTTGGACTCAGCAATGCTCCTGCTGTGTTCCAGAATTTCGTAAATGAAATTTTTAGAGACCTTCTATATAAATCAGTCGTAGTCTACTTAGACGATATCCTGATCTTCTCTTCGAATCTAAAAACCCACCGACGTCATGTACGAGAAGTCCTCCAGAGGTTACGAGAGAACCACTTGTACTGTAAGTTGAAGAAGTGTTTCTTTGAACAATCCTCTATGCCTTTTTTGGGATATATCATCTCGGGACATGGGCTAAAGATGGACCCGGAAAAGGTACAAGCCGTTCTAAACTGGTCTCGACCAACAACCCTGAAAGCCATCCAGCGATTCCTGGACTTCTCTAATTATTACCGGAAGTTTATTAGAGGATTTTCTACCCTGGTCGCACCTCTCACTGCCCTCACCCGAAAGGGTGCAAATCCAGCTCAGTGGACCCCCGAAGCAGAATCTGCTTTTTGCTCCTTAAAACAAGCATTCACCTCAGCTCCCATCCTGAGACAACCAAACACCAGTCAACCCTTCTTCCTGGAGGTGGACGCATCCTCGGAAGCAGTAGGCGCAGTCCTCTCTCAAAGGAGCGAGGACCTCAAAATGCATCCTTGCGGGTTCTTTTCAAAAAAGTTCTCTCCAGCCGAGAGAAATTATGCCATTGGAGAACAAGAACTTCTTGCTGAAAAATTAGCCCTGGAGGAGTGGCGTTACTTGTTGGAGGGGGCTACTCATCCAGTCACCATTTATACCGACCATCGCAATTTGATCTTCCTAAAGAACATCCAAGGACTCAATCCTCGCCTGGCTCGATGGGCCATGTTCTTCACCCGTTTTAATTTCACCTTAACCTTCCGACCAGGATCACAAAACCAGAAAGCCGATGCTTTGTCCCGTTCTTTGTCTTCCGACGAGCAGATACCGAAGGTTCATCCGGTCCTAGAGTCCAAAGTGTTTGCCGTAACTCAGCCGCAACCGCCGACAGGGAAAACCTATGTCGCTCCCCATCTCCGAAGGAAACTGATTACTTGGGCCCATGCCTCCCGATTCACGGGTCATGCCGGGGTCCACAAGACAGTAGACTTCCTAAAAAGATCCTATTGGTGGCCCACACTAAAAACCGATGTGACGACTTACATTTCCTCCTGTGTCAAGTGTGCGCAGCACAAGGTGTCCAGACAACCACCAGCTGGAGTTCTATTGCCCTTACCCATTCCTCATCGTCCATGGACACATCTATCGATGGACTTTATTACTGATCTGCCTGCCTCCCAAGGTTACACCACGATTTGGGTCGTCATTGACCGCTTCTCAAAAATGGTCCATTTTGTCCCATTAAAGAAATTACCCACTGCGTCTGAGTTGGCTCAACTCTTCATTTCCGAGATCTTTAAGCTACATGGGATTCCTTCCGAAATCGTGTCTGACCGAGGTGTTCAATTTGTTGCAAGATTTTGGAAAGCCCTCTGTTCAGCACTTCAAATAAAATTACAATACTCTACTGCCTATCACCCACAGTCAAACGGTTCTACGGAACGTGTAAACCAAGACCTGGAAACCTTCCTTCGCATCCATGTATCCTCCTCTCAGAATGATTGGGTGGAACATTTGCCATGGGCTGAATTCGCTCATAATAACACTTACCATTCGTCTACCGGGTTCTCACCATTCCTTATCGTCTACGGAAACCATCCTAAGGTTCCTGGGTTCCCTGAAATACCTGCATTGGATCTTCCTGCAGTGACAAAGTCATTGAAGCACTTTTCAAGAATATGGAACAAAGTGCTATCTAATTTAAAGAGATCTTCTAACCGTTACAAAAGATGGGCTGATAAGAAGCGCAGAGCAGTTCCGAGATTGTCCATAGGAGACCAAGTATGGCTATCTACCAAAAATCTGCGGCTACGGGTCCCCTCCATGAAGTTCGCTCCTCGCTTTATCGGGCCATTCCCTGTGGTAGAAGTCATCAATCCAGTAGCCTATAGGCTCAAGTTACCTCCTTATCTCAAAGTCCCGTCATCATTTCATATTTCCTTGTTAAAACCTTTAGTTCTGAATCGGTTCCGAAGAACTCTACCTCGCCCTCCAAGAATCCTTACAGAGAGAGGAGAAGAATTCGAAGTTAAGGAAATATTGGACTCCCGTTTTCGTTATAGACGTCTACAATACCTTTTGGACTGGAAGGGATATGGTCCTGAAGAAAGATCCTGGGAGTACGCCTCAGACATCCACGCTCCAGCATTAATTCGTAAATTTCACAAGGAACACCCAGAGAAACCCGGGAAGTGTCCTGAGGCCACCCTAAAAGGGGGGGGTACTGTCACGGCCTGCCACAGGGGGACGCTGGTGCAGCAGGGCATACCTGTGAGGGCGCTCTGGAGGGGTCCCACTGGTGGAGGTGCAGGGTGCTGGCGCTGGTCCTGTGTGGCTGGGCGATCTTCCAGCATGCTGACAAGGTCTGGGCTGTTTAGAGCCAGGAATAGCTCTCTGAGCACTGGACTCCTGCGGCGCCATCTTGGTTATGGGCAAACAGCCCATTTTGCCCTTACTTCGGTCCAGGAAGTCCCACTCAGATGGGAACCGCCCTAAGGGGTATTTAGGAGGAAGGCCTGGTACAGGAAGTTGCCAGTGCAACGTCTCCACAGTCTAGTACTGTGGCCACTAGTTCTCTGTGCTCCGTTACTATTTCAAACAGCTATTGGATTCCAGCACAACTACCGGTTCAGCTACCAGCTTCTGCTGAAGTCCTGTCTGCCAGTATAATCCAGCCTGCCTATTCCGCACTCCAGGTGGTCCTCCAAGCCTCTGCATTCCGGTATTACCCTCCGCCAAAGTGCCTACCCTCGTGTCGGCGACGCTGACATACTTGCAAGTGAACTTTCTGCTGCTGTCACAGTTTACCATCAATAAACCCATTCATGCAACAGCCGCTCATTCGTCCAGCACGTTTATTATACAGAGGCCCAGGCACTCCTGAAGTTCCCGTGTCCGTACCGGGTCCACAAATTTCCCCAGGCGTGACAGCTGTGTTTGTCTGTTGATCATGATGGGCCTATTTTTATGTGGAGGCCTGGAGCATCATCTCCATCCACCCCTTTTCTGAAAAGATGGATGCATGCAGGAATATTTTGTTTATGACTGGAAAGCTCCTGCAGCAATGGTGAGGACGGGAGCAGCTGTTGGGGGACCGAGCAGATGCAGCAGGGGGGCCTGGCACCAGGCAAAAGAAGCAGAAGGGCATCGGGCAGAAGAAGCAAGTTACCTGCTGCCAGGAAGAAGATGCAAGAGGCCCAGTGGGGGGGGGGGGGATATTGTGACATGCCGCTGGGCATAAGTACTGTAACAGGTGACACGTGCTGGGCAAAGGCAGCAGGGGATATGGTGTAAGCCTTAAGAAGCAGGGACCTTGTGTCGGGCAGGAGGGGCAGTCTCACTATTCTGGAGGTAAAAGTGCTGCTTCTCCTCCCCCCTTCCCATCGCAAGGAATCTCATCAGTGAACTCTGGCTCCCCCCAAATGCCCCCCCCCCCCCACACACACACACACACGCACACCTGTGGGACAGTTGAGAGATATGCTGAAACTGCTCGTAGCAGGCAAACCTATTATGTCCAGAGCTGACAGAACAGTAGTGCCCATGGCTGGCAATATACCTCTGTCCGGAGCTGGCAGTAAGTGAAGACCTGGAATATGAGGAAATGGTAATCTCATGACAAACCCATTGCTGATCCTTCCAGTAATGATTGCTCCTCATGTCCCTCTGTGATAGATGAGGATTGTGAGGAAGTAACTGGGACAGCTGAGCCTTCACACTCACATTGGATACTTACAATTTTTTCTGTCATTGATTGATAATAGAAGACACTAATATAAATTTGTAGCTGGCATGAATATCCAAAAAACAGAAACCACACATATGTACAAAGCCGTGTCACTGTATTAGTTATTTATTAACAGTTTCTTACAGTATATAGTGCACACATATTCTGCAGCAGTTTACAGAGAATATTTGAACATTCACATCAGTCCCTGCCACAGTGTAGCTTACAATCTATATTCTCTATCACATGTATATGCACACACATTCATTTCTAGAGTTAATTTTGTTGGGAGCCAATTAACCTACCAGTATATTTTTGGATGATGGGAGGAAAACAGAGCACCCCGTGGAAACCCACACAAGCACGGGGAGAATATACAAACTCCGCACACGGTGGGACTCAAACCCATAACCTCAGTGCTGTGAGGCAGTAATGCTAACCATTACAACGTTTGTGCAGCCCATTATCTTTATCACCATCCTTCTCCCCAGGTATTACCGGTGATGACAGTGGCGTAACAATCATCCTGCAGACCCTGCGGTGGCTTGGAGGAGCCAGCGGCAGCGGAGTCAGCAGGGCGCACTGGGAGTTGCTGCGCCGTTGGTCCGCCGGGTGCTGCTTCGGCTTCCTGGCAGCTATGCTGCATCATCATGGGGGTGTAGCTGTGCGTGCCTCCTTCCCTGTACCCTTCCGAGTACTGCTATGAAAAGTGACTAGGGGCCAATGGGGCACATCAGATACTAGGAGCTAGATTGGGTGGGGGGGGGGGGGAGCCGAAGACCTCTGGCTGACGGGAGACTTCTGGGCATATGGCCACTAAAGTGTGTTTTATGGCTCCTTGATACCTCCTGTTTCACAGACATCTGCACCCTCCTCACCCCAGTGTGACTTCCACTTGTAGCCTAGTCTCTGCTCCTTCAAACTGTGTTAGTATGGAGTGTGAATGAGCAGAGAGTGCTGGAGGAGACACGCAGGGAATAAGGCATAAAAGGATGATCACATAGTTTTGTGAAAGTACTGCTCCTGGATGACAGACAGAGCAGAGCAGCGCTCACAGCATGGGAGAAGAGACATTATGTAGAGATATCCTAGGGATTTTACTTGGAAGCAATCCCTGGACAAGTGGAGAGGCTGCTATCAAGAGCTTAGCATATTCATCGATCCAGGTGCAAGGAGGCACACAGGAGATCTGTCCCTACAGTGCTCCCGTGTGGATGGAGTGTACCTCATGCACAAATATTCATGAACCTCTACCCTCTTACTAGTCCTCATCCTCCTCCTCCCAGCCAGGACACCCAGACCAGGGGCTCTTACGCCCACATCCCCTCTGCAACTCATGATGCTGAGAAAAGTCAGCTAATTTTATTCATCATTATATTGATTGTGATTACAATGATGAACCACTTGCTCCATATATTTTTATATTATATGTTTTATTTTTGACATGTGGTAGTATATTACTTTATCTCTCTTTTTTTTGTGGGGGGCGCCAAGTTATAGCCTTCCCCGGGGTGTAGAGGAGGTTCACAGTGAAGCTGGCAGCTTGTGATACTTACGCACCTAATTTAAAAAGAAGAAAATAGGTCTGTGCAGCTCAAAAGACCACCCCACCATCCCAATATGTAGAATACCTACAGGATCCTTTGCAGCAGTATAACGGCCCCTGCAGCCTGACCCTAACGTTGCCCGCTAGTGTTTAAACCTAACCCCTGTACCCTGCCACCTAAACCTAACCCTCCTGCCCTGCGGCCTAACCATCCCTTCTAAGTGCCTAACCCTTAAGCCACACATTATGCGTAATGCCCCCACATACCGCCACTTGTAGCGTCCCTTAAGCAATGCCCCCAAAAGTGCACTTACTGTAAATTTTTATATGAGCCTTCGCTGCTGCTGCAGGGAGAGATGGAGAGCGGTGCAGCTGCGTCTATGGGGAGAGGAGCGCAGCACAGAGCACACTCCCACTCCCCTCCTGGTGTCCCCTCTAGCCAAGTGGACATTTGAAATATTGTGCGCGCTGTTGAGGGCGCCGGCACCACATGATTAAAGGGGGGGGGGGGGCTGAGGTGAAAGCGGGTAGAAGAATTGGTGGGGAAGCTGCAGGGGTGACAGTCATTGACAGCTGGGCAGAGAGCAGGGGGCTGCCCGGCTGTATTTCGAGCACTGCAGGTCACGGCTGTTTGAAATAATACCCCTTTCACAACAGAAAATGCAGGGATTTACAGGGGAATATGGTCCCAGGATCATGCAGGGACATTCCCAGGCTGACCCCTTATACACCAGCCTAGTCCCTGCATTTTCTTGTGTGAGGGGGAGAGACAACCACTCCCCTCTCCCTAACTTCAATATCCCTGGAACCAATTAACCCATATGGATCCAGCCTGGTATAAATTGAAGGCCCAGCGATTTGGGTTCGACTGAGATCGACTGAGATCGACGTCGAGCTTCAGTGATGCCGAAGGGGGAACTGGCAGCCGTTGAACTGGGTGGGGGTCGGAATTAGCGGGTCCCATGTTATCCTATAGGGAAAACGTTCCAGCTTTGCCTGGCAGTATCTCCGGTTCCCAGGGGGCTAGAGACACGGGGCTGTGCTAGTTGGAAAGCCCCATTCCTCAGCTACAAAATGGGCTAATGGGTGGTCCGGTGAACCTCCGGACAACCCCCTAGATTCGCCTATGGATACAGATACAAAGGCATGTGCACATTGAGTGTTAGGGATGCACCGGCACAACCAAATACTGTGTACACCCTTATGAACATGTGCAGAGAGAGTTACATTTGGGTGGGGTGTGTTCAAATGGAAATCTAAAGTGCAGTGTAAAAATAACAATCCAGTACTTACTCTGCACAGAAACAAAATAACTAACCCAAATAGAACTCGTTCTGCATGTTACATCAGCCTCACCTACAGTGCACATGGTTTTGTCCATTGAAGGAGTTTGCAAACCAACCTGAATCACCACCAGTATATGGGATTGAATCATTGGCCACAATTATATTTACCTTATTACCTTATTTACAGTTGCAGGGTAAGGACAGAGAACAGCAGGCAATGTCCCTCATTAATTAAGAAAGGAGCGTGGCCCTCACCTATGCCCCCTATGGAACCTGCCCCTACAAATCATGCTCATCTGGCATGCAGCTGAATGGCCTGCCATCAAGAGCTGGAGCCTGATGTGTGACCCCTCACTGAGGGTGAATCTGCAAACCTCAGCTGGCTCCCCCCCCCCCCCCCCACTATGCCTTGCAAACAAATGTACCCCATCTCCCTTATACTTGCCTTTAGTCGTCTGACTGATATCCTTGTGGTGTATGACCCGTCCTTCCAGTGTCACCATGGGTACTTGTGTAGTTTCACGGCGCCCACACTGCAGGCTCGGTGGCTCGCCACGCTATCTAAAATCAACTCCATGCCAACATGGATAGTGGGGGTATGAACTTTTCATGTTGGCATGGAGTTAAGTTAGTTTATTTTAGATAGTTTTTTAGATAGTTTGCCGAGCGTACAAACCGGAAGTAGCACGGCGCCATGCTGGCACCGTGAAACTACACAAGTACCCCACCATGCACTTACTGCTGCATTGACCTTTTTCCTGGTCTTTTCTATGGCTGCTTCCCTCAGTGCCCCACGCTAGGCAACCTGGGGATGATGCTGGACCATACAATCTCCGCCGCCTCCCAGCACTCTTTCTTTTTTTTTGTATTCAAATTTTTATTAAGTTATTTACATAGAAAAAAACATCACATACATTTCATACATTCAGTTAACCAAAAAAGAAAAAAAAAAAGAGAAAACATACCCAAGAGGAAGAGAGGGCCCTTATTCCCTTCTTATTCCATTCTACCTTACCATTCTTCCTATTTAGAAGGTTAAAGGGCCAGTAGAGAGAGAAGGCCCAGGAGAGAAAAAAGAGGAAAATAAGGGGATAGGTGGGGAAGGGGGGTGGGGGGTGGAAGTATTTCTACTTCACGTATTCTTTATCTCTTTATTCTGGGTTGGTTATCATATATGTTTTGTACTCCTCAGAATTTCTATATTCTTTACATCTATGCCATGTCCCTGTAAAAATATTTTTTTTCCCTCTATAGAATCATTCTGCATATCCTCCATCAACATATAGTGATCCAATCTTGCAAACCAGTCTTTGCGCGTTGGAGGATTTGTTGATTTCCATTTTACCAGTATTGCTGCTCGCGCTGCATGACCTACAGTATGTGTCTCAACAGGGATTTTTTATATTCCTGTAGGGATATCTGTGTATGGTTGAGCAGCCAGAAAGCAGGATCTTTTGGTATTTCTGCGTTAATTATACGTTGGGTTACCGGGAAAATGTCGCTCCAATAGCCTTCTACTCTCGGGCAGCTCCACCATATGTGTTTCAGAGTCCCCACTTCACACTGGCATCTCCAACATGTCTGCGAAATAGACGGATAGATTGTATGTAATAGGGAAGGGTGTCTGTACCATCTCGTCATCATTTTATATTGTGCCTCTCTTATTAAGATACAAGTTGAGCTATTATATGTTTTTAAGCAGATTTTCTGCCAATCTCTATACATTAATTTAACCCCAATTCTTTTTCCCAGGTTTTAGCCCAATGCGGTATCTGGGGCTCATATTTTTGTAATAATATTTTAGAGGGTTGAAATTCTATGGAGTTGGGTATTAGCTGCGAAACACATTTTTTTCAAAGCTGGTGAGTTCTCTTTTTGCCATATTCATCTTATCTCCTTTCATTATATAATGCCTTATCTGTAGAAATTTCCAATTGATCTAATTGGGGAATTCCCCATTGTTCGCGAATCATTTGGAATGATTTCATTCCTGCGGGACTTACTAGCTGGCCTACTCTGAACAGGCCTTCTCTCATCCATTCGGTGAAGCCTTTAAGCTCTGCTCCTGGTATGAAAGACGGATTCGCTAGGAAGGAGGTTAAAGGGATGAATTTAGTTGACACATTCTCATAGCTGGGGGGGGTTGAAGTGGATTGCGCTGCTGATTGGAAAAAATATATTTGAAACAACACACTGATTGGCTGAGTAAAAATGAATGCTGGACACACTGTTACTTTCGTAAATTTTATATGGAAAGAATATAAATCAGTAATACATATACATACATTTATTACATAAAAACAATACTATAAAATAATACTAAAATTATCTCATGAATAGGGATCCAATTATTAGGCAAAAATAGCTTTGGCAGATTTTCAGCGATGTGGCTTGCTTTAACAAGGTTGTAGAACCATATGCAAAAGATGATACTTTGTAATAGCAAGAAATAAAGGAAAATGTCCAGTTTATATAGAGTCTGGATTAACTGTATAAGAACTGACCGATGATTTTTGATTCACAAAGAATAATATGCAGTCACAGGTTTTTAAATTATGCTCACCCTTGGGGATAGCACTTGCTTCGTGCTGATATGCGGGGGTCTCCAGCGATACTGAACCCCCGCACTGACCATGGTGGTAAAGGAATGACTTGGACGGTTAGTAGGACGCTCCGCTCTGTGTTGAACCAGGGTTCCTTGATGTAGCGTGGAGAGCGGCTGATGGAGACAGCTCTTTGCTGGCAGTGAGGGGGGACGCTGCACTTCAGCTGGGAATAGGGTGTAGAGTGGGCGGTGAGCCAGCGGGTAAGCCTGTGCCGCAGTGAACTTGGTCAGCGTGGAGCGGCTTGGTTGCCGGTAGCGTGAGATGGATTGCGCTTCTCCCGTGCAGCAAGCTGAAGGTCTGCTAGGTGGATCACCTATTGCAGGTGTGTTAGTGATGTCAACGCGTTTCGTTCCTATGGTCTGCTGGGAACTTTTTCAAGACGAGTCACATTCTCATAGCTTCTGGTTTTCCTCCAGACTGATAGTGTTGCATTAATCGTTGGGTGCGTCAGAGATAGCTTATATAATTTAGGGGTCCATGGTAAAATCTCTATTGGGTACTGTATGAATGAGGCCTCAATATTTACCCACTGTTTATTCTCCCTCTCTCTGGTCCACTCTAGAACCCTATTCAAATGAATGGCCTGGTAGCTGAAATCTGGGAGCTGTAGTCCCCCCCCCTTTCATATTCCATCTATTTTAAGTGTAGAAATAAGTGAAGTGAAGTTAATAGAAAAAAGGATTATTTTAATTACTTGTGATTTTTACTCCTAAGTACGTTATGTGTGAGGGGCTCCACATGAATGGAAAAACCCCTTTTAATTTTAATATTTCTTTGTGTGGGACCGAGATATTTTGTGCCTGTGATTTAGAAAAATTAATTTTAAAATTTGTGTCAATTGTGCCAAATCTATTAAACTCCATCATCAAATGTGGAAGTGCTGTGATTGGGTTGACCATGGAGACACAGCACTCTTTCACCCATGCCAAGTTGACACGCACCATTCTCCTCAGATCAAGATACTTTATGTCAGCCAAATAGTAACATACTGTAGTTGTTGAGGTTAAAAAAAGACTTCCACGATACCTGGGCATAAATATCCCCGCTGACAATAGGAAAGTTTTCGATGTTAACCTTCCTCCCCTCCTTAGTTCCTTACCAAATTCTGGCTCACTTTTGACATTTCCTGGTTAGGCCGAATGGCGGCCTTCAAAATGTCCCTCCTCCCCAAATCAATGTATTTATTCTGCACCATCCCTTATGCCTTTCCGAAGAAAGAGCTTGCTGAGTGTACTTCACTCTTGCTCAAATATATCTGGCACTCTGGTCCCCCTAAACTGTCCCTCTCTAGGTTGTTCTTCCCTAAACCCAAAGGTGGCCTGACTCTGCCAGACTTGAACCTGTACCACGATGCCTGCAAACTAGCCCAGATAAAATTATTTTTCCTCTACCTCCCCCATGGCAGCCATCACCTGTGGGTTCTTCCCCTATTGGGTAGCATTTGGAAAGGAAAAAAAGACGCCCATTCTCCATAAAAGGCTCCTCCTCCTTCTCTCTGTGTCTTTTTTTCCTTTCCCATTAGGGGTAGAGATTTTTAGGTGGCTTACCCTGTGAAAACTGGAGCTGGTCTCCGCCATCGCCCTGAGCGTTAGTAAAGTAACTAGGTGTCTGGTGAAAACCTCATATGGGCCGCATGCCGTCCTCAGGTTTGGACGGCTATCAGCGGTGGCGTCCAAGGAGGCTGGGATACAGAGGTCTCCTGCCCGTAATCCAGGTTAGACCGGGCTGACGTCATCACCTGTGGCAGAAGAAGGCCGGGCCGTGAGTTTTTCTTATGGGGGTGCCGGCTGATGACGCGCCGGGCTCTGGCGGATGACGCGGACTCGGCAGATGACGTGGCGGGTCCCCGATTGGCAGCGCAGTCATGACGCGCTGAGCCGCGACTACATGAGGCGGCGGGAGACGCCGCTAAACGCTGTACCACCAACGAAGGGCGGCAAATCTAGGAGTTGGAAAAAGGAGCGTTGTTTTGTTTATCTGGGCGTTCGGTACTGCAGAGGGGGTGAGTTTTTTTGTCCTATCTATACGGTGCCTTGTGTGGTGTGAGAAGCTAGCTAAGGAAGCTGCATTGTTTTATAGCAGCTTACCCTTATAAAGCATGGAGGAAGAGAAGAGGCAGATCAGTCAAAAGTCAGGGTAAGCCTCAAGAAGTATACTGTTTTTTTATCTTTGGTAGGAAGACCATTAGAAAGCTATTCAAAGTTATGCATTATCATGCAGGTCTGATAACAGCAAGGATAAAGCAGATGGAAAATCCAGGCACAAGAAATTGCATACAACAAAATGCTTGATGTGTAATATATCACTGCCGGATAAATATGTGGGAAGTGTCTGTGAGAAATGCAAAACACCACAGTTGTTACCACTATCCCAGATGTCGGGACTGGTTGACATGTTAAAAACAGCTCTTGCCGGCACTTTTGTCACCAAAGAGGATCTGGTGAAACTTACTGGAAATAGAAGTCGCTCCAGATTAAGCGAAGGGTCAGCAGAATCTGGAGAGGATATAGCGGATACAGCGGCAGATGAGGCAGATGATCCCGTGGTAGATAAATCAGAAAACGATTTTAATGTCGACATGGTGGAAAATCTTCTCACATTAATATACAAGTCCTTGAATATAGAGGACGCACAGGAAGAGATAAAGCTGCAGGAGCTGCTCTTCAGAGATAAGAAGAAGAAAGGGAAAACTTTCCCTTTATCACAATCTCTAAAGGATATGGTGTCGGATGAATGGAGACATCCGGACAAAAAGATTTCAGTGCCGGCAAAAATAAGTAAAATGTATCTGTTTCAGAAAGACCAGACGACCACATGGGACGAGGTCCCAAAAGTGGACGCAGCAGTCGCAAGGATATCGAAAAAAAACGACCTTACCTCTCGAGGATGCAAACATATTCAAAGACCCTAGGAGGAGAGTGGAATTGGGGTTGAGGAAACAGCACCTTACGATGGGGGCAGCTATGAAACCAGCTGCTTCCATGGCAGTTGCATCAAGGGTACTAAGAGAGTGGCATCAAAAATACTTAAGGTTTTGCGTCAAAGGAGTAAGCTACCAGTTCACGGCGCTTCCTTTCGGGTTGGCCACATCTCCCAGAACATTTACCAAGGTACTGATAGTGGTAATTGCAAACTTAAGAACAGAAGGGATAGTGGTCTGGCCGTATCTGGATGACTTACTAATAATGGCGGAAACAAGAGAGTTGGTGGAAGAGCATACCAACAAGGCATTACAGTACCTATCAGAGCACGGCTGGTTAATAAACTGGAAAAAGAGTCAGTTGGAGCCATCAAACAGAATAAAATATTTGGGGGTAATACTGGATACCCAGCATATGACAGTAAGTCTGATTCCAGAAAGACAACAAAAGACGGTGAAGTTGATGAGGTCGATGTTGAGCAAATCGATAACATCGGCAGAAGTATGCATGAAGATTCTAGGACTCATGGCATCCGCTCTAGAGACTGTGCAGTGGGCCCGGTTTCATACCAGAAAATTTCAGAGGTGTTTCCTATCGCAATGGAACAGTGTCAGCAAGAATCTGACACAAAAGATCATACTGACGAAAAGGGCGAAGGAAGACATAAGATGGTGGTCATGCAGAAACAGACTAGAAAAAGGAAGATCCTTTGTGAAAGTGAGTCAAGTGGTAGTTACCACGATCGCCAGCCTAATAGATTGGGGGGCAGTGTGCGAAGACCAGACAGCTCAAGGGCTATGGATGGACAAGGAGCGAGAAAAGCACTCCAACCTCAAGGAAATGAAGGCAGTTTTTTTATGCATGCAAAAGTTTCCAGAGGAGGCTGACCAACAAAGAAGTAATAATCATATCAGACAACAAGGTAGTTGTGTCTTATGTGAACAACCAAGGGGGCACACACAGTCTAGAGATGATTCTGGAGGCAGAAAAGCTATTTGTTTGGGCAGAAAACAACGTGGCAAACATACTGGCGGTGTATCTTGCGTGAAAGTGCGGCGGCATCAACCATAAGAATGGAACTTGATGGCGTGGCTACTGAAACCAAGGCACTATTAGGCCAAGGGTTTTCTGAGCAGGTGGTGAACACCCTGCTCAAAGCCAGAAAGGCTTCTACATCTCTATATAATTAGAGAAACATCTGGCAGTCAGCACGCTGAAAGTGCAAGTATCAGCACTGGCGGCTATGTTAGACATTAATGTCTAAACATCACAGTAACACTCCCGGAAGTGGGGCACCGCACAGTGAGCGACTTGAAACGGGAATCCGTAAACCCGCGAAAACGGAGCGGGTTGATTGGACATATGATAATGAACTCTGCTATATTAAGGATCACAGGTAACACACAGCTATTCTCCTTGAAAAAGGACACATAGGTGTCTGAAATGCGTTAGAGGTGCTGTGTTTGGACTGAGGGAGCGGTAGCAGTGGAACTCTCATCGGGCGTGTGTGAATTCTACCTGGGTTGTGTCATCAGAGATCCACCCATGCTTCTATGAGAGCCCTTTATCCGGTTCTCCATCATATCTGGTAAAAATCTACTCTCTCAGGGGACGTAATTGTTATGTTTTTAATGATGCTTTTTATATAATAAAAGGTGGTATTACACTATATACCTCTCCTCTTTATTTTTGGAAAATCACAAATGGTCTATGGGAGGAGAACACTATATCTGTTAAGTGGTGAAGAGTATCCTGATATCTGGTTGCCCCTTCCTCTCGCCTGTTGGTTACGGAGAAGAAGAGACGCTTGCTATCTCTAAGGGATGTGCGGTAGATATCCAAGCGCTGCCTGTTGAGGATTGACCCCTGATTATATCTTTGGATATTACCCTTAAACATTAGACATTAATGTCGCCAGTAACAAGTATATCCAAAGATTTCTGCAAGCAGCTAAGAAAATAAGACCCCGATTTCACCAACCAATAGCACCATGAGATCTGAGTCTAGTTCTTAACGCTCTTACGCAAGGTCCTCTTCAAGAAATTCCATTCAAAATCCTGACGTGGAAGGTAGTGTTCCTGGTGGCAATAACATCCGCCAGGAGGGTATCGGAGTTACAGGCCCTGTGGGCAGAGGAGCCGTTTATGAATATCTTTGAAGACAAAGTAGTAATGCGAACGAACCCAATGTTCCTGCCTAAAGTAGTATCAAGTTTCCACGTGAACCAAGAAATCATATTGCCCTCTTTTTGGGCGAATCCTATGAATATGAAGGAGGCCAGGTTGAACAAGCTGGATGTTGTCAGAGCATTGAGAGTGTACAGTATGTGGAGAGATCACAGAAAATCAGAAAGTAAAAAAAATTGGAAAATTTGTACTAACAGAAGGGAAAAATAGAGGGGAGGCAGCTTCTAAGATAATAATCGCGAGATGGATAAGAAGCTGCATTACCGAAGCTTACAAAGCAAGTAACCAGGTGCCCCCAGAAGGTCTGAAAGCAAACTCTACGAGGGCAGTAGCGACCTCGTGGGCTGAAAAAGGTGCAGCCTCCATATCAGAACTATGCAAAGCCGCAGGATGGGCGTCGGTGCACACATTCACAAAGTACTACATAGTAGATGTGATGTCTTCAGCAGATGCCAAGTTCGGACGGAAAGTCATGTCTGCGGTAATAAAAAAAAAATAAAAAAAATTATATATACATTAAAAAAAAATGTTGTTATGATTTAAAGTTGGATGTATCCCAGCCCAGTGAAATTTAAACTGCTGGGGCATTACCCACAGGTGATGGCTGCCATGGGGGAGGTAGAGGAAATATCAGATTCTTACCTGATAATATGTTTTCCTCTACTCCACCATGGCAGCATAGTTCCCAACCCTATGTATGCTATTATTTGTATGCGATTAATTGTTTGCGTTTGAGAGCTAGAAATGAAAGACACAGAGAGAAGGAGGAGGAGCCTTTTATGGAGAAGGGGCGTCTTTTTTTCCTTTCCAAATGCTACCCAATAGGGGAAGAACCCACAGGTGATGGCTACAATGGTGGAGTAGAGGAAAAATATTATCAGGTAAGAATCTGATATTTTGACACAAACTCCACCACGTTGTGGGCATGCCCGGAGAGGTATTGTGCCCTGTTTCCGGTGGAGGACCTCTTTAGGACACCTACATTTCTCAGACCCAAATCACTTAATCTCCTACCCTCTACCCAAGCCTCCCTCTCAGTATGGGACTCTTTAGTTACTAAATTGTCATGCCCTACACATCAATTTCCGCATATTTGTTTGAAGACACTATCCAAAATGATACCAAATCTACGTCTCCTCTCTGGACTACCTCCGGAGTGTCTTCCTTAGGCGATATCTTAGATGGCCAATCTATCTGCTAATGGTGATGACTAGTCTCTCGCTAGTTATTCACTGCCTGCCTCCCATGCTTCAGTAAATAAATGTGTTGCATGATTGGGCAGAACTGCTTCGGGCCAAACATGCACTCCATGCGATTTGCTATATAGATGGAGAGCGAGTTGCTATATATATATATGTATACAGTATATAGGGCTATCCACATCAGTGCAGAAGACACTTCTATTAAAATTGTTTTAATTCATTGAATTTTAAAGTTGTATGTATTGATTACACTGTGGCTGCTTAGGCGCACTCTGAACCTCTATCTTTGCATCTCTATTTCTCTGGGACCTGTCTAACAGAGGACCCCTCAGAGTTGCTGCCTTAACCGATAAAGGCGCGGTTGGGGTACCTTGTATCTATAATATATATATATATATATATACGTATAAAGTGGTGCCTTTTTGTAGTGGCATCGGTGGCTTGTTCGAGCTGCTTTTGCAGTAACCTGCCCATGGGGATCACTTTGCATGCAAAATTAAGGTTCCCCGCTAATGATTGCAGCTGCCCCAGTGTAATCTTCTTTGCCCTGATGCAGTAACCTAGTTACCTTCCCAGCTTCTCAACCTTCTTCGCGGGGACCCTGCACTCTTGCGTCTCTGTGTCAGTCTTGATATCCAAGTAAGATAAGATCTGGGACCTCTGTTTTCTCTAGTGCGATAGATTTGTGGTGAGATTATCATTCCTGGCAATGGCAGGGCTATGAATGGTCCACCATCCTGCCTAATGCCAGTTTCTTGGGGATTTTCTCACACAACACCCATGCTAATGGAGTTAATGGAGGGTAGGACATCTCTGGTTATTGGATTCCTAACCCCCCCCCCCCCCAATACAAATCCCTAGTTCCAAAGTCAATGTTTTTTTTGCCATACCATTGCTCTGTGTTCCTTATACATGGAATATATGAAATCAGGGTGTTTTCTCATGCTTAACACCTAGATAGGCCTCCATATAAAACCCTGAATAAGTGAACATTCCACTCAGCAAATGCTCAATTGTTTATAGCTGTCTTATTGCGTTCCTTCTTTTGGCTTGCAGTTCTGCTTTTCCTTAACAAAGGCACTGAGCCGAAATGCGTTGGTTGCACCCATACACCCTAGTTCAAGAATCGTGACCCATCCCATGGACCGATGCAGCTGCGGCTGACCCTGGAGAACAAGTCTAACAGAGGCCTGGGAAGTCTGGCAGCTTTGCGAACGGAGGAAACCAAGGAAACCCGGAAGTCAGTCTGCACACTGCATGTTACCCTGCTGCTGCCGCTCACCTCAGTCCCCAGAAAGCAGTAACGCTGCAGAACAATATTTCCACCTGGCCTTAGGGAACCAAGTTAGCACACTATTGACCAGATCACTCCAACATTACACACCCAGGCAGCCATGTTCCGCAGCCCAATTGGAACCTACAACACCATGAAATGACCATGTCCCCTCCCCCCAAACCCACCAGACATAGTGCGCATGGATGGGTGATTTGTGAGTGTATGCGCAGTGGGATGCCACCAAGCACAGATCGCAATCATTGCAAGCCTCAACCTCCTTACCACCTCCAACACAGGTCCCCTCAGAGTGACACTGCATTGTCCCTCCCGTTGAGACACACATCCAGGGGCATCAACTGGATCAGAATGACTCCATTTTATAGTGCAATACCTTTTTCAAATCTGTATTTTATCCAGAAATGTACTGTAGATCATTGATCATATAGTTCCCACACATTCAGTCTGACCACAAATAACACACATAACTCTTCCATTTCCCAAACCGTGGCCTGTTACTGAACCACAAGTGCATACCACTGAGGTTCACCCTTGCACAAAGGCTGCTGCCTTATCCTGCTGCACTGAGTCCATTTGCTCCCTGACCGTGTCTGCCATGGGGATGATACCCTTTTCGTTTTTCCATCTGGCTTTGCTGTCTTCAGCTGCTCCCTTAACAATCTACATGACTCATCCTCATAGGACTCCACTGGGCCCTCCCCTAGTTCCAAGCCCAGTTGAATCCCATTGCTAATTCTAGGCACCCCTGCAAATTCAACGAGCATTGTTAATGATCTGTACATTCTGCACATTTCCAGACGTAATAATCACATTATGAAATTTATTATTGACAATGTTCTCACCGCGCCTTTGTGCCAACCTCGGCAATGATCCTTTAGTTTAATGAAGTTTCCGCCCCAAGCATTGTGCAAGGTGGTGTCCCCAGTATATGGATGTGTCTCACGTGGACTGTGGAAATGTTAGAGCATCGCTGACTGTAGTGTAGGCCATGTTGTCCTATCCTTGCCCTGGCTCTCTGCATCTCTGGTTATACTAGCAGTGACATCTCCGTGGCATTTGTAGTGTGGGTCGTGTTTTGTGCTGCTCCCTTGTGGTGTCCTGCTCGGAGTGACAAAAGCTGTTGGCCTATGCTGGTGATCCCATTGTGCTGTGTTATTGGTGCACATGGTGGCTGGTGCTGTCACGATACTCCGACCAATTAACCTGTTCCCTGTGCTTGCTCCTGCCTCTCTGCCTGCTTCGCGCAGCTGTGAATGCGACAATCCAGGCCAGTAAAAAGAGGTGGCCGCTGCTTGCTGCAGGTGATGTTCTCCCATAGGATCTTGAGTGATGCTGCCTGCTCCTTAGGGAAAAAGGTACTGGGGATGGGCTGCTGCAACGATTCCCTGCTCACCAGGTGTCTGTGATGTCTCTGCCCGAAGTAGACACCCATCCCCCCCACCTCTGTAATGCTACTGCCAAAAGTTGAACAGCTGCGTCAAAGCTTAATGTACCCAAGTGCCTTGAGCATCCCACGATTCGCTCCAATCAGCCACTTGTTCCTCTGCCCCAGAATCAGGGCCGGATTTGTGACTAGGCCCGTGAGGCACGGGCCTAGGGGCGGCACCTATTAGGGGCGGCACGGCAGGCTGCCTGTGAGGGTATCCCACTGCACCCTCTCGAAGTTTTTTTTAAGTCCATTCCCCAGCAGAGGCTGAGGAGGGGACCCCTGGCGCCGCCACCAGCGCATTAGCTCTTGCGCTGATCTTAAGGCATAGCAGTGGGAAGTTGGGAACTGTCCTCGGCGGCTCCTGCTGACCCCCGTCCCCGTGAGAGATCCAGCGTGGGGAACTTACTTGGCTCCCGGGTCCCCCATCCTGCTGCGGCATACCGGCACTGAGCATAGTGGCTCCCCCCACTTCGGCGTCGGAACCAAACTGGGGCCGCCGGCTGTAGCGCTGATCCTCAGAACCAGCGGGGAGGAGGGGTAACTAATTGCCGGATCACCCGTCACTGAACATGAATCCTGGCGCAGATAATGGCGCTTCCCCGGACCCAGCCCCACTGGCAGCGCTTATCATCAGACCCAGCAAGGAGGGATGACTCGGTGGCTCCCCCCCTCCCCCATCGTGCATCATGGAGGAGATTGAAGCAGGGGCTGAGGAGATGCATTGTGCGTGGGACTGGACAGACCAGCAATCCCCAGGTCAGTGCTTCCATCCCCTGTCCCCAGCCCAGTGCCCCCATCTAACCAACCATCCCCCAGTCCAGTGCCCCATCTAACCAACCATGCCCTGCATCAAGCCTAGTACCCCCATCTAACCAAACATGCTCCATCTCCAGCCTAGTGCCCCCCATTTCACCACCCATCCCATATCCAGCCCCCCATCTAACCAACCATCCCCAGCTTAGTGCCCCCATCTAACCAACCATCCCCCGCCCCCAGCCCAGTGCCCCCCAATATAACCAACTATCCACTGTCCCCATCCCAGTGTCTGTCACCATGCCCTCCTTAGCTCTCCGATCAGCTACCCAATAAGACCTTAACCCGTACCCAACCTGTCCGGTCCTGGCTTCTACTGTCATATCCCTCCCCATTTACTATTCTAATCCCATAGTCCCCCCCCCCCCTTCATTCTGGCGGAGTGCTGGGGGGGCCCTTTCAAAATTTTGCTATGGGGCCCAGACAGGTCTAGTTATGCCCCTGGTCACCACCAGTCCAGTCCTGGCCAGGCAGCAGCAGCATGGCCGAGCGGGCAGTGGCGAGTGACTCTGCCGCTCATCACTCGCCGCTGCCTGCTCGTTAGTCATGTATATGAAATCACAGTCTGTCTCGCAGTGCGCCCGGGAGGATCTGCCGCTCACTGGCTCAGGCTCACTGCTACCCTGCGCCCATTGACAATTCTATACACACAACCTATTGGCTGCTGGTTATAGAATAGGCGGGGACAGCTGCTGAGCCAAACGGCGTGCCCGTCCCTGGCAGTGTGTTGACAGTGAAGGTAATCCTCCCCCTCCTGGTCTTCCTCCCTCTGGGTCCATCCAGCAGGCAGTGGCTGTCCAGACTGTGAAAAAAAAATGAGGGGGGCAGCCAAAAATGTTGTGCCTAGGGGCAGCCTGACACCTAAATTCGCCCCTGCCCAGAATGAGTTATGGTATAAAACATCTACAGTGTCTAGGTCTAAAATCATATGGTCGACCACTAATGGTCGACAGTCACAAGGTCAAAAGGTCAACAGGGTCTAATGGTCGATATTAAACAGTTCGACAGGGTCCAAAGGTCGACATGTAAAAGTTCAACAGGGTTAAGAGGTTGACATAAAAAAGGCCAACATGGTCAAAAGGTCAACATCAAAAAGGTTGGCATGAAAAGGTCAACATAAGTCGACATGGACACTGTCTAAGTGTACCGCTGCACTCGCCATGCTTCAGGCTCGGCACATTATTCTATTCTCCCTCCATGACCTAGTGTATGGTAGGGCATTAAATACCACCCGTCGGTATATGTCGGCTGAAAATTTAGTAAAAAAAGTCGATCTTTTCCATGTCGACATTTTGACCATGTCAACCTGTTCACCATATCGACCCTGTCAACCCTTTGACTGTCAACCATTAGTGGTCGACCATATCTATGACTGTCTATCTTAAGTAATTCTATGATCAGTCCGTATACCCCCAGAATGGGCCATCTAATTCTCTGGCTGCAGACATACCCTTGTAGCTTCGTTCCCCCGCTCTGCTGCTCTGTGCTTTGTTTTGCTGCTTGTCCCCTTGGCACCCCTGCACTTCCTTTCCTTTTATTTGTTCCAACTTGCCACCTTGATGTGCTCTGGCCACTAGGGTGAGCACCCTCTGCACAAGTTTCTCCCTGCTGCTGCTGCTTTAGATTTTTCTCTATCTGATCACCTAAATCTCTGGGATATATTATTTTTCCTGCTTGATTTTGTTGTTTGGATTTCCCATGCCTGCTTGCATTGCTGCTGGGTGGACCTTGCACAACTTGTAATGCTGCATGGCACTGCTCCAGGGTAAATACTGCCTCCTTATCGCCTCTCCTCTTAGCGTCTATTCTCGGCAAGCTGGGGGGGCTCCCAACTGTCCCCCCCACCGCGGGACAATGGCGGCCCCGGGCGGGACACGGGAACGTCCCCGAATATCGGGACGTTCCCGCGGAAAGCGTAACAGTTGGGAGATATGGATCTGCTGTTTAGGTGTGAAAGGGAGGAAGGGGTGTGTGTGCGCTGTTTACAAACTGAAATCTAATTTGCAGTTTAAAAATAAAGCTGTCCAATGGTTTTTGCATACCTCCCAACATGACCCTCTCCAGGAGGGACACAGTGCTCTGTTTCTGGACTTCCCTCTGAATGTATGATTGCTATCACCTGTTTTCAACAGGTTAAGTAATAAGAATGGTGTCTGAACATAGGTGATGGCAATCATAAATGAAGAGGAAGTCCAGAAACAGTGCAATGTGTCCCTCCTGGAGAGGGTCATGTTGGGAGTTATGTTATTGGCTATATGATAAAGTGGGATACATACAGACCAGCGATCAGGACATTGGTGGTCCGAATTCCAATGCTGTCATGCTAAAAGGGTGAATACCAAGTATATAGTACTTAGCCTGCCTGCAGTGGCGTAGCTACAGGGGTCGCAGCGGTCGCACCTGCGACCGGGCCCCTGAGCCAGGGGGACCCAACCCCCGCCACTGTCAGAGGCGTAGGGACGGCTGAGCCGTGCACCGCAATGGCATCCCTGCCCTCCCTGTGTGCCGTACGCCTTAACTCCGCTCTGAGCCTGGGGAGAGCAGCGGCAGAAGTTAGTGGACCTGCTGCCGCTCTGTGCTAGCGGCGGCAGCAGGGAGAGAGAGGAGAGCGCTGCTGCCGTAATGGATAGGAACAGAGGGGGGCTATTAATCACCTCCGCCGTTCAGCGCAGTTACTGGCAGCGCCGCAGCCACAGCAGCATGCAGAGGAGCTGTGCCGCTGGGAGGCGAGCCCGCCCCTCTCACTGGCTCCCATCCGACCCCTGGTAGTGCGCATGGGATCCATGAGCTTTGGGGGTCCGTGAGCCCAGCCTACAACCCCCTGCACAGTAACAGGAAACAGGATGGTGCCGACTGCCGACCCTCCCCCTCTTCACCAACCAGCCAGCGGTAGTAACGGGATGCACAGGAGCTGGGGTGGAAAAGCACATGGTGCAATTATAGAAGATGAGGAGCAGCTGTACCTGGGGAGACAGCAGTGTGATGCCATTACAGCTCACAGGTGAGAACTTGCTTCCGCAGGGCTCCTGTGCTGTATGTGGGTAGAATGGGGTGTGTGTGGTGGGGATTGAGGGTTATTGGGGGGATTGTTGGGGGACGAGAGCTGAAGTGCAGGATGTGTTTGGGGTAGTGGTATATGGAGTGTTTGTAGGAGATTAGGGTGAGTAGGGTATGTTGGGGGTAGAGGGTATGGGGTGTATTTGGGAACACATGGGAAATAGGTTATGTAAGGATATGGGGCGTATGTGAGTGGACAGGGGGAGTAGTGTGTGTGGTGGGTATAGGGGTATGGAGACAGAATTGATTTACAGGTATGAGGAATCAGCCATATTTTGAAGCGAAATACATATGGGAGATTACAAATAGAGATATAAACAGACAGAGATTTTAATTTTGTTGTATGTAGGGGGGCCCCAAGCTGACCTTTCGCACCAGGGCCCATGAACCCTTAGCTACGCCCCTGCCTGCCTACCCTCTTTTGTAGCAGTAGGGTCACCAACTCATCCCTTTAATTCAGGACACATATTAATTACACAGGTTTTGTGGCTGGCTTTCACCTGGTTTTAAACTGCCACACTTCAAGACTCCATTTCACCTGGTTTTAAACTGCCACAGAACCTGTGTAATAAATATGTGTCCCGAATTAAATGGATGAGTTGGTAACCCTATGTAGCAGCCGAACCCCAGCCCTGCCCCTATCACTCCTTGCTAGTGCCTAAACTCCATACCCCGCAGTCTAAACCTTAATGCCCCATAGCATGTCCCTAACCTAACCCCCCTCCCCGCAGTTTAACTTTAACCTTTCCCTCCCCGCAGCCTACATACCCTCCAACATCTGAAGGGACAAAATCGGTACACACGCAGAAAGGGGCGTGGCCACCCACTTTCCAGGCATTTAAAACAAAAAGTTAGTGCTTATAATATATATATATATATATATATATATATATATATATATAAAAAATAAATATTAGTATTATGTTCCAGCTCCGCACAGTGGGACTCACCCTGGGCTCAGGGTTGGCTGTGGCTTCCAGAGACCCACGTGTATAGGAGGTGGTTGGGGGCAGGACTTAGGTAATGCGTCTGGCACAGTAAGATGGGAACTGGAAGTGGCTGGGTCAGCCCTGCCTGTGTCGGACTGTGTGTGTGCCGGGTCTACAGTGCCAGTGCGGCGGCGTGATGTCATGACGCCGTACATGTTGGCGGAGAGGCGCTGATTCCCAGTCAGTGTCCTGGGCTAGAGACGAGCTGCGCACATGGAGCCGCCACACAGCCCAGCGCCCGGCGCGAAAGGAAGGAGAGTGCAAAGGCCTGGATAGATCCGTCCCCCTGGTGTCAGCCACGTCATGTCCGCCCGCTGCGCTGCATGATGCTCACAATGTGCATCTTTTTGCTGCATCTATGATGATGCAAACTGAATACAAAAATGGTACAATACTCAGGAGCATCTTGCACGATTTGGCTTACAGACAACCAGTAAGTGAGGATATACAGGATCTGTAAGAATTTTTTAAAGGTTTTATTTGTGTTTTTACAAATGTCATTATTGTCCTTATCTCTGTCTTTTACCCATCTACTGTGCTGAGGTATTAACTGACTACCATACCATCAAACTCTGTCTATCTTTCACCTCATTCCTTTTCCTAAAACAACCGTTCATCTACCAAAGTTGGAAGTATCCTGATACAGCAAAAATTCTTTGAACTAACATCCTCAATATAATCCAATGTGGCATATTCACTGGAGTGTGTTAATTCAGGAGCATACTCGCTGATATTGTTCCTCCTACTTAACCATATATTTTCCTTGGTGGATTTGCTTGTCGTTGAATAAACTAGATCTGCATGTGTTGAGTGGGGATACTGGTGGATGAATACAAGAGCTGAATGGTATAATTTATAACACAATTAAATAATTGTCCTAACATAGGCCCTTATTCTGGTCGGTGCGGATATATCCGCGTGCGTTCGGCCCGCCGATGTTTTGTGTCTGCGCATGTGCAGAGGCGTCTCTGCGCATGTGCGAGCGGGAAGTACGGCCAAATCCCGCATGATATGTGAGCACTCCGAACAGGGGGTGGAGAGGGGCGTGAAGGGCTATTTGGGCTCATTACCATATGCATTCGCCCCGCGTTTCATGGGCGTTCCCATGCAAACGCTGGGCGTACGCATGGTAATGCGGCCGTGACGCACGTGTAGGGGGCGGACATATGACATCGCCGGATGTCAGCTGCCCGCCCAGATCCCGGCTTTTGCACGGAAAAATGTCCGTGTGGTCTGAGGTTGCGGGAGCTGGTGGAGCACTCGGTCCTGCATTCGATGGTCTGCGACCATCGAATGATGGGGGAGGTTCCCTTAGATGGAGGAGGCGTATTCCGTGAAAAATACATGTGCGGTCCGTTCGGCCAGCTTCTTACCGCGTACGGACGGAGTTGGCGATCCGTATGGAAGGCGGGGTCCTGGCCACACGGTCCTGGCCGCATATTCGGATCCGGCCGCACCGATCAGAATAAGGGCCATAGTGATTAACTAAATGAATACAAAAGGTCTATAAATAAGTATATACTGGAATAGTTAAAGATAATACAGGTTGAGTATCCCTTATACAAAATGCTCGGGAACAGAAGCATTTTGAATGATGGATTATTCCATACTTCGGAATTTTTTTGTATTTCAATGATGTATCTTGATGTATCTTGCATTTATGTTGTATAAACACATCAAACACAAGAAATACACACAAATATATTTTATTTGTGCATGAAACAAGGTTTTAAAACATGAAACAAAGTTTATTTACTATATCAAGGAGGCCACACACGCACCGATGCGGGCGGTGCGATGCTGTACGATGGGGTGCGCGCTCCCGCGGCACCTCATCGTACAGTACAAAAAGTATGTGCTGCACATACTTTTTGTACTAGCTTTTTGTAGCACAGCATCGCATCGCATGCACATCGTATGCACAAGGCATACGATGCGATGCTAAGTGTGCTAGTTAAGCCCACAACGCACGCCGGGATCGGTGCGTGTGTGGGCTGCATTAGGCACTGAATTTGAATGCCAAGTAATAATTTTCTTGCCCTTATTTAGTGCCAGTTACTGTACATATAATTTCCCCAGTAGTGCCGGTTACAGATGTACCCAGTAGGTTTTTAACAAAAAAAAGAGTACATTTTGGAAACTATGATTTTCAGAATAAATTCGATAACGGCTATTTGTATAAGGGTCAAACTGTAATTGAATAAATGGGTAGAAATTAGAGTTTGGGCATGATTTAGCTTCAGTCACTGTTGTGCTAAAAAGGCAAACTGCAAATGGTGTCTCACACATGCTGGGACACTTTTTATTTATTTAGCACCTTCTATCTAGAAGATAATAGATATGATCTTAATGGTTGCTATGGACAGCATCCCATCTTCAACAGATTCAGGGTCCACAAAATTGTATCTGTGGTTTACCCTGCAGTGTTCATAGCCAGCCTCCTGTAAGTCCTCTGTCTTATATGCCCTCCAGCAGTTACTATATATAATGGACCCAGGGGCGACATTCTGGGTGATGGCAGCCATAAGGGTGGTGGCGTCTCTCCTTTCGACGGCTGTGAGGAAGCAGGCCCCTGTCTCCCTGCAGATGCCACCAAACACCCATTGCTGGGGCAGCATCCTCCCAACTGCATATTTCCTGTTTGAAAACAGGGTCTCATTGACCTCTACCACCAGTCCAGGTCCTCCAATTTGGGTCTGGGCCTGTGAGAGAAGATCGACGGTGCAGGCATCCCTCATAAGTGTATTATACTGCACCATCATCTTAATTGACACCTGTAACTACCTCTGGCAGTAGACGACAGTAGTAAGTTCCTGTGCCCAGGAGTACAGAAACCATATGATTGTGACGAATGGCAGCCGGCATCCAGGGTACCAAAGGTCTGCTCGCACAGTGACCTTTTAACGGCAGGACTTGGGCCCTTATTCTGATCGGTGAGGCCAGAGCCGGTTATGCGGCCAGGACCGTGTGTGCGAAACCCCGCCTTCCATACGGATCGCCAACTCCGTCCGTATGAGATAAGAAGCTGTCCGAACGGACCGCACGTGTATTTTACACGGAATACGCCTCCTCCATCTAAGGGAACCTCCCCCATCATTCGATGGTCGCAGACCATCGAATGCAGGACCGAGTGCTCCACCAGCACCCGCAACCTCAGACCACACGGACATTTCTCCGTGCAAAAGCAGGGATCTGGGCGGGCAGCTGACATCCGGCGATGTCATATGTCCGCCCCCTACACGTGCGTCACGACTGCATTACCATACGTACGCCCAGCGTTTTCATGGGAACTCCCATGAAACGCGGGGCGTATGCATATGGTAATGAGCCCAAATAGCCCTTCACGCCCCTCTCCACCCCCTATTCGGAGTGTTCACATATCATGCGGAATTTGGCCGTACGCCCCGCTCGCACATGCGCAGAGACGCCTCTGCACATGCGCAGACACAAAACATCGGCGGCCCGAACGCACGCGGATATTTCCGCACCGATCAGAATAAGGGCCTTGATGTGGCAGCGCCACGTACCTTCTTGCACTGCGAGCCTCATGGGATGCCCGTTTACGCAAGTCTGCGTAACCAGCAGCAATTATTTTTTTTATGTCAGCAGGCTGAATAATGACATCTGCTGACCTGCTGCCATGCTGCTGTGGACACTAGTCACTGAAACAGTGGAATAGCTCTGGGTAGCATCCATTACTGACACTTTTTACCTCAGAGTGAGGGATCGGGAGCACTTACGCAACTTCTGACTGACTACGCTATTTACCTTACTTAAGCTTATTCACAAAGCATATTTACAGTACTTTATATGCATACATCAGTACTATATGCATAGAAACTACTGGGATCGCATCGCACGGATCACATGGCACTAAAACAGGACATGCGATGCGATTCGATTTCCTTCCGCAAGCGTATGTATCTAAATTGGGCACCCAACTACTACATAAGTACCAAATAATGAAATAAAAACAGGCCTCAGAAATTTACCTAGATCTCTAGAACCAGCTGTCTCTGAGACTTTTTTGGGGAAATAATTTCCCCGATTACAATGGTGTGTACTACTCCCTTCAGAGAACAGCACAAACAGGCTATAACCAGAGTAGAAAGTTAAGTGGGAGGCTCCGGTGCCCAACTGAGCAAGAAGACAAGTACATTAGAGTCTCTAGTTTGAAAAATAGATTCCTCACAGGTTCTCAACTGGCAACTTTATAAAATGGCACCTGCAAAACGCCAGAGTCAACATCTACAGTGAAGAGGCGATTCCGGGATGCTGGCCTTATAGGCAGAGTGGCAAAGAGAAAAGTTATATCTGAGACTGGCCAATAAAAGGAAAATATTAATATGGGCAAAATAACACAGACATTGGACAGAGGGAGATTGGAAAAAAGTGTTATGGACAGATGTTTGAGGTGTTTGGATCGGACAGAAGAACATTTGTGAACAAATAACAATATGCTGGAAGAGTACTCTGCTACATTACACCAGCGACTGACTCCAGGCTTGTGCAAAAACAACCAATACCTTTTATTTAGGTTGCTCAAATACAAAGACACACATAAACAAAGATCACTGTCTATCCTATAAACAACCAGGGAAGTTAGGCCCTGCCTCACTCCCTTTCACTTAATAAGGAACCCTTCAGGTCCTGGTATCCTGACACTAGTGCCCCAGTCTTCCGGATCCCACTGTCCCTAACAGACCTATCATCTGGGCACTAATTGCTGTCAGGAACCCTGACTAATGTGAGACTCTGCTTTAAACTCAGCAGCCAGGTGTTGGCTAATGAAGCAGCTTCTTGGGCTAAGACCTGGTCTGTGCCCAATGGATGGGAACCCTGTCCATCCATACTTCCTACCCTGTGAGTAGCTTCCACCAGACATTCTATCAGTGGCACAAGCCACTATTGATTCCCTAGGGTTGTTTCAAGGCGGCAAAGTACTTCCTGCCACTTATATATACAATGTGTAAACAGCGGCACTCTGAACTTAGTAAAGAAGATGACAGTAGCTTTAACACCTGTGATGTTTCAGCCTTTATTGGCTTTTATCAAAACAGCTTACATGCTAAAAGCCAATAAGGCTGAAATGTCACAGGACGTTACTAAGTCCGGAGTGCCGCTGTTTGCACATTGTATATACAGATCTGGCTGGTCTGGTTTCTACAGAGGGCTTGAAAAACAAGCTTCCAACATTTCAGTTAAGTTAGGACCTTTCTCAAGACAAAGGTACAGGAGCAGGTCCTGGTGGTTGGATTGAATTGTCTTCACTAATTTTCCTTGAGAAAGGTCCTAAGATGATTGAAAAATTGACAGCTTGTGTGAATAAACTTGGATTTTTTTTCAACACTATTTGAAGTCTGGTGAGTGCCATTTTTGGTTGGTCTGTGCACCATTTACTTTTCGGGTTTCCTGTTTTGGGTCTGTATCTCTGGCCGTGTTATGGATCTGGATCTGTTCCAGAACACCACCCTTCTCGTGTTTCGTGTTTTGGATCTTGATTTTTTTTTAAAAAGCATAAAAACCGTTAGTTTTTTTGCTCCTACACTATTATTAACCTCAACAACAATCATTTCCAGTTTATACTGAACACTGAACACCTCACAATATATTTTAGGCCAATAGGTTGCACCGAGGTCGCTGAATGACTATACCAAGTGACACAAAAGGAAGGCACAAACACTGGACTGATATGGCATACGTAGTAGCACACCTGGACTGATATGGCACACTTAGCAGCACCCCTAGAATGACACACTTAGTCTAATACAGCACACCTAGCATCACCCCTGGACTGATTTGGCACATTTAGCATCACCCCTTGACTGACATGGCACATTTAGCATCACCCCTTGACTGACATGGCACATTTAGCATAACCCCTGGACTGATACACCACACGTTGCATCACCCCTGGACTGATACGGCATATGTAGCACCATCCCTGGACTGATATGGCACACTTGGCAGCACCCCATGAATTATACGGCAGACTACTTACCCCAGGAATTATTCAGCACAGAGGGCGTCACCCCTGACCTGATACAGCACACATGGAATTATACAGCACATATACACGCTGACTATGTTTCTGGCAAGTTGATTCTGAACTGACGGTTACGTTGAAAAAGACATCAGCTGGAGAGGTGTTATATTGCGCCCTGGGTTCTGAAATCGCTGTTATCCATTGAGTGGATCACCACAGGATTAGTAGACTAACAACGGTGACCACACCATCATTCAAAGCACTCACCCAAGAGTGTACTCCAATATATATATACATAATCAAGGTTTAAAAGGCCTATTGATCTTGGTGTACTACCCCTGAAGAAGTCCCTAGGGGACGAAACGCGTAGGGTTTCTCGTATGATCATGTTGCACCTATGATTGAAGTCTTGTATTGAACCACGAAAATCTATGTAAACAATTTCAAAACTTATGCATTTTTAAACTGTTTTACTGTAAAGAATAAATATTTAGTATTTTTACAAATTGTGGACTGGTGAAACCACCCTCTGAGCGCACCTCTACACCTTTCTTCTTCATCCTTCACATCAGACTCCCACTAGCGGCGGGGTCTTTAGAGTAGTGCTGCTCACCTACAAGCGCAGGATTGGGTCACAACCCCCCTTCTCTTTTCATATATATATATATATATATATATAATTGTGCAAAAACGCTGGCACTCAACTCCAGAAGGAAACTTTTTGCCCGGTGCCTTCAGTATAAGTACAGGCAATGCTGTCCCATGTAGATAATAGGAGAAGACTGCGTCACTTGGGACTGGTTCAATAACAAACAGCTCATAGCCAGACAATGGTTAAGTTGACGTTTCAGCCCTTGTAAGCTGTTTTGATAAAAGCCTGAGGGCTGAAACGTCAACTTAACCATTGTCTGGCTATGAGTTGTTTGTTATTGAACCAGTCCCGAGTGACGCAGTCTTCTCCTATTATATATATATATATATATATATATATATATATATATATATATATATATATATATATATATATATATATCGAAAGTGAAAAAGGGCACTCACCATATTTTAAAAGTAATTTAAGTACTTTATTCCATCACATTGAAAAAAGCTGACGTACCATCGACGTGACGTGACGTTTCGGTCTTGTGACAGACCATCATCAGGATTCCATACAGCTTATGGGCAACAACTGTCAGACATGCAACCTGGCATCCATCCCTGGGTGTATCCTCCCCAGGGATGGATGCCAGGTTGCATGTCTGACAGTTGTTGCCCATAAGCTGTATGGAATCCTGATGAATCCTGATGGAATCCTGATGATGGTCTGTCACAAGACCGAAACGTCACGTCACGTCGATGGTACGTCAGCTTTTTTCAATGTGATGGAATAAAGTACTTAAATTACTTTTAAAATATGGTGAGTGCCCTTTTTCACTTTCGATATACCTTGATGTTCAGTCATCTGTAGGAGCACCTCCCCCTTGCCTGTGATGCAATATATGAGTGCGGACTCTTCCGAAAATTATATATATATATATATATATATATATATATACACACAACTTCCCATTTGTATTCACCCCTAAATGCTTCTTAATAAAGATGTGTGATTCATTTCTTAAGAAACCCAAACCAACATGAAACAACAAATGTTACAGTATTGATGTGAATAATACTATAGGCATACTTCCCAATTTTCTGGAAAGCAGAACAGTGACTCCTGCGTGGCGCTGTTTCGTGCATGCCCCCGCTGTAGAGGCATGTCCAGCACTGGAGGCATACAGTATTTATGTTTCATTGGTGTTATCAGAAGGTATCAGTGGTTACATATTTAAACAATGTTGGGTTTTCTCTTGCAGATGCTTATCCCAGTACAGAAGTAGTTTATGCTTGGACCAATGACTCTGGTAAATCTGTTGATGTTGCACCAGGTGGCTCAAGACTAAATCAATATGACCTTCTAGGCTTTGTGATAGGAACTGAAACAATCCGATCAAGCACAGGTATGCAGCAAAATTTCTCAATATAATGAAAAAGAAAAATGTGAATTGTTTATGTAATTTCACAGATATAAGTGTACTGCTTGGCTGCTTGCATGTATTTAAACACTAGTTAAAAGTTGTCGAAATGATGGGTTCTGCAGTGTACTTTCACTTTGAGCTGTGACAGTTTTTGCCTACAAACTCTATACCCCAACCCCAGTCTTTGGGCAGTATTCAATGAAAAAAATTCGGCGTGCATGGCGAGAGATTTTTTCTCTCGCCATGCACTTGCCCTGTTCCGGAGGGCTCGCTGCCACTCCTGCTCCCTCTATTCAATGTGGTTAAGACTCGCCGACACTTGCGGCGAGTCTTAACCCCTGCAGCGGACGAGCGTCCGCGGCAGGGAGCTGGCAGGGAGCCGTGGGACGGTGGCAGCCAGGGAGATTAAAGTCTCCCTGGCTGCCCCAGAACATATGTGGAGGTGAGGAGGGCTCCCCGGGACCCAGGCAGCACAAGCTGCCCCCCCTATAGCCAGCGGGGGACCCAGTATTCACTGCACCCAATCGTGCATATGTAATGATCGGATGCAGCGAATATATGAATATCTAATGAGCGGCTCGAGAGCTCCGGCCCCCTGCTGGCTGCTCTGTGTAAAAAAAAAAAAAAAAAAAAAAATTTAAATATTTTTTTTAAATTAAATATATATTCATGTGCTATAAGCACATGAATAAAAATAACATGCCCCTTCACAGAAAAAAAATCCTGATTTTTTTTTACACCAAAATTAAAAAAAAAAACCTTTTAGTTTAAAAGTTCACATTCCAGCTCTCCATGAAAAGATGGAGAATTGCTACACGGAGAGAGACGGCGAAAATCACTTAGTAAGACGGCGAATATTTCACATTGAATAGAGTTGCTCGCTTTTGGAGAGCAAAATGCTCCGTCCAAGGCGAAAAAAGCACAAATTCACCATAAAACTGGGCGAATTTTTCTCATTGAATACTGCCCTTTGTCTGCTCCTACCTCCAATATCTGTCTTCATGGCTCACTGTCATATCAAGCAAGTTTGAAATAGATTAGTGTCCCTTCTTTTAGCACACAAAGGAGTAATTTGGTCCGTTGAGTGGCCTCTAGTGGTGACTGGCTGTACATCAACTCATATAGGTGAGGAATAGTTATCCTTTTCTATAGATATTTTTATCCTTTTGGGTTTTGAGTTCTGATTACCTTCAGGTTTTGGGTTCTACTGGGTTTTGCCAAAACACCCCCTCAACGTTTTGATTTTTGGGTTTTGGGTTCTGATTTATTTTTTTAAAAAGCATAAAAAACACTAAAATTCCAGAATTTAGGGTTTTTTTTTTTGCTCCTAAGCTATTATTAACCTCAAAAGCATTCATCTCCATTCATTTCCAGGCTTTAAACTCACCATCGGTAACCTTTATGCATACACTTAAACAACTTATCTAAACCTTTAACCATAAACTTAACACTAAAATAAAGGCACAGACACAAGTGCTGGCATTTCAAATAGAATGTCAAATGTATTAATTGACAGCTATATCTTAAACTTTCTATAAATGGTGGCGGCACTAAAGAACGGTCATAGAAAAGGGGGGGGGGAGATTAACACACACCATTCACACATCGTTGGTGTTCAACTCTCCCATCGCAACCCACCCTTACGGATGGTGCAGCCCATCCCCTGTAAAGGGGCAATGGGCTAACGTTATTTTGATGTCGGGAGAGCACACCCCACTATCTACATATGATTTTCATGTAAACAAGGACCGTTCTTTACCGCCGCCAAGAAATAGAAAAAAAGTGGGGAATTTTGTTCCAAAGAGGCAGATCACCTTACTTCCTGCCTACTTCTAAGACATAGAACTCCTCCCCTGATCCCTAATTGGTTATTTCTATCCTTGTCAGAACACCCTAGCAACTTCTATTCCAAGTGCCAGCATCTCAGATCCCTTCGGTGGTTTATGTCACCTCTTGCTTAAACAGCCCTCGGTTTTCTTTCTGAACACCTCACAATATTGTTTTTAGGCCAAAAGGTTGCACCGAAGTAGCTGGATAACTATGATAAGCGACACAAGTGGGTAGTACAAACACTATACTGATACGGCACACTTAGCATCACCCCTGGACTGATACGGCACACTTAGCATCACCCCTGGACTGATACGGCACACTTAGCATCACCCCTGGACTGATACGGCACACTTAGCATCACCCCTGGACTGATACGGCACACTTAGCATCACCCCTGGACTGATACGGCACACTTAGCATCACCCCTGGACTGATACGGCACACTTAGCATCACCCCTGGACTGATACGGCACACTTAATAGCACCCCTGGACTGATATGGCACACTTAGCATCACCCCTGGGCTGATACGGCACACTTGGCAGCACCCCATGAATTATACGGCAGACTTGGCTCACCCCTGGACTGATATGGTGAATTTAGCATTACCCCTGGACTAATACAGCAGACTTGGCTTACCCAAGGAATAATACGGAACAGATGGTGGTACCCCTGACATGATACAGCACACATGGCGGCACGCATGGAATTAGACGGCACAGATGGCGGAACCCCTGGACTGATACAGCACACATGGAATTATACGGCACACATGTTGACACTCCTGCAGTAAAAAAATTTTTTTTAAATGATTTTAATAAAAAAATGGCAGCACCCCTGGATTGATACGGCAGACTTAGCAGCACCCCTTGAATTATACAGCACACTTGGCTCACCCCTGGACTGATACGGCACACTTGGCAGCACCCCATGAATTATACAGGAGACTTGGCAGCAACCCATAAATTATATGACACACTTGGCTCACCCCAGGAATTATGCGTCACGCATGCGGGCACCCCTGACCTAATACACCACACATGGAATTATACGGCACAGATGGCGGCACTCCTGGACTGATACGGCACACATGGTGGCAGGCATGGAAGAAAAACTTTTATTCTTTTAATTAATTTAATAATAAAAAAAAAGAGCCGCACACCTGGAATAATATGGCAGACTTCGTAACACCACTTGAATTATACGGCACTCTTGGCTCACCCCTGGACTGATACAACACATTTAACAGTCCTTGCAGTAAAAATAAAAAAATAAACACTTTTTTTTTTCTTTTCATTAAAAAAAGGGCAGCTCCCCTGGTCTGATACAGGACACATGGGGGCACCCCTGGACTGATACGGGACACATGGGGGCACCTATATAATTATATGGCACACATGGTGGCACCAGGGCCGGAAACAGAAATCTTGGGCCCCAGTGTAACAGAGTGCTAAAAATAAACATGCAATACCAATAGAAATAAATCAAAGAGATTGTAATGTTAAGCTCCATACACACGGAATACTAGATCTACTTAGCAATATATTGCTAAGTTTCCCAATTTCATCAGCCACCAGAGATGGTTGCTGATAAAAATGAGACTCTCTGCTGGGGGAAGCCGCTGGTCGCATTAGCATGCTCGTGGGACCAGCGACCACCACCAGGGCTGGTTGTGGGAGCGCACTCCTGGCAACAGTTGCCCGCACTCCTGGCGACAGTTGCCCCATACACACAGGGATATGGTTGCTCAGTGACCATATCCCCGGCGATTATGGCTAAATTCGCCCCATGTGTATGGGACTTTACAGCAATTTTTTAATTTGTTGTGGTAGCCGGGTTTTGTATTGCGGTGGTACAGAGAGTGCACGCTAACTTTCCCTTATTATTATGGCACCTCCGGATCCACTATTATCTGCGGCTTCTACTGCTGGGCGATCAACAACAGAACATCTTTTGAAAATACAGTATCTTCTTTTTGGTATTCACAGAAGTTCCTATAAAAGTATTCTTGTTGATCGCCCAGCAGTAGAAGCCGCAGATCCGAAGGCACCATAATAGTAAGGGAGAGTTAGCGTTCACTCTGAGTCTCTGTACTACCACCGCAACAAATCAAAAAATAGCTGTAACGTTACAATCTCTCACATTTTTTTTTTTTTGTATGTTTATTTTACTGCAATCTTACACAGTAACACACTAAATGTAGATGAGCATTCAAAATCCACAGCCACAAGTAGACATTTTGGTTCCCTGTGCCATCAGGAGGATTGGCACCCCCTTAATCTTAAATGGCACAGCATGTGCCAAAGGAGCATGTTCTTGCTGAGAAGGGGAGTGATCACACAACAGTATCCAACAGTACCCCAGATCTTATCACACTGTTCACAATGTTCCAATAAACTCATGTCATGTCATGTACTGTAATTTAGTGTATTTCGACATTATCCTGACAGTGACCACAATTTAGATGTATAATCAGTGACCGGATGATACTTATTACCACAGTAAAGCAGGAAGCAACACCTTCAAGATTAATTCAAATCTTGTCTGAAGAAGGCATAGATGGACAGATTGGTTGCAGGGTGTCTGGACATGCAGACGGGGCATTGGCTGATAAAGCACCATATGACTGTATAGACTAACGTTGGCAGCATTGCGGAGCATCATATGGGGTATAGATGGACAGACAAATGGGAGGGTGCACTGATGGCCAAAAGGGAGGGGGCATAGACTGACAGATGGGAGAGGTAGGAGACATAGACAGACAGATAAAAAGACAGAGCATTATATGGGGGTGTAGACGGACAGAAGGGGGCATAGATGGATGGGAGGGGGCACATGTGGACAGAGAAGTGCCCAGAGCCTCTAACTTTGAGTGTGCAGCTGCTATGGGGCCCGATGGATTAGGGGCAATGCAATCTCACTACACTCTCTAAAAACTCTATTTTTATTTTTAATGACTGCTGCAGCACAGGGTTTGGGGCCCAGCAGCAGCCAGTAACAGTAATGAGTTGATGGTTAATTGAGAGGGGAAAAGGAAGAGAGAAAGTGGGCACAGAGAATGATAGGTTGTGGGGGGCACAGGGAAAGGTGAAGTGGACACAGAAAGAGCTAATGGTGGCACAAGGAAGGCTAAGGGGGCTTTGGGGAGTAGGGGTATCTGTCAGGTGGGGGTAAGGCTACACATCACTGAGAAAATCAACCCCCAGAATGAGGGGACACACCCTGTTGCCCCATCATGTACAGCAGCATCACCCCATGTACTACTGACCACTGTGCACTTTGCAGCTCCGGTGCTAAGGATGTACCATCTAGTAGTAGCTTTTAGTAGTAGTAGCTTCTCTTCAAGCTACAGTCCAACTTCGCCCACTTACTATCAGGGCCTGGGTTACACTGCAGCTGCCGGAAGTTCCCCTGTCCTCCCTGCACAGCATCGGGCAACTGCCGGTCCTGGAGACAGTACTTGCTGGGGGAGGGGGCGGAGTTACAGAAGAGTCATCCGACCTGTATTGCTCAGGTATGCTGATGGGGATGGCACTTTCTATACTGCTGCCTGATGGGATTCCAGTTAATGTGCTTGTCAGGCAGCCGCAGGTGTGAGCCAGCCTGCTAGGGGTTGGTGGAGGTTTGGAAATGGCACAGCAGATCAGTGCAGCACACGTTGACCACTGCCTCCTCCCCCCATTACCCCCTCCGCACACCGGAAAAATGACTTAAATTCCAACCAGCCCAGCACCCCCAGCCCGGCTCAGCTGTCACTCTTGTATTGCCACCACACAAGCAATGTCCCGTCATCTCTGCCGCAGGTTCCGTCCACCAGTTCACACGCACCGCACACTTCTTCTGGCTGTCCTTGTCACGCCGGCGCTGCTGCCCTGTCAATATAGACTGTAGCTCACCCTAGGCTAGGCTTGTGAGTGGCCTGCAGCACTGTAAGCGCCGCGGAAGGATGGACACACACAGCAGGAGAGACCCGGCGGTGGCTCCCTGCAGTAAGGCACACAGACAGGGGGCGGGGCGGTGCGCACAGTAGACGGACGCGGGGTAATACAAACACAAAGCTATACAGTTTACAGACGGGCTGTGGCTGGGCTCTGGGGCCCTTCAGATTTCCGTGGCCCGTCACACATGTCCACCTTGACCCCACCCCTGTCGCCGGCCCTGGGTGGCACCCCTGGACTGATACGGGGTAACGGGACACATTCGGGCACCCCTGGACTGATACGGGACACTGGGCACCCCTGGAATTATACGGCAAACATGCGGGCACCCTTGGACTGATACGGGACACTGGGCAGCACAGCTGGACTAATTCGGGGCAGCCCTTGGGGGGGAAAAAAACTTTTTTTATCAGAGAGCCCCTTAGATGTCCCCCACAGTAGTCCCATAGAGAAGCCCCCTTTAGTAGTAGCCTTAGTAATACCCCCTTAGTAGTTGTAACCCGAATAGTTTCCCCCTCAGTAGTTCCCCCTGTACAGTAGAGATGCACAAAAGTTCCTGCATTATTAGTTCCCCCTTAGTAAATGTGCCTTTATGTTCCCCGATATATACAGTTGTCCCCCTTAAGCAGCTTTTATTTGTTCAATTACACCCCCCCCCCCCCCCTCCCCACTGTGGTATTTTGTCCCCATAGCTATTTTCTCCCGTGCTGTCTGACTTCCACTTGCCGAATGAAGATCGGGTCTTTTATAGAGATTCGAATCCGACGCGGGATGATGACGTTTTGTCCTCATTTTGGACTCGGGAAGTTGGCGGGAACCGGCGAACTCCTCGGATATGGCCTCAGATAAGGCATTTCTTTCATGGCACCCTTATGACAAAAGTGTCTTATTTAGAAATTCAGCAAAATTATTAGGAAATTTGTTTGTACTGTACCTGTCTTCTGTACGTTCAGATATGTGGTGGTGGACAGGGTTGTGTTTGTCTACATATATTGTGATTGGCAGCCCCAGCATTGGTGATAAATTATTTGAATTGATCCTGGACTACAACCCATATCCCCCCTACAGGTGCCCATGCGACACCCCAGGAAAATGCAGCAGCCAAACTCGAATGACTTCAACATTAAAAAAAAATATGAATCCTTAGAACATGGCAGCATAGTAAATAAGCTGCTTGATCTCACACAAAACAAACACAATCATATTTGTAACCAGCCGAGTTGAAATTTTGGCTGGAATTTGGCAGCTTTGTAAATGTTGCCCCTAGAGAGCATAATAAGCATATTGTTATGCATTGTTGGTACAGTTATTTTGTTAACATTACTGCCTCACAGCGCTGAGGTCATGGGTTCGATTCCCACCATGGCCCTAACTGTGCAGAGTTTGTATATTTTCCCTGTGCTTGCATGGGTTCACTCCGGTTATTCGATTTCCTTCCACAGTCCAAAAATATACTAGTAGGTTAATTTGCTCCTAACAAAATTAACCCTGCAGTACACATGGTTTTGTCCATTTGAGAAGGAATTTGCCTTTGCGAGTGAACAAGAATAAGGGCCATAGAATGTAAGATGTAATGGTTATTAGTGCCCTGGACTGAGTCACTCTCTATCTGTTTTTGTACAGTTAGGGCTATTTCACACGCTCTGGCTGACGTCGGGTGGCGAAACCTCGCACGGCCAAGAAGCCGTGCCATGCACAGAAGTTTACAATGGTCGGGATGGCCGCAGCCTGGCATCCGTCCTTTCCAGTGGTGACATCCAGCTGCAACCCGGTGGCCGGCCCGTGACCGTCTTGTGTGAATGGACACAATCCTGTTCATTAACTACTGTGTACGGCATGGCTTCTTGGCCATGCGGTGTTTTGCCACCGGGCATCAGCCGGAGCGTGCAAAACAGCCCTTATGGTCTTGGAATGTGGTGGCATTTCAGGGTGTGAAACAGATTTGGGCAGCTTGTTGCTCCATCTATTGAGGATCGAACATTACATATATTTAATATTACAGTATGTACAGATTTGTTCTATGTATACTTGTAATGTAAATGTTTTCCATATGTTCTTTATAGGTGAATATATTGTTATGACAACTCACTTCCACCTGAAGCGCAAGATTGGATATTTTGTTATACAAACCTATCTCCCATGTATAATGACAGTCATCCTATCACAGGTATCCTTCTGGCTTAATAGGGAGTCTGTACCAGCCAGGACAGTATTTGGTAAGTTTAACACAATATAAAACATAATCTTTGTTCTTGTAGTTATTTATTTAGGGTATAATTTAGACCTGATCTCTAATGGGCAAAACCATGTGCACTGCAGGTGGGGCACATGTAACATGTGCAGAGAGATTTTGATTTGAGTTAATTTTTTCTGTACAGGTTGAGTATCCCCAGAACCAGGAGAATTTTGGATAATGGATTATTCCGTATTTCGGAATATTTTAATATTTCAATTATGTTAACAATTATTTTAAAGTATTGGTACTTATGTAGTATCTGGGCTGCCGATTTTTTGATTGTATGCCTTAAGTTAAGGCATACAATCAGATGCGATGCGATGCGATATCGCATCGCATCGCATCGCATCGCATCCGATATCGGATGCGATGACCCGATTTTTTCCATAGGAATCAATGTTAAAATGATTCCTATGGAAAAATGGGTCCTTTTCATACCCCTACTATCCAAGTGGGCATGGAGTTGGATATAAACCTGTGGCGAGCGTAGCGAGCCACCGAGCCCGAAGCGTGGCGAGCGAAGCGAGCCCCGCGAGGGGACGGTATTCGTCCCCTCGCGGGGCTCGCTTCGCTCGCCACGCTTCGGGCTCGGTGGCTCGCTACGCTCGCCACAGGTTTATATCCAACTCCATGCCCACTTGGATAGTAGGGGTATGAAAAGGACCCATTTTTCCCATTGAATTCCATGTTAAAATGGACTCAGTCCATTTTAACATTGATTCCTATGGAAAAATCGGGTCATCGCATCGCATCGCATCGCATCGAATCGCATGGTCGCATGCGATGCGATCTCCCGATCCGACCCGATTTTGAAATCGGCAGCCCAGATACTACATAAGTACCAAAGTATTTTGCATTTATGCTGTATAAACACATCAAACACATGAAATACACACAAATATATTTTATTTGTTCAATAAACAAGGTTTCAAAACATGAAAAAAATTTTTTATACAATCTCAGGCACTGAATTTGAATGCCAAGCAATCGTTTTCTTGCACATATATAGTGCCAGTTACATATCATGTCCCCAGTAGTGCTGTTACAAAAAATGTAAAAAAAAAAAGATAAATGTTTTTATCACTGGAATGTATGGTTTTTTGAAAAATTCGGATAATGGATATTGTTCTAGATTTTGTTCATATGAAAGCTTATAGACTGTACCTAGCAGATTGCAAGTTGTAAGTTTCTCAACTAAATTTGTGGATTTACTTAGGGTGCATACACACTGTACAATTTTTTGACCAATTTGGTTGAAAGACATTTCCATTGAACCCAGTGTCCTGGACTAAAGATGTTGACGAAAAATATTGACGACAGACGAAAGAAGAAAGATCTAGCTACAGTTTATAGGCTCTTTTTGAAAGATATTCAAATTGAGCTGCATGCACAGTTGACGAACAATCTTGATGAACAACTGGCGGGTATGCGCTTCATCATTCATCGTTTGTTTGTTGACCAGCTCATTTTGGCATACAACAGAGGTGTAAAATCAAAAACAAAACCCTGATCTTCACAAGAGACCCCTGCTGGTGGGCCAGTGGTTGTTATCTTCTGCCATGCCTCCAGGTACTCATAGTACTGAAAGATTAGTTGACATGCAAAGCCAGGTGACAAGCCAGGTGAGAATCAAATGGAGAAGAATCACAGTCCAGAATTGGAAGGCATAAAAATGGTTTGAAATACTGGATATAAAATCCTGCAAACCTGAAATGCTGAAACTCATGTAAACAGCCTAATACTCATGGAGCAGCTTAAAATACCCTAGCAAGTTTCAATAGGGCGAGCACTCAGTTATCAATGGTCATCAATTAAATCTTCAGCAGAGCCACACGTCCACCCTTATAGCATGCAATCTTCAGGACACAGTGTCCAGCTGCGGAGACTAACAATAAAATACATATCTGTTGTATTTGATGCATATCTTGTCTATGAGAAATACAGAAGATCATTTAATTATACACAGTGGAGTGTGTGGTATAAACATTTGATATTTTGTAAAGTTGACATTTACACCAACACCAAAATGCAAACATGATCTGTATGTCAACCTTCACAATGTCAACACCGACATTAAAGCATGCTCAATTTCAACATTGACAGCTATGGTTTTTGATATGGGTCCTATCTTTTCTAAACCTAAGGCTTAACCACAGCCTAACCATAACATTAAAATCTACGAGAAGCGGGAATTAGATGTTGGTCTAAAAATTGTCTTTTAGTTAGCCTCTACCATTGAATAATTAATAAAGGTCAACTTTTATGAAACTGCAGCGTCCATAGATCAGGTACAATACAAGTTTCAATGGTGCAACCGATCTACAGACAGTGTGCCCCTATGCCCTGTATATTGTGTGTGTATGTGTGCCCTTATACCCTGTACAGTGTGTGTCAGTGTACCCCTAGACCCTGTACAGTGTGCCTCAGTGTGCCCCTAGACCCTGTGCATTTCCCAACCTAGGCTTATACTCAAGTCAATAATTTTCCCCAGGTTTTGGGGGTAAAATTAGGTGCCTCGGCTTATATTTGGGTCGACTTCTACTCGAGTATATACACGGTATTTTCATTTTTTGTAAAACACAATTTACGCATAAATACAACTCGCTGTGGCATTGTTGCTCTCTTGAAGTCAAATTTCCTTCCACACTTCCCTTCAGCATAGGCTCACACGTAGTAATCTCTGTGTAGAGGAAACGTTTGTAGCTCACAGTCACTAGAAATTTACTGTACAAGAATTGTTCACACATATTCCACTTTTCTCTATACTTATAATTTATATGTGACTAGCTGAGGAACCGCATTGCTTAGGTTTGGTTGTTCAATTAGCATTACTTAAACTTTATCATTCTCTTGTTTTAAGCTTGATGACTAACCCAACAGACCCATGAGGTGTCTGCCTAGTGTCATCTGAAGTTCTCATCCAAATCTGTCCATTGGACATTGTTCCCCATGCTCATGTACTCTACCCCCTCTATATTATGCAACTTTGCCATATCTTACTTCCCTGTCCCACTTTGTCTAGTGACAAAGGGATCCCCTTTTTTGGCCCGCTGGACCGCCAAGGTGTAATGATTGGAAGTTTTAGTGGTCATGAAGCTAATCTGGAGCAAATCAAGCCAATTTACGTTTCAAACCAAGAGGAGGATCCATTCTGGCTATTTCCTCTGGCAACCATATGCTGCCTGAATTATTGTAACATCTGTGACTTCAGGGCTTTGACTGTATTGCCTCCGAGGAAATTTGTTTCATGCTTTTAACCATTGCTGTATTGTAAGTGCAATATGTTGTTAAATGTTCCTTGTTTAAAAAGGATTATTGCACTGTCTTGTTTTTATGTGCCTCTTAGACTCAAGATGTTTCATTTATGCTAAAGGGGAGAGAGACACTTCTACAGATTTGAACAACAAGGGAATAAGCATCCCCCCCCCCCCCCCCCTGAGGAAGACTCATTTTGTACAATGGTAATACATAAATATATAGATTATGTATTTACCTTTAATGTTGATCATTACATTTGTATTCGCCTATGGTGTTTTTAAACATGTGGACCTAAAGAGCTTCTCTCTTAAGTGCTAATTTTAGTTTAGTACTTTCAATGGTCCAGTAAAGATTTGTAATTCAAATGATGAGGAAGGTCACATCTCAGAGGAAGTGGATACTTGGATTCATCTTGGATTCATTTTAAGGACAAGGCACAAATGGTCTCGGCAACAGCATGGATCTTTTCGATCTCATCGAGGAGGCCTGGCAAGTGCCAGATAAGTTTTTCATACTTCAAAAGTTTGCTTACCTTTAGTCTCTTCCATCATGAATCCGAGTGGAACCTGCATTTAAAGGTTGGTGCTGCATTGGCTAAGCACGCTGCTCTGAATTGTTTTTAGGCTTGGCATCCTTTAGGTCTGGTGGATTAAGATTTGATGGTTGTCTGAAGTCCATTTTTTTTAATAGGAGCTGGGGTTGTTATCTAACCATTATTAGCCTCAGCATCAGTAGCTTAAGCTATTAAGATTTAGGATGGCAAACTATTCAATGGCCTTCATAGGGATAGCTGCAAGGTTTACCTACTGTACTTGGCAAAACAGTTTTATAGTGTAGCTGTATGTTTGGCCGTGCAAAACAGTACTCGGATAGCTTCCATGGTTTTATGCAAAACAGGGGGTGTAGGTTACATAGTTACATAGTAGGTGAGGCTGAATAAAGACTTGCGTCCATCTAGTTCAACCTATGGTGCATTGTACAATCATTACTGCTAATATATATATATATATATATATATATATATATATATATATATATATATTAATTAAGCTTTCATGGTTTGATCTCCGTCTGTCTCTTTGGCTCTGCACTTGGAATGCATGTGTGAGTGTGGTTATATCTGATCACTAGTCAATTTCAGGCCCTGCCATTCCCATAGCACTACAAATTTTCACAAGAATCATGTCGATAATGGCGAGGTTGCTGTGCATGATAGCACCTAGTATGGATAGCATACCATAAATAAATGTTCTGCTCATTAAAGCCAATTTTTCTCACAGTTACAATCTCATCACATGATTTTTCCCCCCTTCTACCCTATCTTAATGCCTCCAACATTGTCATACTGTTGATTGGTCCTGAAAGTTGTCATCTACTATGTCCGCACCTTCTCCTACAGTGTCCATTCCTGTAGGACAGGGGTGGGGAACCTCAGGCCCGGGGGCCGTATGCAGCCCCCGTAGCTGGTCTGAGTGGACCGCCCACCTGCCCGGTGGCTTTGCTGGGAGTCAAGTACAGGGAATTCTCGTGAGAGGTTAGTAGTTCTCGCAAGATTCCTCTTAAACAACAGCAGCTGGAGCCTGTCAGTCCTATTCAGAGGCAGCCGCCGGAGCATGGGACGGCTGCAGTAGGGGAATTTGTAAGCGACATTTTTACATATGGCCCTCAAAGGATTTTTTCCCCCATACAAATTGCCCTTGGCACAAAAAGGTTCCCCACCCCTGCTGTAGGAGTATAATTATCATTTGACTTTACTGGCCTTGCTTTTGAACCAAGCTTTATAGGTTAAAGGTTAAATCTCTCTATAATCCTTACAGTGCAGCAGGTCAGGCAACTGGTTTTGTCATACATTTAACAAAAGATGTAAAAAAATCTACATCTTGTGGTGTGAACAGAAAATGATTCATGCCTCCTCTTTTTTCCTAGCCTTCCTTCAGGGGATTTGGAGGCCAGTTTACGGTAAAATTTTTGGACCTGTGAATTTATTTCCTGTTCCACAGGTTCAATTTCTTTTACTGGGTTTCTTAAGTGTTCAACCACTGTTTTGTTAACGGGTAGCACCATTGGATCTAATCTGGTCATCTTGACTCTCAAGCAGCCTTTTTATTCAGAGGACCTTTAGTTCATTACTTTAAGTCTGGTCTTGGCGTGTTTCCGAGTTGGGGGCTTATTCCGAGTTGGGGGCTTATTCAAGTAACAGTTCCTTACAGTTCCTCTGTTCCAGCTAAAAGTTGCTTCGACTTTCCACTTAAACCAGGAAATTGTCTTTGCAGGTTTTCCTCCATTGACTTCCTGAGTTCGGGTTGATCTAAAGCCCCATACATACTAAAAATAGCCTGGCAGGGTTCCGGCATCGGCAAGTGCATATACACTTTCCGGTGCCAAGGGAAAAAGAAGCATCAGCTGTGCTCTTATATCGGTCACATTGAGCCTACTCCCACCACCTAATAAACCTGGGTTGTGGAAATTTCCATCTTACCTAGCCAAATCCACAAAATTTCGTAGTTGATTGGAATCCGCTTGGGATTCTTTTTTGGATGATAACAAATCACACATTGCGTCAGACCCGGGTCTGTTTTGGATGACGGCTAAGACAGTGATTAGGGGAGAAATTGTCTCATATGTTGCAAAAATAAGTAATCCACACAGTATTTATCCCTACAAAATGAACTCTCCATAGCCTTCCAACATTATAAAACATCTCCCACAGATTCAAACAAACAGATATATATAAACACTAAAACCGCATACGATGCCCACATGCAATCAATGGAAGATAGGCACCTCTTCTCTACTAACTGCCTTTTTCACAGATTAGGTAACAAAACAGGGAAATTACTCTCAACTTTACTTCAGGGATCTCGTCCATCTTCACAAATCCTTCCATTAAAAACACCACAGGGAACCCTAACCACCAATGACCTAGAGACTGCAAATGTATTACACTCCTTTTATTCAGAACTATATTCAGCCCCCCCCCCAAATCTTCCCCTCCCCCTTCACTCCCCCCCCCCTCCCTGATGATTTCTGGTCCTCACTCACTTATCCTACCGTATCACCTGAACAATTCAACTCTTTAATTTCTCCAATTACTGATGAGGAAGTAGAGAAAGCTATAAAACAATTAAAATGTGACAAAGCCCCAGGGCATGACGGTTATAGTGGCCACTTTTATAGACTCCTCTGCTCATGAATTACCCCGATTCTCATCTCTTTCTTTAACTCTTTAATGAATGTGACTACACACCCCCCCCCCCCTTACACTTTAATTCAGCCATTTTACTGTTTTAACAAAATCTGGCAGAGATTGGTCCTTACCCGGATCATACCATCCCATATCACTCCTCAATCTAGATTATAAATTCGTTACAAAAATAATTTCTGAAAGCCTGAAACCCATTTTACCCACTATAGTACATCCGGTTTTAAATCAGGTGGTCATTCTGAGCTCAATGTGAGAAAGGTTCTTAGTGCTATTTCCGCCTCCACAGCCACTCACCCCCCACGTAATACACAAAACCCTATGATACTTTCTTTAGATGCTGAGAAAGCATTCGACCTAGTTGAATGGTCTCACCTATATGACACACTAATTAAATTTGGCTTCCCCGCCCACTTTATTTCTATTCTCCGTCTCATTAATAATGCCCCTCACACACAAATCACATGTAATGGCTACCTCTCTGACCCTTTGCAGTTTGCAAGGGCACTAGACAAGGCTGTCCCCTCTCCCCACTTTTGTTTGCCATTGTTTTGGAACCACTAGCCATAGCCCTAAGAAATTCAGAGTTATACTCAGGAATCCCTGTAGGCCCCCTCGAACTAAAACTATCCCTTTTTGCAGACGACATGCTGTTGTTTATCTCCAACCTTGATAGTTCAATCCCTGCAATAATTTGTCTCATAGATTCCTTTGGCTCCAAATCAGGTTAACGGGTAAATTTCTCTAAATCTGAACTTTTATTATTATCTAATGTAGGACCTTGAGAAATGGAATATGTCTCCTCCCTACCCTTCACCAAGGCTACCTCACATATCAAATATCTGGGGATACTCACTCCAAAATCACTCTCCTCTACTTACACTATAAATTACCCCCCCCCCCCCCCCCATATCCAAGATCACCACACTTCTCTCTAGCTGGAAACTTCTCCCACTGTCACTGTTGGGCAGAAATTCAGCCCTACAAAGCATAATATTCCCAAAAATGTTCTACTTACTTCAGATGCTATCCTATGCCCTCAACAAAATTGACCTGCGGAAATTACGTAAAATAATGACAACTTTCCTATGGTGTGGTAAAATACCCAGAATTCCTTTCTCCAAACTGTCTGCCCCCAAATGCTTTGGCGGAGTTGGCGTTCCAGACTTTTAAATGTACAATGTCACCACCCTATTAAGATGTGCGTCTGATTGGATCAATGGTACCAGCTATTTTACTAACACTGAACTAGACTCTGCACTATTTCACCCTTACTCCCCGAGCGCCTTGCTTCACTCAAAAGCATCAACCATCCCAAAACATATATTCGATAATATTCTTTTTCACAATATCTTCAGGGCTTGGCAAATTATAAATTGCAAATTGAACAGGAACCACCTTATCACACAGAATATCCCCTCTGGGGTAACCCTAATTTCCCACTTTCATTAGCTACAGGGGCCTTTTGTCTCTGGAGAGAAAAATGTCTTTCGGATGCTTCCAAAGTGTTTGACCCTGGGGGCAACATTAAATCTTTTGCACAGCTTTGTGTAGAATACTCTTTGCCTCTCCACCATTTCTTTATGTACTTGGAAGTTCGGCATTATTTATATTCACTAAAATCCACATGGCACCCTTGCACTAATATTCTAACCTCAAACCCTTTACAAAGACTTCTGAATAACAACAGTATCAATACCTTCCGACTAAAACCACATGACCACCTTCTACTAAAAAATATGTGCGAAACCAGGTGGTCCAAATTATTTGATCAATGGTCAACCGACATCCCCTAATTGTCCTCATCTACCAGCCTTAGTTCTCACTATGAAAAAACTCTCAAAATACTTGGCTCTGCATATTTACAAGAGGTGCATATTAAATACATCCAAAGAGCATATATCTCGCCGGCATGTATCTCGCGTTTTGTGCCTTCAGTCACAGGAGAATGCCCAAAATGCCACGTCTCCAAAGCTTCTTTCTTTCATTGTTTTTGGGAGTGTAGGAAAATCGGCCAATTTTGGAACAAAATATTAGGTAACATCTACTCAAATTTCCAAATTCGAGTACCTTCCTACCCACTGGCCTATCTCTGTGCTAACTGTGCCCCTGGACTGGTTGGACTGGGTGGCTTTAGTGCGGCACTCCCTTACATTATATCAACATTTTTCCCTCACGAACACTATCGCTCTCATTTTAATTACAATTAATTTTTTATTTTCTCTCTCTCTCTCTCTCTCTCTATCTATATCTATCTATCTATCTATCTATCTATATATATATATATATATATATATATATATATATATAGCTTCGGCTTCCTATCACTAATTTTTATTAACACCATAGTATCTCACTGGCGTGCCGCACTGGGCTTTCTAGCTTATGATAGTTTTTGGGGTGCCACACCCTGCACCTAGATATAGCGCTAGGGACCCCCAATATACAGAGAAGCCTTGACGTGGCTTGATGGCATATCACACACCTGCGCAGGTATAGGTAACCAATATCTCTGAATTCTATTATCATGTAGTGTTCAAGATTGGTTACTAATACCATTCAGTGAGCTGGGGGAACCAATGTCTTGATTTACTTACCATGGTTGACCATCTATGTTACAGTTGCAAAAAATATTATATTGAAACATTGGGTATCTCATTCCTCCTCAACCCTGGGTAAAGTACAGGGCAAATTACTTCAGCTTTTGTACTTTGACAGGAGAACTGCCACGACTCCAAATATAGGCCCTTATTCTGATCGGTGCGGCCGGATCCGATTATGCGGCCAGGACCGTGCGTGCTAAACCCCGCCTTCCATACGGATCGCCAACTCTGTCCATGCGCGGTAAGAAGCTGGCCAAACGGACCGCACGCGTATTTTACACGGAATACGCCTCCTCCATCTAAGGGAACCTCCCCCATCATTCGATGGTCACAGACCATCGAATGCAGGACCGAGTGCTCCACCAGCTCCCGCAACCTCAGACCACACGGACATTTCTCCGTGCAAAAGCAGGGATCTGGGCGGGCAGCTGACATCCGGCGATGTCATATGTCCGCCCCCTACACGTGCGTCACGGCCACATTACCATTCGTACGCCCAGCGTTTGCATGGGAACGCCCATGAAACGCGGGGCATATGCATATGGTAATGAGCCCAAATAGCCCTTCACGCCCCTCTCCACCCCCTGGTCGGAGTGTTCACATATCATGCGGGATTTGGCCGTATGCCCCGCTCGCACATGCGCAGAGACGCCTCTGCACATGCGCAGACACAAAACATCGGCGGGCCGAACGCACGCGGATATATCCGCACCAACCAGAATAAGGGCCATAGAGACTGGCATCATCAAATACTATAAAGTATGGGGCAAATATATCGAAACACTTGACCAAACTATTCAAAGACATATCTTTAGTATCTTTGATAACACTGAATGGGCCCTACATAGGCAACTCTCTGGAAATGTCTAACTAGCCCGCTTCTACTGCCTGCTATATATAGTCCAATATTCTAGCGGGTCACACCTAGATACACTAGGAGATATGATTATTGATATAACTTAAGTGCAACTCCCCTCCCCCTCCCAACCTGCCCTTATGTGTCTACCTTTTGTCTATGTGTATGCTTATGTTTTTGTTATTTCACTATTTGTGAATGTAATGGTTTCTTATGTGCCTGGAGATATACAGAACTCAGTAATGTTGATGTTAACTATGATATTTGCAGCCGACATATAGATGGGAAATCAATAATGATTTCATCCACTTTCCCAATAATTCATGTGTTTGGAAAGATTCTAAATGTCTGTCGAAATCATCTACTAGATTGTAAGCTCCTGCGAGCATGGCCCTCTTCCCTCTTTCTTCTCTTCAAATTTCACAGCTCTCCTATACTGAAACACTCAGTGACCATCTTCGTCCGCATACTCATCTCCATTGGCCTCAAGCCTCTTATAGTATGTTGATTGAGTCCTCACTACTTATGTTTAAGCTGTAATGTGTATTGAACTGTGGCGCTCTTTATTTGTACTCTATTTTTGTTATTTATTCAATGTTATGCCAAGTTTTGTCTCCCTGTATTGTTCCTTTGTACGGCGCTGTGAAACACTTGTGGCGCCTTATAAATAAAATTATAATAATAATAATGTGCTGCTATCTATTGTTAGCCACCGCCGTCCCGTATCCTCTCCTGCGGCTGGGAGTTTAGGGACTGGCGGCGGGAGTAGTGCGCTGGGAGAGCCTCTGGGACGTTGCCAGGCAATGCCCCGAGCTTCCGCTCTGTCACTTCCACTTGCCGGGCGGCGGGACGTTGTTCGGCAACGTCCCCGAACTTCCGCCCAGCAGCGTCCCATAGTGCGGCTGACGTCATCAGCCGGGGGGCGGTAATTTTGAATAAATAGCTGCAGTCTGCTGGGAACAGATGCCGGTTATAGCTTCTTGGACCCTGCTGCAGCTTTGTCCTTGTTGTGTTCCTTGTTCCTGTGGTCTCCTCCGGAGTTCCAGTCTCAGCTCTAGATAAGTCTGGGTTTTCTCTGCATTATTCCCTCTTCCCTTTTGTCCCCCGTATATCTCTCTTCTTTACTGGGTGTCTGTATCTGTCTACATGTTTGTGCAGTTCTCCAGAAGTTGAGGGAGAATAAACTTTTTGCCAAATTGGAGGTGTGAGTTTGAGGTAGAGAGTGTTTTCTTCTTGGGGTATATCATCCCTCCCAAAAGTTTTCAAATGGACCCAGTAAAGGTCCAAGCCATAAAAGACTGGGTTCAGCCCTCCAATCTCAAATCCACAGAAAGATTCCTAGGGTTTGCCAATTACTATAGGAGATTCATTCCTTCGTTTTCTGACATAGTGGCACCCATAGTATCTTTGACCAAAAAAGGAGCGGATCCTTCCCAGTGGCCTGATTCTGCGGTAGGGGCATTTAAGAAATTAAAATTAGCTTTTGTCGCCACAAAGATTTTGCAGCATCCTAACCCAGATCTCCCTTTCGTCCTGGAAGTGGATGCTTTGGAGATTGGCATCGGAGCCGTTCTCTCTCAGGTAGATAAGCTCGACGGCCTCCTGCACCCGTGTGCTTTCTTTTCCAGAAAGTTCTCCTCGGCCGAGTGTAATTATGATGTTTGTAACTGGGAACTCCTTGCCATCAAGTCCGTACTCGAGGAATGGAGGCATTGGCTGGAGGGAGCAAAGTTCCAGGTTACCATCTTTACTGACCATAAGAATCTGACGTACCTCTAGTCAGCTAAGAGGGTTAATGCCAGACGAGCCAGGTGGACATTGTTTTTTGCCCGTTTTAACTTCGACATAACTTACAGGCCAGGTTCCAAGAATACCATTGCTGATGCCCTTTCAAGAAGTTTTTCTGCAGTCCAGAATTCCCATTTACAGCAAGAACTCATTATTCCACCCTCATGTATCATTGCAGGTCTCACACAGAATCTTTTAGATCAGATTCTTGTTGCGCAGTCTTCAGCACCCAGGTCCATTCCGGAGGGTAAACTTTTTATTCCTCTGGAGCTCCGCAAAATTTTTTTGGGGAGTTTCACCATTGCAGGTCGGTGGGTCATCCTGGGGTTGATAAGACATTGTCCTTGTTGTCCAGAGCCGTCTGGTGGCCTACCATGAAAAAGGACATGCATTGTTTCGTCTCTTCCTGTGACGTCTGTGCCAGGAATAAATCCCCTCGCAACTTCCCCATTGGTCAGCTGGTTCCTTTGTCTGTTCCATGGAGGTCGTGGTCACCTATCTTCATGGACTTTATTACCGATTTACCACAGTCTTTAGGTCACAACACTATCTGGGTAGTGGTGGATAGATTTAGCAAGATGGCACACTTTGTTGCATTGGTAGGCCTGCCTTCTGCCCAAAAGTTGGCTTCCTTATTTTTGTCTCATATTTTTTGCCTGCATGGTTTACCTTCGGATATCGTTTCCGATAGAGGTGTCCAGTTTGTTGCCAAATTTTGGAGATCGGTCTGCTCGGCATTACAGATCAGACTTAGGGGGTTATTCTAGTTCACTCTTTCTGACAAAATCCTTCTTAGATGGACAAAACCATGTGCACTGCAGGTGGGGCAGATGTAACATGTGCAGAGAGAATTAGATTTGGGTGGGGTTTTACTTCAAAGTGAGATCTATATTGCAGTGTAAAAATAATGCAGCCAGTATTTACCCTGCACAGAAACAAAATAACTCACCCACATCTAATTCTCCCTGCACATTTTACAACTGCCCCCCTGCAGCACACATGGTTTTGTCCATTTAAGAAGGATTTTGTCAGAGTGAACTAGAATAACCCCCTTAGTCCTTCTTCTGCTTATCATACTCAGTCCAATAGGCAGACGGAACGGGTTAATCAAACCTTAGAACAGTTTCAGCGATGCTACGGTTCCAAGTCTCAACGTGATTGGGTGGAGAAATTAACCTCTGCTGAGTTCGCTTATAACAATAGTTGCTGCCTCCAGGATGTCTCCTTTCTTTTGTAATTTAGGTTTCCATCCTCGGGCAAATTATTTTGATCCTGTTCCCGCCAGAAAAGGTAATTCCAGGTGGGTGACCAGTAGGAGAGGGACCTGGGCCATGCTCCGTAGGGATCTCCTCTCTGCGACCACGGCCGCAAGGCGATTTTCCGACCATCACAGCAAATGTATGTTTTAAGATTGGAGACTGGGTATGGTTATCCACCAAAAACATTAAACTCCGTCAGGCCTCGCAGAAATTAGACCTTACAAGATCATTAAAATGGTTAACCCGGTTGCTTTCAAACTTCTTCTCCCACAGTCTTTGAAAGTCAAAAACACCTTTCATTGTTCCTTACTCAAACCTGCTCTCCAGCCAACGGGCCAGAGACCAGCCCCAGTCGTACACCAAGGTCTCAAAGAGTTCATTGTTGACAGCATTTTGGATTCCAAGATAATTCGCAGACAGTTGTATTTTCTGGTTCACTGGAAAGGCTATGGTCCCGAAGAAAGGTCCTGGGTGTTGGATAAGGACCTCCATGCTCCTTCATTAAAGAAGATCTTTTTTAGACAATTTCCAGAGAAGCCAGGGGCTCGAGGTCAGTTGACCTCTCCTCAAGGGGGGGGTACTGTTAGCCACCGCCGTCCCTTATCCTCTCCTGCGGCAGGGAGGTTAGGGATGGGCGGCGGGCGTAGTGCGCCGGGAGAGCCTCAGGGATGTTGCCAGGCAATGCCTCGAGCTTCCGCTCTGTCACTTCCACTTGCCGGGCATCGGGGCGTTGCTCTGCATTGTCCCCAAACTTCCACCCAGCAGCGTCCTATTGTGTGGCTGACATCATCAGCCGGGGGGCGGTAATTTTTAATAAATAGCCGCAGTCTGCTAGAAACAGATGCCGGTTATAGCTTCTTGGACCCTGCTGCAGCTTTGTCCTTGTGGTGTTCCTGGTTCCTGTGGTCACCTCCGGAGTTCCAGTCTCAGCTCTAGATAAGTCTGGGTTTTCTCTGCATTATTCCCTCTTCCCTTTTTCCCCCCATATATCTCTCTCCTTCTTTACTGGGTATCTGCACTGTGGGGTTTGCTTCCTTGCAGTGCAAGGTATTGGGATAGAGGCTATTTTGTTATGTATATAACATCTTCTGTGCCTTGTTGCGTTTCTAATTTTCTCATTACTTATATACCACCCTTGTGCATTGTTGCATTTATATTTACTTATACACCACCACTGTGCATTGTTGCATTTATATTTACTTATACGCCCCCATTGTGCATTGTTGCATCCACATCTTGTATCCCAAAAAGGGGTTTCCGGCCTGCCCATTCCGGGGTTAGTTAGTCCTCCTCTTGCTATCTGATCATCTCTGTGGATAGGTTGTTCCCTCTAAAGACCTGGCGGCATCAGGGTTGGAGCCGGGATAACCAGCTCCTTCGAACGCGGCTGTTATAGGCGAAGCCTAGTTCCTGCACTTATCCACAGACCACGGTTTAGGGCAGGGGTCTTCAACCTTTAAGACAGTGTGGGCCACATTAAAAAATTCAACGAAGCCCGAGGGCCACTAAGCTCTACTGTGGTATTTAGCACAGCTCTTAATAGATAGACAGCACAGCCCCTGCATAGATAGTTGGCACAGCTGCCCATACACATAAACCCTGCCCCCAATATATAGTCAGCACCAGGGTTATTAGGGTCCCAGTGCGAACAGAATAAAAATGCAGCCCCCACCTATGGCGCACGCTCCCAAAAAGGGGTGTGGCCTAATTATAAGGGGCGTGGTCTAATTATACGAGTGTGAACTAGCAGGAAAAAAAATTACCTGACACCTCATTTTTGTGACCTCCATGGCCAGACATTGGTTACCGCAGGAATAGTTGTTGTCCTTCCACGCTTAAGTTGGCTGTCTAAAGGCCGCACAGTGACATCTAAACATGAAGGCCCATTACACCATGATGCCCATTGCACATTATGCCACGCACCGTGATGCCCATTACACAATATGCCACACACCGTGATGCCCATTGCACATCATGCCTCGCACCATGATGCCCATTGCACCTTGCACTATAAGGCCCCCAATACTCCTGCTTATGCATATGATGCCCCCAGCAGTGCCTCTCACAAAATGCCACCAGTAGTGTCCTTCATAAAATGCCACCAGTAGTGTCCCTCACAAAATGTCCTAGTATTGCCTTCCATAGTCAGCACTGCATTGCACAGCATGCCAGCCCTCCCTTAGTCAGCACCACATTGCACTGCCAGCCCCCCTCCCCCATAATCAGCACCCTCCCATACACAGGGCCACATTGCACTGCCAGCCCCCCCTCCCCCATAGTCAGCACACTCCCCATACACAGGGCCACATTGCACTGCCAGCCCCCCTCCCCCATAGTCAGCACCCCCAAAACATTTCTAAATGCAGCCAGGTCACCTTACACCCCCCCAAAAAAAAAAAAAAAACATTTCTAAATGCAGCCTTCTAAGCCAGCTCACCCTAGCCAGCTCACCTCACACTCACCCTAGCCAGCTCACCCCACCCTCACCCCCACCCCCACCTTCAACAAAACAATTCTAAAAACAGACAGCTCACCCTCTCCTGAGGCACCTGCCTCAGTGTCCCTTGCACAGGGCTGCTGCTGCTGGAAGTGTCGGCGTCTGTCTTTGCTGCTAAGAAGGGACAGGTGCTGAGGTGCGATGCAGTGCAGTGCGGGGCTGGCGGCGGTTGTCAGTCAGTCTCCTCCCGGCTGTCTGGAAGGGCGGGACATGTGCGCGGCGTCAGGAAGTAGACAATGCGCATGTCTGCACACAGTCCCGCCCGCCCCAGCCTCAACGTCACCCAGCAGCATCCTCCGCCGCATCCCTCTACTAAGAGGACAGCGCGGAAGGATTTTTTTTTTCATACAGCAAGAATCTTTTGACTGGCGGACCAGTAAAAACAAGTTGGCGGGCCACTCGTGGCCCGCGGGCCATGGGTTGAAGACCTCTGGTTTAAACAATTAGGAATAACTGAGGATATACATAGACCACACATCACACACACACGTACATATTGTACACGCACACACACACACACAGTACACCACATATGCACATAACACACATATATATAGGTAGCGCACCTCACACACTTACACATTGGACAGATACACACAACAAAACACACACATAACACACCACATGCAGTACAACACAAAACCATATACACTACAACACACACACAAAAACAGTACAACAAACACACAGAACACACACACTTAAACATTGTGCAAATACAGAAACACACAGAAGACACACACTTAAGCATTGTCAGGATACGCACAGCACACTACACGCACATATATATGTAGCGCACCTCACATTCAGCAGATACACATAACACAACACACACACATAACACACCACTCATGGTACAACACACACCCACATTCACTACAACACGCACCCAAAAACAGTACAATACAAAGAACACACACAAACATTACACAGATACACACAGCACACTACACACACACACACACACACACATTTATACGTAGCACACCTTACGCACTTACACATTGGGCAGATACACACAACACACACACACACCTCTAACAGCACAACACACACCCACATTCACCACACACAAACCCAAAAAACAGTACAACACACAAAACACATACTTAAACACTGCACAGATACACAAATGCACAACACACACATACACATACTGTATATACATAGCACACCTCACACACTTACGCATTGGACAGATACATATAACACAACACACACAACCACATACACTACAACACACACACAAAAACAGTAACACACACAAACACATAAAAAAATAATTTGCCATTTATTTAACAGTCTGTACCGGCTAATAAAAACTGTACCTAATGTACCAGCTTTTCTTTTTTCCCCATATCCATCTCTGCGCACCCCGGCCAGTTGCACTGAGAAATCTTTGTCCTGGTCAATGCACCCGTTGATCAATACAAAGTGGGTACACTGCACTCACCCTGTTAGTCAGTTGGATGTTAGGCACTGCTCTGCCTTAAGGGTTTCCCAGACTCTTTTGGTTCATAGATAATGTTTGGTCGATGGGCATGAGCGCTGCATGTATTTGTTTGAAGTTTATGAGTGTAAGAAGTTGAAGAATAAGACTTAGATGAAGATTTGTCACGTTATAGTGTACAATTTACTCAATAAATCGTGAAATAAATATGTGTACATAGAAGTACAATCAAGAAATTAAAGTAGAATTAAAAAATAAATTCTGATTCAAACTGATAATTGTTTGGATGGGGTGGGTTACGAAACAAATCTAGAGGTGGAGGGGGTATGGATATTGTGGGCATTATTAGTGTTTTATACACCCACAGGGGGTCCCCAGTTGATGAGAAATTTTCACTTCAGTGTCACAATAGGGGTATTTCCAATTGGGGTTCAGGTGGTCTTTTAATGGTCCCTTTACAATCCCGTTGGTCTCTTCTCCTGGAGCCTACGGTCTCCCTCAGTGATTGACTATCATTAAGGGAGACCATAGGCTCAAGGAGGAGAGACCTACGGGATTGTAAAGGGTCCCTAAGAGACCACCTGGACCCCAATTGGGAATCCCGCTATGGTGACACTGTGACCGTGACACTGTACTGAAAATCCCATCAATTGAGGACCCCCTGTAGGTGTACCAAACACCAATTATACCCACAATATACATACCCCCCCCCACCTATAGATTTGTTTCGAAACCCACCCCCATCCAAACAATTATCAGTTTGAATCAGAACTTATTTTATAATCCTACTGTCATTTTTTAATTGTACTTCTATGTACACGTATATATTTTTTTCACAATTTATCGAGTAAATTGTACACTTTAACATGGAAAATCTTTATCTTAGTCTTATTCTTCAACTTATTACACTCCAAACCTTATCAATGCACCCATTTATGATTGCTAAGGCTGGATCGGTGTATTGGCCCGGTGGGTGTAGGGAAGAATTTGGCCCATTGCACCCGTTCCCACTGGTGCATTGCAGTGGTGCGGTTAGCGTGCATCGCGTCATGATGTCGCGTTGCCAGGCCTGCGGACCTGCTCCCACACTCAGTGGCTATCCCACTGTTTGGTAGAGATGCCCGGTGCATGTGCTTTACAGATCTCCAGACCTCAGAGACTGTTGCAGGCAGGATCGGTGAGGGGAGCGGCACTGGCAGGGAACGGTGAATTTTTAATTAATTATGGCACTGTAAGTAATGCCCACCCCGGTCTCCACGCACTCAGCGCCTGTAATTACACACCCTAGAAACTGTACCATTGAAAGTATAGAAATGGAGGTGTGGCCACATCCCTTTCTGATTTTGTACCAATTTCTGACCCTCAGATGTTGGAAGGTATGTCATAGGTGCTAAATCTCAGGAGTGGATGTGGAATTCATCAACACATACAAGTTATCAACTCAGGAGCCATCATTGAGTATCAATGCAAACACATTCTAACATTATGGTGGAATCTATAACAAATTACAATCTTAGGTCTTTGGCACAGCATACTATAAGATGACATTTTTCAGCAATTTTGGAAATAAAAAAACCCCAAGGTTTTCCCGGGCAACGCCAGGCGGGTTAGCTAGTCTGTATAATAAGTTGAAGAGTGTGTGTGCGTGTCTGTTACATTGCGGGCACACCGTGGCACTCAGAGATGCCAAATTCGGCAACAAGGTACCTCTGGACCAGGTGGTGTGCACCTCGAAGCTGTTTTTTGGAAATTTCACTTAGAAATGTAAAAAACACCAAGGTTCAATTTGCCTTTGATGATCTGGGAAACTGAAGACAAAGGAACAACACCACACCTGATTTCCTTGCTGTCATTAAGTATGAATGCAAACAAACACATTCTAACATTATGGTGAAGGCTTTCAACAATTGGGAATTATTGGGGAAATACATAGACCACACATCACACACACATGTAAACATTGTACACACACACACAGTACATCATATAGGCACACACAGCACACTACACACACACATATTGTAGCATACAGATGAATCTTGGCTCATCCTTGCTGGATCGCCAGCAACACGGCGCCTCTATCTGACTGTGACGCGCATGGGTCCCCCACGCATGCGCGTCACAGTATCGGGGCGGCGAGGCGGACGCATTACTGTCAGCCTCCCGCTCGAGGGGCAGGGGGGGGACCCGAGGAGGCAACGGGGGGTGCGGTCGCCCCGTGTGGGCACCGGGCGACCGAGGGCAGCACCGTCGGAAGGGGACGCGAGCGCACCTCGTGCGCGCGCGTCCCCTTCCGGCATACAGATGGCGGCGGGGCAGGGGATGGCGATGGCGATGCCATCGCCATCCACTGCAAAGATGAATCCCGACCCATCTGTACCTCAAACACTTACACATTGGACAGATACACACACCCCAAAACAGTACAACACACTTATACCTCTTTTACACCAAAAATCCCGGATCGGACATGGCATTTGGAACATGGATCCAACCAGGTCGGATCCGGGATTTGAACCTTTTACACCGTGGTGCCTACCTGCAGTTTAGACGGAGGTGGCTCTTGAAGATGACATCATCTCCAATCACTGGGACTGCAATCACCCCCGCCAGGACAGCCGATCATCGCGCTGGGGCCAAGCCCAGCACCAAAGTAAGCTGCTGGGCTGCCCCCAGCTCCTGTGCACCCCTCCAGCTCCTGTCTGTGAGGTGACATCCATTCAACTCCTCCCTGACCCCGCTGCTGTCTGCAGAGTACAGCAGACAGCAGCGGAGGCTGTGTTTGATCCTCGTCCAACCTCCATACTGACCACAGGATGCTGCGTTCTGGAGGTTGGGCATCCCCCATTGATGTAAAAAGGAGCCGGGCCAAATAGGGACGGGAGGCGTGGCCACGGCAGGACGTGAGTAAGGGTGCGATTTCGTGCTCTCCCATGCCTGCAGCCGCTTATGGAGTCCTCCCGAAATAAGCGGATGAGCTCCCCCCGCTTGAGAGCATTTTAGCCTGGGTTTCTACCCTTCGATCCCCGGACCCTTCCAGTCAATCCCAGCCTACCGTGATGGAGCGAAGGTGGGAGAGAGTGTGTCTGTTGCTGGGGGAGGCGAGCGGCGCGGAGAAGGTGGACGCCGGGTTCAGGCTGCCGGAAGGTGTGTGCAGCGAGCGAGGTGTAGCTCACCCCCCTCCTTTCCTGCTTCCTGCTGTGCCCAGCCGCGGGTGAGTGACGCGGTGTCGGGCAGCGTGTCGGGGACGGAGCAACAGGAGCCGGTTGCCTTCCGGCGCTGCTACAGCCCGGGCGTGGGTGAGAGACGCCGGGCTGCGAAGAGGCTTCCAGCTGGTTGGTTGGTGCCGGATAAGAGCGCCCCCCCCCCATCACCAGACCCCTGCAAATCCCCGGTGCAGGTGAGAGACACGGCGGGGAATAGACACGGACACAGTCACAGTCCCACCCCAGCTATTTGCTAACGTAGGGCTGTGCTACCACAATTGACACTCTTTGGACTTTTTTGGTGATCGCCTGGCAAAATAGAGGATATTTCTCCAACCCCCTGTCCAAAAGGGTCGCTGGCATAAGGTGCAGCAGTCTATAGGCTAAAGGGAGCTCAGTACACACTGGACTGTTAAAAGAGAGTGCCCTTATATAGGGGTGAGCGAAAGTGCCACTGGTTTATTGCCCATAACAAGGAAATATAGAAAGCTGTGGTGCACCATAGGGAAGGTGGTCTGGGGGTAAAATCCAGCAATGGTGCCCTTCCCAAAGAGAGTTAAAAAACATCTGAGGATGAGGAAAGCAGAAAAAATCACGGCAGCCGCCCGCCTCGAGAAATATGCTCGCCAACAAGCAGGGGATAGCTCACAGACAAACACACCACACACCACACCTGTTAAAGAGAGCAAAACACCGCAGCCCCCTGAGGTAACTCTCCAGCAAGTGCTGGAGGCCGTGAACAAATGTGAGGCACGGCTCTTAGAACCGATTAACAAAGTACAAAGCGATATATCGCTCTTAAGAAACGATGCTCAAAAAACTCACGAAAGAGTTACTGAGGTGGAAACTCGTGTAAGCGCAGTGGAAGATATTGTGGTACCCCTGCAGCAGCAAGTTAAATCTCTTTCTGGTCAAATGATCGACATGCGTCAAAAATTGTCCGATATTGAAGGCTCAGACGCAACAATGTGCGTTTTATTGGGTTTGAGGAAAAAGCAGAAGGGATTGCCCCAGAACTGTTCCTGGAGGGGTGGCTGAAGCAACAATCTGGGAACACAGTGTTCTCAGCACAATTTGCAATAGAAAGGGCACACCGAATCCCAGGGCAATAAACAAGTGCTTGCCGAAGCGAACGGATAAAACATTGAGAACTCCTTTCCATTTGTCATAGTCTTCTTTTTTTTTTTTTCTCCATGTTCTCTCTTTTCCTTTTTCGTTTGGGTGATGTTGTCCAGGTTGAGAAGAATGTGAGGCATATCGGTTTACTGATTGGTGTACCATATGCTGAAGGGAAGGGGGAGGGCGGGGAGATGGAGGGGTGGGAAACGGTTATAAGAGAAAAATAAGAAAAAAAAATAAGTACAAGAAAAAAAAAGGGGGAATATATATATATATATATATATATATATATATAGGTGCAGGTGTTCCTATTAGAAAGAACCAGGCGGCACTCCACGGGCTTGTGAAAAAAGAGCAGTGATGTTTATTTGCTCATCCCTGCTCTTTTTTCACAAGCCCGTGGAGTGCCGCCTGGTTCTTTCTAATAGGAACACCTGCACCTGTATTCTCTTGAGGGAAGGCACCCCGGCATTATTTGAACACCCCAACAAGTGGGGGCTGCAGAACGGAGTGCCAGACACACATGATATATATATATATATATATATATATATATATATAAAAAGGAAAAATAAATAAATATATAAAAAATATAATAAAAGAAAATATATGTAAAAACCAAAACGTATGGGGGAGCATTCCGTGGGGAGGTACGGGTTGAGAAACGAAGGGAAAAAATATGTTACTAAGCGGGTAAGCCGGTATGGGGGAGCAGGGGCGGGCCCCGGTGGTGGCCATTAGTTTTTTGCCTCTGGTGTGAAAATATCGTTAGAATAAGGGTTGGGGGGGAAAGGTATGCCTAGGGGATAGGTTATACAGGGTGGGGGAGGGGGGGGTAAATGTGTTGGTGTTTGTAAATGTGTATATGTTCCTGCAGCATCCTCGTCGAGACCGGGCCCCGGGGTAATAACTAGAATCCCTACGATTCCCAACTGGGTTAAAAAACAGCTATCTGGTAAAAATCCGAAAGCAGATAATAAACGTTTCCTATGGTTAGAATAATGACATGGAATGTAAGGTGCCTCAATGAAAAAGTTAAAAGAGCACTGGTGCTCAAACAGTGTAAAAATATGGAAATTGATATCATCTGCCTGCAAGAGACCCATTTGAGTAAAGAGCGCCGGGCTGTTATAAAGCGTCCCTGGATTGGGTCTTCATACCATGCGCCCTTTACCTCAAACTCCAGAGGAATCTCGGTGTTGGTTAAGAAGTCACTGGTATTTGAATGTGGAACGGTCAAGATAGACACGGGGGGGTAGATATGTCTTTCTGGAATGCAGTATAGAGCATTTCCATATGTGCCTTTTGGAGGTGTTTAACCCCCCCCCCCCCCCCCGTTCTCTTTTGATGTGATTAGAGCTGCTGTTGAGTTTGCGGCCCTGTACCCCGACAGTATGGTAATGTGCCTGGGCGACTTTAATAATGTATTGTCGCCCAGAATCGACAGGTGGAATAGTGTGGTAAAAAACATTCCTAGTGATAAGAACAGGTTTGCAGAATTCATGCTGGAGATCGGGTGGAAGGACCCATGGCGGATTAGAAACCCAGATCTTCAGCAGTTTTCTTGCTACTCGTCATCTCATAAAGTCTTCTCTAGGATTGACATGGTATTTATGACCGATAACCTTCTTAATAAAATTAAACAGGTTGAATACAAGGCCCGAGGGATCTCAGATCACTCCCCCCTTGTTATCCATCTAGAGCTAGAAACCCAGGTAGGCTACCGGTATTGGAAGCTTCAGCCATTCTGGTTGGCCCAGTTTGGAGAGCAGGAAGAACTGGAAAAAATGATAGATGGCTTTTTTAAGGACAACGAGGGGTCAACAGCATGCTGGTATATCTGGGATGCCTGTAAAGCCTACTTGCGGGGGGTCTTTATTAAAAAAATAGCGTTCTTAAAATAAACAAATAGAGAGAAAGCAGCAGCATTAGAGGGTAGGATGACAACATTAGAAAATGCCTTCCTCGCAAATAAAGTAGAAGATGCCAGGATTGAATGGCTAAAGGCTCAGAAAGACTGGGTAGAATATTTGCAGGACGTAACCTGCCGCAGAATGGAGAGAGGGGCACATAAATGGTACTCAGAGGCGGACCGAGCTGGGAAATTCCTCTCCTATGTAATTAAACAGGATAAGCCATCTAATATTATTCCTACGATTAGATTGGAGTCGGGGGAAATGATTACAGATACTCTAAAAATAGTTGAGGAATTCACTGCATACTTTGAGGAAATATACCGCTCTAAGTTGAGGTGTGGGGAGGAGGAAATATTTGAATACTGGGGGAAAATAGATATGCCATGTATGTCCTTAGAAGCAAGGGAATATCTAGATGCCCCCATAACTATGGTGGAGGTGATAGCGGCTATAAAATCGCTCAAAGGGCATAAGGCCCCGGGGTTGGATGGGATCCCTGCAGAAGTATATCAGAAATACGAGAAAGTATTGGGACCACAACTACTGAGGACCTTTCAGGATATGATAGCAACAGGGAATATGCCCCCATCAATGAGGGAGGCCTCAGTGATTGTGATCCCAAAAAGTGGCAAAGACCAAACCCGTATGGACTCAATCAGACCAATATACCTCATAACAACAGATGCCAAAATATATGCGAAGATCTGGGCAAACAGACTGAGTAAAGTGATCAGTCAGATTATCCATCCCGATCAAACCGGTTTTATGGCAGGGAAGTCCACCATGATAAATTTGCGAAGAGTTTTTTCATATATCCAGTACATAGAGTATAAGGAAAAGGATGCAGTGTTGGCATCTTTCGATGCGAACAAAGCATTCGATTCCCTGGAATGGGAATTCCTCTGGGGTGCGATGAGGGCTTTTGGGGTAGGAGAAGGATTCATCAAGTCGGTATCCCTCATATATCAAAATCCGAGCGCCCGGATATCTATTAACGGGTTTACATCCCCTTCTTTCCAGCTGTCCAGGGGTACACGTCAGGGGTGCCCTCTCTCGCCTCTGTTATTTGCAGTGGCGATGGAACCCCTGGCGTGTATGCTGCGGACGGTGTTGAGAGGGAGGGTGCAGGGTAGAGGTATAGGGGACAACCTTATATCACTATATGCAGACGACCTTCTGGTTGGACTGACAGACCCACAGGAACATCTACCAATAGTAACTGAGATTATTCAAGGGTATGGGAAATTTTCAGGACTCGTCATGAACTGGACAAAGTCCCACCTTCTGCATTTGGGAAATAATGTAGAGCCGGCAATGCTGGAAAAAACACTGTTACAGAAGGTAGATAAGTTTAAATATCTGGGAATCTGGGTCGCTAGTTCATCATGGGATTTTATCCAGCATAACATTGTACCATTTATTGAAGAAGTAAGGGTTAAATGCCGGTGCTGGAGCAGGCTTCCTATTGCCCAAATTGGGCTGGTCAACCTGGTTAAAATGGTTATCTTGCCCAAATTCATCTATATAGTGCAACAGTCTCCAGTGTTTATCAGGGATGATTATTTTAGAAAAATAAATAGTTTAATATCATCCCTGGTGTGGCGGGATAAGAGGCCCAGAATCAAGCTGGAGGTCCTATGTCGTGATAGAGATAAGGGTGGTCTCGCGCTGCCAGATTTCAAGACATTTTATATGGCTGCCCAGACTGCCCATTTATGTACTTGGGTCCGACAAGAGGAGGGGACAGCTGAATTAGTACAATTAATTGAGGCGGTAGACCCGGATGTTACACCCCAGCAGAGATTGACGGTGAAGGGGTTACATCGTAGGCTCCCATTAATTATAGCACAAGCAGTTAAGGTCTGGCAATGGGTTAATAAGATCACGAAGTCTGAGGGAATAGACCCAGATACCCCTATCTTCTCTATGTGTACGGCTATGGCCATTAAAGAACAACAGGGGGTCATGGCATGGCGTACATATGGGATTGAAACAATGGGTCAGGTATACCAGAGGGGAGTTCTGAAACCCTTTGCCCAGATACAAGACGAGTATAAGGTCCCTAGGGAGATGTTCTTTAGGTACCTCCAAATACGTAGTGCTCTAAGCCAATACAGTAGGGGTGAATTGGTACAGATCAAAGAACCCCCATGTAAAGAACTCATTAAACAACTGGGACAGGGTAAACGATTGTCTAAACTTTATGAGTTTTTGCATGCAGCCACACAGGTTGAGGAACTGGGGGTAGTGCGGGCCAAATGGGTGGAGGATATCCCGCAGCTTGATGACCCAAGGTGGAGAGGGGCCCTATCCGGGGTTAAAATGGCTACCAATTCACTGCGGGTACAGCAAATAGAGTTCAATATTTTACATAGGATATATATTACCCCAGTAAAATTAAAAAAGTGTAACGGTGTACAGTCAGATAAATGTCCCAAATGTGGAGAAGACGCCGCCACATTCTGGCACCTACTGTGGAGGTGTCGGGAAGTGGCTAGATTCTGGGGAGAGGTAACTAAAATACTGGTCGAGGTTGGGATCCCTAGGTGTCTACTGAATGAAACTAATATGGTATTGGGTTCCTGGGCGGAAGGAAACATTTCGCAAGATCTAAAACCACTGGCTAGGTGTTTAGTAGCCCTTGCAAAAGTAATTATCGCTAGAAAATGGCTAACAGCTAGAAGCCCAGAAAAGGCGGAATGGATAAACCTAGTCAACTATACATATGGGCATGAGAAATGTATCTATGCCTCCCGGGGGAAATTACAGAAATTCCAGGGCATATGGGGATACTGGTACAGCTCTTCATATTATAAAATAACAAATGGTAATATAACATAAGAAGCACTATAAGGTGGGGATGATATATAGAGTATTAGCAGAACACAGGGGTGTTCACCACATCTACGGCATTGTTTAAGATTGATTCATGTGAATTACTGAATGTTTAATAGATGTATAATAGAGGTATATGTGATAAATATGGACACTGAAAATAAAACACACAAAAAAAAATCCCCTGTACACAGTGTGGCTAAATTAATTGAGTTTCAAGCAATTTGCACTTTATATAATAATGCCGAAGAAATATTGCACAAAAGTAATATTCAAATATGCAGAGGGTGAATGCACAGTAGATATTATTTGTTTGTACATTATGAGACTCGATATAAAAAAAAAATGGGAAGGGGGGGGGGAAGCTGTAACGTACCATAAGTCTGGTTCCTAGCGATGTCTTCAGGGGTATACCGTTGGGCTAATTGTGAGATAAAACTGGTTGGAAGGAGTAGAGGTTAAGGAAACAGCGAGAGAGGGTAGAGAAAGGGTAAGCGTTCATGGACCTGGATGGGGTGGGAGGAAAGGCAGGAACTTGTATGTTATGTTTTGTTGTGTGTGTAATTATGTATGTGGTATTTTATATATATATATACTTATTGTAATTTTTTTAATTGATGTATGGTAAATGGTAAATTATAAATAAAAACTCAAAAAAAAAAAAAAAACAAGAGCCGGGCCAGATGAACGAGACAGGTAGCAGGTGGGATGAATGTGACATGTAGTGTGACATAGAGGTGCATGTCCCTGTGTCACCCCAGCATCTCTGTCCCTGCATCACCCCGCCATCTCTGTCCCTGCATCACCCCGCCATCTCTGTCCCTGCAACACCCCACCATCTCTGTCCCTGCATCACCCCACCATCTCTGTCCCTGCATCACCCCACCATCTCTGTCCCTGCATCACCCCACCATCTCTGTCCCTGCATCACCCCACCATCTCTGTCCCTGCATCACCCCACCATCTCTGTCCCTGCATCACCCCACCATCTCTGTCCCTGCATCACCCCAACGTCTCTGTCCATGCGTCACCCCGCCATGTGGCATAATGTGAATTTTGGCTCAATCCAGGTGGCATAATGTGAATTTTGGCTCAATCCGGGTGGCATAATGTGAATTTTTGCTCAATCCGTGTGGCATAAAGTGAATTTTGGCTCTTTCTGTGTGGTATAATGTGAATTTTGACTCAATCCGGGAGGCATGATGTGAATTTTGCCTCAATCCATGTTGCATAACGTGAATTTTGGCTCAATGTATGTAGCATAACAAATTTTGGATCTTCCAGTTTGTCATAACATGAATTTTGGCTCAATCCGGGTGATATAATGTGAATTTTTTTGCTCATTCTGTGTCGCATAAGGGGAATTTGGGCTCTTTCCGCGTCTCATAATATTTAAGGGGCAAGTGTAAGGGGGTCTACTACTGTTTTGCATAATGTGTATAAGGGGCATACAACATGGTACACTACACTACATGCCCCCTTTTCAGTGGTGGCACCCTCTTTTTCTGGAGTGTGCACATAACTTCAGCCTTCAATTTCCCATACCCCCAGAGTGGATGTGGAATTCATCAACACACACAAACATGAGGTCAGGAGTGGTGCGTTTCAAACAACCATAGGTGCTGTTAACCTTGGATGAGTGGCGCCACTTTATGCTTAAATAAATATATACAAAAAACAACAATATTCCCTTATTTATATAGGGTGTCAGCCCGTCTTAAAATGACAAAGTACCGGTATAATACTTATAGAAAAATGTGCAGGGAAGGAATAAGACCTTGGCGACTAAGTGTTGTGAAAAGTAATAAATAGTATATAAAAATATATATACAAATTTTTATTATAACAATATAAGACAAATATACAAAAGCGACCAGAGGGGGGCGGTCTGCTAGGATGACAAGCTTAAAATTTTTAGGGAGTCAAGGATACATAAAAAAATATATAAAAAAGAGGTTTTTATATATAAAAAAGGGGGGGTGGGGATGGAATATAAAAAATACAAAATACAATGGATAAAAGGTAGAATAGTAATAGCAGCAAATTCAATAAAGAACGCTTATCTTTTTGAGAAGGTAGGAGGTCAGATACCCGACGCGTTTCGTCTATGTGACTTCTTCAAGGGGTAGGGAGCAACTGAACTCAGGCCGGTTTTTATACCTGTATGCCTGTCAGGTACTCAGTGACATCACTTCCTGTGATTCACTGGCTTAATTAATGGTGTAAAAAATCAAAAGGAGATATTAGAGATTGTAGGGGCTATATGAACATATGAGTTTATACATGAGTATGATGTCCAGCTAAACGCTATATGTAGAGGGATAAATACGTTTTCAAAACATAGTAAAAAGCGTATATTAGATGAAGTTGCGGCACTTCCGCCACACTTCCTGTGTCCTTATAGTGCGACTGCGCATGTCCGGCTTGTTAGAAGTGATTGCTGAGCGACGACCTCCTTTCTGTATGCGCATGTGCCAGGATGTGAAGATGAGACGCTCGTATCTCCGAACGGGACCTCCTGGCACATGCGCATACAGAAAGGAGGTCGTCGCTCAGCAATCACTTCTAACAAGCCGGACATGCGCAGTCGCACTATAAGGACACAGGAAGTGTGGCGGAAGTGCCGCAACTTCATCTAATATACGCTTTTTACTATGTTTTGAAAACGTATTTATCCCTCTACATATAGCGTTTAGCTGGACATCATACTCATGTATAAACTCATATGTTCATATAGCCCCTACAATCTCTAATATCTCCTTTTGATTTTTTACACCATTAATTAAGCCAGTGAATCACAGGAAGTGATGTCACTGAGTACCTGACAGGCATACAGGTATAAAAACCGGCCTGAGTTCAGTTGCTCCCTACCCCTTGAAGAAGTCACATAGACGAAACGCGTCGGGTATCTGACCTCCTACCTTCTCAAAAAGATAAGCGTTCTTTATTGAATTTGCTGCTATTACTATTCTACCTTTTATCCATTGTATTTTGTATTTTTTATATTCCATCCCCCCCCCCCTTTTTTATATATAAAAACCTCTTTTTTATATATTTTTTTATGTATCCTTGACTCCCTAAAAATTTTAAGCTTGTCATCCTAGCAGACCGCCCCCCTCTGGTCGCTTTTGTATATTTGTCTTATATTGTTATAATAAAAATTTGTATATATATTTTTATATACTATTTATTACTTTTCACAACACTTAGTCGCCAAGGTCTTATTCCTTCCCTGCACAACCATAGGTGCTGATTTATGTTTTTGCTGGTGGGTGCTCAAGCCAAAGATATAGAGGAGTACCTTCATGGGGAAGGGGTGTGGCCACAAAATAATACCAATTTATATTACGGAGCACAGTTGTCTCCAAAATTCAAATGACAGCAACAGAGTTCCACATACATAAATGTCCCCACAGTGCAGGTACATAAATGCCCCCACATTGCAGGTACATAAATGCCCCCACAATGCAGGTACTCCGCAGACAGAATACACTCTTCCCGGCATACTGTTTCCCAGGTGGCGGGTTCGGCAATGTGGGTGCTGCAGCCGCAAATTAGCAAGTTAATATGGCAGCCCAGCAGCAGGACTCGGGCCCGTGGGTGCTCATCAATTTCCGTGGGTGCTCGGGCCCTTGGGCACCCACAGAATCGGCAGCTATGCAAACAACAACCCTGATTTCATTGCTGGCATTGAGTATCAATGCAAAAACACATTCTAACATTATGGTGGAGGTTTTAATAAATTACAATCTTGACCCTTTAACGCAGCATAAGACAACATTTTATAGCCATTTTGGAAATTAAAAAAACCCGAGGTTTTCCCGGGCAACGCCGGGTGGATCAGCTAGTATAATAATAAAGTTGACAACTTTTTTGCTGAAATTCAAGTTAGTTACAAAGCATTAAGACTAGGACACACTAAGACTAGGAGACTGTGCTGCTCATTTGATATATGAAACTTGTAAATCTGTGTGCGAATGAGTCTGAATCTATATACAAATTTTTTTACAGCTTTTTTACAATACAAGCTCACAGAGATGTACAAGTGCTATAAAATAAATTAATCATCAGTCTCTATATGCATCCGAGAATCATTGCATCGTGACTAAGATCCATTTGAAGCAAAAAAAGATGTGCAACATTAGCAGAGTTGCACAGGACCTGGCAACTCACTCACTCCACACATCTTGCATTGCATGGTATATTCTGGCTAGATGTATGAGAACACATATGTACAGTATGTAGCTAGGAGCATTACAAAAGTCATGTTTACAACTCCTGGTACTGTAGGAGTCATTCCAAGTGAATGGAGAATATTCGGTCTACTGGCTCTAAATCTGGAGATAAGACATTAGAGAAGACAATAACTCTAGGCCTATACTACTGTACTCATTAGAAATAGCTGTTTAGAGGCTTTAGAGAAATGGTCTAGAGTGCTGGGAATTTTGCTTTGGTCCCTTTAAGTTGCTCTCACTTTCAGTGAGGGACACTTCGACAGTACTGAAATCGTATTTTTCTCTACACATTATCTTTGCATTATCGAGTGCTGTCTAACTGATTGTTTTGAATTTACAATAACCAGGTTAGGTATGTTCATGTAATAACTTTTTCTATTCCACAGGAGTCACCACCGTTTTGACAATGACAACACTGAGTATCAGTGCTCGGAATTCTCTGCCCAAGGTTGCCTATGCCACTGCAATGGACTGGTTTATGGCCGTATGCTATGCTTTTGTCTTCTCTGCACTCATTGAATTTGCTACAGTCAATTACTTCACGAAAAGAGGCTGGGCCTGGGATGGCAAGAGAGCCCAGGAAGGGCAGACCTTCAAGGTGAGGGAGCACGAATACCATGGCTTAGGAAAATAATTCAAGGCTGTTTGCCTTAGTAGTAATCTAATCATTATTTAAATAGAATATTAACATAGTACAGAAACCATAGGATAAATGATATATGCAAAACTGGATTATTTTCTCAGTCAAGGGTGAAATTGATATAATAACTAGAGATGTGCACCGGCCACTTTTCGGGTTTTGGGTTTTGGGTTCTGATTACCTTGAGGTTTTGGGTTCTAATGGGTTTTGCCAAAACACCTCCTAAGTGTTTTGTGTTTGGATTTCTTGGGTTTTGGGTTCTGATTTTTTTGTTAAAAAAGCATAAAAACTGCTAAAATCGCAGAATTTTTTATTTGTTTTGCTCCTACGCTATATTAACCTCAATAACATTCAGTTCCACTCATTTACAGTCTATTCTGAACAGCTCACACCTTACAATATTGTTTTTAGGGCAAAAGGTTGCACCGAGGTAGCTGGATAACTATGATAAGCCACACAAGTGTGCGGCACAAACACTAGACTGATATGGCACACTTAGCATACCCTCTAGGCTGATACTGCACACCTAGAATTACCCCTGGACTGATATGGCACAGGTAGCATCACCCCTGGACTGATACGGCACATTTAGCATCACCCCTGGACTGATATGGCACAGGTAGCATCACTCCTGGACTAATACAGCACACTTGGCAGCACCCCATGAATTATACGGCATACTTGGCTTACCCCAGGAATTATACGGCACAGATGGTGGCACCCCTGACCTGATACAGCACACATGGAATTATACGGCACAGATGGCGGCACCCCTGGACTGTTACGGCACACATGGCGGCAGGCATGGAATTATACGGCAGACAAATTCCTGCAGTAAAAATAAAAATGTGTATTCTTTTAATTATAAAAAAGAGCAGCACACCTTACTTAGCAACACCCCATGAATTATACAGAACTCTTGGCTCACCCCTGGACTACAGTGCATTTAACAGCCCTTGCAGTAAAAAAAAAAAAAAAAAAACACCTTAATTTTATTTTCATTAAAAAAAAGGGCAGCTCCCCTGGTCTGATATGGGACACATGGGGCACCCCTGGAATTATACGGCACACATGCGGGCACCCCAGGACTGATACAGGACACATGGGGGCACCCCTGGACAAATACAGCACACATGTGGGCACTCCTGGATGGATATAGCACACATGTGGGCACCCCTGGACTGATAGTACTGGTAGCCAGTGGAAACAGCAGATTGGAATTATATACTGCAATAAAATACTGGTAGCCAGTGGCAACAGACTGGAATTATATACTGCGATAAATACTGGTAGCCAGTGGAAACAGCAGACTGGATTTTTATATACTGTGATAAATAATACTGGTAGCCAGCGGCAACAGCAGACTGGAATTATATACTGCAATAAATACTGGTAGCCAGTGGAAACAGCAGACTGGATTTATATACTGTGATAAATAATACTGGTAGCCAGCGGCAACAGCAGACTGGACTTATATACTGCGATAAATACTGGTAGCCAGTGGCAACAGCAGACTAGAATTATATACTGCAATAAATAAAATACTGGTAGCCACTGCCAGTGGCAACAGCAAACTGGAATTATATACTGTGATAGGTACTGATAGCCAGGGGCAACAGCACACTGGAATTATATACTGCAATAGGTACTGGTAGGCACTAGCCAGTGGCAACAGCAGAGCGCAGACTGCAGCAGACACTAGGCAGTGCAGGGCAGGCAGTGGCACTAGCAGCACCAGTGGACTATCACACTGTGACTGACTATACAGGAGCAGACTCAGACGCAGGAGCAGAGGCAGGCCCCAGCACAAAGGAGAGACAGAACACAGCACCAGTCATCCTTGCAATGGTGATGTCTTGATCACTGAGCAGAGACACAGTACACAGCAGCACAGGCCCCAGCAGAGACCACACACAGCAGCAGCACACCCTTCCCTACCCTTCTCCGAGATTGGAGTGAAGATGGCGGCGCGAGGTTGCAGAATTTAAGGGTTCCGTGATCTCGCGAGAATCCGACGCCGGGCGATGACGTTTTGCCCGTGCGCCCGGATTCGAGTAAGGCGGGAAGCGCTGAGCGCTGCTCGTATCCGGGCCCGGATTGCTGACGTCCGTGCTGGCTCGGATCTGAGGAATCCGAGCCCGCACATCTCTAATAATAACTAAACATTTAAACAGTTTACACTATTAGATTGTTACCCACTAGCCAATAGTACAAGAAACGGACCAGTGTTACTTCGCATTAGGCCAGGCATCTCTAGCTGCACACTCCATCCAGATGTCTGGATTGATGCTGAGCAACACTGGCAGTTATCTCCATAAATGTTTTTGACTTTATTTGCATGTACTGTTATACAGCGTAATAAGATGATGAAAACTGAAATAGGCAGATTATAGTGTGGCTGAGAGAGACGTTTTACATTGTAGTGTGTGCCAATAGATGATGGTAGACACGCCTGATTGGCTGTGTTAGACACACCTACTGGGCGGTGTTAGACATGTTAGGCACACTCCTTTGACAGTGCACCCCCTAATAAAATATGCTGCACATGCCTATGCCTTTCAAGACTATTTGTTTTGATCACATTGCTCAGGTTTTTCTATTCATCTTAATATTTGTTGGGGTGAACTGCGCAATCACATGTGTGTCCAGTGTGTGTGGACCTCTGATATTACCCAATTAAAGATGTTCCTGGAGACTGAATATGTGTAAAATCAATTTCTTTATGTATATTACAATTTCAATAAAAGTCTGTACTAAGGGGAATGTGGGGGTAAGGGTGAAGGTGGTCACACCTCTGGGTGGGCGTCACAGAGTCCAGTCTATCTTGCAGATCTCACTGGGGTGTCTTCTGCAGATGCTGGTGTGTGTGTCTCAGCCCTCCTTTTTGTGGGCACCTGGGTGTTGATGGGGAAGGCAGATCCCCGTGGTTTGGCAATGCACGAGGTCTGCTGGGTTGGGGGATGGGGATGGTGGTGCTGGGGGATGACGGGTCTGGGTATGTGGACACTGGGAGCGGAGGTCACAGGCTGTAGTCTCTTAGGGGCAAAGTCTCTGGTGGTCAAGGAAAGTGCGGAGGTGGCACCTGGGGCTGGCGTCCCTAACCCTCCGGTGGTGCACCGCACACTTACAAGATACCCAGCTGTTCCGTCCTAGATGATCCTCGCCGCGCGTCTCTCTGCAGTCTTCACTGGCGTCCGCACTTCCCGCAGACCGTCGGCAGTAGGTCCACACAGCTTTTACAGCCGCTCCTGTCACTTCCGGGGTCTGTTAGCGAGCGTTTTCAATGTCTTGTTTCCTTATGCTTTCATATTCTCCTTTCACAGCTGCAAATTTCCACCTTCTCCATCTGTGGCACCCCCAACTCCATCTCACTCACATAGATTCTCCTCCTATTCGTTCTCTATGCTCACAATTCCAACCCCTCACAAAATACACATCATCATATCTTCTGATTTTTTTTCTTTCCTCATATCCACCTCCCCATCAACAGCAACTCTGACCCCACTTCCCTCCCCACACAGGTGCCCTTCTCCTACCTACTATAACTAGGGTTACCACCCGTCCGGGATTGCTCCGGACAGTCCAGTAATTAAGCCCGGAGTCCAGACGGGTGGTGTTCCCGGACTATACAATGTCCAGATACGGGCTACAGAAGGGAGACGCGCCTCAAGCAGGAGCCCACAGCGAGCACTCCCACTGCCTCAACAGCGGAGCGCCGGCACCGTATCTCTAGGAAGGGGGAAGCAAAAAGCCTCCCAATCCAGGTCACAGGTTCACTTCCAGCAGAGGATTGTCGTCGCCACCCCCTGCTCCACACCACAATACAGTTCCCTGTCTCACCAGCAGTGCGGGACCAAAGGGAAGCAGTCCCCCACCCCCTCCCGCGCCTCCCCGACAGCAGCTGCAACTAGGCTAGGTGCCGTGGTGGCGCACACCAAGCAGGAGAGGAGACCGTGCCCACCGCTCAGTGACCCGGCAGAAGCAGCCCACACAAGGGACTCCATGAGCCAGCAGCACTAAGGGGCAGCAGCACGGTCTTTGGTAATATGCCCTAATTAGTTGGTGCCCCCACTAGTAGCTGCCTACAGTCACTGGGGGAAGGTATCTTTAGTGTGACAGGTGGGTGGAATGTATATATGAATGGGATCAGTATATGTATGAATAAGAGTATCTATGTACAGTATGTATGTATGAGTGTGTATGTGTGCATGTAGCTACTGTATGTATGTATGTATGTATGTATGAGTTCGCCTGTGTGTGTGTGCATGTAGCTATGTATGTATGAGTGCGTCAGTGCATGTATGTATAAATGAGAGCGTTAGCGTATGTATGTATGTATATATGAATAAGAGCATTAGTGTATGTATGTATGAATAAAAGTGTTACTGTATGTATGAATGAGAGCTTTAGTATATGTATGTATGAGTGCGTCAGTACATGTATGTATGAATGAGAGCGTTAGCGCATGTATGTACAGTATGTATGAATAAGAGTGTTACTGTATGTATGAATGAGAGCGTTAGTATATGTATGTATGTATGAGTGCGTCACTGCATGTATGTATGTATGAATGAGAGCTGCAGTGCCTGTATGTGAAAGTCAAGAGCATGCAGTAGGCACTGTATGTATATATGTGTGAGGTAGTTACAGATGTGTCCTCATACAAAGTTCTAGTTACGCCCCTGGCGCCGCTGCTGGGAGAGAGCCAGCTAGACGAGCAGGGCAGCCAATCGGGAGTGGTGGCTCTTGATTGACTGCTGCTCCACAAGCTGGCGTGAGATTTAAAATAGCGCTGTGGAGCTGCTCTGGTGGTCACTGGTGTATGTATGATACAGTGGCACCACCAGGCTGCGCAGCAACACGCTCTGCTTGGCTCTGGCTGTCTGCCACCTTCTGAAATTAAACTCCCCTTAGCAACAAGCATTTGCACTCCCCCTTGGCAACAGGCATTTGCTCTTACCCTTGGCAACAAGCATTTGCAACTCCCCGTGGCAACGAGCAAAAAGGCCCTGCCACCTAGCATGAAGGCATGGGCATTGAGCTAGAAACCCCTAGCAAATAGCAAGTAGGTAAGCGGCACTTATATGGCATAATATGTACTAGCCATTATGGTGTGTGGTATATGTAATGGGCATTACAGTGTGTGGCATAAGGTATAATGGGCAGTACGTTGTTTGGGATAACGTGTAATGGGCATTACCATGTGTGGCATAATATGTAATGGGCATTACAGTGTATGGGAAAACATGTAATGAGCATTATGGTGTGTGGCATACCGTGTAATGGGCATTGTGTCATGTGGTATACTATGTAATGGGCGTGTGACGTGTAATCGGCAATAAGTTAAACATTTTTGGCTTCAGCGCACACTGTCCATATTGTCCTTACTTTAGAAAAAATATGAGTTCTGGCATAACCAGTAATGGGCATCACGGTGTGTGACATAACGTGTAATGGGCATTATGGCATGTGGTATACTATGTAATGGGCATTATGGCATGTGGTATACTATGTAATGGGTGTATGACATGTAATTGGCATTATGGTGAATTTTTTGTCTGCGCGTCTTCGGCGCGCACTGTCCATGTTATCCCTACTTTAGAAATAAATTGAGTCCTGGCATAACGAGTAATGGGCATAACGTTGTGGTATGACATGTAATGGGCATTATGGTGTTTGGTATAATGTGTAATGGGCATTACACTGTGTGTGGCATAACATGTAATGGGCATGGCATGTGCTATACTATGTAATGGTTGTGTGACTTGTAATCGGCATTATTAGGAAAATTTTCATTCGGCGCGTACTGTCCATATTGTCCTTCCTTTACAAAAAACTTGTTGAGTCCTGGCTTAACGTGTAATAGGCACTGCGGTGTATGGCGTAACATGTAATGGGCATCACGGTGTGGCATAACGTGTAATAGGCATTACTGTGTGTGATGTAACATGTAACTGGCATTATGGTGTGCACAATCAAGAATTATTTCACAAAGGTAAAAAAAACACATAAGGTGGGTGAAGGGGCGGGGCAGTGGGTGGGCTGTGGGTGTGTCAAGGGGCGGGCCACTGCACGGGAATCCCTCAACACAAAGGTGGTAACCGCAACTATAACCTCCCATCCTCCACCCCCATACACAGCACCCACGACCCCATCCCCTTTTCCCCACCCAGGTTCCCTTCTCCTGCTCACTTTCTCCTCACATCCGGCTCCCCCATCCAGGGTACTTCTGACCATTCCCTCCTCCTTGACACCCTCTCTCTCACCCTCTTTTCTCTCTTCCCTTCTCTCTGTATCCTTGACAACATCTGTCTCACATCCTCTCTCTATTCCTGAAACCCTCTCCCACCCCTTTCTCTATTATTGACATTGTCTCTCTCTCACCCCCCTTTCTCTCCAACTCCTCTGTCACATCCCCTCTCTATCTTTGACATCCTCTCTCTCTCTGATCCCTGTCTCTCTCACTCTTTCTAGCCTACCTTTTGAGCTGAAAGCATCTCAAATGAGAAAACTGAGCTGCTTTCAGCTCAAAATCGCCCAGTGTGTACAGGCCTTAACAAAGACTTCTGTTTGTATTTAAACTTCAAAGAAAGTTTTTCTAATTATTTCTGTTATGACTGTTAAAACACAGTGATGTTGAATGAATAAATGGTTGGATGAACATGTTTTTACAGAAAAACTGTACAATAAACATATCATAACAGAAATATTCACTTACTAGCTAATGGGCCCCATACATCAGCAATCACAATTAATGGTTTTCCAGATCCAGTGATTTTTTTTGGCCAGATAAATGGTTTCTACAATCTATTTGACTTGCCCACACATTACAATTTATTTCAGTGATCGGCAGATTTTTCCCATCTAAAGATTGCATCTTCATATCTGGAAAGTGCCCATGTATCACCTCAATCGATTGTCATTTCAGATGTTATTTCTTTTCATAATTTAAATAGAAGAAGAAGACAAAACGGCAATGCCCACACATATAAAAACGAACCGCAGATAATACCAGATTATTAAACATGTTTAAAAATCTGATTCAGCAATCAATTGATCGGGATCGCCAAAAGGGGGAGCCCACACATTAAAGATTAATTGTGACAATCATCTCCAGAACTGAGGATTGTCACAATTAATTGCTGATGTATGGGACCCATAAGCCCGCTCGAAGCAAAAGCTTTGAAAGCTAGTCTGCTACCTTGTGAGTGCCTCCATGTTTCTGTATGTGTGCTTGCCTCTGTGTTTCTGTTTGTGTGAAAGTAGTTCCACTCGCTGCCAGCAGATGGCAGAGTTTAATTTACACACGGACACTAGACACACACACACATATATATATATATATATATATATATATCGGACCTACACAAGATGGCCGTGGCTCTATATACATAGAAAGCATCTATGAGCCTCCTTGAAAATGGCTGCCGGCAGAGGCTGGACTATCATTTCCAGCCCGCTCGAAGCAAAAGCTTTGAAAGCTAGTCTGCTACCTTGTGAGTGCCTCCATGTTTCTGTATGTGTGCTTGCCTCTGTGTTTCTGTACGTGTGAAAGTAGTTCCACTCGCTGCCAGCAGATGGCAGAGTTTAATTTACACACGGACACTAGACACACACACACACATATATATATATATATATATATATATATATCGGACCTACACAAGATGGCCGTGAAAGCATCTATGAGCCTCCTTGAAAATGGCCGCCGGCAGAGGCTGGACTATCATTTCCAGACAGCGCCCAAAGGACATGCGCATGTGTGGGCGGAAGCGGGGCACAAAGTTCGGGACCGCAAGACCACAGAGCCACACATGTGCAGTAGCGCTGAGCGGATACCGGAAGGGTAGCGTAAGTACAGCAAACACAGGACTTTTAATGTTTTAAGTACCCTTACACTTCCAAAAGTGTATTTCTATAATGGTTCGTAGTTGTGAATATGGCACTAGTACCAATAAGGTACAAATTTTACACTTAACATGTCTTGCTAGTAGTTTGTGAACTAATGATCAATTAATGACAGGATATGATGTCAGCAATACTGAGTTAGACATGCAGGTATAAATACCGGCCTGGCCTCATTTGAACCTTACCATTTGATGAAGTCACAAAATCTTGGATTAGTGCTGCACTTAGTCTTTATTGATATCTGCCTTTGAAATATAATATATATATATATATATATATATATATATATATTCAGTTGTGCTCATAAGTTTACATACCCTAGCAGGATTTGTGATTTTCTGGCCATTTGTCAGAGAATATGAATGATAACTCTTGGTGCCATCTAGTGGAGACCACTAGATGGCACCATAGTCATCATTATAAGCTGAAATTATATACCATTCTTTTGGATAGAAAAGGATACAAAATACTGTTTTTCTCAAAGAATTCTGTACACACTATTAGCCTATGTACAATCTTTATAAAAGATTTCAATATAGAATATTCGCCGTTCGCCACACATTTATCATATATGTGATCACTATCTGAGTGACAGTCCTTGACAATTTAAGATTATTTGATTAGTTCAAAAAATGTATTATCTGTTGAATGATCAAAGATTTAATGTATTCATAAGTATCATTCGATTTATATGTTTGTATGTGTCTGGTGTATGTCATATATGTGTAATTATTCAATGTTTTAAAAATGAATAATTAAAGGTTAAGTTTTATAAAGTGTGCCCCCCCCCCCCCCCCCCCCAAAAAAAAAGAGAGTGCTTCTCTTTCCTCTACTGAAGCCATTTGTTGTCAAACAACTGTGTTTACTCTTTTTAAATCATAATGACAACAGAAACTATCCAAATGACCATGATCAAAAGTTTACATACCCTGGAGAGTTTGGCCTGATAACATGCACACAAGTTGACACAAACAGGTTTGAATGTCTACTAAAGGTAACCATCCTCACCTGCAATCTGTTTTCCTCTACCTCCCCATGGCAGCCAAACACATGGGTTTCCTCCCTTATAGGTAGACATCTGGAAAGGAAAAGAAAAGACACTGCCCCTATATAAGGTCCGCCCCCAAGGCTCTGTGTCTTTTTTTTCCTTTCCAGGTGGACAGGAGGCTTACCCTGTGAAAAGGCTGCCGGTCTTCCCCACTGCCTAGTGCAGCAGGGGTTTAGACCTATGGTGAGGTAGAGGCGTCCCGCTACCTAGTGTAGTTGGGAACCTGTCTGCTGAGGCATCCCACTGCCTAGTGCAGTTAGGGGCGCCCTGTAAAGTTGTGCACATGTACTGTACCGCGCTGATGGCGGCTGGTGTGCGGTGCGTCCCCCCTCAGAAGCCGGGCGGCTGGTGTGCGGTGCGTCCCCCCTCAGAAGCCGGGCGGCTGGCTTGCGGTGTATATCAGCCGCGTGTGTGTTCCTGGAGTGCCGGGGCGCACGCGCACGTGAGCCGGTGCTGGGAATGTACGCGGCCAGACGCTGCGGCGTCTAACGTCAGGTGGGGGGGACGCTGGCCGGGGCTGCGGCGGTGATTGCGGCCGGCGTCTGGCGTCATAAGAAGGCGCCGGGACGGATCAGCCCGGGGGGATCTCTGGACAGGCTGTTTGTGTGTTCAACGCTGCACTACAGAAATAAAGAACAGATTTCAGCAGACTGGTAAGATCCCAAGGCAGCTGCGCTGCGGGGATTTCTCTCCTATTATCCTCTGGCTGATTAAGAATGTTTTTTGCAGTGCTGATAGAATGGAGGAGGAGAGAAGGCAGCCATCCAAGTCAGGGTAAGCCTAGGGAATGCAGGATGTATTTTTTTCTGTTGTTGGTTTAAAAAAAAAAAGTTTTTTTCTATAAGTTTATTGATAGTGAATTACTGTATGTTTAGGTCTGAGACTGGCAAGGAGAAGGCTGAGGCCAAGGCAAGACATAAGAAGCAGCCTGCCAAATGTGTCCTTTGTGATAAAGACCTGTCAGACAAATGTACAGGGTCTGTGTGCGATAAATGCAAAAGGCCACCTGTGTTGGGGCCGGATCAAATGAAGGACCTGGTGTCTATGTTAAGAACTTCCCTGGCCGGTCGTGACAGGCTGCCAGCGGGGGCGTGGCCACGGCAGGACGAGAGTGAGGGTGTGCGTCTGAGCTCCCCCGTGCACGCCGCTGCTAAAAAGATCCTGCTGCCAATGGTTTAATCGGGCTAAAGCCGAGTAGAGAGTACCTGCCGAGAGTGCCTGCCTGTGGTCCCGTTTGGTGCTTGAGCTCCGGAGCGTTCACCCGGCCGGGTGAGAGACGGCGCGTGGAGTCGGGCTCGCTAGCTGGGGTCCTCACTCCTTACTGATCCTGTCTCCGGCAGTGCCTGTCCGTACAGCGGGCGCCGGTCTGTGACGTCAGACGCCGCCAGGGATCCCGAGGTGCTGCGGGTGTGAGCCGCTGCGGGCGGGAGAACCAGCGGCGCCCGGCTACAAGGGGCTGCCCCCATAACTTCCACTAACCTTACCTGACGGCTACAATAGCGTGAACCCAGCCGAAAAGTGCTCTATACGGCCCCGGGTAGCTGCGGGTGTGAGACGCAGCTCCAGGGAGGAAAATTGAAGCAAGGTGGTGGTCGGCTGCTGTGGAGGGGTCCCCTGCCTGGTGTCCAGCGGAGGCTATATAAGAAAGTGTATCAGGCCCGTGTGAGAGACGGGCTATTGGGCAGGATCCCATACCCAGAGGACCGTTTTCTGAAAATTGTGGGGATTGAACGGAGGCCCCTGCTGTGTGATATAGCCGTGGACGAAGATCTGGTGGCGGTGGGTGAGTCCCAGTGGGTATAACCTACCTAACGTGTCTGGTTTATAAAGACTGTGCAGCCAGAAGGGTCAATTTACTGCTTGGTGTGTCCTGAGGATCCCTGTTGGCAGGTGTGGACTCTGAGCGCGGTACTATATGGTGCTAACCGGGCCAAGTATACCAAGTCTAGAAATCTACAGATTAAGTACGAGACTGTGTTAACGTGGGGCCGGAGGGTTTACCTACCATTGAATTTAAATTTTTTGGAGACTCCTGACAATACCTGGTAGAATACCAGCACATGACATTAAGCCCTGTGTAAATACGGTTCACTAAGTCTGGGCCAAGTATATCAATATCCAGAAACTCATAAAGTGAGTGTGAAACTGAGTAATTCTGTGCAGGAGGGGCTACTTGTAGCTGAATTGTGCATTATGGGGAAGACAGGTCAAAATACGGCGGCAGCCAGATTGGAAAAGTTTGCCCGTTCCCAAGCAGGCAGTAGCTCCCAGACCAGTACCCCTCTCTCTACCCCTACGAAGGAGAGTAAAAACCCACCCCCCCCAGAGGTAACATTACAACAAGTCCTTGAGGCTATCAACACCTGTGAAACTCGTTTACTTGAACAAATAAACAAAGTTCAGTCCGATATCACACTCCTCAGGAATGATGCTCAAAAAATTCGTGAGAGAATGACGGAGGCCGAGAACCGCATATCTACAGTGGAGGACATTGTGGGCCCTTTACAGATTCAGGTTAAATCCGTCAGTGATCAAATGTCCGATATTTGCAAAAAAATGTCCGACATGGAAGGTAGACTTAGACGAAATAATATTCGTTTCATCGGCTTTGAGGAACGTATAGAGGGCAATGCCCCTGAAAAGTTCCTGGAGGAGTGGTTATTTCAGATGTGTGGCAACAAGGCCTTCTCTGCTCAATTTGCCATAGAGAGAGCTCATCGAATCCCAGGCCGGCCTCCTCCCCCGGGTGGTCCATCCCGTACCTTGATAGCGAAGTTTTTAAATTATAGAGACAGGGACAGTGTGCTGCGGCTGGCCAGGGAAAAGGGGGATTTTTCCTACAATGGAAGGAGGATCTCGGCCTTTCCGGACTTTCCCTTAGAGGTCCAGAAGGACCGTGCAAAATTTAAGGACATTAAAGGTCGCCTTAGAGAGTTGGAATTAAAATATTCCATGCTCTATCCGTCTAAACTGAGAGTGATAGCGGATGGGGCTACGAAATTTTTTTTCACTCCTGGTGAGGCGGCAAGGTGGCTCGATGCCACCTATCCGGGCAGGAAACAGGTGGCACTGAGCTAAAATCTATAAATGAAGTGTCCTGTTTCTGTTGCGGTAACATTCTGCATTTGTGTACTTAAGTTATCTCTCTTCTTTGTGGTGAACCCTAAAGGTTATCTGGACAACTGCGCTGGCAGTGCTAGGAGCAAGTTGAGCTCGTAATATAAGTCTGTAGGTAAATAATGTGGGGGATTTTGAAGTTAGATTATTGAAATTCTGTGGAGGGCGGAGGGGGTGCACGGGGGAGGGCGGGGGTAGATCTCTTTGGTGGCCATTAGTTGATTGCTCTGGGAGGCTACTGTAGCTGGAGATAGCTTAAAGGGGTGATTTTTGTGGAGGGGGGGTAGGGATATAGGTATGCCATGGGAATTGGTTATACAGGGAGGGGGAGGGGGGTGGGGAGGGATGGGTGTCTATGTTTGTCTATGTATTTGTGTATGTCCGTTCACAGCAAAATTCAGCAGAGATTGTTCCATATATTGGCATCTGAAGGGCCTAGAAAATTGGCTAAATTACAGGCAGCCTATGAAATATGAACCTAATGTTGGTCCACTGCATATATGTCAAAGAATGTGGCCCATTGGTAAAATCTGTTTAGTGGCCCTATTGGTCAAACTATTGTCTATGTCAGAGAATGTGGGATACAGGTGGATCTCTTGTGCAGATTAAATGGTTAAATTTTTGACTTGGAATGTCAGAGGTCTGAACTGCAGGGTAAAAAGAGCTTTGGTTTTAAAACAGTGCAGGAGTTTGGACTCTGACATTATTTGCTTGCAAGAGACTCACCTGCCTAAAGAGCGTTTGGGTTCTTTAAAACGTCCCTGGATAGGGCACAGCTTCCATGCCCCTTTCTCTTCTTCTTCTCGGGGGGTTGCCTTGTTAGTCAGGAAATCTGTGGTTTTTGATGTGGGCTCCGTGAAGATCGACACCGGGGGAAGATATATTTTTCTGGAGTGTGCAATTGACCATGTAAGGTTTTGTATCCTCACAGTATATATCCCACCCCCGTTCTCATACGATGTGGTGAGAATGGCGGTGGAATTTGCAGCATCTTTTCCGGATAATATAGTGATTTGCTTGGGGGATTTTAATAAGGTACCTCAGCCTCATCTGGACAGATGGAATAGGCCTGAGAAAGTAAGTCCTAGGGAAAGTAATAAATTTTTTGAATTTATAGAAGAGATAGGGTGGAAGGATCCCTGGAGAATCAGGAACCCAGACCGTCAGCAGTTTTCCTGCTATTCCTCATCCCATAGAGTGTTCTCAAGGATCGATTTGATTCTGGTCTCTGAGAATGCCCTTACCAAAATTAGGCATGTAGACTATAGGGCACGGGGGATTTCTGATCATTCTCCGGTTACTATGGAGATTGATCTAGAGATCCAGATAGGGTTCAGATATTGGAAACTGCAGGCATACTGGTTGCAACAAATGGGGGAACAGGGGGTGATGGAGAAAATGATAGATGAATTCTTTGAAGGAAATGACGGGTCCTCTACAAATCTGGTTGTGTGGGACGCCTTTAAGGCGTATTTAAGGGGGGTGTTTATTAAAAAAATAGCCTTCCTGAAGCTTTCTGGTAGAAAGAGGGCAGGTGAATTGGAAGAGAAAATGATCAGTCTTGAAAACACCTTCCTGTCCAACAAGACAGATTCAGCAAGGTTGCTGTGGCTGGCTGCCCAAAAAGAGTGGGTGGAGTTTCTCCAGGAGGTAACCTGTCGACGGCTTACCTCAGGGTCAAACAGGTGGTACGCTGAATCGGATCGGACTGGGAAATTTCTGGCACATATTATGAAACAAGAGAGCCCATCTAATATTATACCCATGATCAGGTTAGAATCGGGCCAAGAGGTGACCAATACCCCTAAAATATCAGAACTATTTTCCACACACTTTGAAGAGGTATATAGGTCTAAATTAAGTCGCAGTAATGAAGAAATTTGTCAGTATCTGGCAGGGCTGGAACTTCCAAATTTGCTGCCCTCCTCAAGAGATTTATTGGAGGCCCCCCTGACAGTGGAGGAAGTGATCGTTGCGATTAACTCCTTTCCAGGGGGTAAAGCCCCTGGTCTTGATGGCCTCCCTGGGGAGGTGTACCAGAAATATATTGGGAAACTGGGTCCTCAGTTGTTGAGGGTTTTTCAATGTATGGAAAAAGAGGAGTGTATACCGCAGTCTTTGACAGAGGCTGCAATTATTATGATCCCCAAAAGTGGTAAAGAACCGACACGAGTTGACTCGTACAGGCCTATATCACTGATAACGTCAGATGCAAAGATATATGCTAAAATATTGGCAACTAGACTTCAGAGAGTAGTAGATCAGGTGGTCCATCCCGACCAAACGGGTTTCATGGAAGGGAAGTCGACCATGATTAATCTTCGAAGAGCATATACTTACCTTCAGAATGAGGAGTTGAGGGGGTCGGATGCAGTGCTCGCGTCATTTGACGCGAACAAGGCATTCGACTCAGTTGAATGGCCTTTCTTGTGGAGGACTCTGCAGGCCTTTGGGTTTGGGGAAAAGTTTATAAAACGGATCTCACTGTTATATCAAAATCCAAGGGCTCGAGTGACCATCAATGGGTTCACATCCCCCTCTTTCTCTCTCTCCAGAGGGACTCGTCAGGGATGCCCTCTATCCCCTCTGCTGTTTGCAGTGGTGGTGGAGCCTCTGGCGTGTGCATTGAGATCAGCCCTGGGGGGCGAGAACGGGGGTAGGGGTCCTAGCAGGAATTTAGTTTCGTTATATGCAGATGATCTGCTGGTTGGTCTATCAATGCCTGGGGACTTATCTGTGGTAATGCAACTTATACAAGAGTTTGGGGGATATTCCGGCCTTACAATGAACTGGGATAAATCTAACTATATCCAGCTGGGAATCGAGGGTGGGCTGAGCCTTGTACCCGAAGGACAGCTAAAGAGGGTAGAAAAATTCAGGTATTTGGGTATTTCTTTCACCAGAAACTCAGGAGATTTTATCTCCCAAAATATAATTCCTTATATTAGTTTATTAAAATCTAAATGTCGTAGTTGGTCCAGACTCCAGATATCTCAGATAGGACGGGTTAATCTGGTTAAAATGGCATTACTGCCTAAATTTTTGTATATAGTGCAACATTCCCCAGTTTTTATTGGGGATGAGCACTTTAGGAAGATCAAGAGCATAGTCTCCTCATTTATCTGGCGGGATAAAATGCCTAGAGTAAAAATGGATGTTATGAGCCGGGATAGAGATAAAGGGGGAATGGCCCTTCCGGATTTCAAAATATATTACATGGCCGCTCAGATGGTTCAAATATGTGCTTGGGTAAGGCCAGGTGAAGACTCAGCCGAGTTGCGAAGTCTTGTGGAGTGTGTGGATCCAGACTATACACCTCTCCAGAGATTGTTTGTGAGAGGGCTCCGGAGGGATCTCCCTCCTATAATCAGCCAAGCGGTTAAAATATGGAGGTGGTCCTGTAAACTAACAAAAGCAGTTGGTTTCGATCCGGACACTCCAATCCTTTCGCTAACAGGCATGGGGGACCTCAAGGAACAACAAGGAGGGTTAGTGTGGAATACCTATGGGGTTAATACATTGGGCCAATGGTGTCAGGAAGGGGTGCTGAAATCATTTTCCCAGTTGCAGGCAGAATTTAGTATTCCTAAGGCAGTTTTCTTTAGATATCTTCAAGTAAGGAGTGCTATGACTATAGGGGGCAAGTCCACCAGGTGGGAGGTGGTGGAGGCTCCGTGCAAAACCTTCATTAAACAACTAGCGAAGGGTAAGCGCTTGTCTAAAATGTATCACTTTCTACATTCATTTGTTCAATCTGAAGAATTAGGGGTTCTACGGGAAAAATGGACCAAGGACATCCCCCAGTTAGATGAAATAGGCTGGAGGGTGGCCTTGGATGGCCCACGACAAGCAACAAACTTAATGCGGACTCAACAGGTCCAATTCAATATTTTACACAGGACGTATGTAACGACGGTCAGATTGAAAAAATTTGCTGGGGGTGGGTCTGATAGTTGCCCGAAATGTGGAGAAGGGGTCGCCACTCTTGACCATTTGTTGTGGAGCTGCAAGATGGTTAGTAGATTTTGGGATGAAATAATTAAAACTTTGGTCCTGATTGGTGTCCCACGAAATGCCCTAAATAAACTGAATCTGGTCCTTGGGATATGGGCAGAAGGGACAATCCCCCGGGAAATGAAACAGATGGCAAAGAACCTAGCGGCTCTAGCGAAGGTAATAATCGCACGTAGGTGGATGTCCCCTTTGGGACCGCTCCACGGAGAATGGGTTAATTTAGTTAACCAGACTAGTGAACATGAAAAGTATGTGTTTGCATCCCGGGGCTCGAGTACTAGGTACCTGGGCATATGGGGATATTGGAACCGGTCAGTAGACCATAGAGTCAATATCAGTGAGAGGTTGAATGTATAAGCACTGGTTTTGTGATTAAATTTAAATAATGAGATAATATAGGTGTAGTTGCACATATGAGGAGATTTCCTCTCTTACACAGAATGAGGTTTAATAAACTCACAAATAATAGATAATTTTTCCTTTTTTTTTTTTTCACTGTCATTCCATTAGATAGTTTTACAGTAGGCACGTGATTTGAAATGGGTGCACATTTTAGTGTTAGAGGCGACTCGAGTGAAAATTGATGTAGGTAGTATATGTACACGGAGATGTTCTCGACACTTTATGATACACTTAGTAATTGTGGAGTACAAATCAATAGATAGTTTAACAATTTTTTTTTTTTTTTTTTTGTATGTTGGGTTGTATACAATGTGATATTTGGGTTATATGCTCTCCGGATTGAGGGACTTTATGGGTCTAGTATGGTATATTGCCCAAGGTATAGGGCCGGGATTATGGTTAGTAGGTGGAGTACGGTCTATGAACAAGTGGAGGAGCCCAATAAGTAGGCCTGGGGGGCCTGGTAGGGGCTTTTGGAGAGAAGAACGGACAGGGGGGTGGAAAAGGGGCCAGGGGACATTGTCATGGATAAAGCTGAGTGGCCCTTCTGGTGGGAGTCTTTTTAGGAGTTGTGTTGTGAACGTGTCTATGTTTGTGTTGTGTTTTGCTACATGAGGTATTGTTTTTTAATTAATGAACTGTGAAACTTGTGTACTATGTTGGTACCGAAATGTAACTATGTGTTTTGTCTTGTTTTATATTGAAAATTAAATAAAAACGCAAAAAAAAAAAAAAAAGAACTTCCCTGGCCGATACCTTTGTCACAAAGGATGACCTAGCAAAGATGTGCCTTAAAAGGCCCAGGGAGGTGCTGTCTGAAGATACAGATGGTTTAGGAGAGGGCCCTGCAGTAGGGGCTGACGACGACGCAGAGGAAGGAGAAGTCGTCCAGGAGAAGCCAGATCTAGACTTTAATCCAGACCTGCTGGAAAACTTGTTGGGCTTGATTAATAAGTCACTTAACATAGAAGACCCTCCGGAGGAGGGCAAATTGCAGGATTTACTATTTAAGGACAAGAAAAGGAGGCCCAAAACTTTTCCCTTGTCTGAAGCACTGAAGGAGGTAGTAGAAGAAGAATGGGCTAATCCTGACAAAAAAGTAGCGGCCCCAGTCAGGGTGGCTAAGATGTACCCTTTCAAGGCTGAGCTTATTAAGCATTGGGAGGTTGCGCCCAAGGTGGATGCCGCAATCGCGAGAATATCTAGAAAGACTACTCTCCCATTGGAAGACACCAACATCTTTAAGGATAGTATGGAGAGAAAGATGGAGATTACCCTGAGGAAACAACATGTGACATCAGGGGCGGCGATTACGGCTTCCTCAGCGATCGCAGTGACCTCTAGGGTTCTGAGATCATGGTGTCAGGATCTCGAATCCGATTTACTGGATGGTATTAAAAGGGCCGAATTGCTTAAAGTGGTGCAGAATATGCAGGTTGCTATTGAATTCATCTGCGATGCATCCTTAGACGCAGTAAGGCTATCAGCAAGCGCCAACGCAAGTACAGCTGTTGCAAGGAGGGCCCTGTGGCTGAAGCCCAGGGCGGCTGATGCCCAATCCAAGAATAAATTGGTTTCTTTGCCTTTTCATGGAGAATATCTCTTTGGTGCCAAACTCGATGATATTATCTCCAAGCTCTCTGGCGGGAAATCAGTGTGGCTCCCGCAAGACAAAATGACAATCGGTTCCAGCGTTTTCAAACCCCTGACCTCAAGTAGGCCAGAACTTATAGGCCAGGTAGAGGGTATAGAAGACCTTGGTTCGGGAACAGAGGTTCCTTTCGAGGGCAGCGAGGCAAGGAGGGCAGATTTGGATTTCGTAACCTGTCCCAATGACGCCAGACACAGGGTCGGAGGCAGGCTATTGAGATACCAGCAAGCTTGGCTCCGATCTACGCAGGACAGGTGGGTCCAGGAGATAGTTTCCAGCGGATATCGAATAGAGTTCGTCAAATCGCCGGGGAACTGGCAAGAAGTTTCACCAATGCCAAAGTGCCACAAGAAAGAAAAGCCTTATTAGACAGCTTAAAGACAATGATGGCTCAAGGAGTAGTGGTGAGGGTCCCGGAAGATCAAGAAGGCCGGGGGTGGCAATCCCGGTTCTTCGTAGTAAAAAAAGCCTCGGGGGGCTTCAGGACCATTCTGGACCTAAGGAGGCTGAACTCATTTGTACATGCAAAAAAATTCAAAATGGAGTTGATCCGTTCTATCCTACCGGACATAAGACAAGGCTCGTTCCTCACCACCATAGACTTGAAGGACGCATACCTGCATATACCCATATGTGCAGAGCACCAGAAGTTTCTAAGATTTCATCTCGGGGGAGTCACATATCAGTTTACAGCGCTCCCATTCGGACTCTCCACGTCCCCAAGAACTTTCACGAAGGTACTAATAGTTCTTATTGCCAATCTCAGGCAAGAAGGGATAGCGATCTGGGCATACCTAGACGACCTTCTGATAATGGCCAGTACGGAAGAGATAGCTCTGAGACATACTCAGAGAGTGATACAGTACCTAGAAAGGCACGGCTGGATCATAAACGTGGAGAAAAGTCAGTTGAGACCGGCAAAGTCAGTAAAATACCTAGGGGTCATGATAGACACCGGGTTAATGAGAATAACCTTGACGGAGGAGAGAATAGAGAAATTAGGAAAGGAGGTCAGAAGTCTTCTGGCAAGACGAACAGTGAAATTGGCAGACTGCATGAGGATCTTAGGCCTTATGGCAGCGGCACAGGACACGGTCGGCTGGTCAAGGTTCCATACAAGGTCCCTGCAAAATTGCTTCCTGTCCCAAAGGGACGGGGACGGGAAAAACCTCAATCAAAGAATCGTCCTATCGAGGGGCGCATTGGCAGACCTCAGATGGTGGCCGGACACAAGCAAATTCCGTCGAGGAAGGTCTTTCTTAGAAGAAAATCAGGTGGTTCTCACAACCGATGCCAGCCGTACAGGTTGGGGAGCGGTCTACGCAGGAGAAGCAGTTCAAGGAGTATGGAAAGGTGCAACCAAGAGGTTACACTCCAACCTAAAGGAAATGAGGGCAGTCACCTTGGCCTGCTTACATTTTCAACATCGGCTGTATCAGAAGAATGTGCTAGTCAGGTCAGACAACCAAGTTGTCGTGGCTTATGTCAACAAACAGGGAGGCACAAAAAGCAGAAGCCTCATGAAAGAAGTAGCAGAGCTACTGCAATGGGCCGAGAGGTGGACAAGGAGTCTGAAGGCAGTGTTTATAGCTGGAGAGAGGAATCAACAAGCAGACTCTCTAAGCAGGGTGCTGCTAAGGCCAGGGGAATGGGAGCTGTCTCAGGAAGTCTTCGACATGATAGTCAACAGATGGGGACTACCGTCAGTGGATCTGATGGCTACAAGCAGGAACGCAAAGGTGCCAAAGTTCATGTCAATGCATTGGGAGCCACCGGCGTGGCAAGTAGACGCTCTATCAGCATCATGGGGGAGAGGTCTACTGTACGCCTTTCCACCATTCCCTGTGATCCCTCGGATTCTCAGCAAACTACAGAGAGAACAGGCCACCGTGATAATGATCCTACCATTTTGGCCAAGGAGGTCCTGGTTCCCCAGGGTAACAAGGATGGCAGTGGAAGCCCCATGGTTTCTGCCTCAGGGACAGGACCTGCTGAGGCAAGGAAAGTTTGTACAACCCCAGCCAGACCACTGGAGATTAGCGGCGTGGCTACTGAGACCAGAACCTTAAGAGGTGAGGGGTTCTCAGCTAGAGTAGTAAATACACTGCTTAAGGCCAGGAAAAACTCAACATCAAAAACCTACTATAGGATCTGGGAGGTCTATGTGAAGTTCTGTAGAGGTAAAAAGAGAAACCATACGGACATTTCTACTATTTTAGAATTTCTTCAAGGGGGGTTGGACAAGGGACTGTCTGTAAGCTCTCTAAAGGTACAGATCTCAGCGATTAGTGCTATGCTGGATACCAAGATAGCGGAAAACCGTTATATACAGAGATTCGTGCAGGCCATAAAGAAGATAAGGCCTGTCTTTCACAACCCTATTGCACCCTGGGATCTCAATATGGTACTGAACGTTCTGACAGATGAGCCATTTGAACCTTTGGACAAGGTACCCATGAAATTCCTGACGGCGAAAGTGGCTTTTCTGGTGGCCATTACATCGGCCAGGAGAGTGTCAGAGCTTCCTAAATTTTTTCGAGGAAAAGGTGGTTTTGAGGACCAACCCTCATTTCCTGCCTAAAGTTGTGTCTCAATTCCACATGAATCAAGAAATCGTTCTACCCTCTTTTTGTAATAAACCAGCTAATGCCAAAGAAGCCAAGCTTCATAAACTAGATGTCAGCAGGGCCTTGAAAATTTACCTCAAAGAGTGGAACCTGTGAGGAAAACCAAGAGGCTATTTCTGATATCAGAGGGTAAGAACAAAGGACTGGGGGCTTCCAAAGCCACCATTGCGAGATGGATCAAGAACTGTATTTCGGAGGCAAATAAAGTAAAATGAGTGGAACTTCCGAAAGGATTAAAAGCGCATTCCACCAGAGCTGTGGCTTCATCTTGGGCCGAAAAAGAGGCGGTCTCACTAGACGAACTATGTAAGACAGCTTGTTGTGCTTCGGCTCATACGTTTACCAAACATTATAGGGTAGATGTAGGATCTTCTAGTGATGCCAAGGTGGGGAGAAGGATTCTAAGCGCAGTCATTAAAAAAAAAAAAAAAGAAGAGAGGCAGAAGCTCGGCAAGAAAACTGAGTGGAAGGCCTGGATACGGAGTGAAGTTAACTCTGTGGAGTATCCTTTTTCTTTCTTTTTCCTTTTTCTCTTCTCTGCTTCTCTCCCAGTTTATTTATGAGTATATCATTGTTTTGTTGTATATTCTGATTAAATTGGATGTTATGTTGCCCACCCAGTGATTAAAACTGCTAGGGTACTACCCATGTGTTTGGCTGCCATGGGGGGGTAGAGGAAAGTACGGATTCTTACCGGTTAATACGCTTTCCTCTACTCCTGCATGGCAGCATATTTCCCGCCACTTGTGGGACAGTATATATTGCTATTCAGTTACTGTATGATATTTTTAGTTTTATTGCTGCTATGAAGCAGTATGTAAGCTTGATAATTGAAAGACACAGAGCCTTGGGGGGCGGACCTTATATAGGGGCAGTGTCTTTTCTTTTCCTTTCCAGATGTCTACCTATAAGGGAGGAAACCCATGTGTTTGGCTGCCATGGAGGAGTAGAGGAAAGCGTATTAACCGGTAAGAATCTGTACTTTCTTGTAATCAGTGTGTGTATAAAAGATCAGTGAGTTTCTGGTCTCCTGAGAGACACTTGCATCTTTCATCAAGTGTTGCACTGACGTATCTGGATTTTGAGTCATGGGAAAAGCAAAAGAATTGTCAAAGGATCTATGGAAAAAAGTAATTGAACTGTATAAAACAGGAAAGGGATATAAAAAGATATCCAAGCAATTGAGAATTGCCAAATCCTGCCAATCAGCAGTGTTTAAACCAGGGGTCTTCAACCTTTAAGACAGCGTGGGCCACCTAAAAAAATCCAGGGAAGCCCGAGGGCCACTATACTCTACTGCGGTATTTTGGACAGCCTCATAGAATCACAGCTCCCCTATAACCTCAGCACAGTCCTTCATAGATAGTTGGCACAGCCGCCCATACTCAGCACATAAACCCCCCCCCACACACACACACACACACACACATACCAAATAGTTATCAGCAGCCAATTTGGGTTCCAGTGCAAACAGTAAAATTTGTGCCCCCCCCATAAATTGCACGCGTCGTAGGAGCACTCCCAAAAAAGGGGTGTGGCTTAATTATAACGAGTGTGAACTAGCAGGAAAACCATTACCTGACACCTCTTTTGCAACCTGCATGACCAGACATTGGTTACCGCAGGAATGGTCGTTGTCCTCACATGCTTAAGTTGACTGAAGGCTGCACAGTGACATATAAACATGAAGGCCCACACAGTGACCTAGTACGCCTCACAGATCGAACCCAAACAATGAAAGGCTACTTAAATCAATATACACTGTTACACTGTTTATCCATAATACACATTACACATTATGCCGCACACCATGATGCCCATTACACATTAATCCACACAAAAATTATGCCCATTGCACATTATGCCCCACACTGATGCCCATTATGCCACAGACCATAATGCCAGCAGTACTCCTGCTTATACATATGATGCCCCAGCAGTGCCCCTCACCTAATGCCCCAGCAGTGCGCCTCACACACAATGCCCCAGCAGTGCCCCTCACACACAATGCCCCAGCAGTGCCCCTCACAATGCCCCAGCAGTGCCCCTCACACACAATGCCCCAGCAGTGCCCCTCACAATGCCCCAGCAGTGCCCCTCACACACAATGCCCCAGCAGTGCCCCTCACACACAATGCCCCAGCAGTGCCCCTCACACACAATGCCCCAGCAGTGCCCCTCACACACAATGCCCCAGCAGTGCCCCTCACACACAATGCCCCCAGTAATGCCCCACACACAATGCCCCCAGAATGCCTGCAGCATTGCCAGGTCCCCTGCTCCCGCCAGCTGTACCTCCTCATCCTGCAGCTTTGCCGGGTCACCTGCTTCCACCATCCATGCCTCCTCCTGCAGTTTCGCCGGGTCCCCTCCGCCAGCTGTGCCTCCTCCTCCTGCAGTTCCAGCACTGGGTCCCCTGATCCCGTCAGCTGCGTCTCCTCCTCCCGCAGCTTCGCCGGGTCCCAACTCCCCAGCTTGTGACCAGACGTGCCTCCTCCTCCCTCAGCCGCGCTGGATCCACTCCTCTGCCCTGCCTGCAGCCAATGGAAATCGGGTAGGCGACACCCGGGGGGACTCCATTACGCTGCCTCCCTCGGCAGGGTTTTCTTTTACTTAAAAAAAAAAAAAATCCTGTGCATGGCGGGCTGGCGGGCAGGGGGCCACTGAGATCAGCTCCGCGGGCCACTCGTGGCCCGCGGGCCATGGGTTGAAGACCCCTGGTTTAAACTCTAATTAAGAAGTGGAAAATGAGAGATTCTGTGGAAACCAAATCATGTTCAGGTAGACCAACAAAAAATTCAACCACAACTGCCATGAAAATTCTTCTGGATACAAAGAATAATCCACAAATAACTTCAGCTGAAATACAGGACTCTATGAAAAAAAGTGTGTGGTTGTTTCAAGATGCACTATAAGGAAGCTTTTAAAGAAAAACGGGCTGCATGGTCGAGTCGCTAGAAGAAAGCCATTACTACGCAAATGCAACAATACCACTTGCAATACCCCAAATATCACAGAGACAAGCCTTAAACATCTGGAACAAAGTCATTTGGAGTGATGAGACCAAAATTTAACTTTTTGGTCACAACCATAAACGTTATATTTGGAGAGGAGTCAAAAAGGCCTATGATGAAAGGTACACCATTCCTACTGTGAAACACGGAGGTGGATTGCAGATGTTTTGGGAATGTGTGAGCTACAAAGCCACTGGAAACTTGGTCAAAATTGATGGCAAGATGAATGCAGCATGTTATCAGAAAATACTGGAGGAAAATTTGCACTCATCAGCCCGGAAGTTGCGCATGGGACGTACTTGGACGTTCCAACGTGACAATGATCCAAAACACAAGGCCAAGTCAACCAGTCATTGGCTACAGCAGAATAAAGTGAAGGTTCTGGAGTGGCCATCTCAGTCTCCTGACCTCAATATCATTTAGCCACTCTGGGGAGATCTCAAACAGGCAGTTCATGCAAGACAGCCCAATAATTTACAGGACCTGGAGGCTTTTTGCCAAGAAGAATGGGCAATTTTACCATCTGAGAAAATAAAGAGCCTCATCCACAACTACCACAAAAGACTTCAAGCTGTCATTGATGTTAAAGGTGGCAATACACGGTATTAAGAACTGGGGTATGTAAACTTTTGATCAGGGTCATTTGGGTAGTTTCTGTTGTCATTATGATTTAAAAAGAGTAAACACAGTTGTTTGACAATAAATGGCTTCACCCAACCACTAACCATGAGTGAAAGAAAAGTTTGTGAGTTATCATTCATATTCTCTGACAAATGGCCAGAAAATCACAAATTCTGCTAGGGTATGTAAACTGTATATATATAAGATTATATCGCACAGTCAAACCGGCTGATCAATTTGAAAAACATTCAATATGAAACTACACATCCCAGCATGCCTTGCCATAGTTTTAGCAAAGCTTAATAGCGAAAACTGTGGAAAGGCATGATGGTACTTGTAGTTTCACAGCAGCTGGAGGGCCATACTTTGGCCATGCCTGGCATAAACTTAATTAAAACATGTTCAACACCTTGATACTGTAAGAGGCTATTCCACTTATCCACTACCCTTTCTGTAAAATAATTTTTCTTTAAATTTGACCTTGAACCCCTCTTCCCCAGAGGCGTATTTAGACCTCACGGGGCCCTAAGCAAGACACAAATGTGGGGCCCCTCTTCCTCATAGTACTTTTGTTCCCAATTTATATCCCTTACATAACCAAGGTGGTTCAGGGTTCGCCGCAAATATTAATTACTGCAGGCATGTATGTAAAAGGGATAACAGCAGGAATTTGATGACTGCTGCCATTCCTTCATGAAGGATATGACGCTGCCCGATTTACGAACATTGGTAGGCCATTGCAGCTTATGGGCTACACAGTGCATGGCACAGCCGGCAGTGAAACGGTATACTTCAATACCATATGCAATGTCACCAACAAAGATATTAAAGAGCACTGGTCAAGTGCAGATCCCGGGGATTCCCCCAATGGTAACATTTCCCACAATAGAATGCATGCCATTTACTGTTTGCTTCCTTTTCTGCAACCAGGTTCTTATTTGTTACGCTGTTTTATATATCAATCACATGCTTTTGAGTTTCATTAGCAGTCTGCCTTACTAAAGAATAGATCTGCTACATTTACGGCACCCCCTTGATCTGTTATTTTAATTACTGAGTGAAAAATATAGTACAGGTACACCACTGATTATCTGGCCTCGTCGGTTCCAGTGCCGTGCCAGATTATCGATTATGCCGTATTAAAGGAGGATCTGTTAATATTAGAGATGTGCGCTCGGAGATTCCCGTCTGACTCGGTCCGTCCGCATGATTAGAACGTCATCTCCCGGCGTCGGATTTCACGAGGCTTTATAAGTGGCTGCCGCGCCGCCATCTTCACTCCAGTCAAGTAGTGGGTTGGGAGAGGGTGTGTTGGTGCTGCTGCTGGGGCTTAAACTTGAGGTTGACCTTGAGCTTTTGCAATCGCTGTTGCTGTCTCTCAGTGCTGCTGTGCAGTCTAACTGTGTACTTGTAGTACTACTGTCTCCTCTGTGCGGTCTACCTCTGGTGTGCTGCTGTGCTGTAATTAATTATTTTATTTGCTGGGGCTGTCTCCCTCAGTGCTGCTGTGTACTCTGTTCTCCTCTGCTTAGGAGAACAGTCTAACTGTGTACTTGTAGTACTACTGTCTCCTCTGTGCGGTCTACCTCTGGTGTGCTGTGCTGTAATTAATTATTTTATTTGCTGGGGCTGTCTCCCTCAGTGCTGCTGTGTACTCTGTTCTCCTCTGCTTAGACGAACAGTCTAACTGTGTACCTGCCTGTAGTACTACTGTCTCCTCTGTGCTGGGGCATACCTCTGGTGCTGTGCTGTGCCATTTTATTATATATATTAATAATTAATTATATTAACTAAATATATATATATAGTCCACTGGTGCTGCCTGCACTGAATCTGCCAGTCTGGTGGTCTGTGGTCTGGGGCTCACTGCCTAATAAATAATACTGACGTATATCTGGTTACCTGTGTGGTCTGGGGCTCACTGCCTAATACTGCAGTATCTACCATCTGGTCTGGGGCTCACTGCCTAATAAAATACTGCCGTATATCATTATCTACCTGTGTGGTCTGGGGCTCACTGCCTAATAAATAATTAAATACTGCCGTATATCTCTACCTTTGTGGTCTGGGGCTCACTGCCTAATAAATAATTAAATAGTAAATACTGCCGTATATCTCTACCTTTGTGGTCTGGGGCTCACTGCCTATACTGCCGTATGTACCGTCTGGTCTGGGGCTCACTGCCTAATAAATACTGCCGTATATCTACCTGTGTGGTCTGGGGCTCACTGCCTAGTAAATAATTAAATACTGCCGTATATCTCTACCTTTGTGGTCTGGGGCTCACTGCCTAATAAATAAATACTGCCGTATATCTCTACCTTTGTGGTCTGGGGCTCACTGCCTATACTGCCTTATGTACCGTCTGGTCTGGGGCTCACTGCCTAATAAATACTGCCGTATATCTACCTGTGTGGTCTGGGGCTCACTGCCTAATAAATAATTAAATACTGCCGTATATCTCTACCTTTGTGGTTTGGGGCTCACTGTCTAATAAATAATTAAATACTGCGGTATATCTCTACCTTTGTGGTCTGGGGCTCACTGCCTAATAAATAATTAAATACTGCGGTATATCTCTACCTTTGTGGTCTGGGGCTCACTGCCTAATAAATAATTAAATACTGCCGTATATCTCTACCTTTGTGGTCTGGGGCTCACTGCCTAATAAATAATTAAATACTGCCATATATCTCTACCTTTGTGGTCTGGGGCTCACTGCCTAATAAATAATTAAATACTGCCGTATATCTCTACCTTTGTGGTCTGGGGCTCACTGCCTATACTGCCGTATGTACCGTCTGGTCTGGGGCTCACTGCCTAATAAATACTGCCGTATATCTACCTGTGTGGTCTGGGGCTCACTGCCTAATAAATAATTAAATACTGCCATATATCTCTACCTTTGTGGTCTGGGGCTCACTGCCTAATAAATAATTAAATACTGCCGTATATCTCTACCTTTGTGGTCTGGGGCTCACTGCCTATACTGCCGAATGTACCCTCTGGTCTGGGGCTCACTGCCTAATAAATAGTGCCATATATCTACCTGTGTGGTCTGGGGCTCACTGCCTAATAATACTGCCGTATATCTACCTTTGTGGTCTGGGGTTCACTGCCTAATACTGCCATACCTGTCTGGTCTGTGGCTCACTGCCTAATACTGCCATATCTACCCTCTGGTCTGGGGCTCACTGCCTAATAAATAGTGCCGTATATCTACCTGTGGTCTGGGGCTCACTGCCTAATAAATAGTGCCGTATATCTACCTTTGTGGTTTGGGGCTCTCTGCCTAATACTGCCGTACCTGTCTGGTCTGTGGCTCACTGCCTAATACTGCCGTATCTACCATCTGGTCTGGGGCTCACTGCCTAATAAATACTGCCGTACATCTACCTGTGTGGTCTGAGGCTCACTGCCTAATAAATACTGCCGTATATCTACCTGTGTGGTCTGGGGCTCACTGCCTAATAAATAATTAAATAGTAAATTCTGCCGTATATCTACCTTTGTGGTCTGGGGCTCTCTGCCTAATACTGCCGTACCTGTCTGGTCTGTGGCTCACTGCCTAATACTGCCGTATCTACCGTCTGGTCTTGGGCTCACTGCCTAATTAATACTGCCGTATATCTACCTGTGTGGTCTGGGGCTCACTGCCTAATAAATAATTAAATAGTAAATACTGCCGTATATCTCTACCTTTGTGGTCTGGGGCTCACTGCCTATACTGCCGTATCTACCGTCTGGTCTGGGGCTCACTGTCTAATACTGCCGTACCTGTCTGGTCTGGGGCTCTCTGCCTAATACTGCCGTACCTGTCTGGTCTGTGGCTCACTGCCTAGACTGCTGTATCTGTATAACTGCGTGCTGGTGCATACTCACTGACATATATTAATTGCACTCCAGTAGAGCTGTTCTGTGACATAACTCCACAATAATAATGGAGATCCAAAATATGGAGGTTAACAAACAAAGGAAAAGATGAAGATGCAAGATGAAGCTGCTGCCACTTTACATGACATAGATGATGAAATGCCAACAACGTCGTCTGCCACGGCCGATGCCCAGTGTGAAAGCAGAGGGCATGTACAATCGAAACCAAACTTCCGTAAAAGGAATAAAAATATGAAATGTAAATCGTTGGAAGAGAAACTTAAACTTGGCAATATGCCATTTATGACACGGAGTGGCAAGGAACGGCTAAGGCCATGGCCTAACTTCATGACTAGTGGTGCAGCTTCAGATGACGAGGAAAGTCCTCCTCCTCCTCTCTCCCCGCCCAATAGGAAATTAAAGAGAGTTAGGCTGACACCGACTCAAAAAAGTCTGAAAAAATTTCAGAAAAAAATTCAGAAAATACATCTGGAAAAAACTCATCCTTCTAAAGACATATCCCAAATCCCCACGGAGGGTCCGAGGGTGGCGGTGGTTGTGATGCCGGACCTTCCCATCACTGTACGTGAAGAGGTGGCTCCTTCCACCATTTGCAGTACGCCCTCTGCATATGCTGAAAGGATCACCAACAGTCTAGTTCCAGATTTTATTAGTGAAGGTGATGTTGTACACCAGGAGGAGGATATTGATGTAGCTGGCACTGAGGAGGAAGTTGTCGAGGAGGATGGAGACTTGGTTTGCTGATATGATGCACCAGGGGGGAATGAGGCACCTGTGGGGGAAAAAATTGTTGTCCGTGGGATGAAAAAGCCCATCGTCATGCCTGGACAAAGGACCCATAAATCCACCTCTGCATTCTGGAATTTTTTTTATCCGCATCCGGACAACAAAAGTATTGCCATTTGTAGCTTATGTAAAACTCCAATAAGCAGGGGCAAGGATCTTGCCCATCTAGGGACAACCTCCCTTCAACGTCACCTAAAGACGCGTCATGCTTCAGTGTTTAGTCCAGAAAGTGCGGCTAGCAGTCCAGCGACACCTAAATCACTTGATCCTCCTTTTGGAGCCAAATGCCTGAAAAGCATACCACCAACTCCCTCCTCGACAAATTCCTCCTCGATCCGGATAGGGGGGAGTCCTGCAGTCCATCTCACCTGCATGAATGACTCCATAGATTCCTCCGGAGGATCCTGCAGCGCTACGCCTACTACTACTGCCGCTGCTGCTGCTGCTCCTGGAAGTCAGTCATCATCCCAGAGGGGAAGTCAGTCATCATCCCAGAGGGGAAGTCGTAAGACCGCTACGTCTTTCACTAAGCAATTGACCGTCCAACAGTCATTTTCCATGAGGATGAAATACGACAGCAGTCATCCTATGGCAAAGTGGATAATTGCGGCCTTGACAGCTATGTTGGTGTTAGACGTGCGTCCGGTGTTCGCCATCAATGGAGTGGGATTTAAACGGTTGATGCAGGTATTGTGTCCCCGGTACCAAATCCCATCTAGATTCCACTTTACTAGGCATGCGATACTCGCGATGTACAGGGAGGTCAGAAAAAGTGTCCTCAGTGCCCTGAAAAATGCGGCTGTACCCACTGTACACTTAACTACAGACATGTGGATCAGGGCAAACTAAGGACTATATGACTGTGACAGCCCACTGGGTAGATGCATCGCCTTCCGCAGCATCTCCTGCATGCCAGCTCCTTCTTAGGCAGGCTACGCTGTGTATCACCGGTTTCAAGAAGAGGCACAACGCCGACAACCTCTTAGAGAAACTGAGGGAAATCATCTCCCTGTGGCTTACCCCCTTTAGACTCTCCTGGGGATTTGTGGGGTTGGACAACGCTAGTAACATTGTGCGGGCATTAAACATGGGAAATTTCCAGCACGTGCCATGTTTTGCCCACACAATAAGTTTGGTGGTGCAGCATTTCATAAAAAATTACAGGAGTGTGCAGGAGATGCTTGCGGTGGCACGCAAAATTTGCAGACACTTTCGGCATTCTGCCACAGCCTGCCGAAGGCTGGAGCGGGAGCAAAAACTCTGCATCCTGCCAAGCCATCAGCAAACAAGAGGTGGTGACGCGCTGGAACTCCACCCTCTATATGCTGCAGAGGATGGAGGAGCAGCAAAAGGCCATTCAAGCCTACACAGCCACCTACGATATAGGCAGAGGAGCAGGGCTGCACCTGACTCAAGCGCAGTGGAGGCTGATTTCCGTGTTGTGCAAGGTTCTCCAGCCGTTTGAAGTAGCCACACGTGAAGTCAGTTCCGACACTGCCTGCATTAGTCAGGTGATTCCCCTGATCAGTAACTTTGAGAGAGAAAAGAGTTGCACTGAGGATGCACACCAAAAGAAAGAGGATCTTTTGCAAGGGAGAAAAGAATCCTTAAATCTTAAAACTTATACTTTTATTAGTATTTGTTAAAAAGAAGAAAGAGCAGACCTGTGTAGATTTTTTAACATATAGAATCTCACGAGGTGATCTTCTTCTATGCCTTGTGAAAATTTTTTAAGAGGTTAAGACTTTTACATACATACATATAACATATATTGTGTTTGTGCCGATGCACAGGAAAAGATAGGGGTGTTTATAGGGATTAAAATAGATTTCCCTTTGGCTGGCTACTTATTGATGCTGTGATTTTAGTTCAAGTCCTCATACAAAGGAAGGTTTATGTTATTCGATCACCGATTAGTTTGGTTATTTTTGGTTGGTTATTTCCCACGTGTAAATGCGTCGGTTTAATGAGATATTATTTTTATCTGGCAAATGTTTGTTTCAGGGTTACGTGCTTTGTTTTGATTTTATTTTGTTTTGGATACACATTAAGTGTATCTACCTCTCACCCTTTATATCAGGTCCAAATCTCTCGTGATTCGGGTATTCGGGATAATTCCTCCAGATAGTTGTTTTTAAACTAATTCTCTGGTTCCCTCTGAGTATTTTCTTTAAATAGTTGTTGCCTTCTAGTGGCTGATTTCAAATGATGCACGTGAATACGCCTGTTTCAGGTTTACCCTAGATCCCCACTGTATCTCTCTCCCAATTTATTAGCTCTCTCTCACTGAGCTGTTTTTATTGGGGGGGGGGGGGGGGGGGCTGGTAAGTTTATTTCACAGCTTTATGTTGATATACTTTTTTTCTGTTTTTTTAATAATGAGACTGCTTATCCCAGCAATTCGGCTCTCTCTCACTGAGCTCATATATTTTGCTGAGTGTATTTGAGAATTTATTCAAGTAGTAATTGTTTGTATGTTGACAGTTTCGGTTTTATTTAAATAACCAGATTGTGGTTTTAATTCCACTTGCTTTATCCAGTATAATATTACTATCTTGTATATTCTGCCTTTTTTGGCGCAGTTTCTAGGTATATGAGTCGAGTGCTTGGGATAATTCCTCCAGATAGTTATTCACAAACTAATTTTCTGGTTCCCTCTGAATACTTTCTTTCAATAATTATTGCCATCTAGTGGCTATTTTTGAATAGTGCATGTGGATACATCTATTTCCAATTATCCTAGATTCCTGCTGTATCTCTCTCTCAAATTTTTAGCTCTCTCTCACTGAGCTATTTTTTGGGGGAGCAGATAAATCTATTTCACAGCTTTGTGTTGATATACTGGTTTTCTGGTATTTTGTAAGACTGCTTATCTCAGCAATTCGGCTCTCTCTCACTGAGCTCATATATTTTGCTGAGTGTACCTGAGAATTTGTTCAGGCAATAACTATTTGCATGTTTGGTGATTGCAGTTTTATTTTATTTTAATGACCAGATTGTGGTTTTAATTCCACTTACTCTGTCCAGTGTAATATTACTATCTTGTATATTCTGCCTTTTTCTGGCGCAGTTAGGATAGTTATTTAATCAACAACTCTGGTATACTGGTTTTCTGGTGTTTTATAGACTTGCTGTCTTGGTGAATCAGCCCTCTCTCACTGAGCTGTCACAGATTACTTTTATATATTTCAGAGTTATTTCTAACACATTAGCAGTCTCAAGTTTATATTTATATTGTGGTTTAAATTCCACTTATTCTGTCCAGTATGTTAATATTCTCCAATATATTCTGCTTCTATCAGCGCAATTTTGGATAATATTAAAGATGGTAATATATTTTATCTGGTTTCAGCTGTTTCTAGGTACTGATTTTGCTCAGATAACTGTTAAATTTCCTTTCAGAGACTTTTATCTGTTCTCAATTATATCACAGCATCATTACATCATTATTTATACATTTCATTGATTTTTGCAACAAAAGTAGCCAGCTTGGGGGGGCTGACACGTGTTTCACAGGCTTAGCTTCATCAGAGCCACAAAGGTCAGGCTGATCAGGCTGTTACAAAAGCAGCTGGAGAAAGTGAAGGAGGAGCTAAAGCGGAGCGATTCCGCAAAGCATGTCGCTATTGTGGATGAAGCCCTCCATACGCTTTGCCAGGATACGAGGGTGGTCAGTCTGTAAAAGTCAGAGTAATATATTTTGGCCACAGTGCTCGATCCTCGGTTTAAAGCGTATGTTGTGTCTCTGTTTCCGGCGGACACAAGTCTACAAAGGTGCAAAGACCTGCTGGTCAGGAGATTGTCATCTGAAGGGGACCGTGACACAGCCCCAGCTCCTCATTCATTTTCTCCCACACCTGTGCCTGTGAGGAAACAGCTGCGATTTCCCACACAACCCGCTGGCGGGGATGCAGGGCAGGCAGGAGGGAGTTTGGACATCTGGTCCGGACTCAAGGACCTGCCAACTATTGCTGACATGTCTACTGTCGGTGCATTGGATGCTGTCAACATTGAAAAAATGGTGGATGATTACTTTGGTGACAGCATCCAAGTAGACATGTCAGACAGTCCTTACCTGTACTGGCAGGGAAAAAAGGCAGGTGGAAACCCCTGTACAAACTGGCTCTATTTTACCTGAGTTGTCCCCCCTCCAGTGTGTACTCCGAAAGAGTATTCAGTGCAGCGGGGAACCTGGTCAGTGAGCGGCGAAGGAGGTTGCTCCCGAAAAATGTTGAGAAAATGATGTTTATAAAAATGAATTACCACTTATTCAATGAAGACCAGGAATTGCCTCCAGAGATTATAACGGGACCTGTGATTGTAGAGTCCAGCGGGGACGAATTGATAATCTCTGAGAATGAGGAAGTACACACTGAAGGGGGCGAGGAATCAGAGGAGGGGGAGGAGGATGATGATGATGAGTGACGATGAAATCTTGTTGCTGTAGAGCCAGTTTATACAGGGAGATATTATGAATTGGTTTATTTTTTGTGGGGGCCCAAACAAACCAATCATTTCAGCCACAGTTTTGTAGGCCCTTTCGCTGAAATGTTTGGTTTGTTAAAGTGTGCATGTCCTATTTTCGCAACATAAGGGGGGGTGGGAGGGCCCAAGGACAATTCCATCTTGCATCACCATTCATTATTCCTACTGCTGAGAGTCATTCATATGTGGAAATTGTCTTTTCAATGCATACAACTGTTTGCATTCCACTTGATTGCTGCACCTTCATGGGTGAGAATGTGATCTCCCTGACCTGGGGGAGTCAGGGCTGGGGCAGGAAGGCTGCAATGAAACTTCTTTTGGGGCGGCTAAACTTTTTTGTGGGCGGCTGCAATTACACTTCTTTTTGGGCAGCTAAACTGTTTTGTGGGCGGCTGCAATCACACTTCTTTTTGGGTGGCTAAACTGTTTTGTGGCCGGCTGCAATCACACTTCTTTTTGGGCGGCTAAACTGTTTTGTGGGCGGCTGCAATCACACTTGTTTTTGGGCGGCTAAACTGTTTTGTGGGCGGCTGCAATTACACTTCTTTTTGGGCGGCTAAACTGTTTTGTGGGCGGCTGCAATTACACTTCTTTTTGGGCGGCTGCAATCACACTTCTTTTTGGGCAGCTAAACTGTTTTGTGGGCGGCTGCAATCACACTTCTTTTTGGGCGGCTAAACTGTTTTGTGGGCGGCTGCAATCACACTTCTTTTTGGGCGGCTAAACTGTTTTGTGGGCGGCTGCAATTACACTTCTTTTTGGGCGGCTGCAATTACACTTCTTTTTGGGCGGCTAAACTTTTTTGTGGGCGGCTGCAATTAAACTTCTTTGGGGGCACAGGGGCACAGGGGGTATCCTGTAGTGGGCTGCCACACATTTTTTTAAATATGGCTATCCACAGGTTGTTCAGTCTGCCATTTGAGTTTGGGATCTTTCAGCACAGAGACAAACTGCACATCAGGGTCAGGATCAGGCAGGTTGTTAAACAGGGTTTCGACCATGAATCAATCACATAATAAAATTAATTAATAATCAATCAATCATAATCAGAATCAAGCCAGATAGGGGTCTTGTTAAATATTAAACTGACCAAAACAGATACACACACAACTAGTACTGCCTCATCTACCTATCTGGTCTGGTGCCCACTGCTGATAGGCAATTAAACTTCTTTGGGGGCGGCTGCAATAACACTTCTTTGTGGGCGGCTGCAATTACACTTCTTTTTGGGCGGCTGCAATTACACTTCTTTGGGGGCAACCAGTGCGGAGAGTGAGCAGCCATCACTTCTTTATGCCCAACATTGGATGTATGTATCAGATTTCTCATTTTTAACTTTTTAAAAAAAAATTTCAATTTTTGGATGTGTTTTATATTCTATGTTTGACCGTTGTGGTCCTTGTGAACTGTTTTCGGACTGTGTGATCCGACCATCATGGGGATGGAGGATCTTTTAGAGTGATAATAAAACAATTTTTTATGGAGGAAGAAAGAGTCTATTGTCACAGTGTTGGAAAAATCCCATGTAGTGGGAGAAGTCTTTGAAACAAATTTTTTTCTCACTCTGTACATGCCGGCCACATATCTGGAAGGATAATCTCTAAACAGATGACCAGCAGATACAGAGCTAAAGAAACCATTATAGGATTCCAGAGACTTGCCTAACTGTAAGTCCGGGTACGCCATCGCCATAATTTCAGATCATCCCATCACTACGGGGTACTATATATTTCTTCTTGGTGAAGGATAAAGATTCACGGAGTTGTGAGCACTTTTAAAAAAAGATACCTTTATGCACTTGTAAAGAACACCACCCAGTGTGAGTTCCGGTACGAAAGTACTTTGAGATTTCCACATCCCATTGGGTGGATTCATTAATTTTTAACTATAACAGATACATGGGGAGCTTGTTATAGGACTACACATTGTTCCCTTTTTTTCCACTTCTATATATACACCTTGGATGGAGAAAATCCCGAAAATCACAAAAAAGATTTGACAAAACACACTTAAAGGCAAAGAAACCGCTACGGGTTTAGAAATCTTCACAATAACCATGAGTGGGGTACGCCTACTATCTTTATTGCACTAAACACCCTTTTAAGTACAAAGAAACCTTTATACGTGTGCCTCACCCCGATTTCAAGTGAGTGAGGTGCGCCTATGGAGACACTCTTGTGCTAAAACATACTCCAAAATTGGAGCACTAGAAAACAGAGTCACATATTGTTTATTTTATTTTTTCACGGTATATACGTCACTGAGAGTCAAAGAGGAGGTCATAGAAAACTCATCAGCAGGACAAGTACCCGCTACGTGTATATACACCGCCATTTCCATTGTGAGTAGGGTATGCTCATCTATGCCCTTCTGCTTCACTCTAAAAACACCTGTTGAAATTTGACTGCTAGTATACAGAGTCACACACTGCTGTTCATTCTTTGTTCCTTCACGGTACACACAATACTGGTAGCTAAGAAAAGAGGCTGTAAACGACTTACCGGCAGGACAAGTACCCGCTACGTGTATTTACACCACCTGCCACACTGTGAGTAGGGTACGCCCACTTACATTCTCCTGTTTCTTCACTAACAGTTGAAACTATCCTCTACTGGATTCACATTTAATTGATGGATTCTATTGTTTCTTATTGTTTTTTCTGAGAAATATTGGATCAATCAGACAAGAGAGACTGAACGAAGCTTTCTGACGGTCGGAGAATATCTGGGCTGGTTGCGCCTTAAAAGTTTGGAAAATCCACTTCTTGCATTTTCTCACTTCTTTGGGGGCGGCTGCAATTACACTTCTTTTTGGGCGGCTAAACCTTTTTGTGGGCGGCTGCAATTACACTTCTTTGTGGGCGGCTGCAATTACACTTCTTTTTGGGCGGCTAAACCTTTTTGTGGGCGGCTGCAATTACACTTCTTTGTGGGCGGCTGCAATTACACTTCTTTTTAGGCGGCTGCAATTACACTTCTTTTTGGGCGGCTGCAATCACACTTCTTTTTGGGCAGCTAAACTGTTTTGTGGGCGGCTGCAATCACACTTCTTTTTGGGCGGCTAAACTGTTTTGTGGGTGGCTGCAATCACACTTCTTTTTGGGCGGCTAAACTGTTTTGTGGGCGGCTGCAATTACACTTCTTTTTGGGCGGCTGCAATTACACTTCTTTTTGGGCGGCTAAACTTTTTTGTGGGCGGCTGCAATTAAACTTCTTTAGGGGCACAGGGGGTATCCTGTAGTGGGCTGCCACACATTTTTTTAAATATGGCTATCCACAGGTTGTTCAGTCTGCCATTTGAGTTTGGGATCTTTCAGCACAGAGACAAACTACACATCAGGGTCAGGATCAGGCAGGTTGTTAAACAGGGTTTCGACCATGAATCAATCACATAATAAAATTAATTAATAATCAATCAATCAATCAGAATCAGAATCAAGCCAGATAGGGGTCTTGTTAAATATTAAACTGACCAAAACAGATACACACACAACTAGTACTGCCTCATCTACCTGTCTGGTCTGGTGCCCACTGCTGAGAGGCAATTAAACTTCTTTGGGGGCGGCTGCAATAACACTTCTTTTTGGGCGGCTGCAATTACACTTCTTTGGGGGCGGCTGCAATTACACTTCTTTTTGGGCGGCTAAACCTTTTTGTGGGCGGCTGCAATTACACTTCTTTGTGGGCGGCTGCAATTACACTTCTTTTTGGGCGGCTAAACCTTTTTGTGGGCGGCTGCAATTACACTTCTTTGTGGGCGGCTGCAATTACACTTCTTTTTGGGCGGCTGCAATTACACTTCTTTGGGGGGGCTGCAATTACACTTCTTTTTGGGCAGCTAAACCTTTTTGTGGGCGGCTGCAATTACACTTTTTTGTGGGCGGCTGCAATTACAATTCTTTTTGGGCAGCTGCAATTAAACTTCTTTGGGGGCGGCTGCAATTACACTTATTTTTGAGCGGCTGCAATTAAACTTCTTTGTGGGCGGCTGCAATTACACTTCTTTGTGGGTGGCTGCAATTACACTTCTTTTTGGGCGGCTGCAATTAAACTTCTTTGGGGGCGGCTGCAATTACACTTCTTTGGGGGCGGCTGCAATTACACTTCTTTTTGGGCGGCTAAACTTTTTGGTGGGCGGCTTCAATTAAACTTCTTTGTGGGCGGCTGCAATTAAACTTCTTTGTGGGCGGCTGCAATTACACTTCTTTGTGGGCGGCTGCAATTACACTTCTTTTTGGGCGGCTGCAATTACACTTCTTTGGGGGTGGCTGCAATTACACTTCTTTATGGGCGGCTAAACCTTTTTGTGGGCGGCTGCAATTACACTTCTTTGTGGGCGGCTGCAATTACACTTCTTTTTGGGCGGCTGCAATTAAACTTCTTTGGGGGCGGCTGCAATTACACTTCTTTTTGGGCGGCTGCAATTAAACTTCTTTGGGGGCGGCTGCAATTAAACTTCTTTGGGGGCGGCTGCAATTACACTTCTTTGGGGACGGCTGCAATTACACTTCTTTTTGGGCGGCTCAACTTTTTGGTGGGCGGCTGCAATTAAACTTCTTTGTGGGCGGCTGCAATTCTTTTTGGGTGCCTAAACTTTTTTGTGGGCGGCTGCAATTAAACTTCTTTGTGGGCGGCTGCAATTACACTTCTTTGGGGGCGGCTGCAATTACACTTCTTTTTGAGCGGCTGCAATTAAACTTCTTTGTGGGCGGCTGCAATTACACTTCTTTGTGGGTGGCTGCAATTACACTTCTTTTTGGGCGGCTGCAATTAAACTTCTTTGGGGGCGGCTGCAATTACACTTCTTTGGGGGCGGCTGCAATTACACTTCTTTTTGGGCGGCTAAACTTTTTGGTGGGCGGCTGCAATTAAACTTCTTTGTGGGCGGCTGCAATTAAACTTCTTTGTGGGCGGCTGCAATTACACTTCTTTGTGGGCGGCTGCAATTACACTTCTTTTTGGGCGGCTGCAATTACACTTCTTTGGGGGTGGCTGCAATTACACTTCTTTTTGGGCGGCTAAACCTTTTTGTGGGCGGCTGCAATTACACTTCTTTGTGGGCGGCTGCAATTACACTTCTTTTTGGGCGGCTGCAATTAAACTTCTTTGGGGGCGGCTGCAATTACACTTCTTTTTGGGCGGCTGCAATTAAACTTCTTTGGGGGCGGCTGCAATTAAACTTCTTTGTGGGCGGCTGCAATTACACTTCTTTGTGGGCGGCTGCAATTACACTTCTTTTTGGGCGGCTGCAATTAAACTTCTTTGGGGGCGGCTGCAATTACACTTCTTTTTGGGCGGCTGCAATAAACTTCTTTGGGGGCGGCTGCAATTACACTTATTTTTGGGCGGCTGCAATTACACTTCTTTGGGGGCGGCTGCAATTACACTTTTTTTTGGGCGGCTCAACTTTTTGGTGGGCGGCTGCAATTAAACTTCTTTGTGGGCGGCTGCAATTCTTTTTGGGTGCCTAAACTTTTTTGTGGGCGGCTGCAATTAAACTTCTTTGTGGGCGGCTGCAATTACACTTCTTTGGGGGCGGCTGCAATTACACTTCTTTTTGAGCGGCTGCAATTAAACTTCTTTGTGGGCGGCTGCAATTACACTTCTTTGTGGGTGGCTGCAATTACACTTCTTTTTGGGCGGCTGCAATTAAACTTCTTTGGGGGCGGCTGCAATTACACTTCTTTGGGGGCGGCTGCAATTACACTTCTTTTTGGGCGGCTAAACTTTTTGGTGGGCGGCTGCAATTAAACTTCTTTGTGGGCGGCTGCAATTAAACTTCTTTGTGGGCGGCTGCAATTACACTTCTTTGTGGGCGGCTGCAATTACACTTCTTTTTGGGCGGCTGCAATTACACTTCTTTGGGGGTGGCTGCAATTACACTTCTTTTTGGGCGGCTAAACCTTTTTGTGGGCGGCTGCAATTACACTTCTTTGTGGGCGGCTGCAATTACACTTCTTTTTGGGCGGCTGCAATTAAACTTCTTTGGGGGCGGCTGCAATTACACTTCTTTTTGGGCGGCTGCAATTAAACTTCTTTGGGGGCGGCTGCAATTAAACTTCTTTGTGGGCGGCTGCAATTACACTTCTTTGTGGGCGGCTGCAATTACACTTCTTTTTGGGCGGCTGCAATTAAACTTCTTTGGGGGCGGCTGCAATTACACTTCTTTTTGGGCGGCTGCAATAAACTTCTTTGGGGGCGGCTGCAATTACACTTATTTTTGGGCGGCTGCAATTACACTTCTTTGGGGGCGGCTGCAATTACACTTTTTTTTGGGCGGCTAAACTTTTTTTTACCTGTCTGGTCTGGTGCCCACTGCTGAGAGTCATTCGTATGAGGGACATGTCTTTGAAATGCATATAACTGTTTGCATTCCACTGATTGCTGCACCAATCGCCCACTGCTCCTTGGCTGCACTGTATAAACAGTGCACAATCAAGCCAGATAGGGGTCTTGGTGCTTGTTTTGAGGATGTAGCAGGGGAGTGCAGCTACGAGTCGTAACACCTTGAGAGAAGAGAGAAGCACCCTAAAACACAGATGTATTCCTGTTATTCCCATTCATATGAGTCCTTTTTCCGTATAGATATGGCACTTATGGATAATATTATGTTCCCCCAGATAGAACAAGTGGAATATATGACACGGGGAATCTCAGACCATGCGCCCATTATGGTCCATGTCAGAGAATATATTGACAAGGGTTGTCGGATGTGGAAATGTCACCCATCATGGCTGGAGCAGATGGGGGCCGGGTCTGAGATTATTAATGAATGGGAGGCATATTTTGAGGCTAATGAAGGCTCAGCACCAGAAGATGTAGTATGGGATGCTGGGAAAGCCACTATGAGGGGTGCACTTATTAAAAGGATCTCACAAATTAAAAAAGGATCACGGGAAAAGAATGTAGAAACTGAAAGAAACAGCAAGGCTATGGAGGAGAAATATTGGCAGGATAGAAGTGAAGAGGCCAAAAGGGAGTGGATAGAAGCGAATGCGGCATGGATGGATGAAGTACAGATACGGGCAGTGAGACAAGAGTCCTTCCTAGCACACAATAGATATATAACATGTGATAGGCCAGGTAGCTATATGGCACAGCAAGCCAGGGGGGAAGAGAATAAGTCAAATAATATAAATCAAGTGGTTAGAAAGGATGGGAGTGTAGCCGACACCACCCCTGAAATAGCAAAAGCCTTTTTTCAGTATTTCTCGGAGCTATATGCAACCACATCCCCATGTACAGAGGATGAGATAGCTGGGTTTTTGAAAGGAGTTGAAGTGCCTACCTTAACTGAAGAGGAGAGAATAGCTTTGGAGGGTCCCATCTCAGAGCAAGAAGTAAGGGAGGCTATAAACACCTCTCCTGGGGGAAAAGCACCAGGGTGTGATGGGTTACCACCCGAGATATATAAAAAGTTTTGCAATCAAATGGTGCCTAAAGTTACAGAGATGCTAAATAAAAGTATACAGAGGGGGCAAATCCCAGAGTCAATGGGGAAAGCGATGATCGCGTTAATCCTGAAAGAGGATAATAATCCAAATTCAATGGCGTCATACAGACCAATAAACAAAGTGCTAGCAAAAAGGCTAGAAAGGGTAGCGGAAAAGCTTATACATGTAGACCAAACTGAGATTTGGGTTTGGAGAAAAATTTATAAAATGGATAGGAACTCTATATACTGCACCCAAAGCTAGAATACGGGTAAATGGGTACGTGACGGAGGCCTTTGAGCTGGTGAGGGGAACGAGGCAGGGATGCCCGTTATCCCCTGTCCTGGTCAATCTCGCGATAGAACCATTGGCATGTGCCCTAAGGCAAAACCCGAAATTAAGAGGATTGGGAAGGGTAGAGACTGAAAGAAATAAACAGATCATATCAATATATGCAGATGATATGCTGATTTACTTGGCAGATCAGAAGGGGGAAATGCCAATTGTATTAGTAGCACTAGAGGAATTCGGTAAAAAAATCAGGGATTAGGATCAATTGGGATAAATCAAGTATAATGCCATTTAGAGGAGAAAGCCCCCGAAGCACGGTACTAGGAGGCACATTAAAATGGACAGATAATATGAAATACCTGGGGATACATATATCAAATAATGCGGATAGTTATGTTAGGATGAATGTGGACCCCATGATTAAATGGTATTAGGGGAAAACCAAGTCTTGGGTGAAACTGCCCCTATCTATAACAGGCAGGGTCAATATGGTGAAGATGGTGGTCCTACCGAAGATGCTGTACGTTCTTCAGCATTCACCTGCATTTATTCCAGCAAGGGTGTTTACAAAAATAGACAGTATAACCTCAACCTTCATATGGGGAAATAAAAGAGCAAGAATAAAAATAGATACCCTAAATAGAAATAAAAGACAAGGTGGTCTGGGGTTACCGCATTTTAAATTATACTACATGGCATCGCAATTGTGGCAATTAAAGAACTGGATGGTGGAGGATGGGGATAAGAATCTAAAAGAACTTGTGAATCAAGCCAGGGAGGGAAATTCCCCAAAACAAATCTTACTGGATAATAGCAAGGGTAAAACTAAAAAAACACTAATTAAACAAGCAAAGAAGATCTGGGACCAAACAAACAAACTATTGGGATATGAGGGTGTGGACCCGGAAACTCCGATCTGGGCCGTTAAGACCAAGGGGAGAAATAGTGGCCCAAGGAATAAGGAAATCAAGGCATGCTGGGGAAGGTATGGTATAAAAGAAATACACCAAGTATATGAAGGGGGGAGGATTAAGACATTTGAAAAGTTGGTGAAAGAATATAGGGTGGACAAAAATATTTTTTTTCGATACCTTCAGCTAAGGAATGGGCTGAGTACAACATACGGGAGAGAGAATGTAAACATACAAGAATCACCGGTTAAAAAGATGCTAGACCCCAAAAAAAGAATCAAGATCTCAGGGATATATAAAGTACTGGTGGAAAATCTAAAAAATAGCCAGCTAGATAAGAATAGAAACGATTGGAGTAGGGACATAGGAGGCATAAATGATCAGGAATGGGAAAAAACCCTGTCATCACCAATGAAAGCAACAACTTCAATAAGGTTCCAGCAAATCCAGCTATTTATAATCCACAGAGTATACGTGACCCCGGTAAAACTTAGACAATATGACAAAAGCAATAATGATCTGTGCCCTAAATGTAGCTCTGAACAGGGAACATTCATACACATGATATGGCAATGTAGGCATATACAGAAATTATGGCAGTTAGTAGGGGAAAAAATTAGGCAAATAGGGATCAGAGACGTGGTGAATGAAAAAATATGTATACTAAATAGTAAAGCACAAATTGGCACAAACAAACACCAAACACAATGTGTTATTAATTTAGTCACACTAGTAAAAGTTTTAATAGTGAGAAAGTGGCTGGCACACGACAGTCCAAATATTAAACAATGGATGAATTTGGTTAATAATACCATATCACACGAATGATACATGAACACTAAGAGGGGCAATCTGAGTAAGTTCCACCAAATTTGGGATATATGGTTGAAATTAAAATTTTATAATGGAGAATAGACACAAGGGGAAAATATAATTATGTAAAACACAGAAAGAGAAGGAGATAGGAAAAGGGGAAAAAAAATAGGCACGGTGGGTGGTATACAGAAGAAGAAAGGATTAGAATGAAAGTAGATGACGAGACAAAAGTAAGAAGAAGGAAAATAGACAAATCCCGGGGTATGTGGGTGGGGGAGGGAAGGAGTGGGTGGGTGGGTGGGTGGGTGGGAGGGGGGGGGGATAATATGAATGTATGTAGTAGTGTTGCTTTCTTGTTTGTTGGTCCTTTGGTTAACTTTCCAATCATGGTGAATATTTATAATATAATGTATGAAAATGCATGTCAAAGTACAGCACTAAAGTGCGAATAATGAATGTATGATACTGCATGTTCTGAATATCTGTTTTAAAAAGAAAATTGAAAATTGAGATGAAATAAAGACTATATTTAAAAAAACCATCACGGTTACCAGAACATGATGACCATAAGGATCAATTTTTAGAGGAGGTGAATCAGGTAAAAGTGAGTTTTCTAGAAATAATAACTACCCCTCTTGACTTGCAGTTAAATTGGGTGGCTGCTTCCACTGACCAACCAAGGAGAGTTTTATAGTTACTTGTGGGGAGAGATGCGTTTTCTGGAGGAATGTGAGATCTAAATGTTGTTTAGAAAGGTCAAATTTTACAACTCTTCGCAGGAGAGTTTATACCTCTTACATTTAGAGAGATTATTTTAAGTTCTAAGGTGGTCATCCTGACGGGAGGGTTAATGTAAAGTTTCTATAGATCTCATGCTTACTAAACAAATCACAATGTCCTATAGGCTTACAGGATAAAGGAGGAAAATAGGAAATAGGTAAAAATAAAACTAGAGACCAATAAGTTGGCAGCTTCCATTGGTGTGATAATGAAATCCACAGGGACTTCTGTTCAATTAATGTTAAACAAAAGAAATACATAAATAATAACATATTGAATATAATCCGGAGGACTTAGATAACAGCACTAACAAATGGGTATCATAAAATAGCTAACAAGATGTCATCCAGTGATGTAAGGATCCAAGTAACATGAGGATGAAGGTCATATATGTCCGAAGGTAATTTGAGGACAAAAAAGGTGAGGTAAACAGCAAATATATCCCAAAAATTAGCAAGACGGTTTACTAACAATGAGCAGCAGTAATAATGAAAAGCAGAAATAAAACTGTATCTAGTGGTTCTATGAAAAGCATAGGAAAATTTACTTTTCCTTGGAAATAATGACCATTTTAGTGGAAGAAGGTAGAACTTGCATTACATAGTTCAGGAGTCAGAAATGTCCTGGGTGAAAACATGTTCACCTTCCCTGAGATAGACTTCGGCATTGCCAAGGGTAGTAAATTCGAAAAATTAGTCGCCACTGTGATAGTCTCCATTAGTAACATTGCCACTGTAAACTGAATGGTGTCTACCATGTCTGAATAAGTGATTGGAGATTAAGGAGGCCATTGTACATGAGGGGTGTCAGATGCCATAGTGGAGTCTTCTCTGTGTTTCTTTTGTCTCAGCGTTGTGTGCTTTGCTGGTGCGGATGGAGAGAGAAACCTTGCCATATGCTGGACAGGGGGCTCAGAGGGGTTGCCCAAGTGTTGTGGAGGCCAGGGGTGCTCACATCTGTATTGCTCTGCATTCTATGGACCTGATTCAGACCCTATCATAGGGCTGGGCTGCGAATTCACAGCCTTGTCAATTATCAAATGACTGTACATGCACATGGTGCGCATGTAATGAGATAGTCACCACCCTGGCTAGAGTAGAAAATCCGCCCTGTGCAAGGCTGGAAATGGCTTGCGAATATCTCACCAATCGGCAGCTAGCTGCAAAGCCATTTGCAGCACACTGACCATTGAATGATTTTCCCAGTCTGTGCGTAAGCCAGAACCTACTCTTCCAGTGCGATAGAATCAGACTGATTGTGACTGGAGCTGATGTTGCACACCCTCCCTGAAAACACTTAGGCATGCCTGCCTTATTCCAGACACTCCCAATTAGTGGTCGGGTGACAACCACAAACGCCATGTTCCTGTCAATCAACTGCGCAATGCCTACTGATCATAGTCCATCGATTATCGGCCAATGAGTGGATTTTCAGAACAGCGATCAGGTCTGAATAACCCTTAAGTTTGTTAGTGTGGAACCCAGGTAATAATGACGTTTATAATGCTTTAGCTGTGTATTAAGAAACTACTGGAAAATGTGTTTAAAAAAATTGACAATTGTATTTTTTTACTAGATAAAGGAACCCATAATCCTGGCCAAGAAATCCAACACAACGTACAACATTGTGGGGACTACGTACACGCTGAACATCAAAGAACCAGCCTTGGCAACAATTGCAAAGAATGTATCTCTTCCCCCACCTCCTCTGTCACCACCACACCATGAGCTAAGAGCACTAGATGGGAAAAAATCTTATAACAGTGTTAGTCGCATTGACAAGATTTCACGCATTGTCTTCCCTGTCATGTTTGCCATCTTTAATTTAGTATACTGGGCAACCTATGTCAACCGAGAATCGGCAATCAAGGGAATGATACCTAAATAACTCATAATTAATCTTCTATTTGCTACTTACTTATTTTGGGCTTCTTACCGGTATCCTCTCCAAGTATCACCTGCTCTTGGCTGGCTGATAGATTGGTTTGAGACGTCTTATATCTATGTTTTTGCTCACTGTGATACCTTTACCTGTGATGGTAACTTGCTTATTTATTTTTGGCAACATTGTGTTGTAGCCCACAAAGTCTGCCAGTATATTTGACATTCTATAATTTGTTCCATGATTGATTTACAAGAGGAACCATACTTAATTTATAAGCATTTGCTCTAATGCTGCAAGCGTCCTCTTGAAATACTAGCACCTGCACATCCAAATCACTGTTTTTAAAATGCAGAGTTTTATTTGATAGAAGTACAAAACGCTCTCCAATAACACTAATATGTTCTTTTGTTTCTCTGAACACCATGCCCACTATCTATAAACATTTGCATTAGATTCTCGCTGGCCTCTGGTTCTTTTCATTCTTACTGTATATTACTGTACACTTAATATTCTTTTATGATGCTGAGGATATGTACTTTGTGCTTTTAAATAAGGGTGCCAGTCTTGGTGCCTTGTGAAATCATTATGAAATCCCACAAGATCCAGGTTCAAAGACATGATGCTGTACAAATAACTTTTATGCAAAGCTTTTTAAACCAGAAGCCTTGGTCGTAGGCCAAGTAATAAATAAAGAGGTCTATATGGGCTAGAGCTGGAAGACATGCATTTGTGGGCTGTGGCTGTGTATAAAATGGTTCTAAATACACAGTCATTTAATCATTATTATCAAACAAACATGTAGTCAGATTCCATCTCCTAAAACTGCTGAGCATGGTTCCGCACTTGTGTGTGCATGTCAACAGTTTGGTCTTTTGAAAAAGCTTAAGCTAAAAGTGGCTAAATAATCATTTTATATTCTTGTCTTGCAAAAATTAATCTTACTGAAGAAAATGTTACCCACTGCCTACTTGTCATCTCATAGTCTTCATTTCATCAAATGATTTAACAAAATTTGGATCAGATTAGCTGTACTAGTGTCAGTCACAGAAAGTGGTGATGTATTTTGCATCCTAGCATGGATACTTCTGTACTATCACACAGGAGATTGATTACTTCAAACCAGCAACTGGAATACTTTTTACTGCACTCAGATATGCTGTACAATTAACAGCGTTAATGCATGTTATGCATACTGTGTTTATATTTAATCTTACATTTCTCTGGTACCTAAAGATCTAATTAGTGTGTTTTTTTACAGTGTGTAATTTTATGTACTCTACTTGGAACACATATTTGATGCAGCTATAATCCAAAAGTTGGCTAAACTAAATGTGTTCATCCCTTCAGGAAGAGACATATAGGGTGAAATTTAATATGATGAGAGAAACAGAAAGTGAGAGATTTGGTAAGAAATCTACAGGTTTTTTAAAGCGTTTTAAATCAAACTGGTTTTGCAGTGTAAATGATTGCTGCTTTAAAAAACAGGATATTTCATACCAAATCTTTCACTTTCTGAATCTCTCATCCTATTACATTTCACCCATAATGTTTGAGTGTATTAAACAATGCAGAATGCGGTACTTATGTATTATCTGGGCTCCCATGTTAAATGCACCCCATTTTTTCATACCCCTAGTATCCAACTACGCATGGAGTTGATTTTATATAGTGTGGCGAGCGCAGCGAGCCACCGTGCCCGAAGCGTGGTGAGCGCAGCGAGCCCCGCGAGGGGACGCGGTCTCATAAGAAAAACGGGAGCCCAGATATTACATAAGTACCCAGAATGCTTTACTACATGCAGCCAACCAGTGTTGATTAGTGTAGATGGAACATCTTGATTGGCTACCATTTCAGAATGAACCAGTCACTGTGCTTTGTAACCAACCAATGAAATCCAAACACATTTTAATAGGCCATATATTTGTTGCATGTGTTTGTTGTGTGATAATTGTTTGGAGACAACTCAAAATGTGTATTTGCCTTATATTAAAAAAATAACATAGTAAGGGTGAGATGTACTAAGCCTTGAAAAGTGATAAAATGGAGAGAGTATTAAACCACCAACCAATCAGCTCCTTCCTGTCATTTTTCAAACCCAGCCTGTGTTATGGCAGTTAGGAGCTGAATGGCTGGTACACTATCACTCCATTTTATCACTTTTCAAGCTAAGTACATATGCCCCTATATCCTTTATTTTCTTGACCGTGAAATAAAAAAAGTAATTATCAGTTATATTTAAACTCATTTTATAGAAAAAAAAATACATACAGTATTAAAAAAATACTACTTCTTCTTTCATGAGAAATGTACAGTACAATGCACCAAAAATAAATGCAGCGGTCAGCAGTGCATTGACACTATAGAGAATGGATATATAATCCCATAACATATTAAAATTGTTATATTATCAAAAAAGTTATGATATTATAATTTCAAGAGACACAAGCAAAGATATTGCTAGCAAAAGAACTGTACAGACGCTTATCCCTGGCTACTTTTCTAGGGAAATGTCTAAAGGCCTGTTACTCTAGGCCCAATAGCGGCACCAATGTGCACCATGCATGACAATCAATCTTTACTTTAAAAGGTTTTCAAACTCTCTTTGCTCCAGAAAATTGTAGCATAATCACTTTATCCACTGCACTGTTATACCAGTTACTGCCAGCTGGTAGTCTATTTTGTTGTTGAATATTCATCATCATGAATATCCAGTTCTTGAAATATCTAGCTAATTTTTGCTATATTAAAACCAGAGCATCGGACATAATATCATGCTGCCTCCGAAGCAGCACTGATATGGAAACATTGCTGCGCTGCATGTGGGGCACATGCTTTTCTGGGAGGACAAACTACTGTGGTGGAGATTTATAGAAGGACTACTGGTGAAAATAGTTTATCACAAAATATTGCATGGACAATACAAAGGATTTATATTTGATAAAGAATTGATCTTGGTATGACAACTCCAAATTTGTAATGTATATGATCTGCTAAGTAGGTGTGGTTTATTTGTGATGTATTATTCCAGAATTGCACCATAAAAACATCTAAGTGAAAGTTAATATGATTATATGTTTGATAATAGCTGATTTTTTGCAAACCTTTTCCCCATGTGCTGCAAATGTTTTAGATTTTGTATGGTAAGATGGCACACTGTACTAGAAAGGATTTGTAGATGTGCCCATTCACATGATGTATGCTCCTTGAAGGGTAATGAATTGCCAGCACACTGCATGATATGCTTGCTTTCCCAAGTATGTATTGCACATTTTAGCTTCAGTTGCTGTTATCCTGGTGTTTATTTCTTCTGTTAAGCCGCGTACACATGGGGAGATTGCTGCCTCTATGCTGAGTGACCTGCTTGCGGCGCCTTATAAATAAACGTACTACTACTACTACTAGTATCTCACATCTTGCAGCACTAGCGATGCACCCCGCGATGCTCTGCTGAGTGATCGTGCTGAGCGGGGTTTTGCCTTTTGTTTATGGGCAAAACCCTGTGATCTAGCAGGAAAGACTATGCAAGCATGGTCTTTCCCTACATGCGATAGCGATGCACAGGACCGCCCATCGCCATCACTGCAGGACACACATGCGGACCGATCAGTGCTTAATTTCTAAGCGATATGGTCGCTCTCTTTACATTATATTGTTGCTGCTCTTCTAGTTACAGACCTCCTTTTACTTTGTCTTTACCTGTTGATTGGTTTTGTTACAGTACTACTAAACTTGTTTCCTAACCTCGGTTTATTTTGATTCTGTGTTTATATTTTCTTTTCTCTGTATCTACACCAATAACTTCACTGAACACCACAAATCCCATAAGCAGAAACTTTAAAACATTCCAATTTACTATCATCTACATCAATAACTTCACTCAAATACAACAAAACCCATGAAATAGAGACTTTGAAACAGTCCTATTTCCCACTATAATGTACATTAATATATGCAAATATATCTTTTTACCATGACAAACCATCTTGCATCGGTGGGTCTCTCTATGTTGTAAAAATGCAAATACATGTTTAATTGTGCGGTATTTTTAATGTAATATATTTTGTAATATATGCTGCAGTATGTATGTTGGCCTTTTGGGAATGTGCCAGATTTGGGGACTTAGTAGCAGTCTGCCTTAGTATACAGTACAATTTATGTTATTTAGTCAGTGCAGCCACTGTGATTCCAATAAAGGAGAGATGGGATTGGTTTCTCTCATTAGGGCAGATGTATTATGCCTTAACAAGAGATAAATGCAAGTGTGATAAGGAGAGATAAACGTCCAGCCAATCACCTGCTAACTGCCATGTTACAGGCTGTGTTTGAAAAAAGTCAGTAAGGAGCTGATTGGCTGGACGTTTATCTCTCCTTATCACACTTGAATTTATCTCTTGTTAAGGCTTAATACATCTGCCCCATTGTTCCATATTTACTGTGCCACTCTGAAAACACCTTCGTGGCTCCTCACGTCCATGAAAATTTAATCCAAACTACTCAAGGATATTCCCATCCCAACCAAATTCTTACCGTACTCCATCAGACTCTCCCCCAGCCATCAAATCTATAAGCACTCTCTGAATAACCCTTTCTTCATAAGAACTACCCTATTTAGCTCATACTACGCACAACTATCCCAATTAGGCTCCTTGCTTCAACTGTGCCCTTTTCCAATAGATTGTATTCTGTCTCATTATTTGTCCACATTGTGTCCCCTAAAACATCAGCTACAATAATAATATTAGTGTTTGTACCCATAATAACATAGGTTTGGTAAGACATTTCTTATAACTGATGGGTTTTATACAGTATGTGACTGCCACTAATTGGGTATGCATTCCAATGCTTACAATTTATAACTAGAAGAACCAAGGGAACTGTGATAACTGCCTTTCTAAGATTAAACAAAAATCTGTGATCATTTTAGAGCCATCTTTTAAACTATTTTGTATTCTTTGTATCACTGCTAATATAATTCATTATAAATTTTATTATATTATACACTTTATTATTATATTTGTAATAGTAAATTGTTCTGTGTTTTATGTGTCTTTTTTGTAGTGTAATTTGCATTTTTTTAATTGCCTCAAAATTTAACAAAATGTTTAAGTTGTGTGACTTTCTTGACCATTAGAAAAAAAAAATATGTAAAGCTGTTCTGGGTCATCTGAGAATGTAAATATCAGGATTTCACAATAAATAAACATTTAAAATGAGTTTCTTTAAATTTCTGTTGTGTCTCAAAGCAAATGCATGACAATATTATTTGACCATTCCAAGATAATCTAAAGATTCAACACGTTTCCCTATTAACAGTCTCTCAAAGTGTTTATGCAAGTCAAAAAAAAAATTCATGTGACCGCACGATTGTCAAAATTGTAGTTTTATGAACACAATCAGGGGGAAATTTACTAAAGGAAATTTGTAAAAAATAGGTGTATTTGTATCCAGAAATACACTTATTTTTGACATTTACAATCCCGAAAATACAGCAATTCTTGCCGTATTTTCAGGATAGTAAATGTAAAAAATAAGTGTATTTCTGGATACAAATACACCTATTATTTTACAAATTTCCTTTAGTAAATTTCCCACTCAATTTTAATCTAAAAATGTAAATATAAAGTTTCCATTAAAAACCCTTAGAACAGTCCAGTAATAAGGTTCAACAAGTGCCATATTTATCTGAGGCAGGGAAAAATGCTGGACTAGAAAGAATTTATTTGGTTGACCCACTAGTATTAGCGAAAAAAGTTGCTGATGGGAAATCAGGTTGATAAATCCTTATCTGACATGGCCAAGTGTACATCAGGTACTAAGGGTCTGATTTTAATTTGCACACAGTAGAGTGTGTAGAGCAGGGGTGGCCAACAGAGGCAAAGAGCCAAAAAGTATGTTCTGGTAAGACAAAGAGCCGATACAATGCTTGATCCCAAAAGGCTACGCCCAATTTTTAAATGGGGTTTGGCCTAGTTAGCACAAGGTCATGTCTCCATTGATTTTTCAAATGGTCCTTTATGAATTAAAAAAAAATAGATGCAGGTCAACATTTCAAGGCCCACAGTCCTTTTCGTCAGGACAGCAGCCTGTGTGCGCAGGAAAGTGTAATGCAAAAAAGACCACACTTTCTTGCACACACAGGTGGTTGTCCCGACGAAAAGGCTTGCGAACGTTTAAACGCTGACCTGCATGTTACTGTGACTTCATCTATTTTTTTTATTCATAAAGGACCATTTGGAACCTCTGACACCTCACCTCACTCAGGAGAGATGATTGATCATGAGCCACAGGTTGGCCACCCCTGGTGTAGACTAACACAGTAGAGTACCATACCCATACAGTACATACTGTGCCTGTATGGGTATGCTACGGACGATGGGAATCATATTGAGGCTCACATATTTTTGGAGCTAATTCACAAATATGCAGACATTTTCATTGGACCATCAGCCTATGACAAGCGCAGATTATCTGTGGGTCCATGACTACTAGCGTCAACAGACCTGCATCAGTAGATGACACCAAAATACCAGCCACATCTCTAATGCAATTTTGATCTGTGACCCTAGGTTGTAACCATAAGGACACATGCACAGTGCATCTCAGATCTCTGCACAATCTGTGCCTGATGGTTTCTTTGAATCCACCAATAGGTCATATGGTAAGAAAGAAAAAATATATATTATATTGCATGGCAATCCAGCGAGGCGGATCACCTGAGGGATATCGGGCAGACCCTGTTCCAGCAGCATGAGCAGCTTTGCCTTTTGGATTATATATTTCAATTCGTGTGGTACCCAGTCCACAGCATTAATACACTCGGTAAGAGGCTTTATTGTGATGTACGTGGACGATTGTATTTTACAGCATAAAAAAAACCACTTTTAATGCACTATGGAGCGCACCTTTCTTTCTCTTGTTGCATATATATATATATATATATATATATATATATATAAGGGCATGGTCGTGCCCTTATATTAAGGCTGAATCGATCAAAAGGATTTTTCCCATAGGGAACTTTTCAGATGGGGGCATGGTGTTTTAGGGGCTACAACTCAAAAGTGACTGGACGTACTGAGCTGAAATTTGGCATGTATGCGTAGAATCGTCAACCAGTGCTGCATGCCAAATTTCAGGGCAAAATAAGCAATTGGGAGCGATCTAAACTTCCAACTGTCAGTTTTTTTTTGCCAGTTCAGAAATGGCAACTTGACACCGTTTACGCCAAATGAGTGTACAAAGATGGCCGACGGAGATGCGAGGGCTCTGCAGACTACTAGGGAGAAGTGTCCTGAGCCCAGGGCCACTGGAGGGTGGCACCCCACACTGCAGATGAATGATATTCTCTAAGATCAACTCAGCATCTTCTCTTCCTTAATCGTGATGAGCAGAGATACAGAGACCGCCTAAATGTTACCAGGTGGCTAAATAATCAGCGTTGCATGCATTGATGTGTTTTCTCCTCTCTCTATGATGACGATCCCCCGCCTCCACAATTAACACTGGCTAAGTGGCTATGTAAGCTGCCGTCCACTGCTACCCCCTACCCCGCCCCAAGCATATTCCAGCAATTCACCCCAAATACATCACCTACTCCCCCCTCCCAACACCCGGCATATTGCCAGAGATCACTTCCAGGCCAGCCCAGCACAGGAGCACAGCAGAAGCCGACAGCCTCCCGCCGGGGCTGTGTGTACAGGTGGGACCCAACGTCAGACTCAGTATATTTACAGTAGCTGTCTGCAGCACGAACGCTGCCCCTCCTAGACACCTGGGTCATACTATGTGTACTGTATATTTCACTGCACTGTTATGCTGTGACCACAGAGAGCTATAAGTGCTGGTTTGCCAACCAAGTGTGTATGTATGTGTCTGTGTATGCCCCGGTGTGTACACTGTCCCCCCCAGTGCCCCCATGTGTACGCTGTGCCCCCGTGTGTACACTATCCCCCCCAGTGCCCCTGCGTATACGCTGTCCCCCCCAGTGCCCCCTTGTGTACGCTGTCCCCCCCCCAGTGCCCCCGTGTGTACACTGTCCCCCCCCAGTGCCCCGTGTGTACACTGTCTCCCCCCAACTCCACCGTGTGTACGCTGCCCCCCCAGCACCCCCGTGTGTACGCCGTTCACCCTTAGTGCACCCGTGTGTATGCTGTCCACCCCAGTGCCCCGTGTGTATGCTGCCCCCCCAGTGCCCCCGTGTGTACACTGTAAGCTGCCCAGTGCCCCGTGTGTACACTGTACCCCCCCAGTGCCCCCATGTGTACACTGTACCCCCCCCCAGTGCCCCCGTGTGTACGCTGTCCCCCCAGTGCCCCCGTGTGTACGCTGTCCCCCCAGTGCCCCCGTGTATACGCTGTGCCCCCGTGTGTACGCTGCCCCCCCAGTGCCCCCGTGTGTACGCTGTTACCCCTTGTGCACCCCTGTGTACGCTGTCCCCCCCCAGTGCCCCCATGTGTATGCTGTCCCCCCCAGTGCCCCCGTGTGTACACTGTACCCCCCGTGTGTACGCTGCCCCCCCAGCGCCCCCATGTGTACACTGCCCCCCAGTGCCCTCGTGTGTACGCTGCCCCCCCAGCGCCCCCGTGTGTACGCTGCCCCCCCCGCGCCCCCGTGTGTACCCTGCCCCCCCCAGCGCCCCCGTGTGTACGCTGCCCCCTTAGCGCCCCCGTGTGTACGCTGCCCCCCCCAGCGCCCCCGTGTGTACGCTGTCCCCCCTCCCAGCGCCCCAGTGTGTACACTGCCCCCCCAGTGCCCCAGTGTGTACGCTGTTCCCCCCCCCGTGTGTACGCTGTCCCCTCCCCGGTGCCCCCCTTGTGTACTCTGTGCCCCCATGTGTACGCTGTGCCCCCGTGTGTGCACTATCCCCCCAAGTGCCCCCGTGTGTATGCAGTCCCCCCCAGTTCCCCGTGTGTACGCTGTCCCCCCCAACACCCCCGTGTGTATGCTGTCCCACCCCCCAGTGCCCCGTGTGTACGCTACCCCCCCCAACTCCCCCATGTGTACACTGCCCCCCAGCTCCCCCATGTGTACGCTGTTCACCCCCAGCACCCCTGTGTGTACACTGCCCCCCCCCCAGCGCCCCAGTGTGTACGCTGCCCCCTGCACCCCTGTGTGTACGCTGCCCCCCCAGTGCCCCCGTGTGTACGTTGTGCCCCCGTGTGTACGCTGTCCCCCCCAGTGCACCCGAGTGTACGCGGTCCCCCCCAGTGCCCCCGTGTGTACGCTGTCCCCCCCAGTGCCCCCGTGTGTACGCTGTCCCCCCAGTGCCCCAGTGTGTACGCTGTCCCCCCAGTGCCCCATGTGTACGCTGTGCCCCCGTGTGTATGCTGTTCACCTCCAGTGTCCCCGTATGTATGCTGCCCCCCCCAGTGCCCCCGTGTGTACGCTGTTCCCCCCCCAGTGCCCCGTGTGTACGCTGTCCCCCCCCAGTGCCCTCGTGTGTACGCAGTCCCCCCAGTGCCCCCATGTGTACGCTGCCCCCCCCAGTGCCCCGTGTGTATGCTGATCCCCCCCAGTGCACCCGAGTGTATGCTGTCCCCCCCAGTGCCCCCGTGTGTATGCTGTCCCCCCCAGTGCCCCCGTGTGTATGCTGTTCTCCCCCAGTGTTCCCGTGTATACGCTGTACCCCCCCCCCAGTGCCCCCGTGTGTACGCTGTCCCCCCCAGTGCCCCTGTGTGTACACTGTCCCCCCAGTGCCCCCATGTGTACGCTGTCCCCCCCAGTGCACCCGTGTGTATGCTGTGCCCCCGTGTATGCTATGCCCCCAGTGCCCCCTTGTGTACACTGTGCCCCAGCCCCGTGTGTATGCTGTGCCCCCCGTGTGTACGCTGTGCCCCCGTGTGTGCGCTGTGCCCCCCCGTGTGTATGCTGTGCCCCCCTTGTGTACGCTGTCCCCCCCCCTTTGTGTACGCTGTGCTCCCCCTGTGTATACGCTGTGTCCCCCATGTGTACGCTGTGCTCTCCCTACCCTGTGTACGCTGTGCTTCCCCCCGTGTGTCAGGAGCCGCAAGCCATCCAATAGCGCCCCCGTGTATGTTATGGCCCCAGTGCCCCCTTGTGTACACTGTGCCCCAGCCCCGTGTGTATGCTGTGCCCCCCGTGTGTGCGCTGTGCTCCCCTCGTGTATACGCTGTGCCCCCCGTGTGTACGCTGTGCGCTCCCTACCCAGTGTACGCTGTGCTTCCCCCCAAGTGTCAGGAGCCGCAAGCCATCCAATAGCGCCATTCGGAGGAGCCGAATGGCATGGTGTCAACACAGACACCATGCAGCTCCTCTGATAGGCTGGTTCGGAACATTGTTTTTTTGTTTTGCCAAGTCCCCCTGGACTACTGCAGGAAAGAAGAGGACCAAATCTACGTTGGATTAGACCCGTGAGTATAATTTCCTTTCACAGGACTCCGGGACACCGGACCAGGACCAAGACCGAGGACTACCTACGGGCTCAAGTTAGGTAAGTATGTATGTATGGGCTCCGTGTGTATTTTTTTTTTCTTTTTTTATTTGGTACTTGTTTCCTAGCACGGTGCCCAGATTTCCTACGTACGGCACCGTAGGGAAATCGCAACGCATCGCATGGGCCATTATAGCGGCATGCGATGCAATGCAATTTTTTTTTTGTAAGTCATTTTTTCTATGGCCATTGTACCCCACTATATCGCATGGCATGGCATGTCCCGCAAAATCGCATGCGATCGCATGCAATTTTATAGGGTGTGCGATGCCATGACATTAGGTATACAATAATATAATTGTATGTCCCCAAAATAGGTTTAACGCACCCCCCCACACACACACACACACTATCCACGCCACCCTGAAGTCCTCCGACTTTTTCATTACCCCACTATCCACGTCGGCATGGAGTAGATCTTATATAGTGTTCCGAGTGCAGCGAGCCACCGAGCCCGAAGCGTGGCGAGCGGACGCAAATTATTTTACATGTATTCCACGTCCCCTCGCTGCCCTCACCACACTTCGAGCTTGGTGGCGAGCTGCGCTCGCCACACTATATAAAATCAACTCCACGCCGATGTGGATAGTGGGGTAATGAAAAAGTTGGAAGACGCGTTCCGTCGCCCCTCGCGGGGCTTGCTGCGCTCGCCACGCTTCAGGGGGGGGTGCGTTAAACCTATTTTTGGGACATACCATCATATTATTGTATACCTAATGTCATGGCATAGCACCCCAGAAAATCACATGCGATCAAAAAATTGCATGCGATTTTGCGGGAGGTGTGATGCCATGCGATGAGATGGCCCTGGGGACATAAGAGCAGTGAATACATTAACAAAATAAATTTCATCGCATCGCATGCGATCTCATGCGATTTGCGGGAGGTGTGATGTGATGCGTTGGCCTGGGAACATAAAAACAGTGAATAAATTAACTTTAAAAATCGCATTGAATCGCATCGCATGCCACTAAAATGGCATGCAAAGTGATTTTTTAACGCATAATAGCCCTCTACGCAATTGACGTAGTGGAAGCTGTGCTAGGAAACAAGTTGTTACATATTGTATAAACACAACATACAGTACATTTCTACAGATCTTATATGTTATCCTCTTTAGTTCTTGTTCGCTGTGTACCTCTGTCTATGTATCCTTAGTCCTGTCCCTTACCTCTAGGTATCCCATTCCCCCTTACCTTCCTTTATTCTAGTTATTTTAGCTGATACTTATAGGGTCTTCGAATAATGCTACTCTTGTTTCATACCAGCTCGTTACTTGAAAACATTTTCTTACTTGTATCTATTGAATTTGGTTGTGTTTCTATAATACATCCCCATGTTTCAAAGAGTTTTCACCCTTTTTTCTTTTTGGAGTGTCGCCTCCACCCATTCCATATGGAATACATAAAATAATTTTTCCTCAAAAAGTTTTATTGCTGGGGCAGATCTGTCTATCCACCTGTTTAGAATGCTTTTCCTGGCCGCAGCTGATATTGCAGTTTTTTTTTGCCCTTCTCAATCTTTACCTCCTTCCCAATTATCCCAAATATCACCCATTTTGGGGTAAGTGGGAAAGTATTTGCTAATAATTTGATGGTAAATTGCCATACTTCCACCCAGAATTTGTTAATCTGTCCGAATTTCCACAAGCAGTGAAACAGGTCTGCCTCCACCTTATCGCATTTACTATCTGATACTATGCCCATATTAAACCTCCTTTTGGGTGTTAAATATGTTTGGTGAAAAATATTATAAAACATTTCTGTATATATTATTGCTGATATGGTTTTTACTGAGTCATCTAATGATTTTAAAAGTTTTTCTATCGTCAGGTGTGGAAAATCATCTCTCCATTTTATTATACCCGTTTTTATTTTATAATAATTTAGTGGTTGGTATAGAAATTTGTAATGGATTGTTATGATTTTCTTGTTTGGCACCTGTTGTTTTAATAATGTGTCCAGGGCGTTATTCGGCTCTCTTATTGTTAGGTGTTGGAGTACCTGGCTTTTGTAGTGTTGGGCCTGTATGAATGTAATATTGTGCGTGGTAAAAACGCCATATTTCTCTACCGCCTGGGCATACCCAGTCAGGGTTTTGCTTGTATTCCCATCTACTAGATGTTCTACTCGGCTTATCCCTTGGTGTTTCCAGTTCTTAAAAGGATTTCCTGCTTTACCCTCTTGGAATTCAGGGTTTTGTAAATATGTTGCAAATTGTGATTTATGTGGGTTTAATTGCAGTCTTTTCCTTAATATGAACCATAATATTCTAGTTGACATTAATAATGGGTTGTTCATTATACTCTATTTTTGATTTTACTAAGTGTAGAAAATTAGTCAGATTTATGTCCCCTAGTAGCTCTTGTTCCAGCGATGTGTTTGTATAAATTTCTGATTACTGTATCCAATCACTAAGATGTCTTAGCACAGCCACTTGGTTGTACCATGTCACATTAGGGAAATTAAAACCCCCATTATTTCTCTTTTGTTGCATCTTAATTTAGCGAATTCTCACTTTTTTATCTTTCCAGATAAAATGGCGAAACAGTTTGTTTATTTCAGATGTATTTTTCCCATGTATATGACCCATGTGTACGCTGTCCCCCTTCAGGGCCCCCATGTGTATGCTGTCCCCCCTCAGTGCCCCCGTGTGTACGCTGCCCCCCCAATCAGTGACCCCCGTGTGGCCACTGTCCCCCCTCAGTGCCCCAGTGTGGACGCTGTCCTCTTCCCCCCCCCCTCAGTGCCCCAGTGTGGACACTGTCCCCCCCCCCCAGTGCGGATGCTGTCCCCCCCCCTCAGTGCCCCAGTGTGGACGCTGTCCCTCCTCCGTGCCCCAGTGCGGACGCTGTCCCCCCCTCAGTGCCCCAGTGTGGACGCTGCCCCCCCTCAGTGCCCCAGTGTGGATGCTGCCCCCCCTCAGTGCCCCAGTGTGGACGCTGCCCCCCCCTAGTGCCCTTGTGTGGACGCTGCCCCCCCTCAGTGTATGCTGTCCCCCCTTGTGTACGCTGTCTACCCCCCATGTGTACGCTGTCTCCCCCCCATGTGTACGCTGTCTCCCCCCATGTGTACGCTGTCTCCCCCCATATGTGTACGCTGTCTCCCCCCATATGTGTACGCTGTCTCCCCCCATATGTGTACGCTCTCTCCCCCCATATATGTACGCTGTCTCCCCCCATATGTGTACGCTGTCTCCCCCCATATGTGTACGCTGTCCCCTCCCCATGTGTACGCTGTCCCCTCCCCATGTGTACGCTGCCCCCCCATGTGTACGATGTGCCCCCCCCTCAGTGTCCCTGTGTGCATGCTGTCGCCCCCCCCCCCCCCCCCCTCATGTTTTATTAGGCTATTCACCCTTTTTTAGAAATCTGCTCACACAACGGCACCCACCTTTATTGTTATACCCCCCTGTCATCTTTTTCTGAATCTGCCCTTGGCAGAGGTTGTCACAGCTCAGGAAACATCATCTTCCCTGAAGTCCTGTCACACAGATTTCGGAGGAGTGGACGAGGTAGCTGAGGGGCTGAACCAGGTGGAGACATCTTGCATACTCTCGATAGAAATATAGGTGTGGTGAGTCCTGCCCTGCTAGCCCCCTATATGTTCTGAGGAGGAATATATTTGGAAAGAGTGACAGCGAGTCTATACCACTACCCCACTATACCCCCTCTATACCCAGCACTGTACCACTGACCCCTCTATACCCCCTACATGTACCCAGCACTATTCCACTGCCCCTGCTATACCCCCTATATACTCAGCACTGTACCATTGTCCCCTCTACACCCCATATATATACCTAGCACTACAGTATACCACTACCCCCACTATACTCCCTCTATACCCAGCACTGTACCACTGCCCTCTCTATACCCCCTACATATACCCAACACTGTACCACTGCCCTCTGTATACCCCTACATATACCCAGTACTATAACTGTCCCCTCTACACCCACTATATATACCCAACACTGTTCCCCTGACCTCTCTATACCCAGCACTATACCACTTCCCCCTCTGTACCCCCTAGATACCCAGCACTATACAACTGCCCCCTCTATACCCCCTGTACACCCAGCACTATACCACTGCCCCCTCTGTACCACCTATATACCGAGTACTATTCCACTGCCCCATCTATACCCCCTATATACCCAGCACTATACCACTACCTCTCTATATAACCCCTATATACTCAGCACTGTACCACTGCCTACTCTATTCCACACCATATATATATATACACACACACACACACACACATATATATATATATATATATATATATATATATATATATATATATATATATATATATATACACAGTACAAGAGAGTCCGGCACAATCCTCCAACAAACGATAATACTTGGGTGCCTCCAAAGGGGTATAGACAGTCCAGCAGAAATTATGTGGCACTCCAAAGTTTTGATGCTAGTAAATTTAATGATAGCAGATAGCAACGTTTCAATGCCTACTTGGGCATTTTCTTCAAGGCTTACAATACAAACAAAAGTGTCCTACCTTATAACACACACCAAAACTCCGCAGTGCCGCGAACGGGACCACGCACCCGGGCGACGGCGCAGGAGGAGTGATGTCATCACGCTGGCGCTTCTCACAGCGTCAGCGGCGTACGTCGCATAGCAACCCTGCGGAGGAAACAACAAACAAACCAAAGTGAGATGAACATACGAAATAAAAACATATAGTAAACATGTATAAAAAAAAAAAAAATAGGACACGGCACAATGAACAGACATATATGTACAATAGCAAGCAAGCATAGGTATAGCTAAATGATTGGAATATGGTGTCAATAGCACACGTAATGCACAATGAAGGAGCCTAACAAAGCTACACAGGTAGGGATGCGTGCAAATGAATGCACACCACTCACAGGATTGCAAAGTAGGGCATAAAGTAACGGTCTCCATCACGTTAGTTATTTAGAGCAAAAATAGACATATATGAGCAAGGACAAAAAAATTATTATTAGTAATTAATCGCAGGAATATGCAAATGAACAGTAGAGCTGGCTAATAGAGCTAGAGTCATTACGACTAATTAGGTGGACAATAAATGGGAAGGGAACAAAAAGAATATAGGCAAAAAAGGGGTAGAAGGCTTCACGAGGACAATACACTTATCCTCGAGTATTCATTCAACCCGTTAGGGGTTACAGTCCCCAATCTCATAATCCACCTTGCTTCATTTTTCAATAAGCTCAGACCTCTATTGCCCCCCCTAAGAGATCCTGGCACATGATCGATCATGCGATATTTCAATTGAGACATCGCATGAGAGGCAGTGACCCAATGGCGGGCCACTGGTTGTTCACTGTGACCAGTCTGGAGGGCATTCTTGATAGCTGACCTGTGGGCTGCCATACGTTCCTTAAAGGACCGTTCGGTTTTACCGATATATGACAACCCACAGGGACAGACTATCTGATACACCACATATTTGGTGTTACATGTGAGTGTATGGTTAATAAACATGTTCCTTCCAGTTTGTGGGTGAGGGAAGGTATTACCAACCATTAGAAACCGACAGGTCATACAGGTGCAACGGATGTTGCCTTTTTTAGAATTCCTAGTACTGGGGCCTATAGTGACCTCAGTTTTCACAAGGCAGATTTTTGGGTCTCTTATAGCACGCCAGTAAATCTGTGTTGTTTAACCCAAGTTCTGGATCTGACTTGATCATGGGCCAGAGTTTCTTGGAGGTGGTGTTAATTGCTGCACTGCTAGTATTGAAAGTGGTGACCCAGGGCATACGATCACCCAAAGAGTTGGTTTTTGTCTTGGGCATTAATAAATCCTTTCTCTGCAGGACATCTACACGATTTTTGGCAATCTCCAAGACTGAGGAGGGATAACCCCTATCCTCAAATTTTTGGATCATGCCCTCCATCTGTTGTTCAGCTTTGATGGGATCAGAATTGATGCGTTTAGTACGCAGTAATTGGGAGTATGGCAATCCCTGGATAGATGCCCTAGGGTGGCAGCTGGAGTAGTGGAGCAAATTATTGCGGTCTGTTGGTTTGGAAAAAAGGCTAGTTGATAATTTCCCAGACTCACATCTAATCTCCACATCCAAGAAGGTGATCACTTCTTGACTCTGAGTAAAGGTAAATTTTACCGGACTGGATGTGAGATTGTGTTGCTCAATATGTCTGATCAGGTCCTCTGCTGGACCTTTCCAAAATATCAGCAAATCATCTATATAGCGGGTGTAAAAAACTATACGCCCCGCTATAAGATGATTACTGAAAAAGATTTCCTCCTCCATGCGAAACATAAATATGTTTGCATATGAGGGAGCTACCGCCGCCCCCATAGCACACCCTGTCAACTGGAGGTAAAAACCCCCATTGTACAGGAAGAAATTCTTAGTCAGAATGAGCTCGAGCAGCTGAAGTACCAACTCAATATCGGGTCCATCATATGCAGGGTGGTCTGTGATGTAGTCCCTCACCGCTGCCATCCCCAAATCGTGGGGAATGACCGTGTAGAGGCTACACACATCCACTGTAAACATACACACATCATCATCAAGACAATCAAAGGACTGTAATTTGCACAGTAGTGATGTAGTGTCCAAGAGGTATCTCGGATGAGCCTGAATACATGGCTGCAACACACTGTCGATCAAAATGGAAGATGGTTGGAACAGTGAATCCTGGGCTGCGATAATGGGGCGGCCGGGAGGGTCTACCAAGGTCTTGTGTATTTTAGGTATGGTATACATAAGGGGAACCAAGGGGAAAGCAGGAAGTAGAGCCTCCTTCACCTGACACGTGATGGATTTTCTGTCGACTGCTTGTTGAAGTACCTGTTCCAGTTCATCTTTATAAACAATAGATGGGTCTTTGGACAGTTTTCTGTATGTTGACACGCAGGGACGTGCAGTCAGGGGAGGCAGGGGAGGCAGAGCCTCCCCTGTCACAATGATGAAAATAATAAAAAGAAGATATTTATATATCTTCTTTTACTATTTTCATCATTTCTACCTCTCCGGCTGCCTCCCACTGCTGCATGTGAGAGTGGGAGGCAGCGGGAGAGGTGCCTCCCGCTGTTCACATTAGAACACCGGGCAGCGGGGGGCGGGTAGGGGGGGGCAGGGGGCAGGGCGCAGCAATGGGCTGTAAAAGCCCATTGAAAATGAATGGGGAAGCGGCACTTATACTGATGCCGCAATGACAGCGGCACCAGTATAAACGCACGCCCCCAGATGTGATTGGGCCAGCAGATCCAGTGCTGGATCCGCTGTCCAATCACACATGCAGCAGCGCGGGCAGCGGGGAGTTCGGCCGGCGCCTGCAGGGAGAAAGCAGAAGATGTCACTCAACCGCCGAGAGGACTGGCCGCCGCCACCGCCGAGGACAGGTGAGTCTGCCGGGTGGTGGGAGGGGAGGGGGGGTCGCATATACCGGCGGCCGCTGCATATGTAGCACCGCCGGGGGGGGGGTGCTGGTGAGGTCAGTGCCTCCCCAGGCAATGACCTCACCGCACGTCACTGTTGACACGTCATTAAGATGTACCATCACTTGTTCGTGATACTTGTCACGGTCTTGGAGGACCAGGGCTCCCCCCTTGTCCGCAGGTCGAAAGATGAGTTTGTCATTTTTAGATAGCTCTTGTAGAGCCAAACGTTCTGCTTTAGGGAGGTTATTTCTGGTAGGCAGTTTTTTAGGGACTTCAGCGGATACCTCATTGTTGAGGAGTCGCATAAACGTCTTGATGGTCAGGTTAAAGGATTGGGGGTCAAACTGGGATTTTGGAAGTATTTTCTTAAGTTGAGGTGGTATAGTGTCCCATCCAATCGCTTGATCTTTCAGAATAGTCGAGGGATCTCTAGGCTTTGAAAAATAGTCTTTAAGCCTAAACTGTCTGGCTAATCTGTGATGTTCGATATGCCAGTTATTTTTATCAAAATGCGACGTGGGAATATATGACAGGCCTTTTGAGAGGAGATTATTAAATAATAAATTTTTTGTCCTTGCTCATATATGTCTATTTTTGCTCTAAATAACTAACGTGATGGAGACAGTTACTTTATGCCCTACTTTGCAATCCTGTGAGTGGTGTGCATTCATTTGCACGCATCCCTACCTGTGTAGCTTTGTTAGGCTCCTTCATTGTGCATTACGTGTGCTATTGACACCATATCCCAATCATTTAGCTATACCTATGCTTGCTTGCTATTGTACATATGTCTGTTCATTGTGCCGTGTCCTGTTTTTTATTTTTTATACATGTTTACTATATGTTTTTATTTCGTATGTTCATCTCACTTTGGTTTGTTTGTTGTTTCCTCCGCAGGATTGCTATGCGACGTACGCCGCTGACGCTGTGAGAAGCGCCAGCATGATGACGTCACTCCTCCTGCGCCGTCGCCCGGGTGCGTGGTCCCGTTCGCGGCACTGCGGAGTCTTGGTGTGTGTTATAAGGTAGGACACTTTTGTTTGTATTGTAAGCCTTGAAGAAAATGCCCAAGTAGGCATTGAAACGTTGCTATCTGCTATCATTAAATTTACTAGCATCAAAACTTTGGAGTGCCACATAATTTCTGCTGGACTGTCTATACCCCTTTGGAGGCACCCAAGTATTATCGTTTGTTGGAGGATTGTGCCGGACTCTCTTGTACTGTACCTATTGGGGCTATCAGCGTGTTTGAGAAACCCCTTGTCAAGGCACCCCCTATTCCTTGTTTAACATCTTCCAGGACTTTTGCAGCGATCCGTGGATAACGGGCTGCCTTTGTGAGTTGTTGTTACTCTCACTTTTATATTTGTTTCTGTGTAGACCAGCCTGGTCCCAGTGACTAACGGCAGTGACAACAATAGCATGTCACAAGCACCAACCGATCAAGCGGCAATTGGTTATTGTCCCACTATTTATCCGGTGGAGGCCTCCCATTCATACACCCCGGAACAAGCTGAAGGTATCCTATATAGTAATCTATTGGATGACCTGTCGGAAGCCGCACCATTTGAGGAACTGTTCAGAGACCTATTAAAACTAAAAAAACGTGAAATACCGTGTTTCCCCGATAATAAGACCAAAAAAACCCACCATAGGGCTTATTTTAGGGGTAGGGCTTATTTTAATGAACATTGACAGCAAATGTCAGGAAGCATGCCCCCAGTCCTCCTTAATAAACATGCCCCCAGTCCTCCTTAATAAACATGCCCCTAGTCCTTCTTGATACAGGTAAACATACCCCAGTACTCCTTAATAAACATGCCCCCAGTCCTCCATTATATCGGCAAACATGCCCCCAGTCCTCCATTATACCGGTAAACATGCCCCCAGTCCTCCTTACAGTAATAAACATGTCCCCAGTCCTCCGTGATAAAGGTAAACATACCCCAGTATTCCTTACAGTAATAAACATGTCCCCAGTCCTCCGTGATAAAGGTAAACATACCCCAGTACTCCTTTAAGTCTCAATAATGTCCAGCTCTTCTTTGCTGTGACACAGCTCCGTTCTGCAGCCACGTTATGTGTGCGGTGACGTACAGCACCGCAATGCATCCATGGGAATAGAAGTGGCTTCAGAAGAAGCCTGTGCTTTTACCTAAACAACGGAGGTGAGGGGGGTTAGGGGTGGTGAGTGGGGGATCAGGGGGATTTAGCAGGTGTAGAATCTATTGTCTGAACGCCAGATAATGAAACTTTACTAGGGCTTATTTTCGGGGTAGGGCTTATTTAGGACCAGTGTCCAAAATCATGGGTAGGGCTTATTTTCGGGGTAGGTCTTATTATCGGGGAAACACGGTAGATTACTATTATCACGGCTTATCCTTAAGCGAGTACTACCGGGCCAAGAAGATCCCGAGGGGTCTCCGTATGAAGAATGGCCCCACGATAGGCAGACATGACCCCACGTTCTGTCGCAAGTGGGTCGCCATTGTGAACAAATGTTCCTTCGATTTAATGCTTTTGATTATCGAGTATTCTACACAGGAAGTAAAATTGGCCAAGGAGAAAATAACTGATTTTGAATTAAATCATAAAACCAGTTTGAGTGAGGACCCTTCCACGGACTGGTATGCCAAACTGAATGAACAGGTCTACAAAAGGAACCTCATCAAATTCAAGAGGGACAAAAAAGCCAAGGTTGAAACTGATTCCGACCTCAATCTAGTCTATCAGTGGACCAACCCGCAGCAAGCAGGGGGACCGAAGAAACCGTTCTTTCGAAGACAAAACCGAGGTACCAGTAGGACACAAGGGTCTTCAACTGAATTCAATTCTTCCAACAGTGAAGGAGAATGTGTAGGAGTGGGCCTCCCAACTTCCAGCCTGCCCCACCCTTTAGGGGTTCGCAGCAAACGCACCCCACAGGGCGGAGGCGACCGTACACCCGCAGAGGGGGCCAGGCCGAGAGGCAAAAACGCTGGGAGAAAACCGCCAGGAGGGAGGGGCAGGTATTGATAGTAAACCTGTCCTCATATTCCCTTACCCCCGTGGAAACCAGTCTCCTCTCAAAAGGCCTGTCATATATTCCCACGTCGCATTTTGATAAAAATAACTGGCATATCGAACATCACAGATTAGCCAGACAGCTTAGGCTTAAAGACTATTTTTCAAAGCCTAGAGATCCCTCGACTATTCTGAAAGATCAAGCGATTGGATGGGACACTATACCACCTCAACTTAAGAAAATACTTCCAAAATCCCAGTTTGACCCCCAATCCTTTAACCCGACCATCAAGACGTTTATGCGACTCCTCAACAATGAGGTATCCGCTGAAGTCCCTAAAAAACTGCCTACCAGAAATAACCTCCCTAAAGCAGAACGTTTGGCTCTACAAGAGCTATCTAAAAATGACAAACTCATCTTTCGACCTGCGGACAAGGGGGGAGCCCTGGTCCTCCATAGCAATATCCCATCTGAATAATGCTGTGTACACACGGTACAATCCAGCATGAGATTTTGACTATATAGTCAAAATCGTATGCAGATCACACAGGTTTTTTACCTTGCGATCCCGATGCGCGCTCCCTTGACAGCACAAATCGAAACTCAGATAGACAGGGCAGCAATGACTATATAGTGCAAATCAAATGTAGATGGCATGAATTGTATGTAAAAATTACAGATTTAGCAAAGATTGTATACTGTAGCACTCGAATCTTAAGTCGAATAGCAAGGGAATCTCACCGTGTGTACACACTATTAGACCTCCCATCTTAGTAAATAACCCTAATGGTGCATACACACAGTGAGATTTTGTAGGTTTTCGATTTTGACTATGCAATGTCCATTGAACTCCCCGGTGCCAGAACCATACAATTTTGACTATATTTGCTTGAGATATTGGACCTTTTCATACCCCCACTATCCACCCTCGCGATTTGTGCTGTCAAGAGAGCGCGCATCGGGATCGCAAGGTAAAAAACCTGTGTGATCTGCAAACGATTTTGACTATATAGTCAAAATCTCATGCTGGATTGTACCGTGTGTACACGTGTGTACTTTACATGTATTCCGCGTCAGCTCGCCACGTTTCGGGCTCGGTGGCTCGCTGCGCTCGCCACACTATATAAAATCAACTCCACTCCGAAGTGGATAGTGGGGGTATGAAAAGGTCGGAGGATGCGTTCCGCTGCGCTCGCCACGCTTCGGGGTGACGTGGACAGTGATGCTGTTTTAGGTGTTTTACCATATGAACTACTGAGATCTCATCTCATCTGCGATGCGATTTCACTCAGGGTGCAGTGAATAAATTAACTAAATTAACTACTGAGATCGCATCAAGGCACAAAAAGCCATGCGATGTGTGATGCGATTTCACTACGCAGAATAGCCCACTAAGCAAATAGCTTAGTGGGCGCCCTGGTAGGAAACAAGTACCATAATATATATATATATATATATATATATATATATATATTCATTCACACTCACCCTCCTTGCAGAAAGCTTGAAGAACTGGCACACACTGTAACAATCCAATAAAACGTGGTTTTATTCAAGGCATAAGAAAGTATACACACACGGCCCAACAACCGTTTCAACTGTTTGTCACAGTTTTCCTCAGGGGCTAAGACTGACAGGCAATTCCAGATATAAATAGACAGAAGAAATTGCGCCAAAATGGTTTTAAACCACAAGAGCATCACTAATTTGGTTAATGTCAATCAGTGTCAATTGTACAGGAATACACCCCTACTGGGGTAAATAATTTATGCATTTCTGAAGCTTCTGATAGGACAAGGAACCGCTCAGTCAGCGTGTTAGTATACAATGAATTCACCTTCAACAATGTCGCACCACATATAAAAGTCAAATAATTGCTGATAACAGAAAGAATCCTACAGCATCAAAGGGATAGTTAAAAAAGAATTTGAAACAATATCAACAATGACATAATGTATCCATGGTCATGTCAGTTTACTGCTGGCATTGACTTTTAAACATGAAAGAAAGCGCGTTTCGTATCTAACCGCACAAAGAAGCAAATAGGTACCTGTGTGTCAAGTGATGTGATAGCGCTGGGTCAGAGCCGGCATCGCTGTGTGTGTACTCACAGCCCGTCCGACTGGAGCACAGTGAGGGCGGGTGTCTGGATGCAAGTGTGCTGTAATGACAGCGTTGGCCCATCTACAGTTTGCACATCGTGCGGTCTGTGTGGGGGGTGATAGCACCGTGGCTTTATCAACGCATATGGTATGTAGTGAGGTTACTCACTTCATGTTACCATATGCGCATGGTATAGATAGGAATTAGGTGCGCACAAGGGGTGGGAGGGTGAATTGGCACACGGGACCATGTTGTTTCAATGGCAATGTCAGATCAGCATGATATAAAGCAACAAACACTCGGCGGTGTTAGAATATTAATACATAAGTAACCATACCAGAAACATAACAATACAATATAGAGAGATCTTTGCAACAGTAGCCACAGTACACACGGTGGAGTCTCAATCCCAGCTACTTGCATGGGAAGTCAAAAGTTCTAAATCGTCAGTAAACAGCAATCCAACAATAGAGTGGAGGTTTATAGATGATGGGCATAGTCAGCAACTGGACACACGGCGGTGTCACTGATGACCCAGATAGTGGGCGAAGGCCAGTGCAGTTCTTGTTCATGTACAGTATGGTAACAGTTAAGGTGTGTAAGGTAGCCAAGTGTTTGTAGTGAAATGTCGTGTCCCAGTCGGTAGTGTCCCAGTCGGTGTATCCACGAAAGTTCCCTTTGGAGAAGCAGTCTTTCTCTATCTCCCCCCCTGCGCAGAGGGGCAATGTGGTCCATTATAAAACATTTGATTTGTCCAACACGGTGATCCCAGTCTTTGTAGTGTCTAGCCACCGGGAGGTTTTTTAGGTCCAGTGTAGGATCCGAAGATGTTAAGCATTTTTTAGTTGATGAGCGATGCTGTCCAATTCGCTCTTTCAGCATCCTGGATGTTTTACTGATGTACAATAATTTACTGGGGCATTGTAATATGTGATCAAGTCGATGCGAGGAAAGTAGGTGCCAGTGTTGATTAATGACATTTCTAATGTGTCTTGAGGCCAAGGTAAAGGTACTGCAAAAGTTAAATTTTGGTTCATCAGTGCCAGGCTTGGTCTTGTGTCCTTCCAGTAGATTGGTGCGGTCAATAGATTCTAGTCTTAGGCATGCTTCCTCAATGTCTTTTCTGGGGTAGCCTCTTTCTAGAAAGCGTTCACTCATATTAGTGAGTGCTGTTTCTAGATCTTTAGGGTCTGATGTGATCCTTGCCACTCTCAAAAGTTGCGAGAATGGTAAACCTTTTTTGAGCTGTGCCGGGTGGAAACTTGAGGCATGAAGCAGGGTATTTTTGTCAGAGGTTTTAGCATAGATTTTGGTCTTGATTCTTAAACTTTCGATGCATATATTGACATCCAAGAAATTGATGTTGTTCTTACTGAAGTGCTGTTTCTAGATCTTTAGGGTCTGATGTGATCGTTGCCACTCTCAAAAGTTGCGAGAATGGTAAACCTTTTTTGAGCGGTGCCGGGTGGAAACTTGAGGCATGAAGCAGGGTATTTTTGTCAGAGGTTTTAGCATAGATTTTGGTCTTGATTCTTAAAATTTCGATGCATATATTGACATCCAAGAAATTGATGTTGTTCTTACTGAAGTTGCTACTGAAGCTTATGGTTCCTGGTAGACTGTTCAGATAGTCAACAAATTCCAGAAGCTGAGTCTCACTCCCCTGCCATAGGAAGAATAGGTCGTCTATGTAACGTACGTATGACGTGATGGGGGAAATTTACCAATATGAAAAACCTAGTTTTTCGTATTGGTATTTCCCCTACGACTGCATACGACTGTTTCAGTCGTATGCAAAGTCGTGTTCCGGAGGGGAATGTACAAAGCAGTCATATACGACTGCTTTGTAACCCACCGATGTCGTAGGAATTCGTATTAGCTGGCCATATATACGGCCGCTAATACGAATTCGTACAGGCAGTCTGCACGGATCAGTCAGATCCGTGCAGGCTGCAGTGTGTAAAAAAAATAGAAAAATTAAATAAATAAAAAAAAAAAAACAGCGTGGGGTCCCCCCCACAGCTGTAACCGGCACCAGGCTGAAAGAGCCGGGCCGGTAATTAAAAATCAGGGAACCCGACAAATAGGGGTTCCCCGATTTTTAACAACCAGCCCCAGGCTCCTGCTCTGGGGCTGGTTCCCAAAATACGGTGGACAAAATGAGTAGTGGTCCCCCGTATTTTAAGAACCAGCCCCAGGCAAAACCAGCCAGCAGGGTAATGCCACAGCCGGGGGGGAGACTTTTTATGCAAGTCCCCCCGGCCAAAGCATTCATCCCTACCGACTAGTCAGCCTGGCCAGGGGCCCTGGGGGAATGGGGACCCCCCAATAAAGGGGTCCCCCCCCTCCAGGACTTACCTGACCAGGCTGAAGCCTGGTGCTGTCCCCGATGCCCCTGGGCGATGGGCATCGGGCTGATTCAAGTGTAAAAAAAAGATTAAACTATTGTTTTTTACTGTGGCACTACAAGTGCCAGCAAGCCTCCCCAGCAAGCTGGGACTTGGAGATTCAAGTCCCAGCCTGCTGGGCATTAAAGGGCCCGCTGGCACTTGTAGTTCCACAGTTAAAAAAATAGTACACAAAACACACTGACACAAATTTTAAATAAAAGTTTAATACACACATCACACAGACACTGATACTTACCTATCTTGGTAGGTCGCTGGCTCCGGTGTCGGCGGCTCCGGGGTCGGCGTCCTGTCTGAAGAAAATCCATGGTGGACCTGTGGAAGGAAATCCTACTCACCAGGTCCTCCATGGATGGTCTTGTGTCTTCTGTCTTCTTTTCCAGGGCTTATTTCTTTATCTTCTTTCTTCAAGCTGCCGGGCTCCCGGGACTTTCAGAGCCTCAGAGATGTTTCCTCCTTGACGTCTGGACTAAGAATGAATTCTAGCCAATCAGGAGCCGACTTTACTGGCTCCTGATTGGCCGCTAGGGGGCTCCTGATTGGCTAGAATTCATTCTTAGTCCAGACGTCGAGGAGGAAACATCTCTGAAGCTCTGAAAGTCCCGGGAGCCCGGCAGCTTGAAGAAAGAAGAAAGAAGATAAAGAAATAAGCCCTGGAAAAGAAGACACAAGACACAAGACCATCCATGGAGGACCTGGTGAGTAGGATTTCCTTCCACAGGTCCACCATGGATTTTCTTCAGACAGGACGCCGACCCCGGAGCCGCCGACACCGGAGTTGCTGACACCGGAGCCAGCGACCTACCAAGATAGGTAAGTATCAGTGTGTGTGTGATGTGTGTATTAAACTTTTATTTAAAATTTGTGTCAGTGTGTTTTGTGTACTATTTTTTTTAACTGTGGAACTACAAGTGCCAGCGGGGCCTTTAATGCCCAGCAGGCTGGGACTTGTGGTTCTCCAAGTCCACGCTTGCTGGGGAGGCTTGCTGGCACTTGCAGTGCCGCTGTCACGATCCGAGCTGTCAGACAGACTTTCCTACCGGCTAAGTGCCTCCGCAGGTTCAGCTTGCGGTCCAGACGTCATCTCTGCCGGCCTCCTGTCTCCCAGTGACAGTCCCCAGTGCACGGCAATCCACCTGTCCGCCGCCATTGCTCCCAGTATCCAGCATGGTGTGCACAAACACACTTTCCCGCCATAGCAGACATGGGGGCTGCCATGTTCTTCCCAGTCACATGTCTGTACTGTCCAATCCTGTTGGTTCTGATCTCCCTGTCATACTTCCTCGGCCAATCCTGGCCACCCAGTGGGGATAAGTATGCTGGGAGCTCTCAGAACCATTGCTAGTGCTTCAGTTGTCTCCTGTGTATGGTCAGCTGTCCTTGTCTCCGTGCAAGTGTATTTCTCTGCTGGTGTTGTCTTCCATGCTGCAGTGTATTCCAGGTTATTCCATCTCCTGTTGAAGTCCAGGTTATTCCATCACCTGTGAGCCTGCCTCGTCAGCCCAGCGACCAAGCCTAGCTCCGGGACTCTGGTCCTCCGATGCTCCTGCATCATCCGCTTCCGATGTTTCATCGATAGTCCGATATTCCGGATTCCCAAGTCAAGCTTCCGTCCGTCATTCCGGACCTACAGTCAAGCTCCTACCTTCCGTCCGTCATTCCGGACCCACAGTCTCCATATCCGATATCCATCCGATGTTCCACCATCGATACCAGATCCATCTCATCTGTAAAGTATTGCAATCCGCATGAACTGTCATTTCTCCTGCATACTTTATTGCCTGTACCATTACAACCTTCTGCATAATAAATCTGGTTGTACTTTTACCTCTGACTGCTTATTGGCTCTGGGTGCACTGTCGCGCAGTCTATGCGCAAGGGTCCTCTCCAACCTCCCCGGTTCAGGTACCGGTCCAGGTCCCCACCAGAGGTCTCAGTCTTGTCGACTAAGCCCCCTGGTGTGACAGCCACAGTAAAAAACAATAGTTTAATCTTTTTTTTACACTTGAATCAGCCCGATGCCCACCGCTCAGGGGCATCGGGGACAGCACCAGGCTTCAGCCTGGTCAGGTAAGTCCTGGAGGGGGGGACCCCTTTATTGGGGGGTCCCCACTCCCCTAGGGCCCCTGGCCAGGCTGACTAGTCGGTAGGGATGAATGCTTTGGCCGGGGGAACTTGCATAAAAAGTCTCCCCCCGGCTGTGGCATTACCCTGCTGGCTGGTTTTGCCTGGGGCTGGTTCTTAAAATACGGGGGACCCCTACTCATTTTGTCCCCCGTATTTTGGGAACCAGCCCCAGAGCAGGAGCCTGGGGCTGGTTGTTAAAAAATAAAGGAATCCCCATTTGTCGGGTTCCCTGATTTTTAATTACTGGCTCCAGGCTCTGTCAGCCTGGTGCTGGTTTCGGCTGTGGGGGGGACCCCACGCCGTTTTTTTATTTATTTTATTTATTTTTACACCGCAGCCTGCACGGATCTGACTGATCCGTGCAGGCTAAATTGAGAATACGACAGGGAAATGGTGTTCTATTTTTCTGCCGTATTTTCGTGGACAAAAGCAGCCGTATTTTCTATACGGCTGCTTAGTAAATCAGGAACCACCATTCTTTTGAATGGTGATTTCTGTCGTATCCTAACGATGGTGTAGACATTCGTATTTGTAAATACAAATACGAATGTTCCATCCCTAGGACTACGAATTGTTGTATTTTGGGGATAGAAAATCCCAAAAATACAAATTCGTAAAAAAAAGGTGTATTTCTCCCTACGAATACACCTTTTTTCTATGAATCCATGGTACTCTTTACTTAGAAGGGCGCCCACGATTTTGATCGTGGGCATCGTTAGTAAAAAATCTCGGGCATCTCATTGAATGCACTAAAAAATCGGGTGCGATCAACCGACGAGATGCCCGAGATTTCCCATAGGGAACAATGTTAAATGTCTCAATTGACCCAATTTTCCTGTTCAATGCCTCAATTGACCCGATTTTTCCATAGGAAACAATGTTAAATGGGCCACAGAGGCCAAATAGGCACCCTGAAGTGTATAATGGCCACCCGAATTGTTAACGCCACCCCACGATCAACGTCAACCCGATGCGTGGCGAGCGCAGCGAGCCCGCGAGGGGCGGCGGTACGCGTCCTACGACTTTTTCATACCCCCACTATCCACGTCGGCGTGGAGTTGAGAATAGAAAGTGTGGCGAGCGCAGCGAGCCACCGAGCCCGAAGCGTGGCGAGCGCAGCGAGCCCTGCGAGGGTACGCGGACAGCTGTGAAGCCCGCGAGGGGACGAGGATACCTGTGAAGGTATCCGCGTCCCCTCGCGGGGCACGCTGCGCTCGCCACGCTTCGGGCTCGGTGGCTCGCTGCGCTCGCCACACTTTCTATTCTCAACTCCACGCCGACGTGGATAGTGGGGGTATGAAAAGGTCGTAGGACGCGTACCGCCGCCCCTCGCGGGCTCGCTGCGCTCGCCACGCTTCGGGTTGACGTTGATCGTGGGGTGGCGTTAACAATTCGGGTGGCCATTATTCACTTCAGGGTGCCTATTTGGCCTCTGTGGCCCATTTAACATTGTTTCCTATGGAAAAATTGGGTCAATTGAGGCATTGAACAGGAAAATTGGGTCAATTGAGACATTTAACATTGTTCCCTATGGGAAATCTCGGGCATCTCGTCCATTGAACAGGAAAATCGGGTCAATTGAGACATTTAACATTGTTCCCTATGGGAAATCTCGGGCATCTCGTCTGTCGCATCGCACCTGATTTTTTAGTGCATTCAATGCCCGAGATGGCCGAGATGGGCGCCCTTCTAAGTAAAGAGTACCGGTTTATGTTTGTATAAAGCACCCCATCTTGTAATCCTCATTCAAGCCCATCGGAGTAAGTGTTCCCAGTAGGTGTATCCACGAAAGTTCTCTTAGGAGAAGCAGTCTGTCTCTCATACTTGCCTACTTTCCGTTTCACCTCTCCGGGAGAACCCCGAAGAGACAACACGTCAGGGGGGCGGGAGCAAGGCTGACATCACTCCCCCCCCCATGCTGGAAAACTCTGTGATTCGCGGGCCGCGGAGAGGGGGCGGGGCTTAAATGATGCAAAATGCAGTGATCGTATCATTTTAGCCCCGCCCCCTCTCCGCGGACCTGCGATTTCAGGTAATTAAACCAGAGGGCAAGGGGAGAGCGGGGGCTATCTCCAGAATGCGAAAGATTTGCCCACCATCCCGGGGGACCGGGAGAAGGACCCGATTTCTGGGAGGCTCCTGGCCATTCCGGGAGGGTAGGCAAGCCTGCTGTCTCTATCTCCCCCCCTGCGCAGAGGGGCAATGTGGTCCATTATAAAACATTTGATTTGTCCAACAAGGTGATCACATTCTTTACTGTTGCAAAGATCTCTCTATATTTTATTGTTATGTTTCTGGTATGGTTACTTATGTGTTAATATTCTAACACCGCCGAGTGTTTGTTGCTTTATATCATGCTGATCTGACATTGCCATTGAAACAACATGGTCCCGTGTGCCAATTCACCCTCCCATCCCTTGTGCGCACCCAATCCCTATCTATGCCACGCACATACAGTATGGTAACATGAAGTGAGTAACCTCACTACATTTTTCTTTTTTTTATTAACAGTTTCTTATATAGCGCATACATATTCCACAGTGCTTTACAGAGCATAGTTATTAGCAAAAACACATAACGAATTACAGCACAAGACAAGTACATGGTTAATACGGATAGTTGCATCAGTGGACAGGACACTGAAGCAAGCATCAGGGTGGCAGAGGTTTATATATTCTAAGAAAGGCACATGAGGAGAGAGGGCCCTGCTCATGAGAGCTTACATTCTAAAAAGGGAGGGTTAGACAGACAGGGGTGACACAGAAGGGAAAGAGGTGAGCATAAACAGTAGGTTAGGATGAGAGATGGTCGGGTTTTATGCAGGAGGGTGGGAAGAGGTCAGCTTAGTCCTTGATATTTTAAGTCTAAAAAAGAGCTGGGTCATCCAGGAGTAGACAGCAGCGATACAGTTGGAGATATGAGTGAGGATAGAGGGAGAGTGGTCAGGAAAGGAGTGGTAGATTTCAGTGTTATCAGCATAGATGTGATAGTGGAAGTCGAGTGAGCAAATAAGCTCTCCCAGAGAGGACGTATATAGATAGAGAAGAAGAGGGCCAAGAATAAAATTTTGGGGGACACCTAAAATCAATGGAAGAGCAGGACAGGTGAAGTCATTAGAGGTACAGCTTGGCATTTTCAAAACTGACAGTGCAAATACAAGCATTAACAGTGATAGTAAAAGTTGTTTGCAGATCTTAAAATGATATTATGGTTGAATAGCCAGGAGTAGTATGTTGTGAGAATAAATTGAACTCACTCAAAGCAGTCTTTGGTTTTCTCAGTTGTTGCTTCTGTCCTTCTGTTTCACTTCAGTGTAACGCCAGTATAACACCACAGTTATATTTAAATTATGCCACACTTTAAAAATGATGCATTTCAAAACTATTATGCACACAGCTAAACCATGCACACAGCCTATTCGGCCACAGACTATGGCCCTTATTCTGATCGGTGCGGATATTCACGAATTCTTACGGTGCGGTCCGCACGCCACGCTGTGCGGCGGCGTGCGGGCATCGTCCGTAGAAACGCCCACGTGTCCTCCGCATTCGGACGGACTCACTCTTTAAGAACAGGGCGTGTGTACGGGCGACATACAAACCGTGCGTGTGCGGTGGAAACGTACAGATTCTTGCACGGTCTTCCCGCACAAGCACGGTCTTACCGCGTCAGAACGTACGGGAAGCTGTCTGTACGCCCCGATGCGGAGTATTTACGCACAATCCAACACTTTTGTACTGAGTACACACATCGATCACATGACCCACTTAGGCAATTAGGCAACCTCCAGAAAAAGGGATTGTTATCAATTTCAATCAATTAAATGCTCATCTATACTAACCCACATTCCTACTTCATTCATGACACACATTAACCCTTACAGCATGTGACCCTATCATACATCTATATACACTATGTACATTTTGCTTATTTTAAACATTTTAAACAACTTACACATATACTTTAGCATGTTAGGAAAAAACACTGACAACTTTGAACTTTAAATAAATATTTATTCACAAACAATAATAACAAAAAAGAAAATTAATTTTCAGCATCAATTATGTTTTCAATGAGGCTCATCATTTGCCGCATCAGGCCTCGTAGACGAAGGAGGGCCCCACGGCGACCCTCCTCTGCTTGGGCAGGCTCATCTGTGGAGGAAATTCAAATTTAAAAATGACTAATGATATTCATGCAAACATTTAACATAGTCAAACCTACATTTTAAACATGCATTCTGACAGGTGTGTGTGTATTTATATATATATATATATATATATATATATATCTCTATATATAAATATATATATATACACACATATCTAACTATATATATGAGACATACACCTATACATACATGCATACATACTACATGGAAAGCCTGATTTTGGCCCTCTACCCTTTACTCTGTAGAACACCTCACAGTCATACTGCTCCTTCTCAATCCAAACCCACCCATGACTAAACTCTGAGAAGCATGCCACGCGCTGCACCAATCACAATTCTGCAAACAAAGTTCAGTGTCTGTTATATGATGGAGCCTGGCAGGGGAGTTACACAACTCTCAGGAATGCTCAGTACATTTGTGCAATCAAGCATGGCTTGCCTGCTGATGGTCTGCTCCAGAAATCATTGTCATAATGCCAGTTAGGGGAAGCTGCAGCACTAACCCACTCCCATGCTCAAAAGCATTACTAAGACCAAATCCACACACAATTATGGTGCAAAACATACATGCAGACCGCAGGGGGTGGTTAGCTAGAGGAGGGCCCAGGGGCACTGACCACTTGTTACTCCAGTCTAAGCCACACCTGGCCATACTCCATTTATGCCAAACTGAATCTAGTTTACACAGATCAATCACCAGTAAACTCTACTCACCTATATGAGGCTACAGATTGTATGCAAGCAGCAGGGACATGTAACCCTTACATGAGCAAGTCATCACTTTCTTCCAGGATACAGATTAACTACACAGGTTCAGTGGCACTTAAAATCGACCTGACAGCCATTCGCACAACCTGTGTCATTAATATGTGTCCAGGATGAAAGGGATGGTTTGGCCACCCTATCTAACCCCAAAGTGTGTCTGTTGCTATCCAGTTTGTTTTATCACTTTATAGTATTGCAAAAAAACAATTGAATCACCAGTGCTACAAAGCAAATAGAAGATGACTAAAGGAATAATTAATCTTTATGTATACATACCACTTTCCTCCGCCTGCGCAACCTCACAGGCCTCCTCATCCTCCTCTTCAGCTGGTACCACCTCTTCCTCCACCAGCTCCTCCTCCTGTGGCACCATCTCTTCCTCCACAACCTCCTCCTCCTGTGGCACAATCTCTTTCTCCACAACCTCCTCCTCCTGTGGCACCACCTCCTCCTCCACAATCTCCTCCTCCTCTGGCACCACCTCCTCGCCCATCTCTGCAGTGCCCTCCTCCTGGGCCTGCTCCCGTGCCTGTCTTGCTCGATCACGGGCTGTGTTTGGGAAAAGTAAAAAAAGTGCCAATTAGTGGTAATTTGTATTAAGCCTTATCAACCTATAAATGTAAAGGTTATAAGTACAGATAATTGTACAGGCAAACAGCTCCTCAGTGGCCTTTACAAAACACAGCCTGTAACATGGCAGGTATGCTGTGACATTTGGGCCATTGTAAGCATCACAAGCATTAATCCTCCCCAATAACATATTTTATGGCCATTACAGGGTGTCAAACAGGAAGTAGCACTCATATATTGTATGCCATGTTTAACTCATGATCAGGCTGGTGACCTTAGTGGATTAAATAATGTCAGGTAAGCAATCATGTCCAAATCCACATTTACTGTTTAAATACTCACATCTAGCAATGCTGGCCCTTATTGATTGAAGCCTCTCTGGCTCCCTGCGCCGGAGGTCGGACCATCGCCGCTCCAGCTGAGCGATGGTCCGCCGCACCTGGGTGCGTGCGTATATCCTGCGGCGGGCCACCGTATAGGCAGAGCGTTTCTGCCTGTTTGTTATAAAGGGGCCCACCCCAGCCTGGTCTCCATAACGGAGACCAGTGTCCTCAGCTCTGCTGGCGAAAAAGGTGCTGCTCTGCCATAAGCCGCCATCTTAGCAATGGCACAAATCAAACAATCATGTGCTGTCATTGGTTGATCAGAGTGATATTTGGTATTAACTTTATTGTTCATTTTTACACTAACAGCGTGTATGCGCCCGAACAGACGGCTAACCCATTGCATCGCACACCCATCCTAAACAGTGTAAAATAAGATGGAAACACATTCTATCTAATCTATAACATTCACCAAACATGGGTATAAGCAACAGGTGAAATAGTGTGCTTCACTAGACACAAACACCTAACTCAACAAGCTAATTTATAATGAAAGCTATGCAGCAGAAACATAGCAAATAGTGGCAGACCTTTTCCCAAAATTAGGCCATGCTGCCATGTGTACACTTACCTTCTACTGGCCCCTACTACAGAGGTGGAATGAAAAGTAGCTAGCATCTAGCCTGAATTTGGAGTGCTTTCACATGTGATTTGGATGCTAGCACTGATTACTTGTGGCTAAGTGGTGGACTGGATTGACATATGGAATGGGTAGTGTCAGTTGTACTACATAGCAAACAAGTGCACAGTACAGAAGTACATTCAAATATACATTTCATGTCTGACCTCAGTTTTATTTGGTCATTGGTGTAGGAATCTGCATGTAGCTAATAAATCAGACTTACTGAGTTTGCCAGGTTTTTTGGAAATATTTTTCAACACGCACGGTTGACGCTGGCGTACGGGACACGGCCGTACGGAACGCAGGTTGCAGCTGATTAACGCCTATTACAGAAATAGTATTTAAAGTTGTCCTAGAAAGGCAAACACTTGTTGCAAACATGGCTGGCTCAGAGTCAGAGGAAGAGCAGGTGGTGCAGAATCTCTTGTCTCGCATGGAGGCCAACACCACCTATGTCCCCCTCAACCCAGAGCACCCAGATGGCCCATCAACATCAGGCCAATCAGCAGCTGGCCCATCCTCAGCATCAGCAGAATCATTGGGAACACAGCAGGTGGCTTCCCAACAGAGTAGCCAGCCCAGCACTTCAAGTACAGCAACCGGTGGACGTGCCCGTGGACGTGGCAGTGCCCGTGCCCGTGGCCGCAGTGGGGCAACAGAGGAACCAACCACAAGAAACATGGCATATGAACCGCGGGAGCTTGACATCCTGGTGACCCGGGCACGTGATTTAATAGAGTGCCCAGCGGTGAAGTTGACACACACAAGGAGATGGAAGATCTGGGAGGAGATAACGGCGGAGATTAATGCAGTGGCTCCACAAGTTCGTCAGACGGAGCACGTTAAGAAGAGGCAAGTACATGTGTGTTACATTTGAGTAGGACAAGTCCAGTAATGTTTACATTCAATATTAGATGGAGTTGGCCAATGGGTGTTCACGTTGCTTGGAGGCACAGACATGTTGGCCATGACATTGAATTGATAGTTATTGGAGGGTGACTGTTTTTGTATCTTCTAAGGGTTGGTTTGAAAAATGAATATAATGTAAGTTTGGTGTCAGTAGGCACATGTTGTATTATGTTTCATATAGCAATGGGTGCTACAGCAAACATGAGGAGTTACATGTATTAATATGTACACTTTGATTGCAGGTGGCACGACTTCAAAGGCAACCTGAAATTGACCCAGCGGTGGGAACACAGCCACACCTCTGGGGCTGGCCCCATGCCATCAAAGCTGGAGCTCACCCCCCTGGAAGAGATGGCCCAGTGCTGCATTGCAGTGGAGGAGGTCCGGGGGGTGAGTACTATAGACAGCGAGTCCCCAGCGGAAGTGATGGCTTCTACGCTTGAAGGTAATTATTTGCCAGCCCATAAGTAGATGTTTTAAATTTGGCATGGAATGTGTGGTAATTGGTAATTTCTCGTTCAACAGCATCCCCACCGCTTGGTCCAGATTCTCTTGAGGAGGTTGTGGAGTCTGTGCCACCTGGCCCCAGTAGCAGGCCCGTGCAGCAGCAGCCGGGATTGTCCGCGGCTGAATTGTCCATGTGGGGCCGTGTGCTGGATAGTATTGTGCAGCAGGGAGAGTCGGCATTCGAGCGGGTGCGTAGGGCCGAGGAGGTGCTGCAGGGTTTGACCACCAGCCAGCAGAGTATTGCTGCGAGCCTGCAGGCTATGAGTGCCAGCCAGCAAGCTATGAGTGCCAGCCACCAAGCTATTGCTGCTAGCCTGCAGGTGCTGGCTGATCAAGCCCTGCGGCAAAATGACCTCCTCCTCCGCCATAATGAACTTATGGTGGAGCTAGTTACCAGCAATAGGGCCCTAATGTCACCCGCTTCGGGTGCATTACCAACATCATCACTCCCTGCTGCCAGAGGGGGAAGATCATCCACCCCCTCACCAGCATGTGCTCCACATGAGCCACCATCTGACTGTGGCCGTGGACGAGGCCGAAGAGCTGCTGCACGTGGCAAGGAGCCTGCCAGGGGCAAACGTGCCCGCAAATGAACTTGTGTCCCCATTAATCTCCACCGTTATGTCTTCCCAAATCTTCCATTGAGCTGTGTGTGTCAGCATCCTGTGTCCAAATCCGTGCCCAGGGTCACCACTTTTGCCCGCGGTTCAAATGTCATGTTTGGTTCCCCTGTTGCCCTGTTTCGGCTACCATTACTGTGTGCTGTACTTGAAGTGTTGGTGCTGTACTTTTGTTGTGAATCCACCTGATGTGTTCCTAATGATTCTGCTGTGGCTATTTATTCTATATTATTTCTTTTTTGTCCTGTTATGGTCCCATTTGTTTTGTGATGTTTTTGAAATTTTTACCAAAGTTTCTTTAATAAATGTTATTTTGGCCCCACAAATGTCTGTATTAATTGATACATGCAGAAGTGCCATGTGTATTAGTATTATTAATATTAAGTTGTGTGCATTATTTGCAGTGTAAAAGTGTGTGACAAGTGCAGCATGTAATGTTCCCTTTAAGCTGCAATGCTTCCAATTGTAGCAGTGAGAAGCGTGTAATTAACAAGTAATGGGTAAAGTATGTGATTGTATTGGGTTCAGGTGACATTGGTTGAGGTGCGTCCGTCCTGATTAGGCGTTCCGATTGCCTAGCGCATGACCGAGTGGTGTCCGCAAAGCAAGAGTAGCCTTTTGGACACCGCACATTTCTTCCCTTTTTGTTCGCGTGCATTCGGCGTGCTGTCCGAATGCACGCCTACCAAAATATGTGTACTCCCCCGTGTCCGCCCATGTTTCTTCCGCCCAGTTTAGCCCACTTTGAAACTACGCCCCTGTGTCATTCCGCATGACGCCCATAACATACCCATATTGCCCGAGTGATTGCGGTGCACATTTCTGTACGGTATTAATGAGAACAAGTACGGAGACCATGCTTGGCACATGCGCGTCGCGTTCTCCACGCATGCGCAGACGGCTAAAAAACGCCATCCGAAAGAATTCGGAAAAGTACGCACCGATCAGAATAAGGGCCAATGTAATGAGCTTTAAATGCATCTGCACTCATTAATTGGACTTTCCCCACCCAATCCCAACCTCCCTACTACAATGAATAAAAGGGGCTTACATAAACATCCATGCATTCCAAGATAGCATGTGTCATTAAGAGTTATAAGATATTCCTCCCTTCACATAGGCAACTGAGATTTGCTTTTTAACTTGCAAAATGACTTCAAAGTGCCACCGTGTCTACAGACGCAGTGACAGAGGGACGATGTCTGCTGTCCCTGACAGCAGACATCTTCCCTCATTGCCCAGGGGGGGCAGCGATACCCCCCCCCCCCCCGTTCGGCGATCGCTGTGATTGGCTGTTCAATGTGAACAGCCAATTACAGCGTTTTCTGTGTACCGGCGAATAACGTTCGCCGGTGACACAGGGATCGGTGGTGATTGGTGCTGTAAAGTACAGCACCAATCACCACCGGGTGTAAGGGTGACACTGGTGTCACCCCACCTCACCCCACCGGCCCCCAAAAGGCTGTGATTGGTCCGTTGGACCGACGGACCAATCACAGCCATTACACCTCAAATGAGGTAACGGAGAAAGCCCTGCAGCCGCCATTCCGGTCAGGAACAGCGTGCAGAGCGGTCTCCGTGCCCATCTGTGCCCTATACTGACCTGATTGTTGGTGGCATCCGTGCTGCCAGCTCCTGGTGTGACTTCCTTGTGACTTCCTTGTGTTGCTGCTGCTGCAGCAGCGTCATTGTGGCAGAGATTTAAATTGTGTGCTATTATTTTGTGCTATAATTTTGTATCTGCTCCCCCCTGCTGCCCCCCTTTTGTGCTGATCACTATAAACTAAGTGATCAGCACCTTTTTTGGGGGTGCAGGTTTTTTTTTTTATATATACCCTGTCAGGTTGCACCCACAGTTGTGTGCCTGCTGCCCCTCACTGCTAATCAGTGTTGCATCACTGTGTTGCATCACAGTGTTGCATCACTGATCAGCAGTTTTTATTTTTTGGAGAGTGCTGTGGGGTTTTGTTTTTACACCCACGGTGCTTTTGTGGGTGTCCTGTGGCTGCTGAGCGCTGATCAGTGACGTACATCACTGATCAGCATTTTTGGCACAGGGTTGATCTAATTTTTTTTTTTTTGATCAAATTTCTGTTGCCTTTGAGTCATCAGCAGTTTTTTTTAATTTTTTTTTTTTGGAGAGTGCTGTGTTTTTTTTTTTTTAATTGTTTTTACACCCACGGTGCTTTTGTGGGTGTCCTGTGGCCGCTGAGCGCTGATCAGTGACGTACATCACTGAACAGCATTTTTGGCACAGGGTTGATCTAATTTTTTTTCAGCAGTTTTTTTTATTTGTTTATTTTTTTGGAGAGTGCTGTGGTTTTTTTTTTTAAATTGTTTTTACACCCACGTTGCTTTTGTGGGTGTCCTGTGGCCGCTGAGCGCTGATCAGTGACGTACATCACTGAACAGCATTTTTGGCACAGGATTGATATAATTTTTTTTCAGCAGTTTTTTTTAATTGTTTTTTTTTTTTTAGAGTGCTGTGGTTTTTTTTTTTTAAATTGTTTTTACACCCACGTTGCTTTTGTGGGTGTCCTGTGGCCGCTGAGCACTGATCAGTGACGTACATCACTGAACTGCATTTTTGGCACAGGGTTGATATAATTTTTTTTCTGCAGTTTTTTTTTAATTGTTTTTTTTTGGAGAGTGCTGTGGTTTATTTTTTTTTATTGTTTTTACACCCACGGTGCTTTTGTGGGTGTCCTGTGGCCGCTGAGCGCTGATCAGTGACGTACATCACTGAACAGCATTTTTGGCACAGGGTTGATATAATTTTTTTTCTGCAGTTTTTTTTTAATTGCTTTTTTTTTGGAGAGTGCTGTGGTTTTTTTTTTAAATTGTTTTTACACCCACGGTGCTTTTGTGGGTGTCCTGTGCCCGCTGAGCGCTGATCAGTGACGGACGTTACTGACCAACATCTGTGCTTTTTTTTTCTTTTAAACTTACACGTGTTAAAGCACTACATACACACTACATACCCCCCGTGTTGAAATAAAGTTTGTACCCCCCCTACACTATACACGTGTTGAAACACTACACTTAAAAATAATAAAAATGTCCCAATCATCGCAAAGACTGTTTTCAGCGGAGGAGGCATATGCCCTTCTTGCCTCTGACACTGACACAGCCAGTGAAGTAAGCGATGAATTGGCATTTGTCTTAAGCTCCTCTTCCTCCTCTAGTGATGAGGGACCCCCTCAAAGACGCCCCAGTAGAGCAGCTGAGACCCCCCCCCAATGATTGATCTCGTATGGACCCCACCACCAGACAATTTTGAGCCCCAGGTTCCTGAGTTTTTGGCCAACCCAGGAATCCAATTTGATAGTACAGGCCTCAAAGAAATTGACTTTTTCAAAGTCTTTTTCTCTGATGATTTTATAAATTTAATGGTGGACCAAAGTAATTTATATGCCCAGCAGTTTATTGCCCAAAACCCCACGTCATCATTTGCTAGGTGGACCCCTGTAGATGCAGTAGAGATGATGACGTTTTGGGGTCTGGTGTTACATATGGGCATAGTTAAAAAGCCAGAAATTAGGCAATATTGGAGTACAGATGTTCTGTACAGCACCCCACTTCATCGTATGGCCATGACCCGGACTCGTTTTGAGACGATCCTTAAATTTTTGCATTACAACGATAATGCCCACCCAGAGATGATCCCACCTTTGATCGGCTATTTAAAGTCAGGCCGGTCATTGATCATTTCAGCGCCAAATTTGCTGAGATGTACATCCCCCAAAAATTCATTTGTGTAGACGAGTCACTTATACATTTTAAAGGAAGGGTTAAATTCCGCCAGTACCTTCCCAATAAGAGGGCAAGGTATGGCATAAAAATGTATAAGCTGTGCGAAAGTACCTCAGGGTACACCCACAGGTTTAGGGTATATGAAGGGAAGGACACAAGAATTGAACCGCCAGAATGCCCCCCCTCCCTTGTAGGTGTTAGTGGAAAGATTGTCTGGGATTTAGTGCACCCCTTCCTGGATAAGGGTTATCACCTCTATGTGGATAACTTTTACACCAGCATCCCCCCTTTTAAGGCCCTTGGTTCAAGAGGTACAGCAGCTTGCGGTACTGTGCGCAAGAACCAAAAAGGCCTCCCAAAAACGCACGTTGCCCAATTACTGAGAAAGGGTGAAAGCAGGGGAATATGCACCGAAAATATGTTGTTGGTCAAATATAAGGACAAGAGGGATGTCCTTATACTGACAACAATTCACGGAGACAGTACCACCTCCGTCCCTGTACGAGGTACCAGTACCCACACCTCAAAACCTATTTGTATCCTTGATTACAATAAGTACATGGGCGGAGTGGATCTTTCAGATCAGGTACTGAAGCCGTACAGTGCCCTGTGGAAAACAAAAATCTGGTATAAGAAGCTGGCCGTGTATATCATCCAGATGGCACTGTATAACGCTTACGTACTATTCCGTTCTACCAGCCAGACGGGGACATTTATGCACTTTCAAGAGGAAGTCATAAAGGGCCTAATATTTGGGAACCAGCAGGCAGAGGGCCCCAGTACTTCTAGTACTGGCCCCAGTACTTCTAGTACTGGCCCCCGTATTGTATCAGGGCAGCATTTTCCTAACGAAATCCCCTCCACTGGAAAAAAGGGCAGGACACAAAAAAGGTGCAAAGTTTGCTATAAAAAGGGAATACGAAAGCAAACTATTTTCCACTGTGATACTTGCCCCGACAAACCCGGCCTATGTATGAAGGAGTGCTTTAAAATATACCACACATCTATGGATTATTAGGTTCATCATTTCACCGTGCTTCGGGGGTCTTGCTAATGCGACATAGCACCCACCATTCATTCACCCAGAATCTGTGCTGCAAAATCCAAATATGAGTCCTGCCATTTTTTGGTCACATATGAGGCATTGCCGTACTCGGGAGAAATTGGGGCACAGATTTTGGGGTGCTTTGTCTCCTTCATTCCTTGTGAAAATGAAAAATTTTGAGCCAGAACTGCATTTTTGTGTAAAAAATGTAATTTTTCATTTTCACAGCCCAGTTGTACCACAATTGGTGAAACCCCTGGGGGTTTGAAATGTACACTATACCCCTAGATGAATTCCCTGGGGGGTGTAGTTTGCAAAATGGGGTCACTTGTGGGGGGGTTCCACTGTATTGGTGCTTCGGGGGTCTTGCTAATGCGACATAGCACCCACCATTCATTCCACCAGAATCTGTGCGGCAAAATCCAAATATCACTCCTTCCCTTCTGAGTCCTGCCATGCACCCAAATGGTATTTTTTGGTCACATATGAGGCATTGCCGTACTCGGGAGAAATTGGGGCACAGATTTTGGGGTGCTTTGTCTCCTTCATTCCTTGTGAAAATGAAAAATTTTGAGCCAGAACTGCATTTTCGTGTAAAAAAATTTAATTTTTCATTTTCACAGCCCAGTTGTACCACAATTGGTGAAACCCCTGGGGGTTTGAAATGTACACTATACCCCTAGATGAATTCCCTGAGGGGTGTAGGTTGCAAAATGGGGTCACTTGTGGGGGGGTTCCACTGTATTGGTGCTTCGGGGGTCTTGCTAATGCGACATAGCACCCACCATTCATTCCACCAGAATCTGTGCGGCAAAATCCAAATATCACTCCTTCCCTTCTGAGTCCTGCCATGCACCCAAATGGTATTTTTTGGTCACATATGAGGCATTGCCGTACTCGGGAGAAATTGGGGCACAGATTTTGGGGTGCTTTGTCTCCTTCATTCCTTGTGAAAATGAAAAATTTTGAGCCAGAACTGCATTTTTGTGTAAAAAATTTAATTTTTCATTTTCACAGCCCAGTTGTACCACAATTGGTGAAACCCCTGGGGGTTTGAAATGTACACTATACCCCTAGATGAATTCCCTGGGGGGTGTAGTTTGCAAAATGGGGTCACTTGTGGGGGGGTTCCACTGTATTGGTGCTTCGGGGGTCTTGCTAATGCGACATAGCACCCACCATTCATTCCACCAGAATCTGTGCGGCAAAATCCAAATATCACTCCTTCCCTTCTGAGTCCTGCCATGCACCCAAATGGTATTTTTTGGTCACATATGAGGCATTGCCGTACTCGGGAGAAATTGGGGCACAGATTTTGGGGTGCTTTGTCTCCTTCATTCCTTGAGAAAATGAAAAATTTTGAGCCAGAACTGCATTTTTGAGTAAAAAAATGTAATTTTTCATTTTCACAGCCCAGTTGTACCACAATTGGTGAAACCCCTGGGGGTTTGAAATGTACACTATACCCCTAGATGAATTCCCTGAGGGGTGTAGTTTGCAAAATGGGGTCACTTGTGGGGGGGTTCCACTGTATTGGTGCTTCGGGGGTCTTGCTAATGCGACATAGCACCCACCATTCATTCCACCAGAATCTGTGCGGCAAAATCCAAATATCACTCCTTCCCTTCTGAGTCCTGCCATGCACCCAAATGGTATTTTTTGGTCACATATGAGGCATTGCCGTACTCGGGAGAAATTGGGGCACAGATTTTGGGGTGCTTTGTCTCCTTCATTCCTTGTGAAAATTAAAAAGTTTGAGCCAGAACTGCATTTTTGTGTAAAAAATGTAATTTTTCATTTTCACAGCCCAGTTGTACCACAATTGGTGAAACCCCTGGGGGTTTGAAATGTACACTATACCCCTAGATGAATTCCCTGGGGGGTGTAGTTTGCAAAATGGGGTCACTTGTGGGGGGGTTCCACTGTATTGGTGCTTCGGGGGTCTTGCTAATGCGACATAGCACCCACCATTCATTCCACCAGAATCTGTGCGGCAAAATCCAAATATCACTCCTTCCCTTCTGAGTCCTGCCATGCACCCAAATGGTATTTTTTGGTCACATATGAGGCATTGCCGTACTCGGGAGAAATTGGGGCACAGATTTTGGGGTGCTTTGTCTCCTTCATTCCTTGTGAAAATGAAAAATTTTGAGCCAGAACTGCATTTTTGAGTAAAAAAATTTAATTTTTCATTTTCACAGCCCAGTTGTACCACAATTGGTGAAACCCCTGGGGGTTTGAAATGTACACTATACCCCTAGATGAATTCCCTGAGGGGTGTAGTTTGCAAAATGGGGTCACTTGTGGGGGGGTTCCACTGTATTGGTGCTTCGGGGGTCTTGCTAATGCGACATAGCACCCACCATTCATTCCACCAGAATCTGTGCGGCAAAATCCAAATATCACTCCTTCCCTTCTGAGTCCTGCCATGCACCCAAATGGTATTTTTTGGTCACATATGAGGCATTGCCGTACTCGGGAGAAATTGGGGCACAGATTTTGGGGTGCTTTGTCTCCTTCATTCCTTGTGAAAATGAAAAATTTTGAGCCAGAACTGCATTTTTGTGTAAAAAATGTAATTTTTCATTTTCACAGCCCAGTTGTACCACAATTGGTGAAACCCCTGGGGGTTTGAAATGTACACTATACCCCTAGATGAATTCCCTGGGGGGTGTAGTTTGCAAAATGGGGTCACTTGTGGGGGGGTTCCACTGTATTGGTGCTTCGGGGGTCTTGCTAATGCGACATAGCACCCACCATTCATTCCACCAGAATCTGTGCGGCAAAATCCAAATATCACTCCTTCCCTTCTGAGTCCTGCCATGCACCCAAATGGTATTTTATGGTCACATATGAGGCATTGCCGTACTCGGGAGAAATTGGGGCACAGATTTTGGGGTGCTTTGTCTCCTTCATTCCTTGTGAAAATGAAAAATTTTGAGCCAGAACTGCATTTTTGTGTAAAAAATGTAATTTTTCATTTTCACAGCCCAGTTGTACCACAATTGGTGAAACCCCTGGGGGTTTGAAATGTACACTATACCCCTAGATGAATTCCCTGAGGGGTGTAGTTTGCAAAATGGGGTCACTTGTGGGGGGGTTCCACTGTATTGGTGCTTGGGGGGTCTTGCTAATGCGACATAGCACCCACCATTCATTCCACCAGAATCTGTGCGGCAAAATCCAAATATCACTCCTTCCCTTCTGAGTCCTGCCATGCACCCAAATGGTATTTTTTGGTCACATATGAGGCATTGCCGTACTCGGGAGAAATTGGGGCACAGATTTTGGGGTGCTTTGTCTCCTTCATTCCTTGTGAAAATGAAAAATTTTGAGCCAGAACTGCATTTTTGAGTAAAAAAATTTAATTTTTAATTTTCACAGCCCAGTTGTACCACAATTGGTGAAACCCCTGGGGGTTTGAAATGTACACTAGATGAATTCCCTGAGGGGTGTAGTTTGCAAAGTGGGGTCACTTGTGGGGGGGGGGTCCTAACTTTTAGCATCTTATGGTGCCTAAAAAATAATCTCATAAAAAGGAGGCTCCAAAATCAAGTAGGTGCTCCTTCTATTATGAAGCCTGTGGTTTGGTCAAAGTGCACACTAGGGCCACATATAGGATATTTATGAAAACAAAAGAATTGGGGGAATCAATTTTTAGTCACATTTCTCTAGTAAAATCTACTGTGTTCCTTAGAAAAATGTATTAAAATTGAAAATCTGCAAAAAAAATGAAATTTTCAAATTTCACCTACACTTTGTTTTAATTCCTGTGAAACACCTAAAGGGTTAACAAACTTCCAAAATGCTGTTTTGAATACTGTGAGGGGTGCAGTTTTTGAAATGGCATCATTTATGTTGGTGTCTCACAAGTCCCTCAAAGTCACATCAGAACTGAACTGGTCCCTAAAAAAATCAGTGTTTGAAATTTTCTTGAAAATTTGAGAATTTGCTATTCATATTTTAAGCCTCCTAGTGTCCAAAAAAATTAAAAGGAGGTTGAAATAATGATGGAAACATAAAGTAGACATATGGTCTATGTTAGTTATTAACTATTTTGAGTGGTATGATTATTTGTCTCACAAGCAGAAAATTTAACATTTTGCAAATTGCTAAATTTTCTATTTTTTTACGACATTTTGGTATTTTTCCCAAAAAAACACAGACTGTATCGACCAAAATTTACCACTAACTTGAAGTACAATGTGTCACGAGAAAACAATCTCAAAATCACTGGGATAAGTAAAAGCAAAAAAAAGTTATCCCCACTTAAGTGATACATGTCAGATTTGAAAAAAAGGGCTCTGTCAGGAAGGCAAAAACAGGCTGTGTTGGTAAGGGGTTAACAAAGCATTTAAATACATCCAGCACCTGAGGTTTAATAATCTGCAGCCCAGCCAGACCAAGTATGTAGAATGCTGGTTACCTATGACAATGTCAAATCAATCTAGGACAGAGGGTAGAATCATCTGCAGCCCAGCCAGACCAAGTATGTAGAATGCTGGTTACCTATGACAATATCAAATACATACCATATGTGTTGATAAAGCCACGGTGCTATCACCCCCCACACAGACCGCACAATGTGCAAACTGTAGACGGGCCAATGCTGTCACTACAGCACACTTGAACTGTGCGTCCAGACACCCGCCAGCACTGCGCTCTGGACGGACGTGCTGTGAGTACACATACAGCGATGCCGGCTCTGACCCAGCACTATCACATCACTTGACACACAGGTACCTATTTGCTTCTTTGTGCAGTTTGATACGAAACATGCTGGCTTTCATGTTTAAAAGTGAATGCCAGCAGTAAACTGACATGACCGCGGATACATTGTGTCATTGTTGATATTGTTTCAAATACTTCTTTCACTATCCCTTTGATCTATGTAAACTTATTCTGTAGGATTCTTTCTGTTTATTATTTGACTTTTATATGTGGTGCCATATTGTTGAAGGTGAATTCATTGTATACTAACACACTGACTGAGCGGTTCCTTGTCCTATCAGAGGCTTCAGAAGTGCATAAATTATTTACCCCCGTAGGGGTGTATTCCTGTACATTTGACACTGATTGACATTAACCAATCAGTGATGCTCTTGTGGTTTAAAACCATTTTGGCGCAATTTCTTCGGTCTATTTATATCTGGAATTGCCTGTCAGTCTTAGCCCCTGAGGAAAACTGTGACAAACAGTTGAAACAGCTGTTGGGCCGTGTGTGTGTGTATAATTTCTTTATGCCTTGAATAAAACTACATTGGATTGTTAGGGCTGTTTCACACAGTACGGTTCCTGCCGCACGGTGAAATCCCGTACGGCCAGGGAGCCGTGCCGCACTCAGCAGTTGTGAATGGACACTATTGTGTCCATTCACACGGGACGGCCACGGCCCGGCCGCACGGCTGCAGCCGGATCCCCCCACTGGAAGGGACGGCTGCCGGGCTGTGGCCATCCCTGCCATTATAAAATTCTGAGTGCGGCGCGGCTCCCTGACCGTACGGGATTTCACCGTGCGGCAGGAACCGTACTGTGTGAAACAGCCCTTACAGTGTGTGCCGGTTCTTCATGCTTTCTGCAAGGAGGATGAGTGTGAATATACTACTTCATTACAAGACTGTGCACCAAAACTAAGAGCCACATCTCTATTCTAAATATTGAAAACTGGGTGCTGTCTTACATGATTCATATTCTACACTCTACAAGACCTGCACTGTTTACAAGTGCTCAGAACAAAGATCTGATCACTACATCTGTGATTGCTACATTCGTCTACCTGAACACTTCATATATGTACTTTTTCCACCTCAGCAAACCAGTACACCACAATATCTGGATATCTGTCTCTGCCGAAAGACATCAGCTCCACACTACAATTCAGCTGCACAGATGCAGACAGAATTTTATTTGACGACACTGACACTCTATTGTTCAATCAGGATAGTCCGGAGGAACTATGTGCTGATCTACTTAAACTCAAGGAGGTAGAGCTACACTTGCATGGGCTGACATTATCACAATATTACAAAGACCAACTCATCCTGAGGGGCTTCCGTTTGCGCAACCAACCCACCCTGGGCAGGCACAATAATGATTTCTGCCTGAGGCGGTGTAACATTCTCAACAAATGCTCCCAGGATTTGATGTTACTTGTGATAGACCAAGCTGGGACTGATATGACTGAGATAAAAGCGGAAATCGCAGAGATCGAAAAGGGAGATCAGTTCAAAAGTGCACTGGCGCCAGGTTCAGATCTTCTGTCAAAACTTGAAACCGATGTGAATAAATACAGAACTGACCTACTTAAGTTTAAGAAGCAGAAGTACAAGGTAGTGAAACTGGACTACAAGGAAAACCGGGTATATCCTTGGTTCTCCAGGGTTGAGACCAGGTGCTTTAAACCACAATATAGAAGAGGTGGAGGAAGAAGACCGGTGGAAAGCTTCACAGACGTTGAAAGCCATTCCCAAACTTTGGCCAGCGACTCTGATAATACAGCACAGGGCCAACAGGAAGGCCCATATCTTGTTAGATCTCAAAGAAATATAAACCCTTCAAAAAACCCACTGTACCCACCCGTCAGGGTTGGAGGAAGAGGGGGAAGAAGACAAGGGCAGAGATAAAACTAGAGTCTGTTGTCTACAATCTCTCAGAACATATCCTCACACAGGCAGAAGAAAAACTACTTAAGCGGGGCCTCTCTTTTGTACCCACACTTAAACAAAATGAGTTTGACTGGCAGATCGATATGTATTAACTAAGTAGACTTTTTTTTTTAAAACTCCCTCCAATCCCTCAGCTGTGGCTACCCCTGAACAAAAGGCACTCACTCTCAAAAGAAAAAGTTGGTACTTATGTAATATCTGGACTCCCGTTTTTCTTATGAGACCGCGTCCCCTCGCGGGGCTCGCTGCGCTCGCCATGCTTCGGGCACGGTGGCTCGCTGCGCTCGCCACACTATATAAAATCAACTCCATGCGTAGTTGGATAGTAGGGGTATGAAAAAATGGGGTGCATTTAAAATGGGAGTCCAGATAATACATAAGTACCAAAAAGTTACTTTGATCCCCCGATGACCAACCCGGCTATACACACTTTTCTTCGTGTCCTAAAGAGAGATACTGTACCAATGGTCAAACAACAAAAGGTCTCATATCATAATCTTACCCTAGAAGAAAGGCAAGCAATCAAATCCCTCCAGGCTGACCCCAAACTAATTATTAGGGCAGCTGACAAAGGAGGTGCCATCGTCCTCCTTGATATCAACTATTATCGGGATGAAGCAAATGCACAACTAAATGATCCCATATGTTATCTCAAACTGACACATGATCCTACCTGGAAATACAAGCATGAAGTAGACAGCATAATTGATTTAGGGATCAACAACAGATACATCTCCGCTGAAGTGGCTGAGTTCCTCAAGCAAGAATATCCGAAGATGCCCATCCTTTACACACTCCCTAAGATCCACAAATCCCTGACTAGGCCCCATGGTAGACCAATTATCTCGGCCAGGGGATCCATCTGCCAACCACTATAACAGTTTGTTGATCTACATCTACAACCAGTGGTGAAAAATGTCAAGAGCTTTATAGCTGACACTACGGATTTCTTGAACAAACTGGGAGACAACACTGAAGTGGGAACCGATACCTTCCTTGTGACCCTTGACGTTTCAAGCCTCTATACTAACATCCCACATACAGAGGGGCTATGAGCATGCAGACACAAACTGTCCGGCAATCCCCTGTACACAGGACCACCCATCGAATACCTAATACTCATGATGGAAGTGATACTCAATAAAAATTACCTTTTATTTGAGAACCAGTTTTACCTTCAGAAGCGAGGGACCGCCATTGGCAGTAACATGGCTCCGGCCTATGCCAATCTGTTCATGGTGGTCTATGAAGTTTATCAAGGGAAACAACCTGTACAACAAACATATCGGGGGAAATTTACTAATATGGATTCGGTACTCTTTACTTAGAAGGGCGCCCATCTCGGCCATCTCGGGCATTGAATGCACTAAAAAATCAGGTGCGATGCGACAGACGAGATGCCCGAGATTTCCCATAGGGAACAATGTTAAATGTCTCAATTGACCCGATTTTCCTGTTCAATGCCTCAATTGACCCAATTTTTCCATAGGAAACAATGTTAAATGGGCCACAGAGGCCAAATAGGCACCCTGAAGTGAATAATGGCCACCCGAATTGTTAACGCCACCCCACGATCAACGTCAACCCGAAGCGTGGCGAGCGCAGCGGTACGCGTCCTACGACCTTTTCATACCCCCACTATCCATGTCGGCGTGGAGTTGAGAATAGAAAGTGTGGCGAGCGCAGCGAGCCACCGAACCCGAAGCGTGGCGAGCGCAGCGAGCCCCGCGAGGGGACGCGGATACCTTCACAGGTATCCGCGTCCCCTCGCGGGCTTCACAGCTGTCCGCGTACCCTCGCGGGGCTCGCTGCGCTCGCCACGCTTCGGGCTCGGTGGCTCGCTGCGCTCGCCACACTTTCTATTCTCAACTCCACGCCGACGTGGATAGTGGGGGTATGAAAAGGTCGTAGGACGCGTACCGCTGCGCTCGCCACGCATTGGGTTGACGTTGATCGTGGGGTGGCGTTAACAATTCGGGTGGCCATTATACACTTCAGGGTGCCTATTTGGCCTCTGTGGCCCATTTAACATTGTTTCCTATGGAAAAATCGGGTCAATTGAGGCATTGAACAGGAAAATTGGGTCAATTGAGACATTTAACATTGTTCCCTATGGGAAATCTCGGGCATCTCGTCGGTTGATCGCACCCGATTTTTTAGTGCATTCAATGCCCGAGATGCCCGAGATTTTTTACTAACGATGCCCACGATCAAAATCGTGGGCGCCCTTCTAAGTAAAGAGTACCCATAAACCATCCCCATTTCACTACAAACACTTGGCTACCTTACACACCTTAACTGTTACCATACATGAACAAAAACTGAACTGGCCTTCGCCCACTATCTGGGTCATCAGTGACACCGCCGTGCGTCCAGTTGCTGACTATGCCCATCATCTGTAAACCTCCACTCTATTGTTGGATTGCTGTTTACTGACGATTTAGAACTTTTGACTTCCCATGCAAGTAGCTGGGATTGAGACACCGCCATGTGTACTGTGGCTACTGTTGCAAAGATCTCTCTATATTTTATTGTTTTGTTTCTGGTATGGTTACTTATGTGTTAATATTCTAACAGCGCCGAGTGTTTGTTGCTTTATATCATGCTGATCTGACATTGCCATTGAAACAACATGGTCCCGTGTGCCAATTCACCCTCGGACCGTGTGCACCCAATCCCTATCTATGCCTGCACATATGGTAACATGAAGTGAGTAACCTCACTACATACCATATGCGTTGATAAAGCCACGGTGCTATCACCCCCCACACAGACCGCACAATGTGCAAACTGTAGACGGGCCAATGCTGTCACTACAGCACACTTGAACTGTGCGTCCAGACACCCGCCAGCACTGCGCTCTGGACGGACGTGCTGTGAGTACACATACAGCGATGCCGGCTCTGACCCAGCACTATCACATCACTTGACACACAGGTACCTATTTGCTTCTTTGTGCAGTTTGATACGAAACATGCTGGCTTTCATGTTTAAAAGTGAATGCCAGCAGTAAACTGACATGACCGCGGATACATTGTGTCATTGTTGATATTGTTTCAAATACTTCTTTCACTATCCCTTTGATCTATGTAAACTTATTCTGTAGGATTCTTTCTGTTTATTATTTGACTTTTATATGTGGTGCCATATTGTTGAAGGTGAATTCATTGTATACTAACACACTGACTGAGCGGTTCCTTGTCCTATCAGAGGCTTCAGAAGTGCATAAATTATTTACCCCCGTAGGGGTGTATTCCTGTACATTTGACACTGATTGACATTAACCAATCAGTGATGCTCTTGTGGTTTAAAACCATTTTGGCGCAATTTCTTCGGTCTATTTATATCTGGAATTGCCTGTCAGTCTTAGCCCCTGAGGAAAACTGTGACAAACAGTTGAAACAGCTGTTGGGCCGTGTGTGTGTGTATAATTTCTTTATGCCTTGAATAAAACTACATTGGATTGTTACAGTGTGTGCCGGTTCTTCATGCTTTCTGCAAGGAGGATGAGTGTGAATATACTACTTCATTACAAGACTGTGCACCACAACTAAGAGCCACATCTCTATTCTAAATATTGAAAACTGGGTGCTGTCTTACATGATTCATATTCTACACTCTACAAGACCTGCACTGTTTACAAGTGCTCAGAACAAAGATCTGATCACTACATCTGTGATTGCTACATTCGTCTACCTGAACACTTCATATATGTACTTTTTCCACCTCAGCAAACCAGTACACCACAATATCTGGATATCTGTCTCTGCCGAAAGACATCAGCTCCACACTACAATTCAGCTGCACAGATGCAGACAGAATTTTATTTGACGACACTGACACTCTATTGTTCAATCAGGATAGTCCGGAGGAACTATGTGCTGATCTACTTAAACTCAAGGAGGTAGAGCTACACTTGCATGGGCTGACATTATCACAATATTACAAAGACCAACTCATCCTGAGGGGCTTCCGTTTGCGCAACCAACCCACCCTGGGCAGGCACAATAATGATTTCTGCCTGAGGCGGTGTAACATTCTCAACAAATGCTCCCAGGATTTGATGTTACTTGTGATAGACCAAGCTGGGACTGATATGACTGAGATAAAAGCGGAAATCGCAGAGATCGAAAAGGGAGATCAGTTCAAAAGTGCACTGGCGCCAGGTTCAGATCTTCTGTCAAAACTTGAAACCGATGTGAATAAATACAGAACTGACCTACTTAAGTTTAAGAAGCAGAAGTACAAGGTAGTGAAACTGGACTACAAGGAAAACCGGGTATATCCTTGGTTCTCCAGGGTTGAGACCAGGTGCTTTAAACCACAATATAGAAGAGGTGGAGGAAGAAGACCGGTGGAAAGCTTCACAGACGTTGAAAGCCATTCCCAAACTTTGGCCAGCGACTCTGATAATACAGCACAGGGCCAACAGGAAGGCCCATATCTTGTTAGATCTCAAAGAAATATAAACCCTTCAAAAAACCCACTGTACCCACCCGTCAGGGTTGGAGGAAGAGGGGGAAGAAGACAAGGGCAGAGATAAAACTAGAGTCTGTTGTCTACAATCTCTCAGAACATATCCTCACACAGGCAGAAGAAAAACTACTTAAGCGGGGCCTCTCTTTTGTACCCACACTTAAACAAAATGAGTTTGACTGGCAGATCGATATGTATTAACTAAGTAGACTTTTTTTTTAAAACTCCCTCCAATCCCTCAGCTGTGGCTACCCCTGAACAAAAGGCACTCACTCTCAAAAGAAAAAGTTGGTACTTATGTAATATCTGGACTCCCGTTTTTCTTATGAGACCGCGTCCCCTCGCGGGGCTCGCTGCGCTCGCCATGCTTCGGGCACGGTGGCTCGCTGCGCTCGCCACACTATATAAAATCAACTCCATGCGTAGTTGGATAGTAGGGGTATGAAAAAATGGGGTGCATTTAAAATGGGAGTCCAGATAATACATAAGTACCAAAAAGTTACTTTGATCCCCCGATGACCAACCCGGCTATACACACTTTTCTTCGTGTCCTAAAGAGAGATACTGTACCAATGGTCAAACAACAAAAGGTCTCATATCATAATCTTACCCTAGAAGAAAGGCAAGCAATCAAATCCCTCCAGGCTGACCCCAAACTAATTATTAGGGCAGCTGACAAAGGAGGTGCCATCGTCCTCCTTGATATCAACTATTATCGGGATGAAGCAAATGCACAACTAAATGATCCCATATGTTATCTCAAACTGACACATGATCCTACCTGGAAATACAAGCATGAAGTAGACAGCATAATTGATTTAGGGATCAACAACAGATACATCTCCGCTGAAGTGGCTGAGTTCCTCAAGCAAGAATATCCGAAGATGCCCATCCTTTACACACTCCCTAAGATCCACAAATCCCTGACTAGGCCCCATGGTAGACCAATTATCTCGGCCAGGGGATCCATCTGCCAACCACTATAACAGTTTGTTGATCTACATCTACAACCAGTGGTGAAAAATGTCAAGAGCTTTATAGCTGACACTACGGATTTCTTGAACAAACTGGGAGACAACACTGAAGTGGGAACCGATACCTTCCTTGTGACCCTTGACGTTTCAAGCCTCTATACTAACATCCCACATACAGAGGGGCTATGAGCATGCAGACACAAACTGTCCGGCAATCCCCTGTACACAGGACCACCCATCGAATACCTAATACTCATGATGGAAGTGATACTCAATAAAAATTACCTTTTATTTGAGAACCAGTTTTACCTTCAGAAGCGAGGGACCGCCATTGGCAGTAACATGGCTCCGGCCTATGCCAATCTGTTCATGGTGGTCTATGAAGTTTATCAAGGGAAACAACCTGTACAACAAACATATCGGGGGAAATTTACTAATATGGATTCGGTACTCTTTACTTAGAAGGGCGCCCATCTCGGCCATCTCGGGCATTGAATGCACTAAAAAATCAGGTGCGATGCGACAGACGAGATGCCCGAGATTTCCCATAGGGAACAATGTTAAATGTCTCAATTGACCCGATTTTCCTGTTCAATGCCTCAATTGACCCAATTTTTCCATAGGAAACAATGTTAAATGGGCCACAGAGGCCAAATAGGCACCCTGAAGTGAATAATGGCCACCCGAATTGTTAACGCCACCCCACGATCAACGTCAACCCGAAGCGTGGCGAGCGCAGCGGTACGCGTCCTACGACCTTTTCATACCCCCACTATCCACGTCGGCGTGGAGTTGAGAATAGAAAGTGTGGCGAGCGCAGCGAGCCACCGAACCCGAAGCGTGGCGAGCGGACGCGGATACCTTCACAGGTATCCGCGTCCCCTCGCGGGCTTCACAGCTGTCCGCGTACCCTTGCGGGGCTCGCTGCGCTCGCCACGCTTCGGGCTCGGTGGCTCGCTGCGCTCGCCACACTTTCTATTCTCAACTCCACGCCGACGTGGATAGTGGGGGTATGAAAAGGTCGTAGGACGCGTACCGCTGCGCTCGCCACGCATCGGGTTGACGTTGATCGTGGGGTGGCGTTAACAATTCGGGTGGCCATTATACACTTCAGGGTGCCTATTTGGCCTCTGTGGCCCATTTAACATTGTTTCCTATGGAAAAATCGGGTCAATTGAGGCATTGAACAGGAAAATTGGGTCAATTGAGACATTTAACATTGTTCCCTATGGGAAATCTCGGGCATCTCGTCGGTTGATCGCACCCGATTTTTTAGTGCATTCAATGCCCGAGATGCCCGAGATTTTTTACTAACGATGCCCACGATCAAAATCGTGGGCGCCCTTCTAAGTAAAGAGTACCCATAAACCATCCCCATTTCACTACAAACACTTGGCTACCTTACACACCTTAACTGTTACCATACATGAACAAAAACTGAACTGGCCTTCGCCCACTATCTGGGTCATCAGTGACACCGCCGTGCGTCCAGTTGCTGACTATGCCCATCATCTGTAAACCTCCACTCTATTGTTGGATTGCTGTTTACTGACGATTTAGAACTTTTGACTTCCCATGCAAGTAGCTGGGATTGAGACACCGCCATGTGTACTGTGGCTACTGTTGCAAAGATCTCTCTATATTTTATTGTTTTGTTTCTGGTATGGTTACTTATGTGTTAATATTCTAACAGCGCCGAGTGTTTGTTGCTTTATATCATGCTGATCTGACATTGCCATTGAAACAACATGGTCCCGTGTGCCAATTCACCCTCGGACCGTGTGCACCCAATCCCTATCTATGCCTGCACATATGGTAACATGAAGTGAGTAACCTCACTACATACCATATGCGTTGATAAAGCCACGGTGCTATCACCCCCCACACAGACCGCACATTGTGCAAACTGTAGACTGGCACAACGCTGTCACTACAGCACACTTGAAACGGGGGGTGGGTAAAAGCCACAAACATAGTAAATGCATTGAAAAAGCCGGAAACCATGTAAAGTGTATTAAAAAAGCCGGAAATCATAGCAAATGCATTGAAAAAGCCGGAAACTAAGTAAATGTATTGAAAAAGCCGGAAATCATAGTAAATACATGTAAAGTATATTAGAAAAGCCGTAAATCATAGTAAATTCATTGAAAAAGCTGGAAACCATGTAAATTGTATTGGGTATGGATCATTGGATAGACAGCAAGTAGGTCGACACAACTAGGTCGACATGACTGAAGGTCAACATGCAGGAATGTTGACATGACTGAAGGTCGACGTGGGTGAGGTCGACATGTCATTAGGTCGATATAAGCATTAAACCATGTAAAGTGTATTAGAAAAAGCTGGAAATCATAGCTAATATATTGAAATAGCCAAACACCATGTAATGTGTATTAGAATAGCTGTAAATCATAGCAAATGATTTGAAAAAGCCAGAAACATAGTAAATGTATTGAAAAAGCATATGCATATGCAATCTATGGTAAATGGGCCCTGTTGTATTGAGCAGCAGCATGCTTCTTGTATATAACATTGGCTAGAGAAAAACAAATACGTTTATTGTATAGGGTCACGAACCTATGTCAGCTAATTTGCACAAATATCATCAAAATCCTACTGTAAGGTAAGGTCGCTGCCTTTTCCAGCTTTTTCAATGCATGTACTATGATTTCCGGCTTTTCTAATATACTTTACATTGTGGCCGACCTTTTTAATGCATGTACTTTGATTTCCGGCTTTTTCAATGCATGTACTGTGATTTCCGGCTTTTTCAATGCATGCTATATGATTTTCCGGCTTTTTCAATGCATGTACTGTGATTTCCGGCTTTTTCAATGCATGTACTGTGATTTCCGGCTTTTTCAATGCATGTAATATGATTTACGGCTTTTTCAATGCATGTACTGTGATTTCAGGCTTTTCTAATACACTTTACATGGTGGCCGACCTTTTTAATGCATGTACTTTGATTTCCGGCTTTTTCAATGCATGTACTGTGATTTCCGACTTTTTCAATGCATGTAATATGATTTACGGCTTTTTCAATGCATGTAATATGATTTACGGCTTTTTCAATGCATGTACTGTGATTTACGGCTTTTCTAATACACTTTACATGGTTTCTGTCATTTTCAATGCATGTACTGTGATTTCCGGCTTTTTCAATGCATGTAATATGATTTACGGCTTCTCTAATACACTTTGCATGGTTTCTGTCATTTTCAATGCATGTACTATGATTTCCGGCTTTTTCACTGCATTTACTATAATTTCCGGCTTTTCTAATACACTTTGCATGGTTTCAGTCTTTTGCAATGCATGTATTGTGATTTCCGGCTTTTTCAATGCATGTAATATGATTTACGACTTTTCTAATACACTTTGCATGGTTTCAGTCTTTTGCAATGCATGTATTATGATTTACGGATTTTCTAATATACTTTACATGTATTTACTATGATTTCCGGCCCTTTCAATACATTTACTATGATTTCCAGCTTTTTGAATGCAAATTACTATGATTTCCAGCTTTTCCTAATACACTTTACATAGTTTCCGGCTTTTTCAATGCATTTACTATGATTTCTGGCTTATCTAATACACTTTACATGGTTTTCCGGCTTTTTCAATGCATTTACTATGTTGGATTGTTACAGTGTGTGCCCGTTCTTCAAGCTTTCTGCAAGGAGGGTGAGTGTGAATATACTACTTCAAGACTGTGCACCACAACTAAGAGCCACATCTCTATTCTAAATATTAAAAACTGAGTGCTGTCTTACATGATTCATATATATATATATATATATATATATATATATATATATATATATGTAGACAGTGGATAAAGATAGCGGCGACTAATTGTTTAAAAAAGATTTAAAAAATGGTTAGTGATATAATGGTTAATGAAAAATGGTTAGTGATATAATGAGATAAAATCGCTTAACTTAAGGATGTAGTTGAAGGCTAGGATCACCCAACGCGTTTCGTCCTGTCAGACTTCATCAATGAAGTCTGACAGGACGAAACACGTTGTGTGATCCTAGCCTCCAACTACATCCTTAAGTTAAGCGATTTTATCTCATTATATTTATATTTATATATTTGTCTAATTATTGTCCACAGTGTTTTATTGAGAAATTGCTCCTTTTTATCCCTTTTGAAATAAATGTATTATTTTTATAAGAACACCTCTAAAATATTTTTTTATTCCAGATCACTAACCATTTTTTAAATCTTTTTTAAACAATTAGTCGCCGCTATCTTTATCCACTGTCTACATTTTCTCATGAGCAGCTTACCACTGCTCTTTTTTTAAAGACTGGCAGACACCCTTTATTAAGGGAATATTGTTTATTTATTGAAATTTGGGAAAACACAAGTGGCGCTTCTCATCCAATCTTCACATATATATATATATATATATATATATATATATATATATATATATATAAATGCAATGTTGGAGCAGCACTGCCGCACAAAAGTAAAGTTCACTGGGTGCTACAACCTGGTTCCAGAAATTCCTGGTTCCTCACATATAGACAGTGTTTGGTGGCACTCCCAATAATAACTCGGCAACAGTCAGGTAATAGGCAACGTTTCGAGGTCTTTAATACCTCGTCATCAGGTCAAAGAACAAGACAGGCTGTATAAATACATACATACCAATCAGTGTCAACCAGTGTCCCTCCTCCCGGTGTGGGTAACGACGGGCATCCATTTCCGCACATGTCATCAATGTGCGCTATCCCACGTCACCACGCACGAGCGCGTGCCGTACCGCGTCATCACGCACGGACTTATGTGCGGCATCACATCCCAGCAGCACCCGTTGCCAGGGCGATCTATAAACATACAATAAAACACATTAAAAAAAATACAAAAAGTTAAAAATAAGTACAAATCACTGCAGATAGAAGGAATAACATTGTAAGTAGCAAAAGTTGTTTGTCAAAAATAATAATACTAAACTTTTTGCTATATAACATGATAAAGGCAAATATTAAATGAAGTATCAAGGCTTTATAAAAAACATCTTAATTAAGAACTCATTGAGCCCTTTCTGGGCCAATTATAAAGTACTTTTTGCCCACGACAAAAGAACGTGGAGGCAGTCATGGAACAACAGGTACGGCAGCCCAGGCAACTGTAACACCCATTCTTCCTGGAAAGAAAAGTGTCACCACATACCTGACTGCTAGTCATACCTGAAACATCTGTATGTACAACCCAGTCAAAAATGTTATGGCCCTATTGATAACAAGGCATCAAACGTGTCATGGCCTGGACTTGCTGTGTTCCCGGCACTAACCTGGGTGAGCCAGTGGAGGGCGCAGGGAATCGGAAGCTGGGAGACTTGAGGTATCTGGAGCTCATGCACGGAGGGATGGAGAATGATGACCTGCCGGGGACACAGATGATTGGCTGAAACCTAAAACAGAGGCGTGGGGTCTAAGCCGACAGCGGTATTCACCAGTGACCCCCGCAAGGGGATATGGACTAAGCTGCAACTGCCGACCAGGTCGCGGCCCTGTGCCCAGGTTCCTCTGTGACTTTGGCAGGGTTTGATACGCTGGAGACTGGTAGAGCAATGATGCTATGGGGTACTTAAACCATCGATGGTGATCGATGGCACTGAATGCTTGGTAGCAACACAGAGGGCACAGAGGAATGTGGGTAGCAAGGTGTACACAGTATAGGGGACTGAGTACCGTGGTATGCGGCCTGGGAGCCGGTCGATGGTATTCGATGGTACTTTTTGATGCGGCCTGGGAGCCGGAGAGGTATACTCAGTGATGCGGCCTAGGAGCCAGAGGGGACTCAATGGGAATCGATGGTGATCACTGGGAATTGCTGGAGCGGCCTGGAAGCCGAGAGGTGACGGGCATGGGAATCCACTGGTATCCGGACGCTGAGAAGGTAACCTGGGCTGCACACAGAGAGCTGGATCACACAGCAAATGGAACTCGTGAAAGCTTCTGGCAGGAGTGGAATAACCAGGGATGCTGAGGATGTAACAGCGGACTCAGGTAAGCGGACCTCTGGAGCAAGTGGGGAGTCTTGAAAGGAGCTAGACGCTGGAGAACTCACAGGGGAAACTGATGAGTTGTTCAAGACAGGGAGGAGACTATGAAGCAGGCTTTTATCCAGGTGATTGGGGAATCAGACGCAGGCTTGGGGAATTAGCCGCGTCAGCAGCACACTGACCAGGAAGTGAGTTGGAGTTTACCTGGATCATGTGACCTGCAAACGGGACAGGGAACACACCTGGGGCCAAATGTAATAGGGTGAGAGTTTCAGAAAGTGAGAGATTATGGGAGAGTTTTCTCATTTTTTTTAAGCGGCAATCATTTACACTGCAAGACCAGGTTGATTTTGACATATAATTGATTGCTGCTTTAAAAAAAATGGGAAAACTCTCACAAAATCTCTCACTTTCTGAAATTCTCACCCTATTACATTCGGCCTCTGTAGTTCTAGGTGACACAGGGAATGACTTGAGAGCAGGAGACATTGCGCCAGGGGTTGCAGACTGTACCAGTAGCTGATCTGCGGAGCAGATTACACCAGCGTGCCGGTAAGGGGCGCAAGCGAGTGGCATGAGAACCGGGGTTCCTGACAGTACCCCCCCCCCCCTTTAAGGGTGGGCACCAAACACCCTTTGGGCCTGCTCGGATTGTCTTTGTGGAAAGCTGCGATCAAACGAGGGGCATGCACATCGGCAGCATTGATCCTGCTTCTATCTTCTGGTCCATAGCCTTTCCAATCGATGAGATACAGATGGGGCAGGTCCCATCTTGGCAGGGGATGGCGATGGCGATGCCAGCCGCCATCCCCCGCCAGCGCCATATCGATTGCGAGAAGGGGACGCGCGCACACGAGAGGCGCGAGCATCCCCTTCCGACGACGCTTCCAGACGCTCCCCCGGGTCACCGCCGGCTTGTCGGCGGTAACCCGGGGTCCCTGCCACCTGCCCGCACCCCCCCTAATCCTGTCCGTCTCCCTGAGGTGGAGACAGACAGGGTTCCCGTCGCCCCGCCGACGGAGATTGAGATGCGCAAGATTGAGATGGCTGGCCAGGCTGCTGGTAGATCGCCAGCGGTGACGTGCTGGCGATTCGCCAGCAAGGAAGAGGCCTGCCCCATCTGTATTGGATGCTTCCATATCGTCTGCGAGAATCCACTACTTTATTGACCTCGAATTCAACTCCTCGGTGGGTATAGACTCTGGGGAGCTCAGGAGAAGATCTTTGGAATCGGTTGAGGACAAGAGGTCGTAATAAAGATATGTGGAAGGAATTCTCGATTTTCAAGTAGGACGGTAGCTACGGGATTGATCATCTGAGTCACAGAGAATGGCCCGATGAACCGCGGAGCGAACTTCATGGAAGGGAATCTTAAGCGGAGATTTCGGGTAGAGAGCCATACTTTGTCTCTGGGTTTCAACAGGGGAACTGCTCTCCTTTTACGGTCTGCAAAGAACTTATATCTCTTTGAGGCTTTCTTGAGTGAGACATGGACATTCTTCCAAACTTGGGAGAAATGTTTGAGTGTGGAAGATACGGCAGGCACTTCCAGAGCTGGTAATGACTCCAAGACAGGTGGTCGAGGATGTTGACCATACACTACGTAGAAAGAAGAGTAGCCGGTAGCTGTATGGTATCTGCAATTATGGGCAAATTCTGCCCAGGGCAACAGACTAACCCAGTTATCCTGTGACGAGGAGACATACAGGTGGAGGAATGCTTCAAGGTCCTGGTTGACTCTCTCTGTTTGCACGTTGGACTGTCGGGTGGTACGCTGTGGAAAAGTTAAATTTTACTTTCAGGGCAGAACAGAGAGCTCTCCAAAAGCGGGCGACAAATTGCACTCCACGATCGGAGACAATTTCTGCAGGGAGTCCATGAATTCGGAAGATATGCTGAATGAATATCTGGGCGAGCTTGGGAGCCGAGGGAAGACCAGTCAGGGGAATGAAATGTGCCATTTTGGAGAAACAGTCTACCACCAACCAGATGATATTGCATTCTTGAGACTTTGGGAGCTCGGAAATGAAGTAATGGGTAATGGAAGAAGAGTACCTGCAGGGGACGACGATGGGCTTTATGCTGGGCACAGGTAGGACATGAGGCCACGAAATCCTGGACATCTTTTTTCATGTGAGGCCACCAATATGACCGGCGAATAATCTCTAGAGTCTTGAGAACTCCCGGATGACTGGAGAAGGGTGAAGCATGAGCCCAGGATAATAACTTTGGCTGGAGCTCTGGTGAGTAAATGCGCATGTGCATAAAGTGTTATGCACATGAGCAGCCACTTGGATGTGGTGAACTACTTGTTTGCCATCCTGTTAGCACCTAGCATTGTGGGTGGGGGGTGTGGAGGGCGGCGACGAGCTGCGCCCATGGGAACACCCAGAGTTTCATGGGCGTTCCCCATGAAAACACATCATGGTTATTTCCCTATGATGCAGGTGCGGGAGGGCAGGCAGCTGACGTCAGCAGATGTCAGCTGCCCGCCAGCTCCTTGCACAGGGCGCTCGCAGATGTAAGACACCAGAGAGGGGTCTTACATCTGCGAGCGCTGTAGAAATCATTTGATGGTCATCGAATGATTTTTCCCCCGCACGCAAGCTGCGAATGGATGTTTATCCAAAACGCTTCCAGCAGGGCTCTCCTACCTCCAAGTCTGTCTGTTGTTACCCAGTTTGTTTTATCACTGTCTACTATTGTAAAGCGCAACGGAATCTGCTGCGCTATATAAGAAACTGTAAATAAATAATAAAACATCCATCCACATGCATGTGGGGAGATTTGGCATGCGTGTGTGTGTGTGTGTGTGTGGGGGGGTGGTCTTCGTGAGGGTGGCAGACGGCATGAAAATGACAAGCAAAGCTGCAAATTTCGCAGCTTTATGTGTCAACCAGAATAAGGCCCTTTGTGTGTGCTTAATGAGCTTTTATTCGGAACACACTTGAGTGTTGAGTGATATGTTTAAATAGTTTCACATGTTAAATTCACCTAAAAAACATTTGAAATTCATATTTTCATATATATGTATGTCATTTAGGAATACGAATACATAGTAAATTTGGCAAAACCATTGAAGTGTATGGAGAGTTTATTCGATGGTGTATTCATCCATCCAAAATACAGCAATTCAGCGCAGAATACGACGCTAAACGCGGGAACGTCCTGATTTTTGGGGACGTTCCCGCGTCCCTCCCGCGGCTGGCAGTGTCTTGCTGGGGGGGCAGTTGGGAGTCCCCCCCAATCTCACAGAATAGACGCTGTGCGCATGCGCACAGTGTCTATTCGCGACCGAAACGAGGGCACGGCCTAATTTGCATAAGCCATGCCCTCATTTGCATATGCTATGCCCCCTTTTCGGGCGCTTGCGCGGGTCCCTATTCTAAACGGCAGAAAGTTGGGAGATATGCGACAGATTGTAAATTTGCCGGCACCGGGTTCCTGACATATTTGACATGGAATGGGTGCATTTGTACCCATTCAGTCTTCGTATATATCTCCCAAAGTATCTGTAAATTGGTACAAAACTTAATCATGCAGATTACCAGAAGTTAAATCGATAGTCAGTAAAATAAAATATACTGAAACATCAAATTTATGTACAAATCTATATTTTGTTGTTTTAAAAAAGTCCAAATATCATGTTTAAACTTAAATACCAGTTATCACAATTCTAGTGGTAGATCCCAATCACTACTCCTCCCTTTTCATCTCCTCCCACATACATCTTCTGTTTCTCTGCCTAGTTGTAATCCTCCTGCTACTGAGAAACAGAAACGTCTCTTTCAGAAACCTGCAGGGTAAAGAGTTTCTAAAAAAAAGGAAAAGAATGGAAGTGAGTGAGCAAAAAGGGTAAGTTGGATTATTATTATATTATAGTTTTAAAGGCAAGTAGGGCAAGTCTGGAAGAACATCTGGTACATAGAAGGGACAATATCACTATATTATTCTATGTATTATTTTTTTTCAATGCAGCTACAGTATGAATAATTCAATTGAGCAGCATGGCTCATTCCCTGTAATGCCATTTGAGTAGTGACTCGAGAGCCGAGTCACTGTCTCAACACGCTGAGCTGAGCCGTGTGTCTCAACTTATTCCAACGAATCATCTTGCCCATGACTAGCGTGTATGCCTTTTCATTCATCTCTGACTCTTATATTTGTTTTTATCCCTGCGATCACACTCTTCCTCCTGTCTTTGTTAGGATGTTGGAGCCTTCATTACACCTCCCTGACATTCACTTACAGAGTTTATCTGAGCTGGAGAGATTCCGGCTGCAGGAGATTGCCCTGTATATTCTTCAGGAGAGAGGACTCTGTTCTGACATAAAACCTGGTGAGTTATTGCTCAGTGATACTCTACTAAATGCAAACAGCTTATAAAGCCATGATTGTTACATCACACCACATAAACAAGGGACACTTCTACTGTACAGGTAGAATTAGCATTGTTTACAAAATGCAAATATGCTGGCCACAAAATAAAGTTATGTGACACTGCATGGTTAGAACGGGGGAAGGGGCACTTTCTCAGACTGAGAGGAAATGATCTGTTTATTTTGGGATTCCCTCTGGAATCTGCTGCCTTCAAGCAGAGACCACAGCATGTTCTTTATTATCTGTGTCCTTCCTTCTCTTGTTTTACTGTCATTGACTTGTTTTCTGATGGCCGCATAATGACTGTCTTATTATTGCAGGGTATCAAAAGTCAAGGAAAACTGTCAAGCGCAAGCAGGAGCGAAGAGGTATATACATATAGGGGGGCATTTTATAACACATTATTGCACATTTCACAATATTTTAAGGGTGACACATTGTGAAAACGCTGTTTGGCAGGTGGACATTTTCAGATGTCATGTTCTTGCAGCATCAGTTTTCATTTTCTGTTCCCTTTATTACAGGTTTGCTTATTACATTGATGGTTTAAAATGGAATAGTTTTCAAGTAATGGAGTACAAATAAGCAGATAGTAGGGCTGCATACATAAGAGAAGAAACCATACTACAATATGTTAATCACAGTGGCTTTCATTAGGGCTAAATGGCACAAATGGTTAACTGGTTCATCAGGAGGGACGGAGGAATCCTTGCCATCTGTGGTCATTACAGATATAACATTTCATTGTAATGGAGGTGGGAAAGCAGAATAAGGGGCACCTGTTCTCTGTTCTCCCCATTGCAAAATGAATATGTATTTTAGCCACAACCTTAGTTATTATGGGGATATGGGCCTTTCATCTATTTAGCAAAAGCAACCCATGCTGCTATATGGATGTCACCATACACCAGTTCTGCAACTAGACATTTTAGCACCCTGTGCCAAGTAGGGAATTGTCCCCCCCATACTTAAAACAGGGACAGAGTCATTCAGGGATTTAGGGCTGCCACTAGAAATTTTGGGGCCCAGGACTGACCAAAGAGACAGCTGCCCCCCCCCCCTAAAAAAAAGATTAAGCTTGCCACCACGTTCTTGCCGGCAGTGCTTCATCACTGGGATTCATGTACATACCTTTCACATCAACAGTATATTGTGTATACACACACATATACATCACAACAGCACTTTTATACTGTTTACACCCCCTACAGATACACATACCTCCACACCAAATACATATATACATCCCTCCTGTACATACAAATAGCCTCCAATATACATATATACACCCCTCCTGTATATACAAATTGCCTCCAATATACATATATACACCCCTCCTGTACATGCATATACCCCCATAAGAATATATACACATGCACCCTAATATACTCCCTCCTGTACATGCGCCTACCCCTCCCTATATAGTTTCCTGTACAATAGTGACCACTCCTGTATTATATAATTTATTTATTTACAGTTTCTTATATAGCGCAGCAGATTCCGTTGTGCTTTATAATATATATATATATATATATATATATATATATATATAGATAGTCCCGATATGGCAGCCCACTCACTCAAAAGTTCAACGAGTCCTGGTGCCTCCACCTGTTGTCCCCACTGCGAAGGACACAATATTTAGATGCTTGTATGTGCGGCACGCAGGAAACAAATGAAAGGAACTGCTATCTTCCAGACACACCTGAGTGACGTCGGAAGCCGTTCGTCTCCATAGCAGCAGGCGTACACAACAGCGTCATAAAGCATTCACAATGTTTAACCAGCAATCCAAAAATATAATTTATATATTATATATAATATATTTATTAATGATATTTTTGGATTGCTGGTTAAACATTGTGAATGCATCATGACGCTGTTGTTACAAAGTTTTTAATGTGTGTTTTCTTGTATTTGTATATGTATTCTTTTGCAGTCCTGACTGTTGTACCACAGGGATGACAAGCTGTTATGGAGGAGGGTACGTTTGCATGCTCTTACCGATTGGCTGTTAGACTAGTGGGTGTGCTGGTAGGAGGCAAATTGTGTACGCCCGCTGCTATGGAGACGGACGGCTTCCGATGACGTCACTCAGGTGTGTCTGGAAGCTGATTTCCGGCCTGGCAGGTGGGTGGACCTTTCACCATGTGGGGGGATATAAGGTGAGCCTTGTGCTTCTTTTTTTGATATCGCCTGAAGACGATGTAATAAACATCGAAATGCTGCAAACTAGCCGTTTCTCAACGTATCATTTGTTTCCTGCGTGCCGCACATACAAGCATATATATATATGGCTGAGCAATATATGGCTGAGCAATATATTGCTCAGTTTCTCCTTTTCATCAGCGACCAGAGATGGTCGCTGATGAAAAAGAAACTGCCAGGGGGAGCCCGGCAGCGGTAATCAGCTGGTCGCAGGAGCATGTTCCTGCGACCAGCGATCACTACAGGGGTAAAAACGGGAGTGCGCACCTGGCAATATATCGGCGGTGCACACTCCCATCGTGGGCAATCTGGTCGCTTAGCGACCATATTTCCCGCGATATTACACAAAATCACCCCCGTGTGTACGCACCTTCAGACACTTACCTAAATAGACAAGAGAGTACCCATGTGAGCGTGTCCAGCATCCCCCGGCACGATCCACAGCGGCGCCGCAGCCGTGATGTCATCAAACACTGCCTACTCCTTTCCGACTGTGTCCATTGCCATGGGGGGGCGGCAACGCTTGAAAAGAAAAACATAGAGAAGTGAGACTTCTGTCCAGCAGCTTTGTAAACAGCATATGAGAGACCAAAAAACATATTGGAAAGAGAAGGGACACAGAGGAATAAATTATGCTAGTTCAGATCTCATGTGAATAGAATGCAATATGACATAACTTGATGAAGAGAGTAAAACATGAACCAATGCAAAAAATAAGGGTAATAATTAGCAGATTAGCAAAAAAATGAATTAACAAGCAGTAGATCAGGAAAAGACCCACTCAAAAATCATGCTGAGATGGACATGATCAAAAGGGGTCAGAGAAAGCAATTCAGTGAGAGATATTCATTTAACCCAAACGGGTGTATTGTGTTCAAATTGAAAATCCATCTTGCTTACAATTGGAGCAATTGCTTAACTGTGTCTTTGATATATATATATCAACAGAAGAACGATACCCAGCGCATTAAGTCCAATGTCCAATAAGTCCCACAATGTGTGCTGCTCCACTTGTCGGATCCACCACGAATCCACAAAGGAATGCTTGCAAAAAGAAGGTAAATGAAGCGCACAGTCAGTAATATATATAACACAATTTTACTTATAAAATACTGACGTACATTAAAGGGTAAAAACAGCAATGCTTGCCAGGGAGTAGACGGGCAGTGCGGCAGGACGGTCAGAATGGAAACAGCCGTAGGCGGTGATCAGTCGCCGGCAGGAACCTCATCAAACAACCACTCACTCGGATCCACTCCTTCAGATTGACATGGACTGCAAAGACGCCACAGCGTCGGGATCACTGGAAGCCACGCCCAACATGTTTCGTCACAGGTTCGGACCCCCTGACGAAGTCCAAACCTGTGACGAAACGTGTTGGGCGTGGCTTCCAGTGATCCCGACGCTGTGGCGTCTTTGCAGTCCATGTCGATCTGAAGGAGTGGATCCGAGTGAGCGGTTGTTTGATGAGGTTCCTGCCGGCGACTGATCACCGCCTACGGCTGTTTCCATTCTGACCGTCCTGCCGCACTGCCCGTCTACTCCCTGGCAAGCATTGCTGTTTTTACCCTTTAATGTACGTCAGTATTTTATAAGTAAAATTGTGTTATATATATATTATATATATATATTACTGACTGTGCGCTTCATTTACCTTCTTTTTGCATATATATATTTATTATTTATTATTTAATTGCAGTTTCTTATATAGCGCAGCAGATTCCGTTGCGCTTTACAATAGTAGACAGTGATAAGGCAAACTGGGTAACAACAGACAGACTTGGTGGTTAGAGGGCCCTGCTGCAAGCTTACAATCTATTAGGTATATAGGAGGGAAACACAAGGACAGGCATCAGTAATAGCATAGCAGTCCCAACAAGTTACAAGTCCAGAAGGGAAGCTATATAATACATAAGTGCCTCAGAGGGTTATGCATATATATATATATATATATATATGCAATTTTTGGCCTGCTGCGACTGGTTTACTTCATCTATACTAAGTCCAATGAGTGCCACCCATCCACCTGTACTATATATAAATATATATATATATCTACAATAGTGTCATCAGCGCCCAATTATGTAATGTCCCCTCAATTGCAAATCACATAGAAAATATATAGTAAAAAATACACTTTTGTTTTTTTATTGTTGGAATAATTCTTGTTTATTTTTTGGTACTTGTTTCCTAGCACGGCGCCCACTAAGCTATTTGCTCAGTGGACTATTCTGCGTAGTGAAATCGCATTGCATGGGCCATTTTAGTTGATGCGATTTTCCTATGTAATTTATTCACTGCTCTCTCAGCCCCAGGCCATCGCATCTGCCTCAAAATTGCATGCGATCGCATGTGATTTTATAGGGTGTGTGATGGTATACAATAATTTGATTGTATGTCCCAAAAAATAGGTTTAACGCACCCCCACTATCCACGCCACCCCGAAGCGTGGCGAGTGGCAGCAGAACACCTCCTCCACTTTTTCATTACCCCACTATCCACGTCGGCGTGGAGTTGATTTTATATAGTGTGGCTAGCGCAGCGAGCCCGAAGCGTGGCGAGCAGACACGGAATACATGTAAAGTAATCCGCGTCCCCTCGTGGGGCTCGCCACGCTTCGGGCTCGGTGGCTTGCTGCGCTCGCCACACTATATAAAATCTACTCCACACCGATGTGGATAGTGGGGTAATGAAAAAGTCAGAGGACGCGTTCCGCCGACCCTCGCGGGGCTCGCTGCGCTCGCCACGCTTGAGGGGGGCGTGGATAAAGGGGGGTGCGTTAAATCTATTTTTGGGACATACAATCATTATTGTATACCTAATGTCATGGCATCGCACACCCTATAAAATCGCATGCAATTTTGCTGGACATGCGGGACATGCTATGCAATGCGATGCGATATTGTGGTGTAAAATGAGAAAAATAAAACATGAAAAAATCGCATTGCGTCGATGCGATGCGATTTCCCTTCGGTGCTGTACGTAGAAAATCTGGGCGCCTTGCTAGGAAATAAGTACCTATTTTTTTAAGTTAGGACCACTACCCTACGCATTTCGTCCCATTCAGGGACTTCATCAGGGGTGTGTGATCTCCAAATTATCTAGGCCTTGTAAGTCTGAAAGGATTGTAGTCTTGGTATAGTGTATTAATAATTCAATGCTGGTGGCAAAAGGAGAAGAAATGGATTTGCCCACAAATACTGTAGTCTCACTCCTAATGGTGGAGGAATAGTGAGTACATGCCTTCAATTATTTAGACAATGAATACATTGGACCTCCGTAGATGGAATGGTGTCCACATTAGGAAAAAGAGTCAATGTCCTACAGGATTTTTTTGGGAAATGAAAATACAGCTGTTATTGAAGCGTTATATTGTAGAAGGTACATACCAATCCTCTGTAGTGTGTATCCTCCTAGGTGTCCAGCCAGCAATCTTGAAGACCAGTTTCAGACTGGCGAATTTGACAGAACCAGGCACAGATCAGTGAGATCTGTGCCTGGTTCTGTGCACAAAAATGTGTAAAAATGAAAATAACCAGACCCGGACACATTGAGCCGGTCCTGGTTCCCCAAATATAGGGGGTGGGGAGAATCATAGGGATCCCCCATATTTAAGAAAACAGCATCAGGCTCCAACAGCCAGTGGTGTCATGCCACAGCCGGGGGACACTTTTTATACAAGGTCCGTCAGTCGTATCATGAGCACCATGACTGATGTTGGACTTCTACCTTTCTGGGTGTGTGTGTCCATGGGGGAGTCAGAACCCTCCCATTAAAGAAGGTTCCCCATCCAGGGCTGATCTATGGAAAAAGAAAAGAAAATTAAAAATAATGTGGAAATAACAGACAAACACACCCAGAAAGGTAGAAGTTTAATAATCCCACCAGCCACGGTGCTTATGGTACGCCCGGGGGACCTTGTAAAAAAAGTGTCCCCCCGGCTGTGGCATGACACTGATGGCTGTTGGTGCCCGGTGCTGGTTCCAGTATACATGGGACCCCCAGTTTTTTTGTGCCCTGTGTTTTTGGGAACCAGGACCGGTCTTAGAGCCTGGTGCTGGTTTCTTAAGTACTGGGGATCCCTATGACCCCCCCCCCCCTCCCACTACTAGGATTGGCTCAATGAGTCCAGGCTGGTTTTGCTGGGGGGGGGGGACCCCACGCCATTTATTTTTTAAATTTTCACTTTTACACATTTGCACAGAACCATGCACAGATCTCACTGATCCGTGCATGGTTCTGTCAAATTTGCCAGTCTGAAACTGGTCTATTGTGTGTGCAAATTTTGGTAATGTTTACCAAAAAGCGCACCCTATTACATTTGCAAATTATGTACTTTATAATGGGAAAACATTTGGAAACATTTTGAAGTGTGAAAAAACCAGATAGGCCAAAATGTGCGAATTCTGTTGCAAAAAGTACCAATTCGCAATTTTCGCATCCTATTACATGTGTGAATTACTACACAAAACAGGCAAATTAGTTTTTTTATTTTTTTAATTTACTAAAAGTCTCACAAGTCATAAAATGTAATCCTATGATGTTAGCAGTGGCGTAGCTACTGTAAGGCAGACCCCTCCGCCGCTTGGGGGAGCAAGCGTCAGCGGGGTCTGTGTGGGCGCCGGCACCTGCCTGGCGGAATGACATTGGACATTGCCCGCTGGCTAAGCTGACACAGGAGAAGAGTCCTGTCAGCGCCAGCGGGGTCTCTCTGTGTGTGCGCCGGCACCCGCCCGATGGAATGACACTGGGCTGTGCTGCGCTGTGGCTGCCCGCTGGCTATGCTGACACAGGAGGAGAGTCCTGTCAGCGCCAGCGGGGTCTGTGTGTGGGCGCCGGTGCATTGACATTAGGTGGCCCATTGGACCCCACCCCTTCAATCGCGGCTCCGCCTTCACTCTCCTCCACCCGGCGGGAACTTCAAGCAGACTGCGCCCCCCTAAACCAGCGAGCAACTTCAGGAAGACTGCGTCAACCCCCCACCCCAAAAGCAAAGACGCTCAGCAGGACCATGAAAGGGAGGTGTAATTACATGTTACATAGTTACATAGTTACATAGTAGGTAAGGCTGAAAAAAGACTTGTGTCCATCTAGTTCAACCTGGTATAGATATCCATTGCTGATTTGGTAGGTTCTGATATTTTACAGACAGATTATATTTCTTATTTGTACCCATGGATGTTTTTCTCCAGTAAATGTTTGTCCAACTTTGCCTTGAACGCATTTAATGAGCCAGCCGTTACCACCTCTCTGGGAAGAGAGTTCCAGAGTTTGACTGTTCTGACCGTAAAGAAATTCTTTCTACTAGCTGAATGAAATCTTTTTTCTTCTAATCTATACTCATGCCCTCACGTCCTAGATTCCTTTCTAGTAGAAAAGAGGGTGCGTGACAGTTCCTTATATTGGCCCTTGATATACTTGTACATGTTGAGCATGTCCCCCCTTAAACGTCTCTTTTCTAATGTAAATAGTCCCAAATTGCTTAATCTCTCCCCGTAGCTTAAATTCTCCATTCCCCTAATAAGCTTTGTTGCTCGCCTTTGGACTTTTTCTAATTCTATGATGTCCTTTTTATAGTGTGGGGCCCAGAACTGTACTCCGTACTCTAGGTGAGGTCTCACCAATGATTTATATAGTGGCATAATTACCCTCGAGTCCCTAGTTTCCATTCCCCTCTTAATACATGCCAGAATTTTGTTGGCCTTTTTTGTAGCTACATTACAATAACATGGAGTCACCTGTGTCTATCGCAGTGGTAAGCTGGGGCTGGGCTGTTTTCCCAATGTGTGTGCTGGCAATGTGGCAGGCAGGGTGTCTGGTGTATGGTGCTGACTGCTTCTGCTACCGGGGACTGGTATAGAAGCACTTTTTAATGCATTTGGTTGATGAACCTGGCACCTATGGAGGGGAAGGGAGGGAAATGCGTGTCCCTGCCATATGTTCACCTTACTAAGGGGAGTTGTTCTATTACTGCCCTCTCCAAGATCCCCTTCCCCCTGGCAAAGGGCACACATAATTGGAAGGGAAACTGTCAGTGTGAGTGTGGTGTCTATGTGTCATACTCAGTATCTATCTATGTGTCAGTGTTGTCCATGTCAGCATCTGCCTGTGTCAGTGTATATGTGTCAGTGTTGTCTGTGTCAGCATCTGCCTTTGTCAGTGTTGTCTGTGTCAGCATCTGTCTGTGTCAGTGTATATGTGTCTGTGTCAGCATCTGCCTGTGTCAGTGTTGTCTGTGTCAGCATCTGCCTGTGTCAGTGTTGTCTGTGTCAGTCTATGTGTCAGTGTTGTCTGTGTCAACATACATGTGTCAGCATCTACCTGTGTGTCAGTGTTGTCTGTGTCAGCGTACACTTGTCAGCATCTGCCTGTGTGTCAGTGTTGTCTGTGTTAGCGTACATGTGTCAGCATCTGCCTGTGTGTCAGTGTTGTCTGTGTTAGCGTACATGTGTCAGCATCTGCCTGTGTGTCAGTGTTGTCTGTGTCAGAGTACACATGTCAGCATCTGCCTCTGTGTCATGTCAGCATCTGTCTGTGTGTCAGTGTTGTCTGTGTGTCATCATCTGTCTATATGTCAGTCTTGTCTGTATGCCTGTGTCTTGTCAGCATTGGTGTCAGTGTGCTATGTGACTAATAGGGTTACCTACAGTACTCAGGGGAGGCCCAACAGCTTATGTCTCTGTCTTGTCTATCTCATAGCACACACATTTGCTGCAAACCACTCCTGGCTTCCCTCCTCCTTTCTCCACCGGATCCCTCTCCACTCCACTGGCTGTCCAACAACTCTAGAAATAACCGCCAGACCAAACAGTGGCGTAACTATAGCACCGCAGCCCATGGCCGGCCCATAAAGCAGACTGCTCTCTGAAACTGTCTGCGGTATGGGGGCGGCCATTTTATCGTGGTCCGTCTGCATATATTTTATTGAAGACAGGAGGGGAGCCGGGACGCGTGGACAGGTAAGCATGTGGCAATGGGGGGGGGGGCCGGACGGACAGGCGGGGAGGGGGGTGCGCCCCCCATTAACGGCGGGGGGCGCCCCAAACAAAGCTACACCGCTGAAACCAAAGCTATCTTACAGCAGCAATCTCCAATTGAGCGAAGTTTAAAAGCATCTTTGATAGACACTCTCATCAAAGCAGGTGAGCGGGCTGGTGGGGGGCTGGAAGTGGCTGGAAGAGCTGACACGCTGCTGAACTTAGCTCCTCTGAGGAGAGTGGCAGTCAGCTGTTCCGGCCGCATCCCGCTACCCCGCCGCACGCTGACACGCCGCTCCTCTCTACTGAGAAAGGAGTGTCATCACAACCATCTGGTGCCGCCACAGATGGTAGAGATGACACACACACACACATACTGTATATATATACATACACACATATATCTCACAGTATGTATGTATGTATGTTTTATATATATATATATATATATATATATATATATCCTCCAAAAACGCAGGCGTCACTCTGGGACTTGTGAATCAAATAGTAAAGTTTATTGTTCTTCTAAACGGTCACGGTTGACCGTTTAGAAGAACAATAAACTTCACCATTTGATTCACAAGTCCCGGAGTGACGCCTGCGTTTTTGGAGGTTGTATTGGTGGCTGCATAGCCACAGGGGAAGGCACCCGGGCCCCTACTATCATCAGCTAGCAAGTAGTGCCGGACATACCACATATATATATATATTGCACACAGAAAAAAGCAGGAATAGGTGCGCTGGCACCTTTGCTCAAACAGAGCTGTTTTACACAGTTCACAGTCTATAGGCACGTGTCCTCAAATTCTGGACCGTCGCTCCTCTTCCTCGCTCCCAATTCCCAAGGGGAGATCACCAACACTTCTCTACAACAACAGAAGAAAAGGGCGCCCAATGGTGCAGTATCTTTGATGTTTTATTTTACATAACATTTTTTTAAAAGTGCTTAATTACCAGATATTTCATCTGCGGTGGGCTAAATTAACCACCTGGCAATACATAAATCCACACTGGCAAGCTGGATACAAATGGCGGGTATGCGACCCCCTGCTGTGCACTCACGGTTGCCGGCTACACACTGGCTGTGTGCAGAGATGGGAACACCACGCTGTACAGAGCTCTGGGGGGAGTGTGTCCCCCGGAGCTCTGTACAGCGTGGTGTTCCCCTCTCTGCACACAGCCAGTGTGTAGCCGGCAACCGGGAGTGCACAGCAGGGGGTCACAACCGTGAGTGTGGATTTATGTATTGCCAGGTGGTTAATTTAGCCCACCGCAGATGGCTCTTATATTTATACTCACTTTATGGCTCCAATAAAAAGATATTTAAGAAAAAAACTTTTCACCCTCCTGTGACGTTTTAACATTCATTACACTTAAAATGTGTATGTATGCAACTGATGTAATAAAGTACAACAGAGATTTATTGCAAACCGCAAATATTTATTAAATGATAAATTATTTTCAAATAAATAATTTATAAATACTAAAACTTTGGTGGGGCGTACAGAAGAAAAATATATAATGAGGTATATATCCTATATAAGAAGTTGGGGATAGTGGCCTTATCAACATTTATAACTGCAAATAAACTAGCAAAAAAAAGTGCTAAAGTGTCTACACAACCTTTATTTACATAGTCTAGGCTTATACTTTGGGTATTCAACTAGTGAAGAAGTTTTATCCTTTAGATCAGTGATTTTCAACCTTTTTTCCTTGCGGCACACTAAATATGATTTTAAAATTGCCAAGGCAAAACACATTGCACCCCACAGGAAATATAACAAACCTATTGGCCCCATATAGAAAACAATCACACTGGTCCCCATAGGTAACAAAAATAAAATATATTGGCCCTTTACATGAAAAGAAAAGACCAATCAATAACAGTTAAACTGTGGTGGCTGTAAACGGGTTTGAGCATCTCTAGAGCTGGGGGCACACTTGAGACCAGCTCAATACACACTAGTGTGCCACGGCACAGTGGTTGAAAAACTCTGCTTTAGAAGATGTTAGGCATTTCCAGAATTTATTGAACAGGTTACAGGCATTAAGCCTTGCGTGCTTTCATGCTTGCAAATGTAGAAACCAGTTCTTCAATTTGCAACTCAGCACAAATGTCAGTCTCAATAGCAACCATTGAGAGGTTTACAAGCCTCTCCTGTGAAATGCTTGACCGCAAATAGTTTTTAATTAATTTTAACCGGGAAAAAGATCTTTCTCCACTTGCTACGCTAACCGGAAGAGTTAGTAATATTCGGAGAGCAATTTTCCAATTTGGGAATGACAGTTCATTCGAATGGATCAACTTAATTGCTTCAAATGGATTTGCTAACTTTTCCAGTTCGGATGAAAACAGATCCCTGAAGGCGCACAGTTCATCAAATAATTCTAATCCATTGATGTCTCTGTTATCACCATCCGATAAGTGGGTTTCCAAGTTAAGGCACTTTCCTTTAGAGATGATGTTACGACATCTAAAACAGTGTAGAAAAAATTAACTCTGAAAACATCTTCAGGTGCTTGAGGGGATTCATCTGAGTGTTCGTAATCAAATTGTAAAGTCTTTTTCTTTGACATACTTTTTCTGCAGGTTTAAATCGAGGTTCTCCATCAAGATCTTGGCATAGCTGTCTGGCAGTTTCAATCAAGGCCTTATAACTTGCATCTGTTCGGTAGTTAGAAACAAAACCTCTTAAATTGGCAATGGCAGTTAAAGCAATGGAAATATTTTCCCCAGTGTTTTGAAGCATCAGGATTGATGTGATTTGATTTAGCAGGTCATGCCACACGACAAGGGAGCACAAGAACTTGTGCAGAAATTCCGTGCTTGATGTCTGGAATGTTTTTCAAAATGTTTTTCGTCAGAAACGATTTCGTAGCAGGAGTCATATATTTCTCCAGAATGATATCTGAGGGGCCGCAGAGCATCAATATGACTTTCCCACCTTGTTTCAGAAACAGGCTTTAGTGTCAAGGAAGAAATATGCTTCTTAAGAACTGCCTAACGCTTCGGAGATGCTGAGAAAAACTTATATATCTCTTGAACTAATCCAAAAAAGCTCATTGTTTCATGATTGACTTTTGCAGCATCATTAACAACTAAGTTGAGGGTGTGAGCAGCACATGGTACATAGAAAGCATGTGGGTTCTTGTTTAAAATTTGTTTTTGCAAGCCAATCTTTTTTCCTCTCATGTTGGCACCATTGTCGTAGCCTTGTCCTCTTATATTATCAATCGAAAGATTCAAGGTGGACAATTTTGTCAGAATGGTCTCACACAAGCCTTCACCACTTGAATCTTCAACTTCAAGGAAACCTAAGAAGTTTTCTTCAATGAGAACATAATTTTCCTTACAAGAAACAAAACGAATGACAACAGTCATTTGCTCAGTGTGGTTTATATCAGGTGTACAGTCCAGGATAATAGAAAAATATTTGGCCTCATTGATAGAAGAAACAATCTTTTCTGTGGTGGCATTGCCCAATAATTTAATCATTTCATTTTGAATGTCCTTGCTCAAATAATGAAATTGAGATTTTGCCCGGAGTGTTCTTTCTATGTGAGTGGTCATAATAGGATCAAATTTTCCGAATAGTTGTACCAGCTTCAGAAAATGTCCATTGTTTTTCTGGTAGAGTTTATCAGATAAACCCCTTAGTGCCATACATTCTGAACCAAGATATTTTAATGATTTCAATAAGCCTTGAAATTACACCTGTCCAATGTTTCTTTTCCAGGTCGAACAACTGCTGATTTTGGGAATCTAGTGTGGTCTTATTCTTCAGATTTTTTTTTAAGTCGTACCACATCTTGAAATGCTTTATGTGACTCAGACTTGTTTCATGTGCATGAAGAGCATTGGATAAACTCTGCCATCGATTATAGCCAGTAGATACAAAGCTGGAAGAACCACTTGTATCTGATGGTGCAAATAATTTGCAGCAGAAGCAAAACACACAGTCTTTATATGCTGAATATACTAGCCAAGACCTTGGCAGTAATTCACCATTTTCCATTTTACGTTTATAGTATGTGTTGCTAAACTTTCGTCTACTGGAATCTGGAGGGTAAACAATATTTTTCTTTTGAACAGGTCCTGATTCAATCAGAATCAGTCTTATTTTATCTGTAATTTTGGGCCATTTAGCAGGATCCTCTAATTCAAGTGCAAGTAAGCTTGAATGTGATGAAGATGTCAGTAAATTTGTTTCTTCAGCTATTTCAGAATCACATTGTTCATTTTTGTCTCCTGTACATACATCTGGTCCTGATAGAACATCCAGATCTTGGCTAGTTCCAGAAGTACTAGCGACGTTCTCTTCCAGTTGTGGGTTCTGATCTGTAGAAGTATTTGGTAGACTTTCTTCTATTTGGGAGATTTCAATTGTAGAGGTACTTTCTAGATTTTCTTCCAGCTGGATGATCTTACTTGTAGAAGTACCAGGTTGAATGTCCTCAAGTTGTGTGTTTTCACTAGTAATTTTGGCTTTTTTCATATAATTAAAAAGAGCCCCAGCTTGTTTTTTGAGGGCCTCCTCTTTTGCTGCCTTTCTTTTCTTGTTCTGCCAGCCTGATAATTTCTTTTTTCCTTCCATTGTATCAACAACAATGAAACACCATTTAGGTATCAGAATATCTAGGAAAAAGAAAGTATTGATTTGACTCATTCCGTAATTACATATGGAGATGAGCAAACACATTCTCAAATTTAACACTGTACCCAAACCTGAATTTATAGATTTAGAAATATAGATTAAAGCTGGAAATGTAAAAAATGGAAATTTGACAATAGGTAGATGTTAACAGGTACATATTAGCTGGATAACTTTGTAGTGGTTGTCAAAGGCGCTGCTACACAAGTCTGTTTAGCTCTGCTGGCCACATACTGTAGGCCACTCCAAGGGATCCTTACTCAGAACAACACACCTATAGTCTAAATAAATCAAATAATCCTTTAAGCCTTACCCAAAAGACACCTAATAGGAACACAAATGAATCCATATTTATATAATCTCCTCAATATACACCCTTAACCACCTAACCTATAAACATATACTATGCATTAAGCAACACCATCACCACATCTACATGGTACTTTCCCCAAAATTATATTCTGGTAAATGAGCTTCATTTAGATTAAATAACCATATAGCAAAAACACATTCGAAAAAAGATGAATTCACCCACACATTCCTCTAAGAAGACTGGAGCACCAAAACCCATTTCTAGAGATACATGATGAACTGCGCACATCAGGTGCACAGCAGCAATTACAGTACAACAGCTGCCTTTTTCTACCATAAATGTTAGCTGGCCCATGACTGGGAAGAAACCAGGCAGCACAAATAGTGGCTGAAGGCACTATAGCATAACCTAGCCAGCTTTACTGCCCTCTTATGTCCTGATCCACATGACCAGGAATTAATTGGGCAGTGATGGAGGCAGCCAAAAACAGTGGTTTAGAGTTAAGAAAGGTGTGCGGGAAGACTTGAGATCACCCTGCAAGAGACACAATCCTATGCAGCCACCCTAAGAGAAAATACTTTAAGACAACCAAGACCAGGTATGTGCAGAGGGAATACCGTCACTCACACCCTAATAACAAATATACCCAATATACAATACTAATGACAACAATACAGATGGAGCCTTCTTCAACTAGCCTTCTCTGGATAGCCATGGCTCACCAAGGCCTATTATTCTCAGTTACAATACAATACATAGAACAATACAGTAGGGAATTAGCAGAGGATTAAATCCAACAGCTCTGGCTCACTTAATCCAATTAAAGGGCTAGATGAGGATGGCTCTATCTGTATCTGACTTCATTGAATGGTGCTATTAGCATTGTAGCTATACATAAAATAAATAATATGAAATAATATGAAATAAATTAAGCCATTTAAAAAATATCTTGCTTCATTCACCTCAATAATCCCCAAAAAGCATTGACTAAATATAATAGTAGTCATTTACAGCCATGGAAAAACAGAAAATGATAGAAAGAGAAGAGAGTGCATCAGAGAGAGGGGGGAAGTGCAAGTGGGGATGAAAGAGTGTGTCAGGGAAGGAGAAAGTTGGGAGCAAGACAGTGAGAAAGGGTCAGGAAGAGACATTGAGAGGGTGTCAGGGAAAGAAAGGGGGAGAGCAAGGGTGGTAGGGAGAGAAAAGGGGGAAGGGAGTGAGAGAATAAGAGGGTGTCAGGAAGAGAGAGCTGAGAGAGAATGTCAGAAAGATAGGGGGGGGGGAAGAGAGAAAGTATCAGGAAAAAAGAGAGACCGTGCCAATGAAAGAGAGAGTGAGAGAGAGCAAGAGAGAGAGATAAATTGACAGGGAAAACTGGGGGGGGGGGAGAGGGAGGGAGAGTGAGCAGGAGAGATATTATCTTGTCTACAGGAAGGGAGGGAGAGGTATAGGCAGCTGGATGAGGAGTATTGATGGACAAACAGAGCACCATTTGGGGACATAGGGACAAGTTCTCTAAGCTTTAAAAGTGATAAATTGGAGGGTGATAAACAGCCAGCCAATCAGCTCCTGTCTGACATTTTTCAAACACAGTCTGTGACATGGCAGGTAGGAGCTGATTGGCAGGCTGTTTATCACTCTCCATTTTCTCACTTTTGAAGCTTAGAGAATCTGGTCCAATGTCTGATAGACATGCAGTTGGGGGCATAAATGGATGGACGGATGGGGTGTCTGGTATAGATGGACAGCCAGGGGAAGTAAAAGGAAGGGACAGAGCACCATATTGGGTCATAGTCTGACAGATGGGAATGGGGAAAGGGGCTATGGAGCCAGGGACAAGTAGGACAGGGACTGGGAGACTTAAGGTGCCCATACACGTTACAATTATTGTATACAATATCGCATCTCATCGCATCTCGGATTTGCGATGAGATGAGATTTAGTACAAAAAGTATGTGCAGCACATACTTTTTGTACTAGATTTCATCTCATCGCAAAACCGAGATGCAATGAGATGCGATATTGTATACAATAATTGTAACGTGTATGGGCACCTTTAGTGTTAGAGGGGAGCTGTGGACTGGAGCAGACAGAAGAGGAGGGAATACTGTAGGTGAAGATTGGTTATGGTATTAGATGTGGAGTGAGCTGCTAGTGTGCTAGCAGCTCACTCCACATCTAATACCATAACCTGTGTGTGCACAGGACAGCCAGTAGAAAAATGTCAGGGCCCGGTGTGCTGCTGTAATATCCTGGCCATTTAGCACTATTAAAATGCTGGCAGACCACAATAACCTGGCTGTGAAGGAGAGAGGCATAGAGAGGAGACAGAGTTATGAATCTGCACTGTACTCTCCTGTCAGGGGGTACTCTATGGTAACTGAAAATAAACGGACCATGCTGCTGTTCTGCATAATGGCAAGAGGTTGCTAGTCTATTCCCTACTCCGAATTTGAGAGGAGCTCAAAATATGCCTAAATGTCAATTAAGGCAGTGGGTTGCAGTAGCGCACGCAGGGGGGGTTTCTGGGTACCCAGAAACCCCCCCCCCAGGATTCTAAGGGCCCTAGGCTGAAAGCTGAGGGTCCCCTCTTTCCATGGGTACAAGAATTTTAAAAATCGGCCCTTGGGAACCGGAGATATCTGACTTCAAAGCAGTGGTCCCCATCCAAGCCTGTTAATTGCTCTTCCCAGTCAGATATTTCAGGTTCTGTCTGACTTAGAGTTTCTCTGAGGGTATAATCCGAAAGCTGGGACTCTCCCTCATTGGAGGACACTAGTAGCTTGTCTCTACTGTTCCCAGAACCAGAGATATCAGCCTTCCAGCAGCTGGTTACTGCTCCAGCTCCACACACCTGGTATGTAGTTTTATATTCTCGTTGGCAGATTGCTCTGTCTCCTGAACTCTGATTCCCTAGTCCCCAATACCATTTGGTATGTGGGATTCTCTAGTTTTTAAATCCATTAAAATCTAATAAATGTATTTCTGGGAACTGGAGATATCTACAGTCAAGCAAGCTGTCCTCCCACCAGAAAAGTATGAATAATAAGCCCACTCCACTATATGCCCCTCCTCTGCATATTAAACATCCTCTACCACCCTGGAAGTTATGTGTCATGGCCCCTTCATTCAGCCCAATGCCCCCTTCTCCCACCCCATCTCCCACCATCTGTGCAGTAAAGGGGTAATTAGTGGAAATTACTGATCCAGGCCCTACATGCTGAGCAGTTGATATAATACCCCCTACCACCTGTGGGACATCAAAGCTTCCCCCACCCCTACCGCTGGAGGATCAGTAGTGACCCCAATACATTGCTATGCCCAGGGGTCTACACTGCTGTTGATGCCCCTGTATATATATATATATATATATATATATATATATATATATATACTTCCAGTGTTGCCCGGCACTCCGCAGTCATAAATGGTGTAACACCTGGTGCCTTCCTCACGGGATCGTGGTGTCCCTATACAGCGTGGATAGATCAGGCGGCACTCGAGGATTTTCAATGCAAAAACGTGTTTATTCCTCCGACATGTTTTGGGCTATTGCCCGTCCTCAGGGATCCCTGAGGACGGGCAATACCCCGAAACATGTCGGAGAAATAAACACGTTTTTGCATTGAAAATCCTTGAGTGCCGCCTGATCTATCCACGCTATATATATATATATATATATATATATATATATATATTGGTCTATCTATAATACTTTAACTGACCCGGCATATACTGGGTCACCTAAGTGTCCATCTCTGTGCTTTGCTCCGCCCCTCTGGAAACCCCCTTCTGAAAATCCTGCGTTTGCCACTGGGTTGGGAGAAGAGCCAATGGGAGACAGAGGGTGAGCTATGGAAAAGGATGTTGGGTACAAGGAGAGGGTGACAGGCAGTGGATGACACTGGGGAGTGGTAAAGTATGATGGACAGACAGGAGTCAATGCTGGAGAGAGAAAACGGGTGACAGTGAAAACCTGAGGGTGAAACTGAGAAGTAAAGGGTGACAAGGAGAGAGTGAAAGAGGAGATATAGTGACAGGAAGAGTGATAGTATGTGCGTGACAGTAGAAAAAAGTGACTGGGAGAGGGTGAGAGTCAGCGGCTGACAGGGAGAGGGTGAGAGAATCACTGAGTGACAGAGAGAGAGGTGATGAGGAGACAGAAGCAGGCAGAAGAAGTGGAAGGTGGGCAGGGGTGATTCTAGGGAGGGGCAGTGGGACACTGCAGTAGTCAAAAAAATAATAGTAACATACTGTAACAAAAAATAAATGTAAGCTTGACTCATAACTTGACTCCAACCAGTTAGCAGCAGAAGGTAATCACCGTGCGGCAGACCTACAATTGCACAAAATAATATATTTATGATGGGATAGGCAGTGGGAGACAGTGACTTCAGTGGGCGATATGGAGAAAGGCAGTGAGTGACAGTGAAGAGAAGTAGAGTGTGGCAACCAGAGAGATGCAGAGATGGATGGGCAGAGAGCGATGCTGGGGAGAGGCAGGGGGTGGAAGTCAAAGGTTAAAGGGCCAGATGTATCAAGCTTCAAAAAGTGATAAAATGTAGAGTGAGAAACAGACAGCCAATCATCTCCTACCTGTCATGTTACAGTTTGGGTTTGAGAACTGACAGATAGGAGCTGATTGGTTGGTTGTTTATCACTCTCCACTTTACCATTTTTTGAAGCTTGATACATCTGGCCCAGAGTGAGAGGATAAGGGGGACAAGGCAAAGGGTGGCAGGTGAGAGAGTTTATGGGGAGAGGTTGAAGGCAGAGAGGAGGCAGCGGAAGATGGACAGAGGGTGACAAAGAATAGAGGCAGTGAGTGACAGTCAGTGGGTGACAGGAGAGAGGTAATAGGGAGAGTGTGATGACCAGGGAGAGGCTGTGGGAGACGTCGGGCAGAGGGTGAAGCTTGGGTGAGTCAGTTGGTGACAGGAGACAGTTGAAGAGATGCAGTAGAAGATGACTGGCAGAGGGTAAAGCTTGGAAAAGGCAGTGGTGATAGTCAGTGGTGACAGGGAGAGAATAACAGAAGAGAGGTGACAGCGAGGGGATGATGGCCTGGGAGAGGCAAAGGGAGATGACGGGCAGTGGGTGAAAGTAGAGAAGTGATGGGAAAAAGGTGATGGCCGGGAAGAGGGTGATGGCCAGGTGTGAGTCAATGGGAAGAGGATGATAGGCTGTGAGAACAAATATTAACATTAATGGAAAAATAAATATTAACATAAAAATAAAATAACCCTAAACTTACCTTATAATCACTTGACTCCATCCAGACAGTGAGAGGTCATCAACATGTGACAATATCTACAACGCACAAAACAAAGTTTGTATTATAATTAATCTATACAATCAAAACTATAATTAATCATAATAATATGCGCACATATATAATACTATACCCAGCACAGGACAAGGCTGTTCCGCTCGCCTGATCCCAGCCCGTGACATGCCTACAACAATTTGCGGACACAGCACTGAGATGCGAGCAGTTTGCTACACAGTGCAATGTGTGCACAGTACCGGCTGCACCCTGGCTGCGCAGCCTAGCTGTGAAGCCAGACACAGGCTGCCCATGTTTTGGGTTGTGTGTGATGTCACCCAGCCGTCAATGCCCTCCCTCGAAATGCATGCGTTGTCTCGACCATTCACATGAAATCCTGAAGCAAAGCCATTGGGCCCAGTTGCCATCCACCATCCCTGCTGACTATGGCCTGTTGCGGGGGCATCACTTCAGCATTTCATGCAAAACCCTGTCACCGCCTACCCTCCCCACCACCGATGGCCTGTTGTGGGGCCATCGCTTCAGCATTTCACGTGACCCGTCAAGACAACTCAGGCACGTCAGGGGAGGGCCTCAACACCTGGGTGACATTGCACACAAACCAACACATGGCCGGCCTGCGTCTGGCTTTACAGATAGGCAGCACAGCCTTGCGAGTCCACCAAACCCCTCCCGGCGAATAAACGCCCACCCACCCACCCCCGTCGCACTGCGGGTTCACCCGCACAGGCTGCAAATGGATGTTTAGCATAAACATCCATTCATATGCCTCGAGTGACCGCCCACATCTTTCGATGGTCAGCAACCATCGAAAGATGTGGTAGGTACAAACATATAAGTGACTTTTAAGTCACTTACATATGCGTGCACGCTGGCAGGAAATGGGCGGGCAGCTGACATCCAGTGATGTCAGCTGCCAGTCCCCTGCTCCCGCGCCACCACCTCAATACCATGAGAATGCTCAGCATTCTCATCGGAACGCCCATGGAATGCTGGGAGTTCCCATATGGTAATCTCCGCCCCCTGCACGCCATCATGGGTGCGTGCACCCGGCGAACTAAAAGTTTGCCGTGGGTGCACGCACCCTACGTCTGCACATGCGCAGATAAGCGAATGCACAGAGGAACGAATGGACTAGAATATAACCCAGCCCATTATTTAAGTCATACTTGCCTACCTGACCCTCTCCATGCGGGATAACATGCTCTGTTCCTAGACTTCCCTGGTAATGTAGGATTGCCATCACCTGTGGGAAGCTAGGTAATTGATAAGAAAGGTGTCACCACAGGTGATGGCAATCCTACATTACCAGGGAAGTCCAGGAGCAGAGCATTTTCGGATAGACAAGTATGATTTAAGTACATAATTTATCCTTCTAAATGAATATAAAAAAAATATGCAATTATTAAAAATATGTTATAACATGTATTATAAAAGACTCACTGCTGTTTCAATCTTGTGCAGACCAGTCCCTCCTCTTCTATCTGTGCAGGCAGGACCAGAACGCCATTACACCCCTCTCGTGACTGAGGGGGAGAGAAGGAGGAGATAGAGGGGGCGGAGTGTAGACACTGGCCACTCCACACACAGACCCAGAAGGCTCTGCAGTGCTGCTCATTTGATTGACAGCCTGGGGAGCAATGGGTAGGGGGCGGGGCTGCAGGCATTGTGCCGGTGAGTGAGGGGAGCTACTGGTGCCGCTGGCTGCCTGTCATAATATTTGACAGGCTGCGGCAGCCAGTAGCTAACTAGCAGTCAGTAGTAGCCATTATTATTAAAATAAACATACTGAAGCCGAGCCCGAGCGAGCGTGACACGTCGCACTGTGCAGGCTGTACTAGGACTGGTGCAGGGGGGAAACAGCCGGGCACCGCCGTGACCGTGAGTGACGTCACGTCACATGACCGCTCTTTGCTGGTGTTACACATAGGAGGCAGACTTGGAGGGTTTGTGTGCGCACACAGCGGGGCGCACCCGGCGCAGGGAGCAGCATCCATTACTGCTGTGACTGTCTGTATACTCATGTCTCCATATTACTGCCGCCCGGCGCTGTCAGACAAGCGCTGCGTGCAGGCAGTGAAGGCGAGGGGCCGGCTGAGGCAGCTTTAGCAGCAGAGCAGGGAGAGTGCGCCTTTTCACCATGGCGCCTCCCTGCTTTGCAGGAGCTGCTGAGCGGCCAGCGCCGGCCCTGGTTAGCCCTACTGTCTGTGGAAATGCAGGAGAGGTAGAGTAATTAGAGATACAACTGTGCATTTTCAAAACTGACAATACAAATACAAGTATTAACGGTGATAGTGAAAGTTTTTGCAGATATCAAACAAGGTGTTATTACGGCTGAATATCCAGATCAAGCAGCCAGGAGTTATATGTTAAAGTGAACTCAATCAAAGTAGTCTTTTGGTGACAATAACTATAACATTTCTTACCCAAGTATTTACAGTGGCAGAAAATAATTGCATTACAAATAGATTGTTTTTAGTTAATGACTGATTGGATGTAAAATTATCACAGACTGAGTGAGGACTGTGGAGTGCTAGAGATGAATATAAAGTGTTTGTGAAGAATCATCTATATTTATATATGTCTAGTCTCCATGTGACTCTGAAACACTGCCATCTGTTGGCAGCAAGTGAAACTACACCTACATGCCATCGCAGAGGCAGTAGTAAATTCTTAATCACTTTTAAATCAGCTTAAAAGATATTTGCACAATTGCCTTGAAATGCAGCTTGCAAATCACATTGATGCTAAATTCAAATAATGGCATGTGATGGTATATATACCTGTAATCAGAAGAAGAGGGCGTTGCATCGGGATGAAGTCAAAATCCCGACGGTCAAAATCCCGACAGGGTCAAAATCCCGAATGGGTCATAATACCGACAGGGTCAAAATACCGACATATAGAATGTACAGGTGAAACAGTCAACATGACTTTCCGTCGACAGGTCGACAGGGGTTTTTTCACTGTTTTTTGACCCGACATGTGCCGACAGGCGGTATTTCATGCCCTACCATCCACTAGGGCGTGGTCTGAGAACAAAATAGTGTGCCAAGCGCAGCGAGGCACCGCGCCCGAAGCATTGTGAGTGAAGCGAGCGATGCGAGGGGCTGCGGTTCACTTCCAATTGTGTCCATGTCGACTGTGTCGACATTCGGGTAAAAAAACAGTCAAAAAACCCATGTCGACCTCGCGACCTGTCATGTTGACATTTTCACCTGTAGATTCTATATGTCGGTATTTTGACTCTGTCGGGATTTCAAATGTCGGGATTTTGTCCTTGTCGGGATTTTAAATGCCGGGATTTTGTCCTTGTCGGGATTTGTCCTTGTCGGGATTTTGTCCTTATCGGTATTATGACCCATTCGGGATTTTCACCGTCGGGATTTCATACCGAATCCGTTGCATCACACATGTACAGTACCAGACTCCTGGGCCAACACCAATATCATGTAGATTGTGGAATGTGGGGGAGAGGCAGGATGGTGTAAAGTAGCAGAGGAGCACACTTGCCAGGCGGGACTAGAGATAAGCTGCGCGCTACAGCTCCCCTTATGTTCAGTCTGCCCAGGCTTTCAGTAGTGGCAGCTGCAGTATTCTTTACAGCCTGCATCCTCTGGTCCTCCAGCTCAGAAAGCTGTGTTGGTGGATTGATGCATGTGGGGGTTTCAGGTACTCAGAAACCCCCCTCACTCACGCCAGGCACCTCCCGCTGAGTGGCCTTTTGATACAAAATGAATAAGAATGTTTGAGAGGATAAATATTAAATAAGGTTATTAGGGTTGTTTATTAAAGCTTGGCTTGGCAAGAGATAACATTTACTAACCAGATTCTAATTTACATATTAAAGGCTGTGTTTGAAAAATAACAGTTGCACAAAGCTTCAAAAGTGATAAAATGGAGAGTGATAAACAACCAACTAATTAGATCAGGCATGTCCAACGTTGGCCCTCCAGATGTTGTGAAACTACACATCCCAGCATGCTTTGCCACAGTTTTGCTATTAGAGAATGCTAAAACTATTGCAAAGGATGCTGGGATGTGTAGTTTCAAAACATCTGGAGGGCCAACGTTGGACATGCCTGAATTAGATCATAACTGCCATGTCACAGACTGTTTGAAAAATGTCAGAGATGAGCTGATTGGTTGGTTGTTTATCACTCTCCATTTTATCACTTTTGTAGCTTTGTGCATCTGGCCCTGAGTCTGATTGGTTGGTACTTTATTCCTCAAAGTTTTATCTCTTGACTTTAATAAATTCCCCCCTCCCCCTCTGGGGAGATCAGGAAATAACAATGAAGTATTTATTGTCAGTACAAAAAACCCCAACTGGAAGGTTTTATTACTGCCCAAGGCAAGGCAGTAATTTGCGACCCCCACACCCGTACTATTGGGTCTAATTGAGTAGGTCTAATGTAGACCATACACCAGAACAATATAGTTCCAACCAGCCAACTTTTTGGGCTGGTTGGAATGATAATCTGTCTAGTGTGTGGGAGCAAATGATTATCAGCTGCTTCCACACAGTGAAAAACATCCAAAGACGGCCAAAATGGTCATTCCAACTAGTTGGGAAAAAATAAACCTATTTCCCCTTTCGTAAATAGTGTCAGGGACTGAATACACTTGCGCTGTCTGGATCAAATAATCTACTGATTGTCAAATAGAACTCCACCCGATGGAATAATCAGAGGGCCAGGGCGAAGGGTCAGAGAAATGATAACAATGGGGGTATCGCCCCCTGCAACTGACCTCTCTGCCGTGCCCTATGGGCATATAAAAATATCTTTTATCCAAAAGGTATCCAGCCTCAAATTTTCAATTGGATCAGAGCTCACCTTAGGTCGGTGCCCTATGGGCATAGAAAGGTTTCTTTTCTTGTCCCTTTAATTCGGAAAGGTCCAAATCATCACCAGTCTCAGGTCAGTGAAAAAAGGTGCTTTTATTCCACTCACTATAAGTAATAACAATAAAAATTTTATTAAAAAAGATAAAAAGATAATTATCTTTATCTTTTTTAACAAAATTTTTATTGTTATTACTTATCGTGAGTGGAATAAAAGCACCTTTTTTCACTGACCTGAGACTGGTGATGATTTGGACCTTTCCGAATTAAAGGGACAAGAAAAGAAACCTTTCTATGCCCATAGGGCACCGACCTAAGGTGAGCTCTGATCCAATTGAAAATTTGAGGCTGGATACCTTTTGGATAAAAGATACCTTTATATGCCCATAGGGCACGGCAGAGAGGTCAGTTGCAGGGGGCGATACCCCCATTGTTAACATTTCTCTGACCCTTCGCCCTGGCCCTCTGATTATTCCATCGGGTGGAGATCTATTTGACAATCAGTAGATTATTTGATCCAGAGAGCGCAAGTGTATTCGCCCCCTTTGTACTTTTTGGATTGTGTGTTTTGGGATTGGTAATCCCTGGCGTTTACAGTGCTGCAGTCTGTGGGCGCGGACTATCCTATACCTTTTGTTTTGTGTAGAAGTGTCAGGGACTGAATAATCCCTAAAATTGAAATATGCAGGAGATTATGGTGTGGCTGAGAGACATTTTATATTGTAGCCATTCTCAAAATGTGGGTCCCGACCTCCTGATCATGGGCAGAGCCAATTAGGTGCACTAGGCAAGTTTTTTGTTGGCGCCCCCTAGCAGATGATACCACCACAAAACATATACTCTCTGAGCAAGCGAGCACCCACCCGAGGACTTTATTTGCTATTGGAAGTGCCGGACCTGACGCTCTGTCTCTCTCTCTCTCTCTCTCTCTATATATATATATATATATATATATATTTAATAAATATATATATATATTACTAGGTGATTCATCGCGCCCTACGGGCTCTCTTCACACCGGCGTAAGGGGCTGCGCCCCCTTAATTTGTGAACTTTTGTATTGTGAGAAATATGGTTAGAATTGTATGAAAGATGGCCTGTATTGCAACTTGAGTTATAGGTGAAATGTGTTAAATAGAGAGCATATGATTTGGAAGGGGGTGTGCATTGTTTTGTTTAATTAAAAAGCGGTTACAGAGTAAGATGTACATTGATAGTGTGGAGGGTACAGTGACATTTGTGGGTGTGTGTGTGCAATAGTATACAGATGGGGCAGGTCCCATCTTGGCAGGGGATGGCGATGGTGACGCCAGCCGCCATCCCCCGCCAGAGCCATATTGATGGCGAGAAGGGGACGGGCGCGCACGAGAGGCGCGCGCGTCCCCTTCCGACGGAGCTTCCATCCGCTCCCCCGGGTTCCCGCCGGCGTGTAGCCAGTAACCCGGGTCCCCGCCGCCTGTCCACACCCCCCCTAACCCTGTCCGTCTCCCTGGGGACAGGGTTTCCGTTGCCCCGCCGATGGAGATTGAGACGCGCGTCTCAATCTGATGGATGACGAGGCTGCTGGCGGATCCTCAGCGGGGACGTTCTGGTGATCCGCCAGCCAGGATGAGGCCTGCCCCATCTGTAGTAGGTTGTTTTTGAGTCAGCGGCTCCCCACTGGCGCAGGTCACGACACAGGAAAACAGGAGGCTGGGTAGTGATAGGGGTGTGTTGGCATAAGGGGGACTAAAGAGGAGGGTGGGGTACACTGTGCAGCTTGTGCCAGCAGGTGAGGGTCCAGCGTGGCAGCACAGGAGTACAGGACGGTGGCCCTGAGTCAGTGTCTCCTCCTACTGGGTGGGAGTTAGGGTGCATGAGAGCAGGAGGCTGGGCGGTAAAGCATGATAGGCTGAGGTGCCGATTTCCTTTTTTCTCCGTGGGTGCTCCCCAAATGTGAATTTTGGCCAATACTGTGTGTCCTGATGCAAATTTTGGCCCATACCCTGTGTCCTGATGTGAATTTTGGCCCATACCCTGTGTCCTGATGTGAATTTTGGCCCATACCCTGTGTTCTGATGTGAAATTTGGCTACTACCCTGTGTCCTGATGTGCATTTTGGCCTACAGTTTACCATGTGCCCTGATGTGAAATTTGTCCTGATGCGAATTTTGGCCCATACACTGTGTACTGATGTGAATTTTGGCCCATACCCTGTGTTCTGATGTGAATTTTGGCTATTACCCTATGTCCTGATGTGAATTTTGGCCTACAGTTTACCATGTGTCCTGGTGTGAATTTTGGCCCATAGTCTGTGTCCTGTTGTGAATTTTGGCCAATACTTTTTGTCCTGATGTGAATTTTTGCCCACACCCTGTGTCGTGATGTGAATTTTGGCCCATGCCCTGTGTCCTGATGTGAATTTTGGCCCATACCCTGTGTCCTGGTGTGAATTTTGGCCTACGACCTGTGTCTTGATGTGAATTTTGGCCCATGCCCTGTTTCCTGATGTGAATTTTGGCCCATACCCAGTGTCCTGATGTGAATTTTGGCCCATACCCTGTGTCCTGATGTGAATTTTGGCCAATACTGTGTGTCCTGATGTGAATTTTGGCCCATACCCTGTGTTTTGATGTGATTTTTGGCTCATACCCTGTGTCCTGATGTGAATTTTGGCTTATACCCTGTGTCCAGGTTTGCATTTTGGCCAATACTGTGTGTCCTGATGCGAATTTTGGCCCGTACCCTGTGTCCTGATGTGAATTTTGGCCAATACTGTGTGTCCTGATGTGAATTTTGGCCCATACCCTGTGTTGTGATGTGATTTTTGGCTCATACCCTGTGTCCTGATGTGAATTTTGGCTTATACCCTGTGTCCAGGTTTGCATTTTGGCCAATACTGTGTGTCCTGATGCGAATTTTGGCCCGTACCCTGTGTTCTGATGTGAATTTTGGCTATTACCCTATGTCCTGATGTGAATTTTGGCCTACAGTTTACCATGTTTCCTGATGTGAATTTTGGCCCATGCCCTGTGTCCTGATGTGAATTTTGGCCCATACCCTGTGTCCTGATGTGAATTTTGGCCCATACCCTGTGTCTTGATGTGAATTTTGGCCCATGCCCTGTTTCCTGATGTGAATTTTGGCCCATAACCAGTGTCCTAATGTGAATTTTGGCCCATACCCTGTGTCCTGATGTGAATTTTGGCCAATACTTTGTGTCCTGATGTGAATTTTTGCCCACACCGTGTCCTGATGTGAATTTTGGCCAATACTTTGTGTCCTGATGTGAATTTTGGCCCGTACCCTGTGTCCTGGTGTGAATTTTGGCCCATACCCTGTGTCCTGAAGTGAATTTTGGCCAATACTGTGTGTCCTGATGTGAATTTTGGCCCATACCCTGTGTCCAGATGTGAATTTTGTCCTGATGTGAATTTTAGTCAAAACCCTGTGTTCTGATGTGATTTTTGGCTATTACCCTGTGTCCTGATGTGAATTTTGACCTACAGTGTACCATGTGTCCTGAACCGAATTTTGACCTACAGTTTACCATGTTTCCTGATGTGAATTTTGGCCCATGCCCTGTGTCCTGATGTGAATTTTGGCCCATACCCTGTGTCCTGATGTGAATTTTGGCCCATACCATGTTTCCTGATGTGAATTTTGGCCCATGCCCTGTGTCCTGATGTGAATTTTGGCCCATACCCTGTGTCCTGATGTGAATTTTGGCCCATACCCTGTGTCTTGATGTGAATTTTGGCCCATGCCCTGTTTCCTGATGTGAATTTTGGCCCATAACCAGTGTCCTAATATGAATTTTGGCCCATACCCTGTGTCCTGATGTGAATTTTGGCCAATACTTTGTGTCCTGATGTGAATTTTTGCCAATACTTTGTGTCCTGATGTGAATTTTGGCCCGTACCCTGTGTCCTGGTGTGAATTTTGGCCCATACCCTGTGTCCTGAAGTGAATTTTGGCCAATACTGTGTGTCCTGATGTGAATTTTGGCCCATACCCTGTGTCCAGATGTGAATTTTGTCCTGATGTGAATTTTAGTCAAAACCCTGTGTTCTGATGTGATTTTTGGCTATTACCCTGTGTCCTGATGTGAATTTTGACCTACAGTGTACCATGTGTCCTGAACCGAATTTTGACCTACAGTTTACCATGTGTCCTGATGTGAATTTTGGCCCATACCCTGTGTTCTGATGTGAATTTTGGCTATTACCCTGTGTCCTGATGTGAATTTTGACCTACAGTGTACCATGTGTCCTGATGTGAATTTTGACCCATAGTCTGTGTCCTGATGCGAATTTTGGCCCATACCCTGTTTCCTGATGTGAATTTTGGCCCATACCCTGTGTTCTGATGTGAATTTTGGCTATTACCCTGTGTCCTGATGTGAATTTTGGCCTACAGTTTACCATGTGTCCTGATGTGAATTTTGACCCATAGTCTGTGTCCTGGTGTGAATTTTGGCCAATACTTTGTGTCCTGATGTTAATTTTGGCCCATACCCTGTGTCCTGGTGTGTATTTTGCACCACGCTCTGTGTCCTGATGTGAATTTTGGCCCCTGCTCTGTGTCCGGATGTGAATTTTGGCCAATACCCTGTGTCCTGATGTGAATTTTAGTCAATACCCTGTGTTGTGATGTGATTTTTGACTCATACCCTATGTCCTGATGTGAATTTTGGCTCATACCCTGTGTTCTGATGTGAATTTTGGCCCAAACTCTGTGTCCTGATGTGAATTTTGGCACATACCCTGTGTCCTGATGTGAATTTTGGCCTATACCCTGTGTCCTGATGTGAATTTTGGCCCATACCCTGTGTCCTGAAGTGAATTTTGGCCAATACCCTGTGTCCTGATGTGAATTTTGTCTCATACCCTGTGTCCTGCTGTGAATTTTGGATCATACCCTGTGTCCTGATGTGAATTTTGGCTCATACCCTGTGTCCTGATGGGAATTTTGGCCCAAACTCTGTGTCCTGATGGGAATTTTGGCACATACCCTGTGTCCTGGTGTGAATTTTGACCCATGCCCTGTGTCCTGGTGTGAATTTGGGCCCCCTGCCCTGTGTCCTGATGTGAATTTTGGCCCTCGCCCTGTGTACTGATGAGAATTTTGGCCCACGCCCTGTGTCCTGATGTGAATTTTGGTCCACGCCCTGTGTCCTGATGTGAATTTTGGTCCATACCCTGTGTCCTAATGTGAATTTTGGCTCATACCCTGTGTCCTGATGTGAATTTTGGCTCATACCCTGTGTCCTGATGGGAATTTTGGCTCATACCCCATGTCCTGGTGTAATTCTTGGCTCATACCCTGTGTCCTGATGTGGATTTTGGCTCATACCCCGTGTCCTGGTGTGAATTTTGGCCAATACTGTGTGTCCTGATGTCAATTTTGGCTCATACCCTGTGTCCTAGTGTGAATTTTGGCCAACACCATGTGTCCTGTATGAATTTTGGCCCATGCCCTGTGTCCTGGTGTGAATTTTGGCCCATGCCCTGTGTGCTGGTGTGAATTTGGGCCCATGCCCTGTGTCCTGATGTGAATTTTGGCCCAAGGCCTGTGTCCTGATGTGAATTTTGGCCACGCCCTGTGTGCTTATGTGAATTTTGGCCCTCATCCTGTGTCCTGATGTGAATTTTGACCCACGCCCTGTGTCCTGATGTGAATTTTGGCCCACACCCTGTGTACTGATGTGAATTTTGGCTCATACCCTGTGTCCTGATGTGAATTTTGGCCCATACCCTGTGTCCTGATGTGAATTTTGGCCAATACTGTGTGTCCTGATGTGAATTTTGGCCCATACCCTGTGTTGTGATGTGATTTTTGGCTCATACCCTGTGTCCTGATGTGAATTTTGGCTTATACCCTGTGTCCAGGTTTGCATTTTGGCCAATACTGTGTGTCCTGATGCGAATTTTGGCCCGTACCCTGTGTTCTGATGTGAATTTTGGCTATTACCCTATGTCCTGATGTGAATTTTGGCCTACAGTTTACCATGTTTCCTGATGTGAATTTTGGCCCATGCCCTGTGTCCTGATGTGAATTTTGGCCCATACCCTGTGTCCTGATGTGAATTTTGGCCCATACCCTGTGTCCTGGTGTGAATTTTGGTTTACGCCCTGTGTCTTGATGTGAATTTTGGCCCATGCCCTGTTTCCTGATGTGAATTTTGGCCCATACCCAGTGTCCTAATGTGAATTTTGGCCCATACCCTGTGTCCTGATGTGAATTTTGGCCCATACCCTGTTTCCTGATGTGAATTTTTGCCCACACCGTGTCCTGATGTGAATTTTGGCCAATACTTTGTGTCCTGATGTGAATTTTGGCCCGTACCCTGTGTCCTGGTGTGAATTTTGGCCCATACCCTGTGTCCTGAAGTGAATTTTGGCCAATACTGTGTGTCCTGATGTGAATTTTGGCCCATACCCTGTGTCCAGATGTGAATTTTGTCCTGATGTGAATTTTAGTCAAAACCCTGTGTTCTGATGTGATTTTTGGCTATTACCCTGTGTCCTGATGTGAATTTTGACCTACAGTGTACCATGTGTCCTGAACCGAATTTTGACCCATAGTCTGTGTCCTGATGCGAATTTTGGCCCATACCCTGTTTCCTGATGTGAATTTTGGCCCATACCCTGTGTTCTGATGTGAATTTTGGCTATTACCCTGTGTCCTGATGTGAATTTTGGCCTACAGTTTACCATGTGTCCTGATGTGAATTTTGACCCATAGTCTGTGTCCTGGTGTGAATTTTGGCCAATACTTTGTGTCCTGATGTTAATTTTGGCCCATACCCTGTGTCCTGGTGTGTATTTTGCCCCACGCTCTGTGTCCTGATGTGAATTTTGGCCCCTGCTCTGTGTCCGGATGTGAATTTTGGCCAATACCCTGTGTCCTGATGTGAATTTTAGTCAATACCCTGTGTTGTGATGTGATTTTGACTCATACCCTATGTCCTGATGTGAATTTTGGCTCATACCCTGTGTTCTGATGTGAATTTTGGCCCAAACTCTGTGTCCTGATGTGAATTTTGGCACATACCCTGTGTCCTGATGTGAATTTTGGCCTATACCCTGTGTCCTGATGTGAATTTTGGCCCATACCCTGTGTCCTGAAGTGAATTTTGGCCAATACCCTGTGTCCTGATGTGAATTTTGTCTCATACCCTGTGTCCTGCTGTGAATTTTGGCTCATACCCTGTGTCCTGATGTGAATTTTGGCTCATACCCTGTGTCCTGATGGGAATTTTGGCCCAAACTCTGTGTCCTGATGGGAATTTTGGCACATACCCTGTGTCCTGGTGTGAATTTTGACCCATGCCCTGTGTCCTGGTGTGAATTTGGGCCCCCTGCCCTGTGTCCTGATGTGAATTTTGGCCCTCGCCCTGTGTACTGATGAGAATTTTGGCCCACGCCCTGTGTCCTGATGTGAATTTTGGTCCACGCCCTGTGTCCTGATGTGAATTTTGGTCCATACCCTGTGTCCTAATGTGAATTTTGGCTCATACCCTGTGTCCTGATGTGAATTTTGGCTCATACCCTGTGTCCTGATGGGAATTTTGGCTCATACCCCATGTCCTGGTGTAATTCTTGGCTCATACCCTGTGTCCTGATGTGGATTTTGGCTCATACCCCGTGTCCTGGTGTGAATTTTGGCCAATACTGTGTGTCCTGATGTCAATTTTGGCTCATACCCTGTGTCCTAGTGTGAATTTTGGCCAACACCATGTGTCCTGTATGAATTTTGGCCCATGCCCTGTGTCCTGGTGTGAATTTTGGCCCATGCCCTGTGTGCTGTTGTGAATTTGGGCCCATGCCCTGTGTCCTGATGTGAATTTTGGCCCAAGGCCTGTGTCCTGATGTGAATTTTGGCCACGCCCTGTGTGCTTATGTGAATTTTGGCCCTCATCCTGTGTCCTGATGTGAATTTTGACCCACGCCCTGTGTCCTGATGTGAATTTTGGCCCACACCCTGTGTACTGATGTGAATTTTGGCTCATACCCTGTGTCCAGATGTGAATTTTGTCCTGATGGAAATTTTGGCCGAAAAGAGTTCGGTAATGAGCGGCAGTGGATAGCTGTTCTTAATAGTCACATCATTCAGACCTCGATAGTCAATGCAAGGGTGTAATCCTCCATCCTTCTTTTTAACGAAGAAGAATCCCGCTCCGGCAGGAGAAGAAGACGAATGGATAAACCCTTTCTGGAGATTCTCTTTAATATAGGTCCTCATAGCCTCAGTCTCTGGTACCGACAAAGGATAAGTTCGTCCACCAGGAGGATTTTTACCAGGGATGAGTCCTGGTGTGAATTTTGGCCAATACTTGGAAGTGGTAGCTTGTACTGCAGCTTGGAAACTGGAGTCTGGTCGCTGGGAGCAGTAGTTCCACGGAAGATAACTGGAGTAGAGACTCATGCCCCTTTCAGACCGCACAAATTAAACGGTATATTGCCGTTTCTTTACCTTTTCAAAACGGTAATATGTGCGGTCTGAAAGGTCCAGAGTGTATTTACCGTTTTAAAATAACCAGTATTTTAAACCGGTAAATAAGCAGGGTCCTACACGTTTCAGACCCGTTTTTTTTGCGGTCTGAACGGGTCCGAAACGTTACCCAGGCAGCAGTGAGCACTATTGGTCCCCAGTGCCTGCATATTTAACGAGCCGGCCGTAAATTACATATGTGCATATGTAATTAGTCGATAATTACATATGCCCATGTGTAATTAGCCGCTCATTACATATGCGCATATGTAATTTACGTCAGGCTCGTTAAATATGCAGGCACTGATGACCAATAGTGCTCACTGCTGCCCCCCCTCCCCCAATGTGTTTAAGAAACCCCCGTGCCTCGTGCCTTACGATCCCAGCTGTTGGCTCCTGCTCCTGTCGGCTCCTGCTCCTGTCGGCTCCTGCTGCTTATAAAAAAAAAAAGTGACTTTCGGAAAATGGCTGCCCCATAGGAAAGACTGTTTGAAAAAACTTACTTTGGTATTGGGGCAGCCATTTTCCGAAAGTCACTTTTTTTATAAGCAGCAGGAGTCTGCACAGCCGGGATCCGCAAGGCATGAGGTACTGGCTGCACGGGGGGCTTTCTTAAACACATTAGGTGGGGGGGGGGGTGTTAGCCCTATTGGTAGGGGGGGGGGGGGGGGTTTAACTGTAACACGCTGCCACACAGCGTGTTACAGGGGGGGGGGGGGGGTTGCTGAAGACTGCACTGGCTTTGATCCTTTATTTGGAAAGTTTCCAAAAACGATCTGCCAGTGTCAAAAAACGGCACTTAAATGGTAATATCCCGTTTAAGAGATGCGGTGTGAAAGGGGTTTTACCTGGCAGACTCATTTTTAGAAACGTTTCAAAATACCTGGTCAAAGCCAGTTTTGCGGTCTGAAAGCAGCATTAGGGACTTGGAAAGGAACACGAGTAATAGCCAGCAGGAGATTACTGACTGGAGGAATCACACTGGGAGATGAGCAGGAACAGGATACTTGTAGCTGGTAGCGACTTGTAGTCCAAGGCAAGGCTAGCTGGGAATAGCTGATCTTTGTATCAGAGGGTTTGCAGCCAGTACCTCATGCCTTGCGGATCCCGGCTGTGCAGACTCCTGCTGCTTATAAAAAAAGTGACTTTCGGAAAATGGCTGCCCCATAGGAAAGACTGTTTGAAAAAACTTACTTTGGTATTGGGGCAGCCATTTTCCGAAAGTCACTTTTTTTATAAGCAGCAGGAGTCTGCACAGCCGGGATCCGCAAGGCATGAGGTACTGGCTGCACGGGGGGCTTTCTTAAACACATTAGGTGGGGGGGGGGGGTGTTAGCCCTATTGGTAGGGGGGGGGGGGGGTTTAACTGTAACACGCTGCCACACAGCGTGTTACAGGGGGGGGGGGGGGGTTGCTGAAGACTGCACTGGCTTTGATCCTTTATTTGGAAAGTTTCCAAAAACGATCTGCCAGTGTCAAAAAACGGCACTTAAATGGTAATATCCCGTTTAAGAGATGCGGTGTGAAAGGGGTTTTACCTGGCAGACTCATTTTTAGAAACGTTTCAAAATACCTGGTCAAAGCCAGTTTTGCGGTCTGAAAGCAGCATTAGGGTCTTGGAAAGGAACACGAGTAATAGCCAGCAGGAGATTACTGACTGGAGGAATCACACTGGGAGATGAGCAGGAACAGGATACTTGTAGCTGGTAGCGACTTGTAGTCCAAGGCAAGGCTAGCTGGGAATAGCTGATCTTTGTATCAGAGGGTTTGCAGTCATTGGTGGAGCGTACAAAGGGAGGCGTGGCCATGCTCAGCACCTAAGCAAAAGGGACACTAGGAAGCAGGCAAACTGTAGTAAACTGAGTACAGTCAAAGGAGGGAAAGGTTACAAGTGGAGTACCCCAGGGATCTGTACTTGGACCAGTGCTTTTTAATATCTTTATTGGTGATATTGCAAATGGAATTGAGGGTAAAATGTGCCTTTTTGCAGATGACACAAAGGTATGCAAAAGGGTAGACACACCAGGAGGGGTAAAACAGATGATTGATGATCTAGGTAGATTAGAGGAATGGTCAAGAGCATGGCAACTACAGTTTAATGCCAAAAAAAGCTAAATTATGCACTTGGGTTGCAAAAATCCAAAGACTAAATATAGTATAAATGGCACTATAATGGAAACTACTGAGGAAGAGAGGGATCTAGGTGTAACTATTTCAGGGGACTTAAAGGCAGGTAGGCAATGTAACAAAGCAATGAAGAAGGCAAGTCAGATGCTTGGTTGCATAGGGAGAGGTATCAGCAGTAGAAAGAAAGAAGTAATAATGCCACTGTATAGGTCATTGGTATGACCTCATCTAGAGTATTGTGTTCAGTTCTGGAGGCCATATCTCCAGAAGATATAAATACATTAGAGACTGCACAAAGAAGGGCAACTAAAATGGTGCATGGCTTACATCACAAATCATACCAGGAAAGACTAAAATATCTTAATATGTATACTTTAGAGCAGAGAAGGGAAAGGGGGGACATGATAGAAACTTTCAAATATATCAAGCATTTTAACAAGGTACAGGTGGGAGACATTTTTCACAGGAAGAGGAGCAGCAGAACACGAGGACATGCACTGAAACTAGAGGGAGGAAGATTCAGGGGGAATTTAAGGAATAATTACTTCACAGAAAGAGTAGTAGATAAGTGGAATAGCCTCCCATCAGAGGTGGTAGAGGCAAATACAGTAGTACAATTTAAACATGCTTGGGATAGGCATATTGATATCCTTACAAAAAAATAAGGATCAAATATGGTTTGAGGTAACATGTTTAAAAAAGGGGCAGACTAGATGGGCCAAGTGGTTCTTATCTGCCGTCAAATTCTATGTTTCTATGAACTGGAGTGCTCCAGCGTGAGAGAGGTAACAGTGCTGTATGCCAGTTCATGACACTTTATATGTGAGTAGAAGTATTGTATATAGAATATGGTAAAATACAGGCAGCCAATGGAGGGATTGGCAGAGTGGATCAGTAGACAATAAACAACTTGCTAGGAAGATCAGCCTAGCAGCAGCATTTAAAATGGATTGCAGTGGCGAGAGTCTGTTCTTGGAAGACCAGTTAGGAGACTATTGCTATAGTTAATGCAGGATATAATGAGTGCATGGATAAGAGAATTAGTAGTGTCTTGCGTAAGATAGGGTTGTATTTTGGATAGGTTTTTTAGATGCATGTAACATGATTTGGATACAGATTGAATGTGATGAACAAAGGACAGTTCAGAGACCAGGATGACCGCTAGGCAAGGAGCTTGTGTGGTAGGGTAGATTGTCGAGTTATCAACAGTTATGGAGATATCGGGATGGTAACTGTCCTTGGCTGGTGGGAATATAATTAATTCCATTTTAGAAATATTACGTTTGAGGTGGTTAGAAGGCATCCAAGATGAGATGGCAAATAGGCATTCAGCCCATTCGGCCCAAAACCATTGGTGATAACTTTGGGGTTGATAGATTAAAGTATCACCTACAAGTGATACTGAAATCCTCCAGAAGAGCTGATTAGTTTGCCAAGAGCCTTGACAATGATTCTTGTGGAACTCCGACTGACAGAGGTAGTGAAGAGGAGGTGGAGCCAGAGAAGCGAACACTGAAAGAGTGCTAGGTAAAATGAGAACCAGGAAAATTATGTATCATTAAGACCTAGGGAGTGTAGTGTTTTTATGAGAAGAGTGTGTGTTAGCCGCGCTGGTGGGTAGCTGGTTTGCTATGTCTCCTTGCCAGGTGGATGGCAGGACCCAGCACTTCTTTCCGCTTGTGTCAGCGTCTCCTGGGCCGGTTGCTCGGCAACCAGGGACACTGGATTTGACATCTGCTCTGGCAGTTGCCAGGTTTCTGGATTCCCGGTGCTGACTTCCACCCGGCAGGGAATAGGGGATGCAGGTCTAGAGCGCCTAACTGCAGCAGGCGAATTTAGGCCTGGGGGGCTGGGCTGGAGACTCCACGGGTTATTGTTCACTGGCCTTTTAATGGAGACAGTACAGCACAGCCCCGCCAGTAAAAGCTTTCCTTTAGCCGTCTATCCTGCCTTCTCGCAGCCCTGGCTGGTCCTTTGTCAGCTGGTCCTGGTGATCTGTCTGTCAGCTCCTGATTCTGCATTGAGTCTTCCTTCTAGGAAACCTGGTTCTCAGTTATTTCCTGTCCTCTGTCCTGCTTTCAGGTTGTTTTATGCACTTCCTCATCATGGAGTACACCTCTGGGTATATATATATATGTATACTTCACACCGCTATCGGCATTGTTCCTTATTCCGTTTTGTAAAAGCTTTTTGCCTTTTAGTTATTTCGTGGTTTTTGTTAAGGAAAGCTGTTCATGCCATTATATCACATCCATCTCTTGGATGGATGTGATGTAATGGCATGAACATTCCTAAACAAGAGGACAGACGGGCAATCTAACATGAGGAGCAGAAATGATGGTATGAATGCCGGACACCAAATTAAAAAAGTAAACATACGGCTTGATGTCACGACTTGGAAGCAGTGGGTAGAACGGGATGGAAGCTTGGTGGATGTATGTAATGCTTTCTCATGTGATTGTTGTCTGAAGGATAACAGTGAGAATATTTGCAAGAAGAAGATGGAGGACACTTGAATAACTGTTGGGAATTTTAATGAAGAATTTCACAATACAGTTCAACTTTGAAACAACAGTAGGAAGTAAAGTATGCATTGCAGCAAGGTACTAAGGAGATGGATCCTGGGACCTGAATACTGTGAAGAGTTGGAGGCTGTATGTGTCTCCATAGAGATGCTTTCAGCCAATCAGGGCTGGGCTTCCCCTGATTGGCTGAAAGCATCTCCATGATGCATACAGCCAATGGAACTGAAAGCATCTATAGCACAATGACAGCGGGCGAGGAGGAAGCTGGCTCAACCTGCAGTCAGTGGAAGGGGAGCCGGATCATGCCGTAGTAAGTGTGAGGGGAGTTAGCTCACCTCTACTGTCAGTGGTGAGCTGCTGCAGGAGAGACAGTCAATGCTGGAGCTCTGGACGGGTGAAGCCTGGGGGGGGACCCTTGTATTGGGGGGGGTCCCCACTCCCCCAAGTACCAAGTCCAGTGCTGACCAGCCCTTGGCTGTGGCATGACACCGTGGGCTCGATGATGATTTTAAAATACGGGGGACCCCCAATTTTTTTGTCACCCGTATTTTTGGAACCAGACCGGTCCAAGAGTCTGGGGCTGGCTTCAAAAATACGGGGGACCCCTACGGTTTTTGTTCCCCATGTTTTTGGAACTAGGTCTGGCTCAATGAGCCCGGGCCTGGTTATACTCTGGAGGGGGGACTTCTACACATATTTAAACATAGAACCATGCACAGATTTCATCGGTCTGTGCATGGTTCTGTCAAATTCGCCTATCAGAATCTGGTCTATTTTTTTTTTTGCGATTTTTAGTAACGTTTTCCCAAAATCGAGTTGTATACTTTATAATGGGAAAACATCTGGATGCAAATTGAAGTGTGACCAAAAACCAGAGAATATTTGAACATTCACATCAGTCCCTGCCCAAGTGGAGCATACAATCTAGATTCCCTACAACATGTACATGCACACACATACATTCTAGGGTTACTTCTTGTTGGGAGCCAATTAGCCTACCAGTATGCATATGATTCTTAAAAATCTGCTTATTGGAACAGATCTCTGGTGGATCTGGAACTACCATCCGGAGTTGACCCCAGTTGAGTGCCCTAACCTAGCTGCTTCATCTTTGCAGACATAAACTAACCCACCATCTATTAATATGGCCCACTTGGTAGGCAGTGGCAAACGCAGGATTTTCAGAAGGGGGTTTCCAGAGGGGCGGAGCAAAGCACGGAGATGGACACTTAGGTGACCCAGTATATGCCGGGTCAGTTAAAGTATTAAAGATAGACCAAATGTATATAAATAATAATAATAATAAATAATACACTTACACACACATATACATACATAACTGCAGTGTAGACCCCTGGGCATAGCAATGTATTGGGGCCCCTACCGATCCTCCAGCGGTAGGGGTGGGGAAGCTTTGATGTACCGCGGGTGGTAGGGGGTATTATATCAACCATTCAGCATGTAGGGCCTGGATCAGTAATTTCCACTAATTACCCCTTTACTGCACAGATGGTGGGATATGGGGTGGTAGAAGGGGGCATTGGGCTGAATGAAGGGGCCCTGATACATAACTTCCAGGGTGGTAGAGGATGTTTAATATGCAGAGGAGGGGTGTATAGTGGAGTGGGCTTATTATTCATAATTTTCTGGTGGGAGGACAGCTTGCTTGACTGCAGATATCTCCAGTTCCCAGAAATAGATTTCTTAGCTAATGGAATTAAAAACTAGAGAATCCCACCTACCAAATGGTATTGAGGACTAGGGGATCAAAATTCAGGAATCAGAGCAATCTGCCAATGAGTATATAAAACTACATACCAGGTGTGTGGAGCTGGAGTAACCAGCTGCTGGAAGGCTGATATCTCTGGTTCTGGGAACAGTAGAGACAAGCTACTAGTGTCCATCAAAGGTGGAGAGTCCCAGATTTTGGAATATAACCTCAGAAAATTCTAATTCAGACAGAACCTGAAATATCTGACTGGGAAGAGCAATTAACAGGCTTGGATGGGGACGTCAGATATCTCCGGTTCCCAAGGGCCGATTTTTAAAATTCTTGTACCCATGGAAAGAGGGGACCCTCAGCTTTCAGCCTAGGGACCTTAGACTCCTGGGGGGGTTTCTGGGTACTCAGAAACCCCCACTGCGTGCGCTACTGGTAGGAGTTATTTGTCCAATATTGTTGTGGTGGCCCTGTCCTGAGGAAGGCCAGTGTTTGACTGAAATATCAACCTGTAATGTAGTAATTACTGAACACTTATGATATATATATATATATACGTTGCATCTCACCTGGTAGGAAAGGCATTGCAGGTGCTTTCTGCTGCTTTTGATGGAATGACCATATTTGGACATCCAGATGAGCTGCATGTAGTAAAGCTGTTATACAGCTTACATGTGATTGGTAATGTTTCACAACACTCAGGTGTAAATCATCTTATTGCTATACAGCTTGTCCGTTTTGGTCAGTTATAGCAGTCCGGAATGAAGGTTTGCAGCACCGAAACAGTATACAAGTTGAGTATCCCTTATGCGAAATGCTCAGGACCAGAAGAATTTTGGATAACGGATTATTCCGTATTTCAGAATATTTTTATATTTCAATGATGTATCTTGCATTATATTGTATCAAACACATGAAATACACATACATATATTTTATTTGTGAATAAAACTAGGTTTCAAAACATGAAACAAAGTTTGTGTACAATCTCAGATACTGAATTTGAATGCCAAGCAATCATTTTCTTGCACATATTTGGTGCCAGTTACAATACATATAATTTCCTAAATAGTGCCAGTTACAGAAGTCCCCACTAGTGCCAGTTACATATAATGTCCTCAATAGTGCTGGTACAGATAGTAGTTCTTTTAACGAAAAAAAAATGTCTTTCACTTTCTGGAATGTATGGTTTTTTGAATAATTTGGATAAGGGATACTGTACTCAATACGGTATGTAGTTGACTATGAATATTGTATACATTAATAAGGATACCCATGTTAATGATGGGTGAATATGCCTATGCCCTAATATCTAACCATTTATTCTGATTGAGCTTTTTTTTTTTATTTTCTGGTCATGTAACTTAGGAGGTCATTCTGATTGACTCGGTAAGCTGCCAAGCTCACAGCTTACCGAGTCACTGTGACGCCGCCCTGCCGAATACCCTGCAACCATGTGAGGGGATGTGTTAGGAAGACACATCCCCTCTCATGTGCCTACAGAAGGAGAAATAATTAGATAGTTGAGACCATCAAATGGTTTACCCTTCCTTTCCAAATATGTCAGTTTACACTGACTTATATTTGCGGCCGCCTGGACAAAGACAGGATGTCCGTGTACCCATTGGAATACCCACCATTTTCATGGGGATGCCCATGAAACTCTGGGCCTTCACATGGCCCAATGCAGCCACTGCCCCGTCCCTCCCTTCCCTCTGTGAACTGCCTGGCAAGTGAGCAACTCACCATGGCCTTTCTCAGTCAGGTTTGCACATGCGCAAACCCCGACCGTCGGGGAAGGGGCCAAATTCAGTTCACTATATGTGACCCATAGTACGTGGCCCCATAGTCCTTTGATATTAAAACTTTTTAATTTTATACTCGTGTGCTGAACTCCGTCATTGAATTTCAATGGGTATTTTTGTGGACATGCTTTATGAATTCTTTACTGATCGGAAATTAATGAGTGAGGATTCCACCAAGCTATCTATCTATCTATCTATCTATCTATCTATCTAATTGAAGAAAAAGATGGTCCAGAGTGTTTAGCCACTAACACAAGGCCTAAACGTAAAACATTACCTCTTGTAACCAAGTTCTCTATGTCCAGCAAATTTATCACTGATACTATATATCTAAAAAATATTGGTCTTTGGTCACATCAGACAAAAATCTCTATTCCCTGGTCAATTCTAAAGAAATGCTTTTGAGCAGGAAACCTGGCACGTATAAATGCACTGGTTGCATTACGTGCCGATATATCAAGACGGGCAATTTAATCACTCACCCCCGCGCTGGCCCAAAAATTCCTATCAAGCATATCCTTACTTGTACCAGCAAATTCATTATTTACATGATTCGTTGCCCTTGTGGCTATGCCTGCATTCACAAATGACTTGTAGTTTTAAAGAGAGAGCAGCTTTCCCCCGTTCTGTGATTTGATTGGCCCTTGAAGGCAAAGAATGTGATCAACCAGTTGCTTGCCAGTTTAAAGAAGCACAGCATAAACCTTTTCATCACATATTACCAATGCTCAAAACTCAATGAAAATGTACCTTTGCAATGTTTTCTTTTATTTAATTTTGTTCTTCTTTATTTTTATTCTTTTTTCTATCTCCTAATCTATAATGATTTATTGATCTGGGTAGTCTATAGTTATGCAGCCGGTTACTTTTCATGTGCTTTTTTTATGTTTTCTTTATATGCTTGCTTTTGTATATGTGGTGTGTTTACCCTGTATTCTGTACTATGTAGTACTAGCTAGTAGTCAGGCCGCCAGGTTGTGATTGGGCAGGAGACATATGGTCTGTGTGCTGTCAACAGGTGGTGTACTGTTATGCCTAGTGTGTGAAATTCTGCCGTTACCACAAGTGGGCACACGCAGTGTATACAGGTTGCCTAGCAACTGCACCTCTGTGTGCTGTTACGCGAGACGTTCCACGTCATCCTCCAGCACCTGGAAGTGATCCTTGCAGCGGTACACCATGTGGATAGAGGGGGTTTTTATGTCGGTAAGTGTAATAAAATGTTGTCTTCCTGACAAATTGCCTTGTTGTGATTGAAATGTTGAAAAACTTTAACCTGTGTCCAGGTGTGTTTTTTTGTGACCAGCTTACACCTGTCCTATACCCCATTTGTGTTAGGCAACTTTGCAATATGTTGCTTCCCTGATCCACTTTGTGTAGTGACTGTACCACTTTTTGGGCCCGTATCGGGGTTGGGATTGGGGGTCTAAGTGGCCGTGAATCTATTCTGAACCCAGTCAATGTCCTCTACTCGCTCTATGTTATGCAACTTTTGTTGTATCTTGCTTCTCTGACCCAGTTTGTGTAGTGTCCGGACCCCTTTTTGGGGCCCCATGACCCCCGCAGGGGTGCTAGGGGTGTCTTACCCCCACCGTATTTTTTTGCAGATTGAAAGTCATGTGTACAAAGTTTGGTGTACTGTAAATTTGCAGAGTCATGCTGGAACATACATACACACACACATACATACATACTGTACATACATACATACATTTTGTCACGATCCGGGTATTAAGGCAGGCTATCTTACCGGCTAAGTGCCTCCGCAGGCTCAGCTTGCGGTTCAGATGTCATCCCAGCCGGCGTCCTCTCTGCCGTGCGCCATCATCGCTGTCATCCTCCAGTCCTCTCAGCGCTGCTGAGTCTGCGGCTGCACGGCGCACCGCTCTCCTCACCCACAGAGACAGTATCCAGTGCACGGCAATTTGTCTGTCCGCCGCCATTGCTCCCGGCCACAAGCACTCAGTGTCATACCTGCCCGGCCAATCCTGGCCACCCAGTGGGTATAAGTATGCTGGGAGCTCTCAGAATCGTTGCTAGTGCTTCAGTTGTCTCCAGTGTGTGTTCAGCTGTCCTTGTCTCTACAAGTGTTTTCCTGCTGGTGCATGTTATCTCCATTTCTGCAGTGTACTCCAGGCATTCCATCTCCTGTGAAGTTCCAGGCATTCCATCTCCTGCGATCCTGCATCCACGGCCCAGCACTCTAAGCCTAGCTCCAGGACTCTGGTCCATTCGATGTTCCACCATCGTCTACCATCGATGTTCCACCATCGTTAAAATCCGATATTCCGGATTCACAGTCTCCAGTTCCCGTCCGTCATTCCGGACCCACAGTCTCCATCTTCATATCCGATATTCCGGATCCGATGTTCCACCATCAATTCCATCTCCTCGTCCAGCTGTAAAGTATTGCCATCTACATTGACTGTACAATTCATCTGCATACTTTACTGCTTGTGTATACAACCATCTGCTTAATAAAACTCGGTTGTATTTTACCATTGACTGTTCATTGGCTTCGGGTGCACTGTCACGCATTATATGCGTAAGGGTCCTCTCCAACCTCCCCGGTTCAGGTACCGGTACCCTGGTGTGACAGTAAGCACTAGCCTAATGGATCCAACCACAAGCCAAGCATCGCCACCCAGCCCTGTACAACAACTGGCTGTTCGCTTGGATCAGCAGGAAGCTGCGCAGGGTCGAGTGATCCATTGCCTCCAAGATCTGTCTTCTCGGCTGGATAAACTACAGACCACTCTCAGTGCCCCCGAGCCTGTCAGTGTACTTCCAGGTCCAGTTCATCCTCCTGTAATGGCTGCTGCACCTCGTCTTCATCTGTCCGTCCCCACCAAGTATGATGGGAATCCAAAAACCTGCAGAGGGTTTATCAATCAGTGTGAGATTCATTTCGAGCTGCAACCCAGTAACTTCCCTACTGAAAGGGTCAAGGTCGCCTACATCATCTCCCTCCTGAGTGGAGCAGCGTTAGAATGGGCGTCACCATTATAGGAAAAATCTGATGCCATCTTGTCTAACTACAAGAACTTTGTGACAGCATTCCGGCGCATCTTTGATGAGCCTGGACGAACAGCATCTGCCTCCACTGAACTCCTCCGTCTCAGACAAGGATCCGGTTCCGTCGGGCAATATCTGGTCCAATTCCAGATTCTTGCATCTGAACTCTCCTGGTGTGATGGGGCCTTATACGCAGCCTTCTGGCATGATCTATCCGACCGCATCAAGGATGAACTCGCTACCAGAGACTTACCGTCTGGTCTAGACGACCTTATCTCGCTATGTATTAAAGTGGACCTACGCTTCCGTGAAAGGGCTGTAGAATGGAACAAGAGTGCTCCAGCTAAAGTGCAGACTTCTCCATCTTCTTTACCTGCTACCCCGGTGGTCCATTCCAAAGAAGAACCAATGGAGATAAATCGTTTCCGCCTGTCTCCAGGAGAACGGCGACGTCGCCGACTGGCACAGCTCTGCCTGTATTGTGCCGACCCAGCACATCAGATTTCTGCATGCCCAAAGCGTCAGGAAAACTCCTCCTCCTAGCCCGTCAAGGAGAGGGTAGGCTAGGAGTAATCAAGTCCTCTCCATCAGCAACCGATTGTGTAATACCAGTTTCCCTACAAGTTGGTCAGCATTTCAAGACTGTCTCTGCACTTCTTGATTCCGGTGCCGCTGGCAACTTCGTAACTGCCGAACTGGTCCGTAAGTGGGGGTTGCCCACTGAATGTCTTTCCAAGACTGTCTTCCTTACTGCTGTGGATGGCAGTAGGATTCCTGATGCGACAGTCTCCCGCAGAACTTTGCCACTTACAGTCAGAGTGAGAGCTCTGCATACAGAACTTTTGTCCTTTCTGGTACTACCCAGAGCCACTCATGCTCTGGTTCTGGGCTTGCCCTGGCTCCGTCTTCATAATCCTCGCCTTGATTGGAAGACATCCAAAATCCTTTCCTGGGATCCTTCCTGCTCCAGTACCTGTTTTCAAAAGGTACTTCCAGCTCGCCATTCCTCAGCAGATGCAGCAGACCTTCCGCCTCTTCCCTACAGAGAATATTCCGATGTATTCAGCAAGTCTGGCGCTGATATTCTGCCTCCTCACAGACCGTGGGATTGTCCTATCGATCTTATTCCAGGCAAAGAACCACCGAGAGGCAGAACCTATCCCCTATCTCTTCCAGAGACTCAGGCCATGACCGACTACATCAAAGAAAATCTGGCAAAGGGATTCATTCGTCCTTCAACTTCCCCTGCTGGTGCAGGATTCTTCTTCGTGAAGAAAAAGGATGGAGGCCTACGTCCATGCATTGATTATCATGGTCTCAATGACATTACTGTGAAAAACAGATATCCGTTACCCCTCATTACCGAGTTGTTTGACCGTGTCAGTGGTGCGACCATCTTAACTAAACTCGACCTGAGGGGCGCATACAATCTCATCCGCATACGAGAGGGCGACGAGTGGAAGACAGCGTTTAACACCAGAGATGGCCACTATGAGTACCTCGTCATGCCCTTCGGGCTCAGTAATGCCCCAGCCGTATTCCAGCACTATGTCAATGAGATCTTTCGGGACATTCTATATCGACATGTAGTCTTATATCTCGATGACATCTTGATTTACGCCAATAACATCGAAGAACATCGTTATTGGGTAAAAGAGGTCCTGTCCCGGCTGCGAGCTAATCATCTCTATTGCAAACTGGAGAAGTGTATCTTCGAGGTGAAGTCTATACCCTTCCTGGGGTACATTGTCTCCGGTTCTGGTCTACAAATGGACCCAGGAAAATTGCAGGCTATTCAAGATTGGCCAATCCCTTCTACGCTGAAAGGTGTTCAACGTTTCCTAGGTTTTGCCAATTATTACAGAAAGTTCATCCGCAATTTCTCATCTATTGTGGCACCCATCACTGCCCTGACACGAAAAGGGTCCAATCCAGCGAAGTGGCCGGCAGAAGCCATCGAAGCCTTCCATCTGTTAAAGCAGAGGTTCACTTCAGCTCCCGTGTTAAGACAACCAGACAACACCTTGCCCTTTATCCTCGAGGTCGACGCCTCCTCCGTGGGCGTTGGGGCGGTCCTCTCGCAGAAAGCGCCTGATGGACGTCTTCACCCCTGTGGGTTCTATTTTCGTAAGTTTCTGCCCGCAAGGTGTAACTATGTCATCGGCGATCAAGAACTCCTCGCCATCAAGTTGGCATTAGAAGAGTGGAGATATCTTCTAGAGGGTGCTGTTCATGAGATCACAATTATCACCGATCACAAGAACCTTCTGTATCTCAAGTCTGCTCAATGTTTAATTCCCCATCAAGCCAGATGGATGCTCTTCTTTTCCAGATTCCGTTTCAAGCTGTCATTCTGTCCAGGGACGCAAAATCGAAAAGCTGATGCCCTTTCCCGGTCATGGGAGCAAGATGGTGAGTCAAAGTCCACGAGTCAACATTTTATTATTGATCCAGTGGCCTTCTCCGCAACAGGAGTATCAAATCTCACGCCCCCTGAAGGGAAAAGATATGTAAAGCCAGCCCTAAGAAAGAAGCTGCTTTGTTGGGCGCATTCTTCAAAATTCGCTGGCCATGCAGGCATTCAGAAAACTTACGAGTTTATCACCAGGTCCTACTGGTGGCCGTCCCTCAAACAGGACTTCGTTTCCTCTTGTGCTAAGTGTGCCCAGCACAAGACCAGCCGTCAGTCTCCTCCTGGGCAATTGATGCCATTGTCAGTACCACATCGTCCCTGGATGCACATATCTATGGACTTTGTAACTGATCTTCCAGAGTCTGACAAATTCACTACCATCTGGGTGATTGTTGACCGGTTCACTAAGATGGCTCACTTCGTTCCCCTCACCGGTCTTCCGTCAGCTCCCAAGCTATCCCAGCTCTTCATAAAGGAGATATTCAAACTTCATGGACTGCCTCTTGAAATCATCTCCGATAGAGGGGTCCAATTCGTAGCCAAATTCTGGCGAAGCCTGTGCTCCCTGCTTCAAGTCAAGCTGAAATTCTCTACAGCCTATCACCCTCAAACGAATGGCCAAACGGAGAGGGTGAATCAAGATCTTGAAGCGTTCCTGCGCACATATGTATCTTCTTCTCAAGATGACTGGGCTCAACTTCTTCCGTGGGCAGAATTCTGCCATAATAACCAATATCACTCTTCATCAAATGTCACTCCATTCCTTGCCAACTATGGGTTTCATCCTCGAGTTCCTGACTTCACTCTGCAACCTGTGTCTTCAGTTCCAGCGGTCGACACGACCATCCGGCAATTCACCAAATCCTGGAAGCTCATTCGTTCCTCACTCCTGAAAGCTTCAAGCAGGTATAAGAAATTTGCCGACAGGAAACGCAGAGCTGTGCCAGCCCTCCGTCCAGGAGATCGTGTCTGGCTGTCAACCAAGAACCTTCGATTGAGAGTGCCATCTATGAAGTTCGCTCCCCGTTATATTGGTCCATTTCCAGTTGAGCGAGTCGTCAACCCTGTGGCCTACAAGCTCAAGTTGCCGCCTTATTTGAAAGTACCAGCTACATTCCACATTTCGCTGCTCAAGCCGCTGGTTCTCAATCGCTTTCATTACAAGCTCCCCAAGGCACCTAAAGTTTGCACCCAGCGTGGAACAGAGTATGAGGTCAGTAAAATCTTGGACTCTCGCATCTGATATGGTCGTCTGCAATATCTGATCGATTGGAAGGGCTACGGCCCCGAAGAACGATCATGGACCAATGCCATCGATGTCCATGCTCCCAGACTCATCCGGGTGTTCCACTCCAAGTTTCCCCGCAAGCCGAAAAGGTGTCCTGGGGCCACCCTTACAGGGAAGGGGGGTGCTGTCACGATCCGGGTATTAAGGCAGGCTATCTTACCGGCTAAGTGCCTCCGCAGGCTCAGCTTGCGGTTCAGATGTTATCCCAGCCGGCGTCCTGTCTGCCGTGCACCATCATCGCTGTCATCCTCCAGTCCTCTCAGCGCTGCTGAGTCTGCGGCTGCACGGCGCACTGCTCTCCTCACCTACAGAGACAGTATCCAGTGCACGGCAATTCGTCTGTCCGCCGCCATTGCTCCCGGCTACAAGCATGGTGGATACAAACACTCTTTCCCGCCATAGTCTGACATGGGGGCTGCCATGGTTTCCCAGTCACATGTCTGCATTAGCCTATCCTGAATGATCTGATCTACCTGCCATACCTGCCCGGGCAATCCTGGCCACCCAGTGGGTATAAGTATGCTGGGAGCTCTCAGAATCATTGCTAGTGCTTCAGTTGTCTCCAGTGTGTGTTCAGCTGTCCTTGTCTCTACAAGTGTTTTCCTGCTGGTGCATGTTATCTCCATTTCTGCAGTGTACTCCAGGTATTCCATCTCCTGTGAAGTTCCAGGCATTCCATCTCCTGCGATCCTGCATCCACGGCCCAGCACTCTAAGCCTAGCTCCAGGACTCTGGTCCATTCGATGTTCCGCCATCGTCTACCATCGATGTTCCGCCATCGTTAAAGTCCGATATTCCGGATTCACAGTCTCCAGTTCCCGTCCGTCATTCCGGACCCACAGTCTCCATCTTCATATCCGATATTCCGGATCCGATGTTCCACCATCAATTCCATCTCCTCGTCCAGCTGTAAAGTATTGCCATCTACATTGACTGTACAATTCATCTGCATACTTTACTGCTTGTGTATACAACCATCTGCTTAATAAAACTCGGTTGTATTTTACCATTGACTGTTCATTGGCTTCGGGTGCACTGTCACGCATTATATGCGTAAGGGTCCTCTCCAACCTCCCTGGTTCAGGTACCGGTCCAGGTCCCCACCAGAGGTCTCAGTCTCGTCGACTCAGACCCCTGGTGTGACACATTTTTATATATAAGCTCTTACGTGCCAGACTCTTTTTAATCATGTGCGTTTCCCTTTTTACTTAAACCATCTTCAATGACACCAAATCGAGCAGCGCACCCTAATACATTTCACCCTGTGCTTATTTCAGTGTCATTTGCTTATGTTTATGTACCCTGTACTTCAACTGTAAGTCATAGTTTCCCATTTTGCTTATTTGTTTATTTACTCTATAATTGGGCACTGCGGATCCCTTGTGGCAACATATAAATAATGGATAATAATCTAGAAGCAATACTTGGCAAGTATACAATGTCCGATGCAAAACCAGTCAGTACTTCCATTCACCGGAGGCACAAAACTAACAAAAGCTGTATAACCAAGTGAAGCATAGTTAGAGGAAATTAGGAGCACTCCATTGGAAGTTATTTTTATGCAAGTACTGGAACATATTATTAATTATCACACATGCTGTGAGCTCGATGAGCCAATTTGCAATTAATCCTGAGAAACAACATTGGACTGCAATTACAAGAATCATAAAATACTTAATCAACTTCCTTCAAATCATGGTTTTTGAAGTTTGGAAATTCTTGGTTGAAACTTTCTGTGATGCCGATCTGAGATCAGCTGATGATGAATATCATTCATACCTGGGTACTTGTTTGTACTGTCAGGCAGCTGTCATCTGGGCAAGCAGAAAACAACACTTTGTTGCCCTATCCACCACCGAGGGTAAGTATATAGCACTTCCAGAAACCGCCAAGTCATCCTTATTCTTAAAGAGACAGGATGCAGGAGTATTCAATTAGTATTGAATACTCTGTATGCGAGACCTTGCAGATGGACCAAAACCTTACAGCTCATGGACTATGAGGGAAAGACTGCAAAAACCCACAGAAAATTAGGCTACATGCAGGGAAAAAACGTATTACATAGTTTATGGGGATCAGGGTTTCTGCTTGGGAGTCACGATTTGTCAGCCTGGGGAAAAGGCTATTTAACCCTTTGAGTGGTCACATCTTTGTGAGAGATATGCAATATCTGCTTAAAATGCCAGCATTTCTCACATTTGTTCCATGAATTCAAATACATTTTTTTTTTAAAAAGAGGGATTTTGTACTTACCGTAAATCCTTTTCTCCGAGTCCACAGGTGTCACTGGAGTTACACTGGGGAATAGAAGGCGACCACAAGGAGCATGGGCACTTTAAATAAAAAGATTAGAGTGACTAACTCCTCCCCTTCTACTTCCCCTCCAGGTCAGTCAGAAAGGTTGTGCCCGGAAGGGAGCAGGAAGATAAAACACACTTCCGAAGAGGAGGTTAATACCACATACATCATTCAATACAAGAAGTAAAGAAGAAAGACAGTGAGAAAACACTGAAAATTCAAACATACATAGTCAACAGACAATGTAACATACTAACATAACCAACGTAACCCTAGCAGGGAAACTCTGTGTGGGCGTCCAGTGACACCTGTGGATTTGGAGAAAATGATTTACGGTAAGTACAAAATCCCTCTTTCTCCTTCATCCACTAGGTGTCACTGGAGTTACACTGGGAACGTCCCAGAGCCCTCAATTCCGGGTGGGTGAGCGCTGAGAACCCCTTAATACCCTGCGGCCAAACACTGAACCAGGAGCCGCAAAGGTATCAAACCTGTAGAACCTAACAAAGGTTCTGCAGCCAGACCAGGTAGCCGCTTGGCAGAGCTGCTGTAGAGAAACCCCTCGGGCAGCCGCCCAAGAGGACCCCACCGACCTGGTTGAATGCGCTGTAATGCAAACAGGAGGAGTCCGTGAAGAGGTGACATAGGACTGACGTATGGTCAACCGAATCCACCTGGACAGCGTCTGTTTGGAGGCTGGCCATCCACGACGCACAGGGTCGTAGGTCACAAACAGCGAATCAGACTTCCTGATAGAGGCTGTGCGGGCTACATAAATCCTTAGAGCCCTAACCACATCCAAGGATCTCGCCTCCGGTGAGTGCTCTGGGAAGGCAGGAACCACAATGGGCTGGTTCAAATGAAAGGCCGATACCACCTTTGGAAGGAAGGCCAGGCTGGTATGGAGCTCTGCTCTGTCAGAATGAAATTGAAGAAACGGGGAGCGACAAGAAAGAGCCCCCAGTTCCGATACACGTCTGGCAGATGCCAGAGTGAGCAAAAGTATGACCTTCCACGTGCGGTAGCCAAGGTCTATCTCCTCCAAGGGCTCAAAAACCAAGGACTGAAGGTACTCCAGCACCAAGTCCAGGTCCCAGGGAGCCATTGGAGGACGAATGGGTGGCTGCAAACGAAGCACCCCCTGAAAAAAGGTTTGCACCTCTGGAAGAAAAGCTAACTTCTTCTGAAAAAAGATGGAGAGAGCTGAGACCTGAACCTTCAAGGTATTCAGCCTCAGCCCTGCAGACAAAATTTCCTGCAGAAAAAGGAGGAGTCTTGCCTTCTTGAACAGGCATGTGGAAACCCCACGCCTCTCGCACCAAGCCACATAAGAACGCCATATCCTGTGGTAGTGCGCTGAGGTGACCTCTTTCCTGGCACTAAGCATGGTGGGTGTAACCGCACGAGGTATACCGGCCCTCCTCCGGATGGACCTCTCAGCAGCCACGCTGTCTTGAAGAGGCAGGGGCCACGGCTCGTCTATCAGCAGAGCTGTCAGACTGGTGTACCAAGACCGACGAGGCCAGTCTGGTGCCACCAACAGAGCCGTGACCCCCTCTCTTCTGATCCGTTGAAGTACCCGGGGTATCAACGGGAATGGTGGAAAGAGGTACACATACTGTAAGGCCAAGGAGCCACCAGCGCGTCGACCCCTTCTGCTTGAGGATCTCGTGTTCTTGCGAAGAACCGGGGAAGCTGGAAGTTGTGGCGGGACGCCATCAGGTCCACTTGGGGACAGCCCCAGCGATGTATTAGCTTCTGAAAGACTTGAGGGTGCAAGCACCACTCTCTCCTTGATGTACGTCCCGCCGACTGAGAAAGTCGGCCTCCCAGTTCTCCACTCCGGGGATGAACACGGCTGACAGGGCCAGTGCATGGGCCTGCGCCCAAACCAGGATCCTGCTGACCTCCTTCATGGCTGCGCAACTGCGGGTGCCTCCCTGCTTGTTGATATACGCAACCGTCGTGGAGTTTTCGGATTGGACATGAACGGCTTTGCCCTGGAGAAGAGGTCTGGCCTGGAGAAGAGCATAATAGACAGCTCGTAGTTCCAGAACGTTGATGGAAAGCAGACTCTCCTGTTGTGTCCACAACCCCTGATACTGATGGTCCTGGGTGACCGCACCCCAACCTCGGAGGCTGGTGTCCGTGGTGATTAGGGTCCAATCCCAAATCGCAATCCTCCTTCCCTGTTGTAGGTTGGCGGTGTTCAGCCACCAGAGCAGAGACAGACGAGCCCGTGCGGACAGTGTCACCCTCTGCTGCAGATACAGGTGAGAGCCCGACCATTGATGGAGGAGCGACAGCTGGAAGGGGCGAGAATGAAACCGGGCATATTGTATCGCCTCGAAGGTGGATACCATCCTCCCCAGCAGTCTGGTGCACAGACACCTGTCTCCGGCGTAGGACAAGCCTGACCAAGGCCTGTAAGGACTGAATCTTGTCCGCTGGTAGGAACACCCGCATCTGACTGGTGTCCAGGATCATCCCTAGAAACAATAGACGCTGAGTGGGGTGAAGCTGCGACTTGGCGAAGTTGAGGATCCAGAGAAAAAGGGGGGTGGTGTGTATTGCGCTGCTGACTACAAATGTAAATTTGGGAGTATACTCCAAACAGATAAATGACCAACGTGCAGAGAATGACACGGATACACTGCTTAAAAAAGTATACATTTTATATATTGAATCGCATGAAGTAGTACATGAGTATCAGTATTGAGAATAACCGAGAACAAAAAAATACATATATAAGAAAAATAAAAAACAGATGAAATACACTATAACTGTATTGATAAATTGATTAAAAATAGGTAGGATAAAAAGGTGGTGGGGGGGGGGGGGAAATGGAGGCTATTTGTGTAAAGCCTGATAGTGAGCAGTCCTTAAAAGGACTAGGATTGGACGTTTGTTGGGGGTGCTCCGCTGTTAGTAAGCCACACAGATGGTTAAGAGCCAGATGGTTAGTAAGCGTCTCATAAAAATGCTGTTATTCTGGTCTGGTTAGTATGGTTAGTGGAGTAATAGTCCGATAGAAAGTTATTGTTTTTTAAAATGAAATGAATTTAAGTCAACAGTCACTTTAGCATGTAAGTAACATGCAATAAGGATGGAATGTGGCTGGACTCCACACAGATAGCAATTTGTATGCAGCAGTTGGGTATGCAGCAGTTAGATGCAGGGAATTTAGGTTTTTATCTCACCCTGTTTGTGCAATGGTCGATACCACTTGTCAGGTCTGATGGTTGCTCCGTTCACGGAGGGAGGAGTGCGGCCGGTAGTTGTCCTCTGTGGGTCACCTCACTTTAGGCGCCGGCAGCTGGTGGTTCCTTCCCAGAGGGACGGAGCGTCCCGAATATATAGACGGCGGTATTTGTTAAATGTGCGCTGGTCCTTAGTAGAGCGCCAGAGAGCTGTGTGTACAGCGTGTTTGTGAATGGCAGCGGACAGCCCCAATGTCCCAGTGTGATGACGTCAACGCGTTTCGTCTCCTTAGTACCGTGGAGACTTTTTCAAGACGGATCGGAAGTTGAGGATCCACCCGTGTGATGTGAGGATCTTCTGTGTGAGAAGAATGTGCTCCAGCAGGGTGTCCCGTGAACGACTCTTCAGCAGAAGGTCGTCCAAATAGGGGATGATAGTAACCCCCTGCATGCGGAGAACCTCCATCATGACCGCCATCACCTTGGTGAAAACCCGAGGTGCGGACGAGAGGCCGAACGGAAGGGCCTGAAACTGCCAATGCCGCTCCTGCACCGCGAACCGCAGATATGCTTGGTGTGGGGCCCAAATGGGAATGTGCAAGTAGGCGTCCTTGATATCTAAGGATACCAAGAACTCTCCTTCTTCCAAACCCTGGATCACGGACTGTAGGGACTCCATCTTGAATCTGGTCATGTGCAAGTACGGGTTCAGATCCTTCAGGTTGAGAATAGGGCGTACCCAGCCATCCGGCTTTGGTATGAGGAACAGGCTGGAGTAGTAGCCTCGGGTACGCTGTTCCGCGGGGACCGGAACCACTACTCCCATGTCCTGCAGCTTGGCGATGGCGGCCAAAAGCTGTTGTCCTTTCTCTGGAGGAAGAGGAAGACCGGTCTTGAAAAACCTGTCTGGGGGAGACCTGCTGAAGCAAATCTTGTAACCTAGGGTCACAAGCTCTCTTACCCAAGCGTCCTGACAGGACTGGAGCCACACGGAGCCGAAGTTCCATAAACGAGCTCCGCCCTGGGATCCCCCAAGTGGGACGGTGGACAGTCATGCAGTAGGCTTGGTGGCTTTGGGGTCCAGAGCGGTAGTGGAAGCACCTCTTCCACGACCTCTGGTTCCTCTCTGTGAAGGGGCACCTCCCCTGGATCTACCTCTGAACCTACTGGAGGGACGAAAGGCACGAAAGGAAGGCATGTGGGCGGTTCTGCGAGACGGGGGTGGAGCTGCCGACGGAAGGAAGTGTGACTTCCCGCCTGTGACCTGGGATATCCATCTGTCCAGTTCTGGACCGAAGAGGAGCTTGCCGTTAAGGCCATGGATTCCACCGCCCTTTTTGATTCCGCATCAGCCTGCCACTGTCGCAGCCAGAGGCCTCTGCGGGCTGAAATGGATAAGGCAGAAATTCTAGCCGCCACTACACATATATCTGAGGATGCCTCTATTAGGAAAGCTGAAGCATCCTGGATTTGTTCAGACAACTGCATAATAGTAGCTGGGTCTGATCCATCACTCACCTCAGCCGAGATTTGTGACGCCCATACGCCTATTGCCTTGTTCACCCAACAACCAATCTTCGCCGGACGCTGTAACACGCCAGCAGCTGAAAAGATGCTTTTCAAGGTCATCTCCAACCTAGGGTCAGAGACATCCTTGAGGGTGGTAGCCCCAGGGACTGGAAGGACAGTCTTTTTGGACAGTCAGGAAACAGATGAATCCCGGTGGAATTTCCACTTTCTTACGGCCTTCCGACAGCAGTGGATAGTTCTGAAAGAACCTTTTAGGGGCTTGAAACCGTTTGTCTGGGTTTTTCCAGGCCTCGGTAACATGCTCATCCAATTCCTCAGCTACTGGGAAATTAGAGGACATTTTTTGCTTTTTCCCAAACAGGGACGGATGGGAAGGGGTGTCAACCCCCTCTGTCACATTACAGGCCACTTTGACCATTTGAGTTAGGTCCTCAATACCCTGAGAGGGTTGAGCAGGGTCTTGTGTGTCATATACTAACACATCCTGTGCATCCTGCACATCCTGCATGTCGTCCCCAGGGGGCGCAAATTCTCCCTCCTCTAGGTCTGGCATATCATCAGGGGAGTGGTGTAATGGAGAAGCCCTTCTCCTCTGCAAAGGTAGGGGCTGCCTTGAGGAGGAAGGGCGAGGCTCAGCCTGCCCTGGAGCTAGGGCTCTAGTGAGGCTCTGAACTGCAGAGGCTAAGTCGCTCTGCTGGTTCCTAGAGGTCTCTCTATTTCTCTGAGACTGTGTTAACTCAGAGGATAAACGGGACATAACCTCAGTTAGTTGTGAGGCCCAGAAAGGTGGGTCCACTGGGGTTTGTGACACAGAGGGATTAACAGTGCATTTTTCACAGTTAAGATCCCCAGGGGCTGAAGGGGTAAACTTAGCATTGCAAGTCTTACAGGCAATTCTCTTGGAGCTTCCCCCTGCCATTGTGTATATATATATATGTCACAGAAAATCCACACACTACCACACACCCAAGGGAGAGTAGGTATAGATTAGTCCAGGTAGAAGGACTGGATAGGAGAGATAGTGAAGGAAAGGAGCTGCCACAGGGTTTGAACAGCGCTATGGTATGTAACCAGGGAGCGCTATAGCCCTAGTTTTTAACACAGCCCAACTATCTCTCTCTAAGCTCTCAACCCCCCACTGTAACTCACAGTACCGGGAGAGCTTATAGCAGGACGATCACCAGGATCAGCGATGTACTTGAAGCCTTTGGTGGGGCTGCAGCGGTACAGTCACAGTCTTATCGCAGAGGCGCCAGTGTAAAAAAGATGGCCGCCGCGCATGTCTCAGAGAGCGCTGGGGATAGCCGGGGCTGCTGGGAGTACCACGCGGTAGCTCCGCCCCTGCCTGGCAGCTCTCGCTTCTCTGCGGCCAGGTTTGAAAACCCTCTGCTGCCGCCATTTTCCTAATAAACCCTGACCACCGCCGCTAGCAGCGGTGGCAGGGAATACTTACAAACTCGCCTGCCGTTGGCGGTGAGGCTGGGGGAGGACTGCGGTGTGCTTTGGTGGGCAGCGCCCGTTGTCTCCCGAGACGGTGGTCTCAGCAGCCAGGGAGCCGGGCGCGTTACCATGGAAGCGGCCGGCTCCCTCCGACAGGCTCCCACGTAGCAGGCAGATAGTGTATCACACTCACAGTGGAAAAATCCCATTGCTGTTTAAAAATCTTATGTGCTCTGAGAGCACACTAGTGTGTGTCCGCTCCCTTTCGGGCACAAACTAAGACTGACCTGGAGGGGAAGTAGAAGGGGAGGAGTTAGCCACTCTAATCTTTTTATTTAAAGTGCCCATGCTCCCTGTGGTCGCCTTCTATTCCCCAGTGTAACTCCAGTGACACCTAGTGGATGAAGAAGTATAATTTTTCCTATATAAGGTAAACATTACAGGGTATTATGATTAATAAAAATGTTTACTTTGCATTTTACACACCTATTTTGACAATTAAATTTGCGCTGAAAGGGTCAGTTGACTAGCTTTTCCCCACACCACGGGGATTTTTTACATGGATTTTAACCCCTTCCCGACATTTGACGTACATTTACGTCATGGCCGGGAGGTACTTCCCGACACATGGCATAAATGTACGTCATGAGTTTAAACTGTCACTGCGTCTCGAGACGCAGTGACAGTGGGACGATGTCTGCTGTCCCTGACAGCAGACATGTCCCTGCATGCCCAGGGGGGGCTGCGATGCCGCCCCCCCGTCGGCGATCGCTGTGATTGGCTGTTCAGTGTGAACAGCCATTCACAGCGTTTTCCTGTGTTACCAGCGAATCAGACGCTCGGTAACACAGGTGTCAATCACCGCCGGGCGTCAGGGGGCATGAGGGGGTCATCGGTGACGATGACACCTCACCCCACCCTCACCCCACCTGCCCCCAAGGCTGTGATTGGTCCGTGGGACCCACGGACCAATCACAGCCAAGGCGCGACATTTAAACTGACGGTGACTGCGCTGCAGACGCCATTCCGGTCTGGAATAGCGTGCAGAACGGTCACCGTGCCTGCCTGCCGTGAATACCGACCTGATCCTTGCTAATACTTACCTGATCCTTGCAAATACCTTACCTGATCACCTACTCACTGCTTGTAGCGTGCTGGATGCTTCCTGGAACTGACTTCTTGTGACTTCCTGCTGCTGCTGCAGTGTGATAGAGAGATAGAGAGAGAGATAGAGAGAGATAGAGAGAGATAGAGAGAGATAGTGACAGAGAGAGCTATATTTTGTGTCTGCTACCCCCCCTTTTTGGGGGTGCAGGGGTTTTCTATATATAAATAACTGTCAGTGCTGCTGCTGCAGTGTCATACAGTGATAGATAGTGATAGATAGTAATAGATAGTGAGAGGTAGAGAGATAGAGAGATTTGTGTCTGCTACCCCCCCTTTTTGGGGGTGCAGGGGTTTTATTTTGCTGCTGCTGCAGTGTCATAGAGTGATAGATAGTGATAGATAGTGATAGATAGTGAGAGATAGAGAGATAGAGAGAGATAGTGACAGAGAGTGATAGAGAGTGTATATTTTGTGTCTGCTACCCCCCCTTTTTGGGGGTGCAGTTTTTTTTTATACATATAACTGTCAGTGCTGCTGCTGCAGTGTCCTAGAGTGATAGATAGTGAGAGATAGTGAGAGATAGAGAGATAGAGATAGTGACAGAGAGTGATAGAGAGTGTATATTTTGTGTCTGCTACCCCCCCTTTTGTGCTGATCAGTATATCTGTGCTGATCAGCAACTTTTTGGGGGCGCAGAGGTTTTTTTTTTATATATATACCTGTCAGTTGCTGCCAGTTGCACTGTCAGTTGCACCAAAGGTTGTGCACCTGCTGTCCCTCACTGGTAATCAGTGTCGCATCACTGATCACCTTTTTTTTTTTTTGTGAGTGCTGTGGGGTCTTTTTTTAATTTTTTTTTTACACACACTGATTTTGTGGGTGTCCTGTGGCCACTGTGCGCCGATCAGTGACGTACATCACTGATCAGCTTTTTCGGCACAGGGTTGATCTATTTTTTTTTTTTTGATCAGATTCCTGTTGCCTTTGAGCGCTGTTCAGTGACAGACGTTACTGACCAACATCTGTGCTCAATTTTTGGCGCAGGACCTTTTTTTTTTTTTTTAACCCCTTCAATTTTTTATTTTTAACCCCTTCATTTTTTTTTTTTTTTATTGGTATAAAGTATTTTTTTTTTCTGCACTACATACACACTACACACTACATACCCCCCGGGTTGAAATAAAGTTTGTACCCCCCCCCCTACACTATACACGTGTTGAAACATTTCACTACCAGTAACACAAAAATAAAAATGGCATCCCAAATGTCCTCCCAAATGTCCTCCCAAATGTCCTCCCAAATGTCCTCCCAGTCATCCAGGAGAATGTATTCAGTGGAGGAGGCATATGCCATGCTAGCCTCTGACTCTGACACAGCCAGTGATGCAAGCGGGGAATTTGAAGGATTCGTCTTAAGCTCCTCTTCCTCCTCTGGTGATGAGGGACCCCCTCAAAGACGCCCCCGTAGATCAGCTGAGATTCCCCCCCCAATAATTGATCTAGTATGGACCCCACCACCAGACAATTTTGAGCCCCAGGTTCCTGAGTTTTTGGCCATGCCAGGAATCCAATTTGATTCCACAGGTCTCAGAGAAATTGACTTTTTCAAATTATTTTTCTCTGATGATTTTATAAATTTAATGGTGGACCAAACTAATTTATATGCCCAGCAGTTTATTGCTCAAAACCCCACGTCATCATTTGCTAGGTGGACCCCTGTAGATGCAGTAGAGATGATGGCGTTTTGGGGTCTGGTGTTTCATATGGGCATAGTAAAAAAGCCAGAAATTAGGCAATATTGGAGTACAGATGTTCTGTACAGTACTCCATTTTACCGTATGGCCATGCCCCGGACTCGATTTGAGACAATTCTTAAATTTATACATTACACCGATAATGCACAGTGCCCACCCAGAGATGATCCCACCTTTGACCGGCTATTCAAAGTCAGGCCGGTCATTGATCATTTCAGTGCCAAATTTGAAGAGGTGTACATCCCTGAAAAATGTATTTGTATCGACGAGTCCCTTATACATTTTAAAGGAAGGGTTAAATTCCGCCAGTACCTTCCCAGTAAGAGGGCAAGGTATGGCATAAAAATGTATAAACTGTGTGAAAGCACCTCAGGGTACACCCACAGGTTTAGGGTTTATGAAGGGAAGGATTCAAGAATTCAACCGCCAGAATGCCCCCCCTCCCTCGTAGGTGTTAGTGGGAAAATTGTCTGGGATTTAGTGCACCCCTTCCTGGATAAAGGTTATCACCTCTATGTGGATAACTTTTACACTAGCATCCCCCTGTTTAAGGCCCTTGGTTCAAGAGGTACAGCAGCTTGCGGTACTGTGCGCAAGAACCAAAGAGGCCTCCCAAAAACGCACATTGCCCAAGTAATGAGAAGGGGTGAAAGCAGGGGAATATGCAACGAAAATATGTTGTTGGTCAAATATAAGGACAAGAGGGATGTCCTTATACTGACAACAATTCACGGAGACAGTACCACCTCCGTCCCTGTACGAGGTACCAGTACCCACACCTCCAAACCTAATTGTATCCTGGATTACAATAGGTACATGGGCGGAGTGGATCTTTCAGATCAGGTACTGAAGCCGTACAGTGCCCTGCGGAAAACAAAAATCTGGTACAAGAAGGTGGCCGTGTATATCATCCAGATGGCACTGTATAACGCTTACGTGCTATTCCGTTCTACCGGCCAGAGGGGGACATTTATGCACTTTCAAGAGGAAGTCATAAAGGGCCTAATATTTGGGAACCAGCAGGCAGAGGGCCCCAGTACTTCTAGTACTGGCCCCCGTATTGTACCAGGGCAGCATTTTCCTGATGAAATCCCCTCCACTGGAAAAAAGGGCAGGACACAAAAAAGGTGCAAAGTTTGCTATAAAAAGGGAATAAGAAAGCAAACTATTTTCCAGTGTGACACTTGCCCCGACAAACCCGGCCTATGTATAAAGGAGTGTTTTAAATTATACCACACATCTATGGAATATTAGGTTCATAATTTCACCGTGCTTCGGGGGTCTTGCTAATGCCACATAGCACCCACCATTCATTCCACCAGAATCTGAGCCGCAAAATCCAAAAATCACTCCTTCCCTTCTGAGTCCTGCCATGCACCCAACTGGTATTTTTTGGTCACATGTGAGGCATTGCCGTACTTGGGAGAAATTGGGGCACAGATTTTGGGGTGCTTTTTCTCCTTCATTCCTTGTGAAATTGAAAAATCTTGAGCCAGAACTGCATTTTTGTGTAAAAAAATGTAATTTTTCATGTTCACTGCCCACTTGTATCAAAATTGGTGAAACCCCTGGGGGTTTGAAATGTACACTATACCCCTAGATGAATTCCCTGAGGGGTGTAGTTTGCAAAATGGGGTCACTTGTGGGGGGGTTCCACTGTATTGGTGCTTTGGGGGTCTTGCTAATGCGACATAGCACCCACCATCATTCCTCCAGAATTTGTGCTGCAAAATCCAAATATCACTCCTTCCCTTCTGAGTCCTGCCACTTTTTGGTCACACATGAGGCATTGGCGTACTCGGGAGAAATTGGGGCACAGATTTTGGGGTGCTTTGTCTCCTTCATTCCTTCTGAAAATGAAAAATTTTGAGCCAGAACTGCATTTTTGTGTAAAAAAATGTAATTTTTCATTTTCACTGCCCACTTGTATCAAAATTGGTGAAACCCCTGGGGGTTTGAAATGTACACTATACCCCTAGATGAATTCCCTGAGGGGTGTACTTCGCAAAATGGGGTGACTTTTGGGGGGGTTCCACTGTATTGGTGCAACATAGCACCCACCATTCATTCCACCAGAATCTGAGCTGCAAAATCCAAAAAATCACTCCTTCCGTTCTGAGTCCTGCCATGCACCCAACTGGTATTTTTTGGTCACATGTCAGGCATTGCCGTACTCGGGAGAAATTGGGGCACAGATTTTTGGGTGCTTTTTCTCCTTCATACCTTCTGAAAATGAAAAATTTTGAGCCAGAACTGCATTTTTGTGTAAAAAAATGTAATTTTTCATGTTCACTGCCCACTTGTATCAAAATTGGTGAAACCCCTGGGGGTTTGAAATGTACACTATACCCCTAGATGAATTCCCTGAGGGGTGTAGTTTGCAAAATGGGGTGACTTGTGGGGGGGTTCCACTGTATTGGTGCTTGGGGGGTCTTGCTAATGCGACATAGCACCCACCAAAATTCCACCAGAATCTGAGCTGCAAAATCCAAAAAATCACTCCTTCCGTTCTGAGTCCTGCCATGCACCCAACTGGTATTTTTTGGTCACATGTCAGGCATTGCCGTACTCGGGAGAAATTGGGGCACAGATTTTGGGGTGCTTTTTCTCCTTCATACCTTCTGAAAATGAAAAATTTTGAGCCAGAACTGCATTTTTGTGTAAAAAAATGTAATTTTTCATGTTCACTGCCCACTTGTATCAAAATTGGTGAAACCCCTGGGGGTTTGAAATGTACACTATACCCCTAGATGAATTCCCTGAGGGGTGTAGTTTGCAAAATGGGGTGACTTGTGGGGGGGTTCCACTGTATTGGTGCTTGGGGGGTCTTGCTAATGCGACATAGCACCCACCAAAATTCCACCAGAATCTGAGCTGCAAAATCCAAAAAATCACTCCTTCCCTTCTGAGTCCTGCCATGCACCCAACTGGTATTTTTTGGTCACATGTGAGGCATTGCCGTACTCGGGAGAAATTGGGGCACAGATTTTGGGGTGCTTTTTCTCCTTCATACCTTCTGAAAATGAAAAATTTTGAGCCAGAACTGCATTTTTGTGTAAAAAAATGTAATTTTTCATGTTCACTGCCCACTTGTATCAAAATTGGTGAAACCCCTGGGGGTTTGAAATGTACACTATACCCCTAGATGAATTCCCTGAGGGGTGTAGTTTGCAAAATGGGGTGACTTGTGGGGGGGTTCCACTGTATTGGTGCTTGGGGGGTCTTGCTAATGCGACATAGCACCCACCAAAATTCCACCAGAATCTGAGCTGCAAAATCCAAAAATCACTCCTTCCCTTCTGAGTCCTGCCATGCACCCAACTGGTATTTTTTGGTCACATGTGAGGCATTGCCGTACTCGGGAGAAATTGGGGCACAGATTTTGGGGTGCTTTTTCTCCTTCATACCTTCTGAAAATTAAAAATTTTGAGCCAGAACTGCATTTTTGTGTAAAAAAATGTAATTTTTCATGTTCACTGCCCACTTGTATCAAAATTGGTGAAAATCCCCGGGGGTTTGAAATGTACACTATACCCCTAGATGAATTCCCTGAGGGGTGTAGTTTGCAAAATGGGGTGACTTGTGGGGGGGTTCCACTGTATTGGTGCTTGGGGGGTCTTGCTAATGCGACATAGCACCCACCAAAATTCCACCAGAATCTGAGCTGCAAAATCCAAAAAATCACTCCTTCCGTTCTGAGTCCTGCCATGCACCCAACTGGTATTTTTTGGTCACATGTGAGGCATTGCCGTACTCGGGAGAAATTGGGGCACAGATTTTGGGGTGCTTTTTCTCCTTCATACCTTCTGAAAATGAAAAATTTTGAGCCAGAACTGCATTTTTGTGTAAAAAAATGTAATTTTTCATGTTCACTGCCCACTTGTATCAAAATTGGTGAAACCCCTGGGGGTTTGAAATGTACACTATACCCCTAGATGAATTCCCTGAGGGGTGTACTTTGCAAAATGGGGTGACTTGTGGGGGGGTTCCACTGTATTGGTGCAACATAGCACCCACCATTCATTCCACCAAAATCTGTGCTGCAAAATCCAAAAATCACTCCTTCCCTTCTGAGTCCTGCCATGCACCCAACTGGTATTTTTTGGTCACATGTGAGGCATTGCCGTACTCGGGAGAAATTGGGGCACAGATTTTGGGGTGCTTTTTCTCCTTCATACCTTCTGAAAATGAAAAATTTTGAGCCAGAACTGCATTTTTGTGTAAAAAAATGTAATTTTTCATTTTCACTGCCCACTTGTATCAAAATTGGTGAAACCCCTGGGGGTTTGAAATGTACACTATACCCCTAGATGAATTCCCTGAGGGGTGTAGTTTGCAAAATGGGGTGACTTGTGGGGGGGTTCCACTGTATTGGTGCTTGGGGGGTCTTGCTAATGCGACATAGCACCCACCAAAATTCCACCAGAATCTGAGCTGCAAAATCCAAAAATCACTCCTTCCCTTCTGAGTCCTGCCATGCACCCAACTGATATTTTTTGGTCACATGTGAGGCATTGCCGTACTCGGGAGAAATTGGGGCACAGATTTTGGGGTGCTTTGTCTCCTTCATTCCTTCTGAAAATGAAAAATTTTGAGCCAGAACTGCATTTTTGTGTAAAAAATTTAATTTTTCATTTTCACTGCCCAGTTGTACCACAATTGGTGAAACCCCTGGGGGTTTGAAATGTACACTATACCCCTAGATGAATTCCCTGAGGGGTGTAGTTTGCAAAATGGGGTCACTTGTGGGGGGGTTCCTAAATTTTAGCATCTTATGGTGCCTAGAAACCTACATGGTGCCTAAAAAATAATCTCATAAAAAGGAGTCTCCAAAATCAAGTAGGTGCTCCTTCTATTATGAAGCCTGTGGTTTGGTCAACGTGCACACTAGGGCCACATATAGGATATTTATGAAAACAAAAGAATTGGGGGAATCAATTTTTAGTCACATTTCTCTAGTAAAATGTACTGTGTTCCTTAGAAAAATGTATTAAAATTGCAAATCTGCAAAAAAAATGAAATTTTGAAATTTCACCTACACTTTGTTTTAATTCCTGTGAAACACCTAAAGGGTTAACAAACTTCCAAAATGCTGTTTTGAATACTGTGAGGGGTGCAGTTTTTGAAATGGCATCATTTATGGGGGTGTCTCACATACAAGTCCCTCAAAGTCACATCAGAACTGAACTGGTCCCTAAAAAAATCAGTGTTTGAAATTTTCTTGAAAATTTGAGAATTTGCTATTCATATTGTAAGCCTCCTAGTGTCCAAAAAAATTAAAAGGAAGTTGAAATAATGATGGAAATATAAAGTAGACATATGGTCTATGTTAGTTATTAACTATTTTGAGTGGTATGATTATTTGTCTCACAAGCAGAAAATTTAACATTTTGCAAATCGCTAAATTTTCCATTTTTTCACGACATTTTGGTATTTTTCACAAAAAAACACAGACTGTATCGACCCAAATTTACCACTAATTTGAAGTACAATGTGTCACGAAAAAACAATCTCAAAATCACTGGGATAAGTAAAAGCAAAAAAAAGTTATCCCCACTTAAGTGAGACATGTCAGATTTGAAAAAAATGGCTCTGTCAGGAACGCAAAAACTAGCTCTGTCAGGAAGGGGTTAAACGTACGTTTACTAAGTGAATACCCCCCTTGTGTAAATGAATTATTCTATTAACATTGAGTATAACATCTTAGGGTGATATTCAATCCCCGCCGCTATTTCCGATGGGGGAAATAGCAGTGGGCGCCTATTCAATGCTGTCTTTCCCGACAGCATTGAACAGGCATTTCGTCAGAACGGCCCAGACTGACAAGTTCTGAGGAGATTGTCGAGATCACGGCCGTATCTCGTGGCCACGCCACCTTTTCGCTGATCGTCAGACAAGACTTTGAATCCTGCCTGCCTATATGCAGTCAAGGAAAAGGGAAACATGCCAGAGTTATGGCTGACGGGACGGTCCAATAGTCGTGACCCTGGATTGAATACCCCCCGTAGTTGCAATTGACTTGTCCCATACCTCCTGATTTTCACGATTTAGTCAGTTTTTGGGGCAGTCGGGAGTCCCCCCTGTCACTCGCTGCTCTGCCTAGCAGAGCAGCGGGGAATAGACCCTGTGTGCATGTGCACAGCACTTATTCAGGGAGACAGGGAGCATGGCCAGCAGCTGACCTTCTTTAAACTAACAATGGCCCCTTTACACTAATGCGTGCAGCTGGGCTGTGGGGGAGTCCCAACTCCAGACCTACAATGTTGGGATGTATGTTGTCCTATAGCACTAAGCACCATGGATGATCCAAGCACATTGCTATTAGACACCACTTTATCTATGAGTTACTGAAAAAAATTCTATCAGTGTATAACCTTTGTAGCAAGTGAAGATAATGTTAACGAAAGAACTAACATCACAGTTGGTGAGAAATGTGATCCTGAGAAAATGTAGTCTGGAATGTATTAAAAGTGTTTATACAGTATATTTACTGTTAATGATTTGTTGGATAATCCCTTGTCTTTGGTTACTTGTGGACTAAGGTACTTAAGTAAAGTATAATTTTTTTATGTGACTGAAGATAGTGCTTACCGAGGGTGGGTATTAGAGAGGAGCTCCTATGCTCCTCTCCTGGATGCAGTGACCTCAGCAGGATGACATCACTGTGCATGTGTAGCTCAATGCACATCTCTGTAGAGTGTACAGTACTGCACACACATATGCAGTTTAGCGGCTCAAGATGAGACCTGTTTACTGCAATTTACTGCTATTATAGCTATCAACAGAGACTACCACTGTGTATTGCTGCTACCACTGTGTGTACAACTGTTACCAATAAGCCTGCAAACCAAGAACATCTGTGTGGATTGATTTCCATGTCACATTCCACTAAAACCACCATGGGTCCACAAGCATGTCGTTGGGCAGTACGGATGGTGTAATGGTTAGCATTACTGCCTCACAGCACTGAGGTCATGGGTTCTATCCCCACCATGGCCCTAACTGTGCGGAGTTTGTATATTCTCCCCATACTTGTGTGGGTTTCCTCCCACAATCCAAAAATATACTGGTAGGTTAATTGGCTCCCAAAAAATTAACCCTAGATTGTCTGTGTGTGCATGTACATGTGGTAGGGAATATAGATTGTAAACTCCACTGGGGCAGGGACTGATGTGAATGGTCAAATATTCTCTGTAAAGCTCCGCAGAATCTGTTTGCACTATATAAGAAACTGCTAATAAATAAATAAATATCATTGCACAATGGCTGTTGAGTAGAGTTAAGTCAACAACCATTGTGCAACTGAGATGATATCCTGTATAACCATTACCATGTAAATTTGTGAAAATTCCAAACACACATTTTGGCGTAATTTTGGTTGGTTCACTCCCCCACGCGGTCGCAATGGGGGAGCGATGTTTTGTTTCTGAGCATGCACATAATGATTTATACGCATTTCTCTCTTGGCAAATGGACTTGGCAACTTGCATAGTCGCCCGCCCGCTCGCTCGGAGACAGGCACGGGTGACACCCATGGGAACTCCGAGCGTTTCATGGGCATCCCCATGAAAACACTGGGTGTTCTCATGGGATTGCGGGCAGGAGGGGGTTTCTGGTGGTGGGTGGCTGAAGTCACATGACAGCCCACAAATACCTCAGTCTTTATTGACTTAGATTTGCGTGGCCTGAAGAAATCATTTGATGATCGGCAAACATCAAATGATTTTGTGACACTTCCTTCGTGACACATCCCCTCGCATGGTTGCAAAGAGATATGGTGGTGGTAGGGGGCCCTTTGGGACTTGGTAAGCTGCGAGCTTCGCACCTTACCAAGTCAACCAGAATGAGTACCTAAATGTTTTTTAGTGGGCAATGTCTTTTCTTTTCATACTCTCATTACATTACATTATGCACAGTTCTGCTATAGAGCTGTGATAAAACTTTACTCCAATATTTGCAATTGCATTGTACAGAATGGTTTTTAAGTGGATTTTCGTTCCAGAATGGCTTCCATCATGGGTCTTCTTGTTTTGAGGAACACTTTTTATGTGCTGCAATGCAGCTATTGCAGCACTTCATATTTATTGAGTCAACAGTGCTAATCTTGCACTGTAAAATAATATTTGTCTATAGTCTTTTCAAATAAAGGCAGATGATACAGGAATATGTATTTTTTATTAAGCTACTATATTGTTTTTTTTTTATAAGGAATAACTGTATCATGTTGTATGCATAAAGAAAGCAAGATCTTTATGTCAATTTTGGGAATTGTATTCTACAACTATGTGTCTGCCACTATACACGGTTATATTCATGATGTGTCTATTTACCACAAATAAAGCTTAAGCTGGGTACACACGGGTGATTTATCACTAACGATATGGATGATATCATTAATGATATCATGTGCATATGGTCCAGTGTGTATGGTCAGTATTGTTAACTATACAAGCGGACGTGGGTCATTTACAGTATGATCTCCATGTCCTCTGTTCATGCTGCTCGATCTGACTATACTGCCAGCATCTGAATGTATGGATTGGGTGATGTCATTGACCGAATGCGCAAATGATATGGGTCAATGTGTGCGCACTATATCGTTCTCCCGTGGCATCGTCATACATGGGAATCGCTCACATGTGTACCCTGCATTTGCCAATTTAGATCCATTAATTATATTTAGGATTTTGGATAGGTGAGATAAGCTTATGCCTCATAAATGTAGAGACTTATGATGAATTCCAACTGTAATCATGAACTGAGCCTGTACAAAACAATACACCCATTGTGCATTCCATTTACAGAAAAAAAAACATTGCTAGTGATATGTACTGTAAGTATCATTTTATTTCCCACTGTTTTACAGATTGCCCTCAAGGAGTATTTGGGGTGTCTTTGTCTGATGTCATTGCTCTGGATCGTGTAGAACGCCAGCGTGTTTTTCCTGTTCGGAACCGCAGGGCATTTGCTGAAGTTGAGAGCAGTGTCCTGAGTTTTCTGGTGCAAACTCAGCGTACGTCAACCGCAAGTACATTACTGGATCTGCCGCTATCCTCCACATTCAGGGACAGCATGACCCAGCCCAGGAGGAGGGTGAGAATGACTCACATAATTCATGTTTTGCAACAATTCTTATTAAGTTAATTAGTAGAAAAAAATAAAGTAGAAAATGTCTTGGCATCTACTGTGATACAATGCACAATGTAGAAATCTCTATTCCTCCTCAATATTTCAGCAGAAAGCACTCTTTCTGCATTTACTTTAGGACAGGGGTAGCCAACTCCTTTCCTCGAGAGCTACCAAAAGTTCACGCTTTCCAGCTCACCACGCAGGTACACAGGTGCACTCATTACTGACTAACATATTTACTTGTGATTCACAAGGGGAAAGGGCACAAATATGGGGTCACAGTGCCTAATAATGCTTTAAAAGGGAATGGTACTGCTCCCCATAATTTTAGTTAAAAAAAGATGGTACAGGCTTGACCAAGCACTCACCAGCAGTGGTGAGTAGAAAAATGCTGTAGCACAGTAAACACGCCACGACCTCCACCAGCACCATGTCCGTAAGGTAAGAGGTGACAGGAGACCTTTCCATTCCAGCCGAGCGCTACTCATAAACAACAGAGATTCCCCCCAGCCTGGCTATTTATACCCCTAACAGAGAGGAATCATAAACTACCCAGTCTAAATTAGGCCCGCAGAAAGAAAGGTACATACAAAACCTTACAATCATTTTACATTTTCCATACCCACACTTCACAATTCCCACTCCGACAACTATATTTTAATACATATAACTAGAGAGAGGATTATATGCAACATAAAAAGCTTGAAATATGCATGCAAATATGCATGAAAAATACGCAAAAATATGCATGAAAAGTGTTAAAATATGCTACATTATATAATAAAACGGTACTTGTTTCCTATCTGGGTGCCCATCGCGGGCATCGCGGGTACATCGCATGTCATTATAATGACATGCGATGCGACCGACGCGATTACCGCGATTTTACATAGGGAACAATGTTAAATGTCCCAATTGACCCGCGATGACCGCGATTTACCATAGGAAACAATGTTAAATGGATCAATTTCCCCAAATTATCATAGGGAACAATGGGAAATGTGGCAAAAACACCCCTGAACATAAAAATGTCCCCCCAAAAGTAGTTGACGCCACCCCGCCATCAACGTGAACCCGAAGCGTGGCGAGCTCAGCGAGCCCGTGAGGGGCGGCGGTACGCGTCCTCCGACCTTTTCATGCCCTACTATCCACTAGGGCGTGGAGTGAGAATAGAATAGTGTGGCGAGCGCAGCGAGCCACCGAGCCCGAAGCGTGGCGAGGGTACGCGGATACCTTCACAGTTATACGCGTCCCCTCGCGGACTTCCCAGGTGTCAAGCCTGCGAAGGGACGCGTTTACCTGTGAAGGTATCCGCGTACCCTCGCGGGGCTCGCTGCGCTCGCCACGCTTCGGGCTCGGTGGCTCGCTGCGCTCGCCACACTATTCTATTCTCACTCCACGCCCTAGTGGATAGTAGGGCATGAAAAGGTCGGAGGACGCGTACCGCCGCCCCTCGCGGGCTCGCTGTGCTCGCTGCGCTCGCCACGCTTCGAGTTCACGTTGATGGCGGGGTGGCGTCAACTACTTTTGGGGGGACATTTTTATGTTCAGGGGTGTTTTTGCCACATTTCCTATTGTTTCCTATGGTAAATCGCGGTCATCGCGGGTAAATTGAGGCATTTAACATTGTTCTCTATGGGAAAATCGCGGGCATCGCGTCTGGCCCATCGCACCCGATTTTTTATCGGCCGCGATGCCCGCGATGGCCCCGATTTTACCCCCGATGCCCGCGATTAAAATCGTGGGCGCCCAGATAGGAAACAAGTACCAATAAAACATTTTAATTGTTAGTTTTTTGTTAGTTTTTTATTTAAATCAGCATACAATTAGTAAGCAGTATATGACCCCAGCAGTAAAATACATATAATTAGGGTGGCCAATCCCAGGATCGGCGGGATCCTGGGATTTGGGCCCCAAAACGCCGGTATTTCAATCCTGGGATTAAAGTTTCCGCATGCACAGTCTAATGCCGGGCAGCGTCTGAGCGGGTGATCAGTAGCTGCCCGGCTTCTCCCGTCCCGGACAGCGCGGCTCTGCGCAGCGTGCCGACATCAAAGGTCACGCTGCGCAGGCCGCACAGGCTGCCTCCATGCTGTCCCCGGCGGCCATCCCGAACTCCCGCCCAGCAACAGACCAGACCGCCGGTGCCCAGCAGCAGACCAGGCTGACCAGTGGTGGACCAGACCCCTCCCCTCCAAACCCAGCTTGTCCTCCCACCCTGGCTCCATCTCCCCTGCTCGCCCACCCACCCGGCTCCCGGCCGCACCACGCATCAGTAAGTAAATATGCGGGGCGGCCGAGGTGTGTTTTTTAATTAGGGAAGCCAATCCCGGGATCCCGAATTCCGGGATTGAAAAAATGCCCCGGGATTATCATCACTACATATAATGCCTTCCTGCATTAAAATTCATATACTGTAATGCCCCCCAGCAGTAAAATACATATGATGCTCCCCAGCAGTAAAATACATATGATGCTCCCCAGCAGTAAAACACATATAATGCCCCCAGCAGTAAAATACATATAATGCTCCCCAGCAGTAAAATACATATAATGCCCCCCAGCAGTGACACAGATACTGTAGGTTGCCAGTAATACTCGCAGCTGGCCTGTTCTGTTGCTTATTGAGGGCAGAAGCACTGACCCTGGCTTCCGGCACCTGCGCTCTGATTGGCCGCGTGTCAGCAGAGGTAAGCAGCCTGTCAGCACGGCGGGGGTGGGATGTAGCTGGAAGAGCTCACAGTTACACACTGCACTGTTTAGCAGCGTGTCAGCTCTTCCAGCCACATCCCACCCCCCGCCAGGCTGACAGGCAGCTCAATCCTTACCTCTGATGGGCGCTTCTGTTAGCCTATCAGAGGCGGGCGGGTGGCACAAGGGTGATTTGGGAAGCTTTCAAAAGGCAAAAAATGGGCAGGAAGCTAGAGGGAGCGCTAGGATACTGTACTGGTCACGCTCAGCCGCCGACCTTTCTCCGTCCACCTGTCAAAATATGCACCATCACTAAATTTAGGTGAAATATGAAATAACCGCTGATAATGGGCCAAATATGTCAGAATGAACAAGCCCTTAACGCGTTTTGTCCAATGGACTTCGTCAGGAGGCGTGTCTGTTGGTTTCCTGAATCCGTATATATAGCCTGAATGTCTACAAATCAGCTGACACTCCTAATTGTAAATACTGTAGCTACATTTCCGGCTAAGTAGCCGGAAATGCTTTTATATTTGAGTAAATTGTGTATTACTTATCGCTTACAAGTGCGCCTCCTCCATTCTTTTTTACATGTGCCACTATTTGGAGGTCGGAAAGAGCCTTCTGTGGGAGCTGAGGCTGCACTACACCTGGGCAATATACATATGTGACAGACCACACTCTGATATACAGGCGACTGAGCGCACATCAGAGTATACGTTTGTATATATATATAGATATATAGATATATATATATATGTATCTATATATAGATATATATATATAGATATATATATATATATATCTATATATATATAGATATATATATATATATGATAGATAGATAGATATATAAATATATATATATATATATATAAATCACATTGAATTATTATGATTTACAGTACAAACCTGTTTTGTAACACACTGCTTCAAATGCCCCTGAGGAAGTCACTTTATTGATGAAACGCGTTGGGACTACTACAACTTTTGGAAGATCATTCTTTAATGGGGCAATTTTTATTAAAAATATTGTATTATCTATTCTGTGAAATTATTGACTAGCACACTCTGAACCTCTTTTTCTTTCATCTATATATATGTCTAATGTCCATGTTTCACCGAAACACTGATATCTGTTGACAGCAAGTGAAACTACATCTAGCTTTCGAAGCATTTGCTTTCAGTGGCCCTTACTAATTTACTAGTGTGTGTGTGTGTTTGTGTGTGTGTATATATATATATATATATATATATACATACATTCACTTGCTGGCTGGATACACATGAAAACGCATGCACTAATAGCATTAACCTGGAATGTTTTTCAGTCTCACCTTGTACATGCTGTAAAGAGGGCAATATAAATCACCTATAGCTTACTGAAAAATACTGACCCAGGTATATATATATTGCTGAGACAGTTCGCTGTGAAATTTCTGTGGAGATACAAACAGTCTAAGGTCGTAATGTTTATCAAAATTACATTGTGAAGATCTAATACTCTTGATGAAGCCTTTTTGAGGCGAAACGCATTGTTTAACTACTTATATGAATACAAACAACTGTTAATAATGGACCATTCCAACAACAAAGAGTCTGTAAAAAGTGCTTTTAATTGTTTTTTTAATAAATGTTTTATTACTCTCTAGTTGTTGTCAATCCCAGAAGGGTGTAATTTACATCATGATAAGTTGAGGGGTGCGTACAAACACACAGCGGCACTCAATGGGTTTTCAGAAAAACGTATATTTGTAACTCTCCAACGTTTCAGGGACTAGCCCCTTTGTCAAGGTATATATCAGACCATTCCTCTCCACTGACGCGACCAAAATTCTCATTCACTCTCTTGTCATCTCCCGCCTTGACTACTGCAACATCCTTCTCTCTGGGCTACCTCTCACCCGCCTCGCACCTCTCCAATCCATTCTTAACGCTGCTGCTAGGCTCATCTTCCTCTCCCGCCGCTCTACCTCTGCCTCCCCCCTCTGTTTATCTCTTCACTGGCTCCCCATTCCTTTCCGAGTTCTCTTTAAACTCCTCACCACCACCTACAAGGCTCTCTCCTCCTCCACAGCTCCCTACCTCTCTTCACTGATCTCTATCCACACTCCCTCCCGTCCTCTTCGCTCCATCGCTGACCGCCGACTGACCTCTCACCTAATCACCTCCTCCCACTCCCGTGTCCAAGATTTCTCTCGCGCTGCCCCCCTGCACTGGAACAACCTCCCGCCACCCATCAGGCTATCTGATTCCCTTAACTCCTTCAAGCGCTCCCTCAAAACCCACTTTTTTCGACTAGCCTATCCCTCCTCCTAACCTCTTTTGATCCTCCTATCCTGCCTCCGTTCCCCTCCGTTCCTACTTATCCTATTGTATTTCGTTCGTCCACCCACCTATTTTTAGTATGTTAACTCTTATGAGCAGGGCCCTCCTTCCTCTTGTACTCACCCTACCTCATTACCTCACCTGTGCTCCTGTCCTGTTCTTCCCTTCCTCTACTTCATCTTCAGTCTCCTTGACAATTTTGACACCTACTTCTGAACTGATGCTGATTTTAGTTCTACCAGCTATACCCCTATTTATACTGTATCTTTCAACACACCCTGTACGTTACCTTGTAATTTGTTTTTTTTTTGTTTGCTATGTACGGCGCTGCGGACACTTTGCGGCGCCTTATAAATAAACGTACTACTACTATATGTATGTATATATATATATATATATATATATATATATATACAAATGGTGGCGGCGGCACTCTAATCAATAACACAGACTGCCAGGGGTTATCCCAACGTTTCAAGCCCTTCCGGGCCCTTTATCAAGGTGCAGAAGGCAGACTGTCTTCTGCACCTTGATAAAGGGCCCGGAAGGGATTGAAACATTGGGATAACCCCGGGCCGTCTGTGTTATTGATTCGAGTGCCACCATCACCATTTGCATATAACAAGCTTCATTGTCTTACCATCTGGAGGGCACCGGCTTATTCACTTTGCTTCTTGACTCACAATATGAGTGCTACACCGATCCAAAACACATTACATGTGTGTGTGTGATAAAGGCATTTGGTTGCCGAAACGTTAGATCACGACATTGTGGTTCTGTGTTTCATTTATTACTGAAATTCGTTGGAGTGCCGCCCCCTCTGTGTCCCTTGACACTTATTGCTATATATATATATATATATATATATATATATATATATATATATATAAACACATACACACACACACACAAATAAAGAAAAGATTCAGGGTGATATTTAATGGGATGAGATATTTTGACTTTTTAGTAAAAAAGTCAGAATTTGCATGTTTTTCCAAAATCACCAACTTAAATTGAATGTGAATTGAGGTAAAAATTGCTCGAAAATCGCACATTCTGACCTGTCAATTTTATTTATCTCACTTCAATTCACATACGGATAACTCTCACATTTAATATGATGTGATTTTGGGAAAACAATATCAAAAATAGAAACCCAAATATACCAGGTTCTGGCAGATATTGGGAAAGATGCAATAGAGTGCCGAATTTTAGACTTTTGTGAATTTTTCACAAAAATAGGCAGAATTTGCACGTTTTCCGAACATGGCACATGTAAAAGGATTCAAATTGCGGTAAGAAATTGCACTTTTTGCCACGAAAATCGCACATTTTGACCTGTCAATTATCACACTTCAATTGAAGTCTGTTGTGGTAGTTGTGGATGAGGCTCTTTGTTTTCTCAGATGGTAAAGCGGCCCATTCTTCTTGGCAAAAAGTCTCCAGATCCTGTAAATTCTTGGGCTGTCTTGCATGAACTGCCTGTTTGAGATCTCCCCAGAGTGGCTAAATGATATTGAGGTCAGGAGACTGTGATGGCCACTCCATAACCTTTACTTTGTTCTGCTGTAGCCAATGACAGGTCAACTTGGCCTTGTGTTTTGGATCATTGTCATGTTGGAACGTCCAAGTACGTCCCATGCGCAGCTTCCAGGCTGATGAGTGCAAATTTTCCTCCAGTATTTTCTGATAACATGCTCCATTCATCTTGCCATCAATTTTGACCAAGTTTCCAGTGCCTTTGTAGCTCACACATCCCTAAAACATCAGCGACCCACCTCCATGTTTCACAGTAGGCCTTGATTAATCCTCTCCAAATGTAACGTTTGTGGTTGTGGCCAAAATGTTACATTTCGGTCTCATCACCCCAAATGACTGTTCCAGAAGTTTTGAGGCTTGTATCTGTGCTGTTTGTAGTATTGTAAGCAGGATGAGTTGTGGCATTTGCTTTCTTCTGGCAACTCGACCATGCAGCCCATTTTTTTCAAATTCCTCCTTATTGGGCATCTTAAAAACAACCACACCACTTTTTTCAGAGAGTCATGCATTTCAGCTGAGGTTATTTGTGGATTTTTCTTTGCATTCCGAACATTTTTCTTGGCAGTTGTGGCTGAAATTTTTGGCATTCTCAATTGCTTGGATATCTATTTATATCCCTTTCCTGTTTTATACCGTTTAATTACCTTTTCCAGCAGATCGTTTAACAATTCTTTTGCTTTCCCCATGACTTCAGACACATCAGTGCAGCACTGCATGATAGATGCAAGGGTCTTTCAGGAGACCAGAAACTCACTGATCTTTTATACACACACACTGAGGACAAGCAAACATCACAGGTGAGGATGGTTACCTTTAGTAGCCATTGAAACGCATTTGTGTCAACTTGTGTGCATGTTATCAGGCCAAAAACTTTAGGATATGTAAACTTTTGATTAGGGTCATTTGGGTAGTTTCTGTTGTCATTATGATTTAAAAAGAGTAAACACAGTTGTTTGACAATAAATGGGTTCACCCAACCACTAAAAGAAAAAGTTCATTCATATTCTCTAAAAAATGGCCAGAAAATCACAAATTCTGCTAGGAGAGAGAGAGAGAGAGAGAGTTGTGGGCTACCTTCTTGTTGCTGGGATTTTCCATTTCAAAGAGATTACCCACTAGCGTGGTTCATCTTATTCCGTTGATACAGCGTCATTTGGTCATTTAAAGGGAAATTGTTCCCACTACTCTTTATTGATTTTAATGCATTGTTCGGTGTAAGGATTATCCTCTGTATTATATATCCGGTACTTGTTTCCTATCTGGGCGCCCGCTAAGTTAATTGCGCACCATGCTATTCTCCGTATAAAAATCGGATCGCATCGCATCGGATACCACAAATGCACATACACGATATTGAACGATGCGATGCGATCCGATCCGATTTCATTCCCGCTTTTATGGTTGGCCCATAGGATGGGCCATCTGTAACACTACTGTATTTATTAACCCTTCAAAGCCCTCCCCTTGTCACATCTGCACAGAAACACAGTATTGACGTCAACCCGAAGCGTGGCGAGCGGCGGCGGTACGCGTCCTCCGACTTTTTCATACCTCCACTATCCACGTCGGCGTGGAGTTGAGAATAGAATAGTGTGTCCCCTCGCGGGCTTCACAGGTATCCGCGTCCCCTCGCGGGGCTCGCTGCGCTCGCCACGCTTCGGGCTCTGTGGCTCACTGCGCTCGCCACACTATTCTATTCTCAACTCCACGCCGACGTGGATAGTGGGGGTATGAAAAAGTCAGAGGACGCGTACCACCGCCCCTCGCGGGGCTCGCTGCGCTCGCCACGCTTCGGGTTGACGTCAATACTGGGGTGGCGTTAACAATGGAGGCGCATTTTAAACCATCAGGGGGGGTTTCCTATACAAATCGTGGGTTTGCGGGGTTATTACATTGAAATCAATGTAAAATCGGGTCTCAGGGACCATTTAACATTGATTCCAATGTAAAATCGGATCGGATCGGATAGCATCGTATGCCATCGTACATCATCGAGTACCGAATCCGATGCGATCCGATTTCATTACGGTGCCGTACGTAGAAAACCTGGGCGCCCAGATAGGAAACAAGTACCATATATCCTGTACATTGCATTGCCCCTGATGATGTCGTGTTAACGAAACGCATTGATTTTTTTAGGATTACCGTTTCAACTAAATCTACGTTGTATTGATGAAACATCAGAATTTCATTTTAGAAGATATATGATTGTGATATCACGTTTATTGTACGCACTTGCTAGGTGGTACCATTAGAGCGCACTCTGTACAACCCCCTTCCTTACACATATATATATATATATATATCTCAACTATAGCAGGGGGGTTCCGCACTCACATCCAAATGAAGTGAGTATTTGGGGTGCACACCTCAGGAAATCCAAGCCGGACACCCATAAACAAGTCCACAGTGCTTAATAAAGAGCGGGGGCACTCCCAAGCAGCATAAGTCCGAGTTTTAGCCATATAGGCACATCAATGAAGTCAAAACTTCATTGATGTGACTATATGAATAAAATGCTGACTTAAGCTGCTTGGTGAGTGCCCCCGCTTTTTATTAAGCAATGTGGACTTACATATCATCTATATATATATATATATATATATATATATATATATATATATATATATATATATATATATATATATATATATATATATATATATATGTCTAGTGTCTGTGAGTCTCCAAAACACTACCATCTACTGGCAGAGAGTGAAATTATATCTCTTTCTCACACATGCACAATCACAGAAGGTACAGTAGCAGACTAGATTTCAAAGCTTTTGCTTCGAGTAGGCTTACTAATATACATATATTATTTATTTATTTACAGTTTCTTTTATAGCGCAGCAGATTTCGTTGCGCTCTACAATAGTAGATAGTGACAAAACAAACTGGGTAACAACAGACAGACTTGGAGGTAGGAGAGCCCTGCTGCAAGCTTACATTATATGCAGCAGGAACTGAGGCCCTTATTCTAGTTTCTGACAAAACCATGTGCACTGCAGGTGAGGCAGGTGTTACTTGTGCAGAGATAATTAGATTTGGGTGGGGTTTTACTTCAAAGTGAGATCTATATTGCAGTGTAAAAATAAAGCAGCCAGTATTTACCCTGCACAGAAACAAAATGACTCACCCAAATCTAATTCTCTCTGCACATTTTAAATCTGCCCCCCTGCAGTGCACATGGTTTTGTCCATCTAAGAAAGATTTTGTCAGAGAGTGAACTAGAATAAGGGCCTCAGTTCCTGCTGGAGCCTGCTGAAAAATAGCCCTGTATATACACACACACATGACAGCGGCAAGGCAGAGACGGCTCCCGCAGGGTATACATGTCATCACCCTGAGAGCGCACGTTGCCAGGTAACCGAGCTGCTCACTGACACACTGAGGAGGCAGCCTGGCAGGCGCAGTGGCGCCACAGATGGCCGGACACTGGGGAGAGAACCAATAGAGGGCAGGAGGCCTTTTTAGATACCCGGATTCTGGGAGAATACCGGAATCCGGGAGACTGGAAAAGCCTCCTGGAGGGTTGCCACCCGGAAATCCAGGAGAGGTGGCAACCCTACTCACAGGGGTCAGTGTCAGTCTGCACACACAATGGGGTCAGTACCAGCATACACAAACACACACACTCACAGGGGGCAGTGCCAATTTACACACACATAAGTGCCAGCTTACACACACACAAACAAACACAGGACAGTGCTAGCTCACCCCCACCCTCACCCCCCCCCCCCCCCACAGACACACACACACACAGTACCAGCTATATACAGATATATAGACCCACATTGGGGTCAGTACCATGCAACACACACACAAACACTGAGGACCGTGCCAGCTCTCACACACACACACAAAGAACAGTGCCAGCTTACAATGACACACAGGAGTCACCTATAGACACACATTGGGGTCAGTGCCTTGCAACACACACACACACACACACACACACAAACAAACACACCACAGAGTTGCCTAAACACAGTTCCAGGCAGAGCCACATACACTAACCTGCAGACAAGGCACTTCCCCTCATCCTGCAGCCTCTCCCCTGAGCTCCCAGCTGGCATGGGCTATCACTCAGTCTCCCCACCAGCTGCTTTCCACGCTAGCTCTCCCCTCCTGGATGTCTCACAGCATGCGGCTCCCACCAGCCAGGGAGGAAGAAGGGGGGATCTGCCGCTGCTGCCACTGCAGAGTGAGCTGTGCTGTCAGGTCTCCCTGGTGGCTGGCCTCTGGTGGATCTGCAGACCTGGGTGTCCCACATGCCACAGTCCGCGGTGCTTATAGGCCTATTATTCATGCTTATGCCAAGCTCCGCCCCATCATGGCCGAACGCTGCTCACTCCTTCTCTTAGTCCATCCACTCCACTGCCTCTGTCTGAATCTAGAGCTCCATGTCCTGGGCTGTGACTGTCCCTCACCCCTCCTCCCAGCATGCGCCACTCGCCTTCTCTCAAAAATAAAGGCACACCGCCTGCTGTGCTGCTCCTCTGGTCCTCCAGGTACGGCGCCTGTATTGTGTTTGGGGCGGCGGCTGCCAGTCATTAAAATGTGCATGTGCACCCCCGTGCGCACGCCTATGGCGGTGAGTGCACTGTGACTGTGGGCCTTAGAGCTGGAGCCGGGAGATGTTACTTAGGTGGAAATGGCTGTGCAGAATTAGTCCCAGTGCATCTCCTCCGGCAGCTTCTCTCACCCACTAAGAGGTGGCGCCGTTCCCGGACAATGTATAGTCCGGGAACACCACCCGTCCGGACTCCGGACACCATGCTTAATTATCGGACTGTCCGGAGAAATACGGACAGATGGTAACCCTAGCTGTGTCAACATTCACCTGTGTGTATCATCTCAGAGTCCAGCAGCATTGCTTGCTGCAGCGCAGGTTGAGTGGTACCAGGCAGGAGCTGTCCTGTCCCCTATTGCAGATGTTAGCAGGGCTCCTGGTATAGAGCCAATTAACTACTGCTAAGCTCCATAGATGTGTGCAATGTCTATTCACTGCTTCTCTGCTAATCAGAGCAGCGAGTGACAGAGGGACTCCCAAATGCCCCCATGGCACACTGCTGCCTCCGGCAGAACAGCAAAGCAGATCCAAAGAAACAGGACTGTCCTGTAAAAATCAGAACAGTTGGGAGGTACGCAGTACTGCAAGCTGCATAACATGCATCTTTTTTTCGGTGCATCTTTTTACCTGCACTTTTGGTGCAAAACGTGTCTAACTTCCCATCAGCCAGATGTCTACTTTATAAACAGCAACCTCTCCAAACTAGCGCAGCGCTTAAACATTCTTCTTATTTCCATTTATAAAATCAACAGCTTCATTTGTATGATAGATTGCTTTTACTAGGATTTGCCATGTAGCATATATATGTTATGTATGTCGCTGATACAATATTTAGGCATCTCTGACATATGCATGTTAATTAAATTATATTCCTCGACTTCTCATATTAACCAAGTCTGCTTCTAATTGTCAGAATTACATTGACTAATAGTCCCTCTTTGGCTTCATTCCTCCAGAAACTCAACACACCATCATGTGGAATGTGTCTATGTTAATTTCTAGACTAATCACTACAGTATCTGTAAGAGCACATTCTGGGCGAGATGTACTAAGACTTGAAAAAGGGATTTTTGTAAGAACTTACCGTTCAAATCCCTTTCTCTGATATTATCCTGGTGACACAGCTTCACATTGGGATGTAGGAGGGTCCGAAGGAGCCAGGCACCTATGCTAAAGCTTTGAGAGGTAGGCTCCTCCCTTCTGCATCCCAGAATCCTCAGTTCAACTTCAAAAGAACACTAGGATACATTAACTCAGTACAACGCCTGAACATACTATATGCACAATTAATTTTAACCAAACCATTACAACATGACCATTCATGAAAACGGCAATACTTACTGAGCATAAGGGATGGATCGCTGTGTCACCAGGATAATATCAGAGAACGGGATTTGAAAAGAAAGTTCTTACAAATATCCCTTTTTCTCTTTCAATTACCCTGGTGACACAGCTAAACATTGGGACATTCAAGAGCCGGTCCTTTGGGAGGGTACGCTCAGGTTTCCAGTCCTCATTACTGCTCGCCCGAAGGATGCGTCCTCCGACGCAAACTCATGGAATCTGTAAAATTTGGTGAAAGTGTGAACAGATGACCAAGTGGCAGCCCTGCATACTTGCTCAGCTGTAGCCACATGGCGCACTGCCCAAAAGGCAGCAACCGACCTGGTGGTATGAGCATTTATCCTGGAAGGCACTGGTCTACCAACTTTAGTATAGGCCAAAGTCATAACCGACCTCAACCACCTAGCAATGCTCTGTTTTGAAGCAGGCCACCCTTTATTGTGTACATTATACAATACCAATAAGGAATCTGTCTTACGGATATCCTTTACTCTGTCCACATAAATGCGCAAAGCGCGAACAACATCCACATTTTTTTATTTTGCCCTCTTTCCAGCCCCCCTTGGTTTAAATAAAAAGCAGAAACCACTTTAGGTAAAAATTTAGGCACTGTTCTCAGCATGGCCCTACCATCATGAAAAATCAAAAACGGAGGCTTACAAGATAGTTCCCCTAACTCAGAAACCCGCTTAGTTGAAGAAATGGCTAACAAAAAGGTTAATTTCCATGTAAGAAATTTTATGGTTCAAAAGGAGATTTTTGAAGAACTGTCAACACAAAGGATAAATCCCAAGGTGCTACAGGTTGTTTGTAAGGAGGCTTCAATCTTGTAACCCCCTGCAGAAAATTCTGTACCTCTGGAATTAAAGGCACTCTTTTCTGAAAGAAAATAGACAAGGCTGAAACCTGAACCTTTAAAGATTGAAGACTCAAACCAGATGAAAAACCATCTTGCAAAAATTTAAGCAACCTAGACAACTTAAATCTAGAAGTGTGAGCTCTCTGACGCTCACACCACCAAATGTATGTCTTGCAAACTCTATAATAGTTTGCTGAAGAGACTGGCTCCCTAGCCTTTATCATGGTATTTATTACCGCATTCAACAACCCCTTCTTCCTCAAGATGGCAGTTTCAATAACCAGGCCATCAAAGTTAGTCGAACTAGGTCCTGGTGAAAAAATAGACCCTGCCTTAGCAGATCTGGACGTAGAGGCAGACACCACAACACTATTGACAAACTCCAAATGCTGGAGTACCAAGACCTCCTTGGCCAATCCGGTGCTATCATTATGACACAAATCCTGTTAGATTTCACTTTTTTCAGTACCCGAGCAATCATAGGGAAGGGAGGGAAGACATAAACTAACTTCCCTGTCCAAGGCACTGTCATTGCATCTACTGCCCAAGCTAGAGGATCCCTGGTCCTGGAAAAGAACCTGGGTACTTGATGATTGAATCTGGACGCCATCAAATCTACTTCCAGAAGGCCCCAAATAGCCACAATCTCCTGGAAAACCGCCCATTCCCCTTCCAGAAGCTCCTCCCTGCTCATGAAATTGGCTTCCACATTCTTTACTCCAGGGATGAACACCACAGACAGGGCCGGAACATTGAACTCCGCCCACAGAAGAATTTGAGACACCTCCTGCATTGCCATCTTGCTGCGTGTGCCCCCTTGATGGTTCAAATATGCTAGTGGCATTGTCTGACTCAATTCGGATAGGCAAACCCTTTATCCTTTCTTCCGCTTGGGACAATGTCTTCCAGACCACCTTTGGTTCCAAGACATTTATTGGAGAACAAACTCTTCCCTGGACCATAGGCCTTGAAGTCTCAAATTTATCACTACAGCTCCCCATCCCCTGAGACTGGCATCAGTGGTAACCACCAGCCATTTCCAACTCTGCAGGGACCGGCCCCATTGGACCACCAGCCATTTCCAACTCTGCAGGGACCGGCCCCATTCACCACCGTAAAGATTCCCTTGTCTCTGGAGACAAAACCACTTTCTCCGTCTTCATGGTTATGGGATTCCCCGACCAGGCTGGTCGGGGAATCCCAAAAACATGAAGATGGAGAAAGTGTTTCCACTGAAAGGCTCGAGAATGGAATCTGGCATACTGAAGAGTCTCAAATGTCGCCACCATCTTGCCTAGCAACTTCAGGCATTGCCAAACTGACAGTTCTGGTAACTCCGATTTGGGCTGCATTCCCAAACAACCTGACTCTGGGACCCGGTCTCCCGTACGCCACATCTCCCGCACTGGCCGGGCAGGCGGGGATTCGGCGCTGGGCAGCCATTTTCCGAAAGTCACTTTTCTTATAAGAATAGTGACTTTCGGAAAATGGCTGCCCCCACACGAAAGACATTTTTTTAAAACAGGTTTTCCTATGGGGCAGCCATTTTTTTTTTAATACTACCCCCTAAAAAGTTCATACATAAATAATTACAGTTCATATTTCTTCACCTCATTTTTCCTATACCTATTCCATTCTTCTAAAAAACTATCTGGTTTCCTTCATCTCAGACTGTCTCTTTCTCTATTCCGTTCCCAATCCCCCACTACCCCCGACCCTCCCACCCGTCCCCCTCACCCCCCGACATTGTTATGAAGAGAAAGATTTACTTTACTTTGTTGATGGTTCTGGACCTCTTAGTATGATAACCATTTTTTCCAGATTTTATCGAAAATTCCTGGTGTGCCCCGTGCTAGGTAGATGTATCTTTCGTTAGCTTTGGTAACCTTAACCAATGCCCTCCAGGTCTCTATTGAGGGAGCTTCTTTAGCCAGCCACTTCCTGGCTATACATATCTTAGCTAAAGTGAATAAAATAATTAAAAGTTGTCTAAGGTATTTATCATACTTCTCCTTGTCAATTATCGCCAGGGTACATGTTTTCATTGTACAGGCCTCTTGCGGGATACCTGATTTACTGAGTTCCACGAACACCTCTCTCCAAAATTTAGCCACCTCCGGGCATCCCCACAGTAAATGCCAGAAATCACCCGTGACATTAGGGCATCTAGGGCACCAATCATTTTCCCTTTGACCGAATCTGAACAACCTCTTCGGGGTCATATATACCCTGTGGACAATAAATAGCTGGATTTGTTGGAATCTAATCTGATTTGTAGCAAGCCTTATATCTGCAAGAGCTCCTGTCCAATCTTCGTTGTTAATTGAACCTAGGTTGCTTTCCCACTTGGTTTTTAATTCCAGTAAATCACCCAAGTTGGATTCCTGGCTAAGGGACATATAGATATAGGACACCTCATGTCTTCTGGGGCATCTCTGAAGTAATTTTTTAGTGAGAGAGTGTTCTAAGTTTAGATTAAGACCCCTGAATTGAACCGAGATAGCATGCCGGAGCTGGATGTATCTGAAAAAGTAATTATTAGGGAGGAGGTAAGAGGACTTCAGTGAATTGAACGATACAAATTCCCCATTCTGTTCCAACTGACCTAGCTCTTTAACTCCTTTCTTCCCCCAGATGTTCTTCATTTGTAACTTCCCTAGCTCTGGTAGCATCCTGGCATTGCTTAGTGGAATTTCCGGATCCATGCCCTGGCTACCGAAGAGGCTTTCAGCCTGCTTCCATACATGAATAATTTGTTGTATTATTGGTGGCCAGCTCTTCCTAAAATTACCTGCCAATACCATCTGGAGAGGAGTGTGTCCCTTTTTTGTCAATCTTATCAATTCTGTTAGGGAGTCCTCTTTACCCGGGACCAACCAGCTTCTGGCGCAGGCCAGTTGTGTTGCCAGGTAATAGAGTCGGAAATCTGGGAGTGCCAGTCCACCCAGTTTCCTGTTTCTAGTGAGTGTTTTAAGCCTAATTCGCGGTCTCTTATTTGCCCAGATCAGTGAGGATATTAATCCCTCCAGATGTTTAAAGAGTCTCTTTGGGAGATACATTGGGGAGTGTTGTAATACATAAACGATCTTGGGCTGGACTACCATTTTAACTAAGTTAATTCTACCGGAAAGCGTCAGTGGGAGGCGCCCCCATACACCTATCTTTAATTTTAGTTGCTCAATTTGTGGGGTAATATTCAGGGGAATAAACTTAGAGATGTCTCTTGAAACCCAGATGCCCAAATACTGAAACTCAGTAACCCACTTTAAAGGAGTCTGGGCATATGTTTCCGGTGGACAGGGGCCCTCTATAGGGAGAATGCATGATTTGCCCCAATTTATGCGGAGGCCCGAGAAATCCCCAAACCTCTCCATCTCCTTCATAACCCACGGCACTCCCTCCCGATGGTTATTAACCAGAGCCAGATTAAGGTCTAAATGGGCCTGGAGCTGAAAATTATCAAGGGCCTATTATGCGCAATAATAGGGGTTGTGGCCAGCACTTAATAATGAGGGGGGCTTGACCAGTGTTCTGGTTGGGCGGTCTGCTCATAGGTCTCTATTTGTGTAAATACTTTCAACTAATTATATATGCCTGGAAAAAGCAGGAGGCTGGCATAGGAAAAATGTAGGAAGATATATTGGCGGGTGCCCTCCAAAAGGTGCACCCGCAGGATGCCGATGTCCTAAAATCCTAAAATACTTGCGGGGTGAGGTGGCACTCCAGTCATAAAAAGAATACTAAAAGACAAAACTTGATAGACAACATTTCAGCACCTTTTATGTGGTCATCTAAGTTTACCACACCATATACCGGGATGCGGTCAACATGCCGGTGGTCGGAATCCCAGCGGTCAAAATACAGATGCCAGAATCCCGACCACTGCAATGCACTTTGTCCCTTTATGGGTGTCCCCCGCAAGGAGGAGCGATCCACAGCCCCCCTTGTCGGCATTGCGGAGGTCAGGATTCCGGCGTCGGTATTTTGACCGCCGGAATTCCGACCACCAGCATATCATACCGGACCCCATATACCCCTTATACAAATCATGCAACAAAAGGGTAACCCCTTTATATTGTACTTGCCTCTTAGACATTATGCCACATGGAATGAGCCAAAATTCACACCGACTTAGCCAAAATTCACGTTATGCCACATAGATTAAGGCAAAATTTTGCCACATGGATTGAGCTAAAATACACACTATACCAAACAGATTAAGCAATAATGCACAATATGCTTCATAAATGGGCATTGCGCGCCAAAGGTGCACATTAAAAATTACACCATAATGCCCATTACATGTTAAGCCACACACCATAATGTCCATTAAGTATTATGCCAAACACCATAATGCCTATTAAAAATTATGCTTACCTATATGCTTATTGCCAGGGGTTACATGCTCATTGCCATTTGGGATTGCATGCTCATTGCCAAGGGGGAATACATGCTTGCGGTAACTGGGGGACAGCCGCCGCCGGGCATAAATGACAGCCATTGACAGCCGGGCAGAGAGCAGGGGGCTGCCCCGCTGTATTCAGAGCAATGCAGGTCCCGGCTATTTGAAATAATACCCCTTTCACACCAGAAAATGCAGGGTTTTACCCGGGCTGGCCCCTATTACACCAGCCTAGTTCCTGCATTTTCTGGTGTGAGGAGAGAAAACTACCCCCCCCCCCCCCGCCTTTAAACTTTAGGGGTAGTTAACCAGCATTATCTTCGGAACCAACTGACCCATTTACATGTGGGCTTCGAATGATTTTCAAATGATTTTGGTCCTGTGAAACTGGGCCATTTGGTTCCAGAGAAATCTGTCCTCAAACAACATGAATAGCCATGAAATGACATTTCAAACATGAAAAAATCGGTTTACCCGCAATATCTCTAGAACCAATTAACCCATATGGACCAACCTGGTATCAGATTGAAGGCCCAGCAATTTGAGTTAGACTGAGATCAACCTCGTGATGCCGTTGGAACCAGGTGGGGATCGGAATTAGCAGGTCTCATGTTATCCTATGGGGAAAACGTTCCAGCTTTGCCTGGCGGTATCTCCGGTTCCCGGGGGCTAGCAACGCGGGGCCAGGCTTGTTGGAAAGCCCTGACCCTCAGCTATAAAATGGGCTTATTTAGAGAGTGGGCCTGGAGCTGTAGCTCCATCAGCCCCATTGTTAATCCGGCTCTGTTATTAAAAAATAGGAGGATATCATCCGCATATAGCGCGATGCGATCCTCAGAGTTGCCTACTTTGATCCCCTTGAACTCTTTGCTATTTCTGATGAGGCAGGCCAGGTGCTCCATGGCAATGGCAAAAAGGCCTGGAGACAGTGGACACCCCTGCTGAGTGCCTCGACCAATCTCAAACCTTGGGCAAATGAACTTATTGACCGAGATTCTGGCCACTGAAGACTTATAAAGCACCTTAACCCAGTTAATAAAGACTGGCCCGATGCCAATCCACTCCAAAGCTTCCCAGAGGTAGGTCCATTCGACCGTGTCGAAGGCTTTTGTTGCGTCAAGGGATATTATAGCGGCTTCCCCAGAGTCATAACATGCCTGTAGTTGTGTATAAAGCCTTTTGATGTTGGATGTTGTGGACCTACCCGGGATAAACCCGGACTGGTCGCCATGGATAATCTCCCCTAAAACCACGTTTAGTCTCCTGGCCAGAACCTTGGACAATATCTTAACATCGTTGTTCAAAAGGGATATTGGTCGGTAGGATTCCACTTCTCCAGGGTCCTTGTCCTTCTTGAGAATTACTGTTATTAATGCCTCGGACATAGAATCTGGGAGAGTCTTACTCTCATATATATCCCTAAATAGGGCATGGAACCTGGAGATAAAAAACTGATTACATTTTTTTTTTACCAACAATATATTTTATTGAATTTTTTTCAACAAAAAAAAAAAAGGAATAGGATACAGAAAAATAGAGATGGGGGAGGGGGGGGGCATGGGATGCACACAACAGTAATAATATAAGGATGCAATCTTTAACTGTACAGAGCATAACATAATGGTCAACATGAAAATAAGACAATATACTAAACGTAGGAGATATGACGTTAGGGAAATGGGGGAGTATAGCCTGACTTTATCAAGAAGTAGGTGCTTCGTTCAGACTAAACTGCAAGGGAGATGTTCCGGAGGGTTGAGGTAACAGAGCCGCTCCTTCACCTTCTGTAATATAGTTATGCCATGCCATCCATTTCACAATTGGGGAAGAGGGTTTGGAGGAGTATGGAATAAATTCAGTTTCCATTGTAAAGTGGAATTGGATTTTATGGAAAACTTTTATCACCAGCGGAGGTAAGGGGTTTTTCCATGCTTGGGCTAATGTGGCCCTTGCCGCGATACACATTTGTCCCAGCAAATATCTGCAATGAGGTGGGACTTCCGGGGGGTAGAGGTGCAATAATGCTATTGTTGGGGTTGGGTTGAGGGCTAGGCCCATGACCTTATTGATCAGCTTAAAAACATCTTTTTATAGAGATCATGTGGAATTCCATCTACCCCTGGGGATTTACCCGTTGGGGTAGAGGCAATAGCTTCTTCAATCTCTTTCAAGGTTATAGGGGCATTGAGGGTTTCCATGAGATCTAAAGCTAGTTTATTATGTTCAATGCCGGTAAGGTACTCATAGATTTCAGATTGGTGGGTGGCACTGTTGTGATTGGTACAGTCTATGGTAAAATTTACTGAATTCCTCAGCAATTCCCGAGGTTTGATAAATAAGGCTGCCTTCCGCTGTCTTAATTGCTGGCACACCGTTAGTTTTATTATTCTGCCGAACTATATTGGCCATAAAGCTACCGGGTCTATCTCCTTCCCTGTACCTCTTATGGCCTGCATACAACTCCCTGTACTGCTCCTTCTCTACCAAGCACTTCTTCCAATCCTCTTGCGCTTGTCTCCATCTAGCCACATTCTCCTCATTAGGTATCAGGAGGTATTCCCTTTCAAGGGCACAACAGTTCAGTTCTAGATCTCTCTCTTGTTTCCTATAAGATCTTTTAAGGCCCGCTATCTCCCTAATTAAAATACCTCTGGTGTATGCCTTAAGGGCATCCCAAATAACCCCCTTCGTGGCTGAGTTGTCGTTAAATTCCAGGAAGTCCCTCCATAATGCCTCAAATTTATCCCCCTTGTCCATAAGTGCACGACGCTGGAAACGTTTTCAGATACAGGGTCAAAAGCCAGTTTTGCGGTCTGAAAGCAGCATAACTGTCTTTTTTATAAAAAACTAATGAGATCCTACTACAGAATACAATGACCTATTGAAAAAATTTCCTGTTAAAAGGAATTGAGGTGGGAGCAATATCCAAGAAAGAATTTTCTTTTCTTTTTAATACATACCCCATTATCCCCAGGAAGAATATGATATTTTTTCTGTATGGCACGGTGATTTAAGTAGAGCACTACAGTTTGTTCATTTTTTGAATAACAACACTTTTGGTCTTAAGTTCACCCACACAATCAGTCAAGAACATATTAATTTCTTGGATATTGCCTTACACATTGAAAATAACAAAATTGTGACTTCTACTTATATTAAAGAAGTAGACTGTAACAATTATCTGAACTATGCTAGCTGTCACCACCGCCCTTGGCTAAACAACAATCCTAAAAGCCAGTTTTTAGGATTAAAAAGAAATTGCTCGGACCCCTCTTCCTTTGAGTTACAAGCTGATAATTTAGTTCTTTTTTTTTTTGAGCAAGGGTACCCTCTGGACCTCCTAATGTCAGTATTGATGAAGTAAAATAAATAGAGAGAGAATATCTCCTTAACAGGGTCCGTAAAGAACCAAAAAACAAAAAAGAAGATGAAAGTTTTAGTCAAAATCCATTGTTCCTCTCTAAATATAATTCTCATTCCAATGAAATTAGGAAGATCATCAATGAAAACTATAAGATTTTAAAAACAGATAAACAGTTGATGACTGTTATAGAAGATAAACCAAAAGTAGTATTCAAGAAAAATCTGAATCTAAAGAATGCCCTAGCTCCTTGTCATTTCAAATAGAATCTACACCTTCAGAAAAGTAGTATTTCAATTGTTGGGTGTCATAGATGCGGTAGGAATAAGTGTGTTACCTGTTGATTCCTTATTGATAAAAGTTCATCTTTTTCCAACCAGACTACTCATAAAATTAAAAGTTTTTTTAACTGCTCATCTACGTATGTGATATATCTTATCACATGCGTATGTGTACTGCAGTATGTTGGCCGAACTATTCGCACATTAAACACGCGATTCCTGGAACATAGGAGGAATGTAATTAATCAAGTTCGGTCTCAAAGTATCTCCAGACACGTGTTAAAAAAACATCAAGGAAATGTAGAAGTCCTTAAAGTTCAGGCTATTGAAGGTATACCACAATCTGACAGAGGAGGGGATTGGTTCTCGAATCTATGTAAAAGAGAAGCATTCTGGATTTTTGCTCTGGGTTCCCTAAGCCCCCTAGGATTAAATGAATCAATTGAGTTGAATAATATTTTTTTAGAAAGAAACTGAGATGGGTCATATAATTTCAGTTTGCTCTGGATCTTCATCTAGTGGTTATATTATTGAGGGGGGGGGGGGGAGTTCGTCTCACGATCATACTTTCCTTCTCTATTGGTTTAGATTAGGAAATATATCATTTTGTCCCTATTAATTTTATAGATATTTTGGTATTAATTGTATACATATGTATGTATTCAAAACAACCTATATACATATCACTTTCCAACACTGATTGGTTTATATTATTATTGTGTTTATGAAAATATGTATACAAATAATAATAAAAATGAAAGTCAGTAATAATAAATAAAAATAAAAACCATATAGTATTTATAGAGGAAAAATCATTACAAATTATAAATAGATCTCTTCTCGAATTAAAATATGTTTATTTTAGACATATACATTTATTAATGGATATAAAAAATTACTTATATAACTGCCCATCCATGTTTGAGTCGGGGACTGAACTCCAGACACAGAGTTAATAACCTTGGTTATACTTATACTATGGGTCTCTCTGTCTGCTATGCCACTGGAGGAACGGGAGATTACAAGGCAGCAGCGGTAACAAGACTGCCATTAATGAGTGTCGGCCCCCAGCTGAGTGCAAGCGGACTACTCGCAGACGCAGTTGGAAGTGAGCTGGTCTCACGCTGCGGTCTGCATATCTTTACAGCAACCCTCTGCCTATTTTTTCCCTTGTGGTTCCCTGCAACCGAGGACTACAATTCCACCGTCTGTTGGTCCCCTGTGGCTTTCTACAAATCAGGCTTGGTATGTTAACAAATTTCTAAGACTATAATATCATTCCAAATGGCTAGTGTTACCAAACTGTAACCATTATTCACAAGACTGTGTCTAATAATTATGAAGGAATTGTGCACGTTATTACAACACCAAAACGGGGATTACAATCCCAACAGAACCATACCAGATTGGAAGCATTAATGCTATCAGATTAATTGTGTGCCTTATTAGAGCAATTCGCTGTATGGACTCTCTGATTGCTAAAATTAGTCCCACTTCAGAGACTTTGTTCCCTACTGAAGTCCATTTGCACTTTGATTCAAAGTAATAATACTTCCCACGACTTTTCCTTGTTTCTTTTTAAATGTGATTTTTTATTCATGTCTGAATTTTATGTGATATATTTTCATTTCAGAGCTGCAGGTAATACCTTAGTAATTTGACACTGTTCATTTTAATCTTCATTGTGCGCCCAATTTTTGATTTTTCTTTCCCCCTCCTATCCGTGGATCGGAGGACTGTGTGTTTAAATCATCACACAGCATTCTGACACAGGGGTGGAGGAATTGAATATACCATTGCTGCGTATATTTAAAGATTTTAGATTTAGAATTGGTCTGAATGACCTGTCTGGTTTGGGCACTAGGAAAAGAACAGAGTAGAACCCCTTCCTTTTCTCCCCCTGAGGGGACCGGAACTACCACGCCCTTCTCTTGAAGAGACTGCACCGCCCCCACAAGGGCCCTTCTGAGACGTGGTGTAGGTAAGAACCTGCTTGGCTGACTCCCTTTCATGTTTATCCTGTAACCGTGAGACACCACATCCAGGACCGAAGGATCCTGATCTAATAATGCCCAGGTGTCCCGGTACTGCAGGAGGCGACCCCCCCACTGTGAGGACAGATAAGGGAGTCTCCTGGATGTCATGCTGAGGGTTTCTCCTCAGTCTTGGCACCATTTTTCTTATTGAAGGCACCAAAATGGGAATTTGGGGGGTTTTCCTTTCCCAACCTGAAACTTTCCTCTGCTGGACTGCCCTTAAAAGACGCGCCTCCTCTGGAGGAGGGACGAAAGGATGACCGAAAGGCAGAGAACCTAGAGTTCTGTTTTACTTTCCCCACCTGTAGCCTGTTTAATAATGGATTCCGATTCAAATAATAATTGACCCTCTTTAAACCAAAGCCTCAAAAGACTTTTTGGACTCATTGTCCGCATCCCAGGCCTTGAGCCACAAAACTCTCCTTGCAAAAACTCTCCATTTTGAGGGCCTCCTCTCCAGCCTCCAAATTATACTCCACTGCCGCTTTCAACTTTTCATCCAGAACCAAGGCCTCTGAACCTGGTTGCAGCAACGCACACATGGAATTTGCCCATACCATCATAGCTTTGGACACCCATGCAGAAGCAATAATAGGTCTAAGGGTAAATCCTACACCTCTTCAAAAACTGCTTTGAGACTGCCTTCTTTTTTCTTCTCCACCGGAACCTTAAAGGCAGCTCCTCCCTGCACAGGCAGTATGGTAGCCTTTGACAATCTAGCAACTGATGCATCTACCAAGGGAACCTTTTCCCACAGATTAACATGCTCTTTTGGCATAGGATATAGGATCAAAACCCTTTTTGGCATCTGGAGTCTCTTATCAGGGTTTTCCAAGCCCCCTTCAGCAGTTCTCTCAAGCCTTCATCTGAAGGAAAGGTAACAGCCTGTCTATGCTGTATTTTAAAAATCCCTTTGCTGGGGTCTTACTGTCATCAGAAACATTTAAAGCCTGTTTAAAAAGCTATAATCAAATCATCTACACCAGGGACAGAATTATTTCATTCCTCCCAGGGAATTTCAGCCCCGCACTCTCCCTCCTCCTCTGAATCATCCAAAACAGGAGAAGAAACAGAATGTCTTGATGTAACATCGGGATCCTTAGCAAACCTATCCATAAGTGCATTAAGCTTGCTAATACCCTGAGCCATATCCTGCACCACCTGCAGAAAAGCTGGATCCCCTTTGAGTTAAGGGAAAGGAGCCAGAAGATTGCTGAGAGGATGACCCTGGTCTAAGAGACTTCACAGCTCATCCCTCTGCCTATTCAATACATGTACCAAAAGCGGTAACAGACCTGCCCAGGGCCGCAGCCCACGCTGGTTCTGGCTGTTCCACCCTCTGAGCAAGTGCTCCCTTGGGGACAGCAGCACATACAGGGGCAAATATCCCCTTGAGTCATCTGTTCAGGGGTTAATTGAAAATTACATACTCTGCATGTACTCAATGTGGAAAGGGCTCCCTCCCCCACAACTGCAGAATGCCCTTCTGTCATGTTAAAAACACACAGTGCAAAATGTCAGGCATCTGGTCAGCAGGGATGCCAATGCCCAGGAGAAATGCAATACTCTGCAGGATGCCCTTCAGCTCTGCATCAGCGTTTCCAAATGTGCCAAAAAACAGAGTAACTGGAAGAGACCAACTTGTCCCTGCTACAGCTGGGTCTGTTGCTCACTGGCGCCAACTACCTCCTGTAGCCACTCCTATTATGCAGATTCTCCTCATACTAGTGCCTCCCCTCAAGCCGGGGTCACTTGGACTCGCCCGCAGGCTCCCTTCAGCTTGTAAACCCTGTATAAAATGGCGGCCGCCATCAAGGAGTACCCATCCCCCTGACCCCCCTCTGCGGGGAGCCGGTTCAGGGATACCCCAGGGTCCAGGCAGCCTCCTATATGGAGGCTGATAAGCGCTGCACAGAGAGACCAGACAGCGGCACTGACAGGACGCAATTCTGTCAGTCCCTGCTGCGCATACAGTGTGAGGATTCTACTAGAATCCTCACACTGTTTCCTACCTAACTAAGTGTAAAATTAATAAAATAACAAACACCTAGCTACCTTCTTCTGGCTGCTTTTGCAGCCCAGCTTCAGCAAAGAGCCCACTCCGGTGGGCACCTAATATGAACTAAGGATTCTGGGCAGGGGCTGGCTGGCAACTTTTAGCCCGGGGGGCAAGTCCAGAGCACTGGCCCATAAGTAACAGCGCATCATTAAAATGGAGGTTTTTCGTTAAAAAATATCTGTATTAATAAAGAAAAGATAATAACGACACCACAGGCTGCTCCCCCTGTATAAAAAACAGGACACCAAAGGCTGCTCCCCCTGATTAATAATTTATGTATCATGGCATTACTTTTATTATATTATACAGGGGGAGCAGCCTGTGCTATCATGGCATTATTATTATACAGGGGGAGCAGCCTGTGGTGTCTTGGCATTACTTTTATTATTATACAGGGGGAGCAGCCTGTGGTGTCATGGCATTATTATTATACAGAGGGAGCAGCCTGTGGTGCCATGGCATTATTATTATACAGGGGGGAGCAGCCTGTGGTGTCATGACATAATGTCGACACCACAGGCTGCTCCCCCTGTATAATAATAATGCCTTGACACCACAAACTGTCCCCCTGTATAATATAAAAGTAATGTCATGACACCACAGGCTGCTCCCCCTGTATAATATAATAAAAGTAATGCCATGACACAAATTATTATACAGGGGGAGCAGCCTGCGGGTGTCATGGCATTATTATTATTATACAGGGGGACACCTCAGGAACACCAGCAGAAATATTTTTAATTTGTGAGTTGATCCTCACTTACTGTATTTTTCTCAGTCCTGCTGCTGCTATGGCTCCCAGATTTTCTATACTGCTTGATGCTGCTTAATGCGGCCCCAGGTCATGACGTCCACACCCAGCTTCTGCCACTGCCGGCGATCAGAGGAACAGGCAGCCGCAGCCCACTAAAGAAAAACAAGGCAGTTAGTACGTTGTTGCAATGAACGCCCATGGCTGTGCTCACCTAGAAACAGTGTCTTTCCCACATGACCCCCTGTGTGCCCAAAATAGTGGGAGCGGATATAAGAGAAATAGTGGGAGACGGGAGAGCAGGAGAGAGGAGAAATAGTGGGCGATGGGACAACAGTAGAGAGGAGGAATAGTGGAAGACAGGAGAAGAGAGGAGGAATAGTGGGAGACGGGAGAGCAGGAGGAGAAGAGGAATAGTGGGAGATGGGAGTGTGGGAGGGAAGAGTAAGAGTAATAGTGGGAGTCAGGAGAGAGGAGGAATAGTGGGAGAGCGGGCGAGAGGAGGAATAGTGGGAGACAGGAGAGGAGAAGAGAGGAGGAATAGTGGGAGACGGGAGCAGGAGAGAGGAGGAATAGTGGGAGAGGAGAGCAGGACAGAGGAGGAATAGTGGGAGAGGAGAGAGGAGGAGTAATGGGAAACAGGAGAGAGGAGGGCTAGAGGAAGAGGAGAGAGGGGGAATAGTGGGAGCAGGAAAGAGGAGGAATAGTGGGAGATGGGAGAGAAGAAGAGAGGAGGAATAGTGGGAGATGCCAGAGCAGAAGAGAGGAGGAATAGTGGGAGACAGGAGAGAGGAGGAATAGGGGGATGTGCCAGAGTAGAAAAGAGGAGGAATAGTGGGAGAGAGGAGGAATAGTGGGAGACAGGAGAGGAGAAGAGAGGAGGAATAGTGGGAGAGAGAGGAGGAATAATGGGAGACAGGAGAGAGGAGGGATAGAGGAAGAGGAGAGAGGGGGAATAGTGGGATGTGCCAGAGTAGAAAGAGGAGGAATAGTGGGAGAGAGGAGGGAATAGTGGGGAGACAGGAGAGAGGAGGAATAGTGGGAGACAGGAGAGGAGAAGAGAGGAGGAATAGTGGGAGAGAGAGGAGGAATAATGGGAGACAGGAGAGAGGAGGGATAGAGGAAGAGGAGAGAGGGGGAATAGTGGGAGACAGGAGAGAGGAGGAATAGTGGGATATGCCAGAGTAGAAAAGAGGAGGAATAGTGGGAGAGAGAGGAGGAATAATGGGAGACAGGATAGAGGTGGAATAGTGGGAGATGGGAGAGCAGAAGAAAGGATAAATAGTGGAGAGACAGAGGAGGGATAGTGGGAGAGGAGAGAGGAGGAATAGTGGGAGAAGGGAGAGAGGTGGCATCTCTAACGCATTTTCCCAATACTCTAAGCCCCTGCTCAGTGTCCTGGACCTATTGACTCCTGCACTTGCTGATCTGAGAGAGAGAAGGCGAGTGCTGATCTGGACCCTGGGGCTGGCAAGGATGATATGTCAATGAGAGAAAGGTGCGCTGTAGCAGAGATTACATCTATGGTCACTACTCACACACTGCTCTTACACACAGCACACCCTCCACACTGCTCTTACACACACAGCGCACTCCTCCCACACACAGCACACTCCTCACTGCACTTACACACAGCGCACCCCCCCATATACACACTGCGCTAATACACAGTGCACCCCACACACACTTCTTACACACAGCGCATTCTCTACTGCCCTTACTTACAGTGCACTCCCCCCACACCCACACATTGCTCTCACACACACAGTGCGCTCCCTATTGCTCTTACACACAGCACACCTACCCCCCCCCCCCCCCCACACACACACACACACTGCTCTTACACATAGCGCACTCCCCCACTCACTGCTCTCTCACATTCTACACACACACACTACTCTCTCATACAGCACCGTCCCCCCCCCCCCCCTCCCCAGCACCACTGCTGGTACACAAAGCCCTCCCCACTACCCACCACTGCTGGTACACAAAGCCCTCCCCACCACCCACCACTGCTGGTACACATGGTCCCCCACCCCACACACACACAAACAAAACATGCTGCTTTTATACAGACAGAATTGTACCTCCCACACACAACGTGTCAGCGGCGCTGGGGTCTTCCATCCCAGAGGGACAGCATGCAGCTGTCTCTGATCAGCAGTGGCAGGGTCTTCCATGGTCCATCCTATTGGCACAATGTGTCAGCGGTGGCTCCTACTGCGCTCAGCTAGCGGTAGGCAGATCCACCCCATGGCTACACTGCCCTTCCGTCAGACAAGCTCCGCCCCCATCGCAGTTGAAAGTCCCAGCCCTGAATATATCATGCAGGGCTGAGGATTGGAGGCGGGTATTGGGTGGGCTTTGCAGGGCAGCAGGGCACGGGCCCCAGTGCAATCCATCGGCTGCCCCGCCAGTAGTTCCGCCCCTGGGCGGCCGGGCGCTCCTCCACGTAGCTGTGGAGGCCGGCGGCCTTGTTCTTGCAGCTGCAGACATGTTAAAGGGCTACAGGAACATGGCTGCCGGCAGTACAGAAATAGGTAAGGCGGCCGCGGCCCGCAACCCTCCTGTCAGAGCGGCCTAGGGGGCACATGGCACCCTGCCCCCCGGCCCAGCCCGCCCCTGATTCTGGGATGCACACGGTAGGAGCCTACCTCTCAAAGCTTTAGCATAGGTACCTCCTACATCCCAATGTGAAGCTGTGTCACCAGGATAATTGAAGGAGAAAAGTGATAAAATAGAGAGTGATAAACCACCAACCAATCAGCTCCTGTCTGACATTTTTCAAACTCAGCCTGTGACATAAAAGTTACAAGCTGATTGGCTGGTGATTTTTCACTCTCCATTTTATCACTTTTCAAGCTTAGTACATCTGGCCCTCTGTCTTATGTCAGTACATCTTCCTCAATGCTAAACCGGTTCATTAGCAGCTGTGGTGCAAAGATTATTTATCACTACTGCATAGTTGTCAGTGTAACTGTTTAAGGCAGGCATATCCAAACTGTGGCCCTCCAGCTGTTGTAAAAAGGACACATCCCAGCATGCCTTGCCATAGTTTTAGCCTAGTTTAAGGTAATTGATAGATCTGTTCCTGTTTGTCTGAACATCCATATTCTCTGTGCTTCATTTAGTAATAGTTAGTTCTGGCACATGCCAGAAGGGCCGATGGTCAGATGGGCCGGTCCAAGCAACACTATACGCCAGCGGTTCCCAAACTGGAGCTGCGGCACTTTGACAGGGGTGCCGCGGCCAGTGGACTTTTGGGAGCTGCCGATCACAGAACTGTGGTTTTAAGTGCTTTTGATTATCACCGCCTGGGACCTGTGAAGTTCCTTTTAAAACAGCTAAGGACTTGCGCACTTTCTTGTTTTGTTACTGATATATATATATATATATATATATATACATGTATTGCATATGGTATACGCAGTACAGCTGCTGTAATAATGTGTTCCTTTAAGATGCAGCTGCGTCGCAACGTTGTGATGTGATGCGTAGCTGTCTCACTGGCGCGAGGAGCAGATGTACAGGATGTGCCGAACTGGTTTATTTCCTCCTCCTTCTCCCTGTCTCTCACATCTCCAGACTTTCCCTAAATCACCCTCACTCTGACATCTCATACTTTATCCCTCCTTCTTATCCCCTGCACCTTTCCGCTCCCTTAAAGATACCGCAGTTTCTCTGGGGGAAATTTACCAAAATGGATTCGTAAAAAATAGGTGTATTCGTGGGATGCAGTTGATTTGCCGGCGGTCGGGATCCCGGCGGTCGGAATCCTGACACTGGAATCCCGACCGCCGAAATCCCGAAACTTTCTCCCTCCGTGGGTGTCCACGACACCCATAGAGGGAGAATAAAATAGCGTGCCGAGCGTAGCGAGGCACCGGGCCCGCTGCGTGGCGAGCGCAGCGAGCCCGCAAGAAGGGGGCGATCCATGTCCCCCCCTTGTCGGGATTTCGGCGGTCGGGATTCCAGTGTCGGGGATTCCGACCGCCGGGATCCCGACCGCCGGGAAATCGTATCGGATCCGTATTCGTAGGCAGAAATACACCTATTTTTTACACATTTGTATTTTCGGGATTTACAATCCCGAAAATACAACAATTTGTATTCCTAAAGATGGAACATTCGTATTTGTATTTACAAATACGAATGTCTACACCATCGATAGAATACGACAGAAATCACCATTCAAAAGAATGGTGATTCCTGATTTACTAAGCAGCCGTACTGATAATACGGCTGCTAAGTGGTGTAAAACAGCCAAGCAAATACGACAGGAAAATACACCTTGCTTTCCCTGTCGTATTTGCCTTTAGCCTGCACGGATCAGTCAGATCCGTGCAGGCTTTAGTGTAAAAAACTTGAAAAAAAATATATATATAAAAAAAAAATCGGCGTGGGGTCCCCCCCACAGCTGTAACCAGCACCAGGCTGACAGAGCCGGGGCCGGTAATTAAAAATCAGGGAACCCGACAAATAGGGGTTCCCCGATTTTTAACAACAGGCCCCAGGCTCCAGGTCCGGGGCTGGTTCCCAAAATACGGGGGACAAAATGACTAGGGGTCCCCCATATTTTAAGAACCAACCCCAGGCCAAACCAGCCAGCAGGGTAATGCCACAGCCGGGGGACACTTATGATATAAGGTCCCACGGCCAAAACATTAACCCTACCGACCAGTCAGCCTGGCCAGGGGCCCTGGGGGAGTGGGGACCCCCCCTCCAGGACTAACCTGACCAGGCTGAAGCCTGGTGCTGTCCTCGATGCCCCTGGGCGGTGGGCATCGAGCTGATAGTGGTGTAAAAAATAGAATAATCTATTGTCTAATACTGGGGCACTATAAGTCCCAGCAAGCCTCCCCCGCAAGCTGGGACTTTGAGAACCACAAGTCCCAGCCTGCGGGGCATTAAAGGGCCCGCTGGGTCTTGTAGTGCCACAGTATTAAAAATAGTAAAATAAAACACACTTACACACACTTAAAATAAAACTTTAATACATACAAAGCCCTTACATACTGATACTTACCTATCTTCTTCCCGTATGTAGCCCTGGTCCTGATGTCCTGATATCCTGTGTCGTCTTCTGGTCCATGGAAGGAAACCATACTCACCTGTCCCAGGGCGACGTACTCCAGGTAAGGGTCTTTCCAAAAAAACAAACCGACATGCGAAACCAGCCGGACAGCAGAGAGCCGCACGGTGTTTGTGTACATCGTGCGGCTCCGCCTCCCGAATGCCGCTATTGGCCGCCTTGCGGCCTAGCGGCTCCTGATTGGCCGCAAGGCGGCCAATAGCGGCATTCAGGAGGCGGAGCCGCACGATGTACACAAACACCGTGCTGCTCTCTGCTGTCCGGCTGGTTTCGCGTGTCGGTTTGTTTTTTTGCAAAGACCCTTACCTGGACTACGTCACCCTGGGACAGGTGAGTATGGTTTCCTTCCACAGCTTCCTCCATGGATTTCGTCGGACTCCGGATGCCGACGCCATCGCCGACAGCGACGTCGACATGAAGAAGAATGCCGACACAGGACTGCAGGACATCAGGACCAGGGCTACCTACGGGAAGAAGATAGGTAAGTATCAGTATGTAAGGGCTTTGTATGTATTAAAGTTTTATTTTAAGTATGTGTCAGTGTGTTTTATTTGACTATTTTTAATACTGTGGAACTACAAGACCCAGTGGGCCCTTTAATGCCCCGCAGGCTGGGACTTGTGGTTCTCCAAGTCCCAGCTTGCGGGGGAGGCTTGCTGGGACTCATAGTGCCCCAGTATTAGACAATAGATTATTCTATTTTTTACACCACTATCAGCTCGATGCCCACCGCCCAGGGGCATCGAGGACAGCACCAGGCTTCAGCCTGGTCAGGTAAGTCCTGGAGGGGGGGACCCCTTCATTGGGGGGGTCCCCACTCCCCCAGGGCCCCTGGCCAGGCTGACTGGTCGGTAGGGTTAATGTTTTGGCCGCGGGACCTTATATCATAAGTGTCCCCCGGCTGTGGCATTACCCTGCTGGCTGGTTTGGCCTGGGGCTGGTTCTTAAAATACGGGGGACCCCTAGTCATTTTGTCCCCCATATTTTGGGAACCAGCCCCAGACCTGGAGCCTGGGGCTGGTTGATAAAAATCGGGGAACCCCTATTTGTCGGGTTCCCTGATTTTTAATTACCTCCCCTGGCTCCTTCAGCCTGGTGCTGGTTACAGCTGTGGGGGGGACCCCACGCTGTTTTTTTTATTTATTTATTAAATTTTTCTATTTTTTTTTACACCTTGCAGCTTGCACGGATCTGACTGATCCGTGCAGACTGCCTGTATGAATTCGTATTAGCGGCCGTATATATGGCCAGCTAATACGAATTCCTACGACATCGGTGAGTTACAAAGCAGTCGTATATATGTCTGCTTTGTACATTCCCCTGTGGAACACGACTTTGTATACGACTGAAACAGTCATATGCAGTCGTAGGGGAAATACCAATACGAAAAACTAGGTTTTTCATATTGGTAAATTTCCCCCTCTATGTCAACTTCCTTCACAACCACCCTGCCTCTCCTCTCCTACCTACCCTTCCCAACACTGTCCACCTCACGCTACCACTGCCTCAGAATTACTAAAGAGGCCGGCCACCGCAGAGTAGCAGCGACGTTGCTGGAAGCTGCATACCCCAGCTCCTGCAATGTGACTGGAGCTGTGAATAGTGCAGATCTGCACTATATAGTCTAAATTGTCCCTCTGCAGCATGCCGTGCTATGCGAGTTCCGATACCATCTGATCGTATCGGGACTCGCATATCTGCCGTGTGTACACACCATTAAGACGGGTGTGTTCTCTGGGTGTGCTGGGGAATCTGACTCTGAGTTGCAGACTACTCTCCTTCTCCTCCTCTATGAATCTCTTTTTCTCTCTCTCCCACCTTCCTCTGTCTATTAACCTCACTCTCTATCTCCTCCTCCCTCTCTCAACCTCTCTCCCCTTCCCTCACACACATTCTCCCTCACTGTCCCTCGCTTACTCTCTCTCTATCCCTCCTCCATATCTCCCTCTCCATCCCACACTCTCTAGCTCCCTTCATCTCTCTCTTCTTCTCTCCTCCTCAATCTCCCTCCCACCCCTGCATCTCCCTACCTGTCTCTCTTCCTCATCCCACTCTCCCTCTTTTCTAACAAGATCACATCGCTATTTTTTTAGATGCACGCCTTTACCAAGCACACTTTTTGTTAAAAATATGGAGGGGGCTGCAATGAGGTAGGAGGAGTCAGGAATAGTAAGGGGAGGAGTTGAGTAGTAATGGGAGGAGCCTATGCCAAGTCTCAGATGCTGACGTCAAAGTGGGCCTGTGTGCTTTAAATGCCAGGGCCTATTTAGAGTCCCAGTCCGGCTCTGGTTACTGTACATTATACATATCTTTCCAGTCAGTTGTTTTAGTAAATGTATACAAAAATGGTTTCTCCTGTCGCAAACCGCGCTCACAACCTATTTGTATAGTATAGAGTGGTGTAGTCTTTTGCTTAGTCCAATTCAGATGCAGACTTTTCTGTTTCCTTCTCTCTTTCCCTTTTTGCAATTTTTCTAGTTTCTTATTTTCTCCAAAAAGGAAGTATGGAAAAGAAAGAAATGGGAGATGATATATTATATATTCCACACAGTCGTTTAGAGGGTAATGACCACCACCTCTATACGGAAGTGGATCTATTAATTCAAGAAGGGTAGCGTACCCTACTCACACCAAAAGAGGGTTGTGCTCCACACATAAAGGTATCTTTTATCCGTGATAGGGAAACCAAAATTCAATTCAAAACACCTTCGGAATATCCGAAAAGGAACCCTGTCTAACAATGTATCAGCCCACTTTAACCCCTTCCCGACATTTGACGTACATTTACGTCATGGCCGGGATGTACTTCCCGACACATGGCATAAATGTACGTCATGCCATTTAACTGTCACCGCGTCTATAGACGCGGTGACAGTTTAAACATGTCTGCTGTCCCTGACAGCAGACATGTCCCTGCATGCCCAGGGGGGGCTGCGATGCCACCCCCCCCCGTCGGCGATCGCTGTGATTGGCTGTTCAGTGTGAACAGCCAATTACAACGTTTTCTGTGTCACCGGCGAATAACGTTCGCCGGTGACACAGGGATCGGTGGTGATTGGTGCTGTAAAGTACAGCACCAATCACCACGGGGTGTAAGGGTGACACTGGTGTCACCCCACCTCACTTCACCCGCCCCCAAAGGCCGTGATTGGTTCGTCGTACCGACGAACCAATCACAGCCATGGAGGGTGATTTAAACTAACGGTGACTGCACTGCAGACGCCATTCCGGTCTGGAATTGCGTGCAGTGCGGTCACCGTGCCTATCTGCCGCGATATACTGACCTGATCCTTGCAAACACTTACCTGATCACTGCTTGTAGCATTCCTGGATCTTGTTACTTCTTGTGACTTCCTGTGTTGTGCTGTGCTGTGCTGTGCTGTGTTGTGCTGCTGCAGTGTGTTCGAGTTATAGATAGAGAGAGAGAGAGATAGAGAGAGATAGAGAAGGCTAGTGACAGAGAGTGCTATATTTTGTGCTGCTGCAGTGTGATAGAGTTATAGATAGAGAGATAGAGAGAGATAGAGAGAGATAGAGAGATAGTGACAGATTGTGCTATATATTTTTTATATATATACAGCTGTACTGCGTGTGCAACTGACTGCTGCCCCCCCCCTTTTGTGCTGATCAGTATAAATTAACTGATCAGCAACTTTTTGGGGGCGCAGGTTTTTTTTTTTATATATATACCTGTCAGTGCTGCTGCTGCAGTGTCATAGAGTGATAGATAGTGAGAGATAGAGAGATAGAGAGAGATAGTGATAGAAAGTGCTATATTTTGTGTCTGCTGCCCCCCTTTTGTGCACCCCCAGCAACTTTTTGGGGGTGCAGGGGTTATTTTTTATATATATAACTGTCAGTGCTGCTGCTGCAGTGTCATAGAGTGATAGATAGAGAGAGATAGAGAGAGATAGAGAGAGATAGTGACAGAGAGTGATAGAGAGTGCTATATTTTGTGTCTGCTGCCCCCCTTTTGTGCACCCCCAGCAACTTTTTGGGGGTGCAGGGGTTATTTTTTATATATATAACTGTCAGTGCTGTTGCTGCAGTGTCATAGAGTGATAGATAGTGAGAGATAGAGAGAGATAGAGAGAGATAGTGACAGAGAGTGATAGAGAGTGCTATATTTTGTGTCTGCTGCCCCCCCCTTTTGTGCTGATCACTATATCTGAGGTGATCAGCAACTTTTTGGGGGTGCAGAGGTTTTTTTTTATATATACCTGCCAGTTGCACTGTCAGTTGCACCAAAGGTTGTGCACCTGCTGCCCCTCACTGGTAATCAGTGTCGCATCACTGATCACCTTTTTTTTTTTTTTTTGAGGGTGCTGTGGGGTCTTTTTTTAATTTTTTTTTTTTTTTGATCAAATTTTTTTGATCAAATTCCTGTTGCCTTTGAGCGCTGTTCAGTGACGGACGTTACTGACCAACATCTGTGCTCAATTTTTGGCGCAGGACCTTTTTTTTTTTTTTCTGCACTACATACACACTACACACTACATACTACATTGAAATAAAGTTTGTACCCCCCCCCCTACACTATACACGTGTTGAAACATTTCACTACCAGAAACACAAAAATAAAAATGGCATCCCAAATGTCATCCCAAATGTCATCCCAAATGTCATCCCAGTCATCCAGAAGAATGTATTCAGCGGAGGAGGCATATGCCATGCTTGCCTCTGACTCTGACACAGCCAGTGAGGCAAGCGGGGAATTTGAAGGATTCATCTTAAGCTCCTCTTCCTCCTCTAGTGATGAGGGACCCCCTCAAAGATGCCCCCGTAGAGCAGCTGAGACCCCCCCCCCAATAATTGATCTCGTATGGACCCCACCACCAGACAATTTTGAGCCCCAGGTTCCTGAGTTTTTGGCCATCCCAGGAATCCAATTTGATTCCATAGGTCTCAAAGAAATTGACTTTTTCAAATTATTTTTCTCTGATGATTTTATAAATTTAATGGTGGACCAAACTAATTTATATGCCCAGCAGTTTATTGCTCAAAACCCCACGTCATCATTTGCTAGGTGGACCCCTGTAGATGCAGTAGAGATGATGACGTTTTGGGGTCTGGTGTTTCATATGGGCATAGTAAAAAAGCCAGAAATTAGGCAATATTGGAGTACAGATGTTCTGTACAGCACCCCACTTTACCGTATGGCCATGACCCGGACTCGTTTTGAGTTAATCCTTAAATTTTTGCATTACAACGATAATGCACAGTGCCCACCCAGAGATGATCCCACCTTTGACCGGCTATTCAAAGTCAGGCCGGTCATTGATCACTTCAGTGCCAAATTTGAAGAGATGTACATCCCAGATAAATTAATTTGCATAGACGAGTCCCTTATACATTTTAAAGGAAGGGTTAAATTCCGCCAGTACCTTCCCAGTAAGAGGGCAAGGTATGGCATAAAAATGTATAAGCTGTGTGAAAGCACCTCAGGGTACACTCACAGGTTTAGGGTATATGAAGGGAAGGATTCAAGAATTGAACCGCCAGAATGCCCCCCCTCCCTCGTAGGTGTTAGTGGAAAAATTGTCTGGGATTTAGTGCACCCCTTCCTGGATAAAGGTTATCACCTCTATGTGGATAACTTTTACACCAGCATCCCCTTGTTTAAGGCCCTTGGTTCAAGAGGTACAGCAGCTTGCGGTACTGTGCGCAAGAACCAAAGAGGCCTCCCAAAAACGCACATTGCCCAAGTAATGAGAAGGGGTGAAAGCAGGGGAATATGCACCGAAAATATGTTGTTGGTCAAATATAAGGACAAGAGGGATGTCCTTATACTGACAACAATTCACGGAGACAGTACCACCTCCGTCCCTGTACGAGGTACCAGTACCCACACCTCAAAACCTAATTGTATCCTGGATTACAATAGGTACATGGGCGGAGTGGATCTTTCAGATCAGGTACTGAAGCCGTACAGTGCCCTGCGGAAAACAAAAATCTGGTACAAGAAGCTGGCCGTGTATATCATCCAGATGGCACTGTATAACGCTTACGTGCTATTCCGTTCTACCAGCCAGAGGGGGACATTTATGCACTTTCAAGGGGAAGTCATAAAGGGCCTAATATTTGGGAACCAGCAGGCAGAGGGCCCCAGTACTTCTAGTACTGGCCCCCGTATTGTACCAGGGCAGCATTTTCCTGATGAAATCCCCTCCACTGGAAAAAAGGGCAGGACACAAAAAAGGTGCAAAGTTTGCTATAAAAAGGGAATAAGAAAGCAAACTATTTTCCAGTGTGACACTTGCCCCGACAAACCCGGCCTATGTATAAAGGAGTGTTTTAAAATATACCACACATCTATGGATTATTAGGTTCATAATTTCACCGTGCTTCGGGGGTCTTGCTAATGCCACATAGCACCCACCATTCATTCCACCAGAATCTGAGCCGCAAAATCCAAAAATCACTCCTTCCCTTCTGAGTCCTGCCATGCACCCAACTGGTATTTTTTGGTCACATGTGAGGCATTGCCGTACTCGGGAGAAATTGGGGCACTGATTTTCGGGTGCTTTTTCTCCTTCATACCTTCTGAAAATGAAAAATTTTGAGCCAGAACTGCATTTTTGTGTAAAAAAATGTAATTTTTCATTTTCACTGCCCAGTTGTATCAAAATTGGTGAAACCCCTGGGGGTTTGAAATGTACACTATACCCCTAGATGAATTCCCTGAGGGGTGTAGTTTGCAAAATGGGGTCACTTGTGGGGGGGTTCCACTGTATTGGTGCTTTGGGGGTTTTGCTAATGCGACATAGCACCCACCAACATTCCACCAGAATCTGTGCTGCAAAATCCAAATATCACTCCTTCCCTTCTGAGTCCTGCCATTTTTTGGTCACACATGAGGCATTGCCGTACTCGGGAGAAATTGGGGCACAGATTTTGGGGTGCTTTTTCTTCTTCATACCTTCTGAAAATGAAAAATTTTGAGCCAGAACTGCATTTTTGTGTAAAAAAATGTAATTTTTCATTTTCACTGCCCAGTTGGACCACAATTGGTGAAACCCCTGGGGGTTTGAAATGTACACTATACCCCTAGTTGAATTCCCTGAGGGGTGTAGTTTGCAAAATGGGGTCACTTGTGGGGGGGGTTCCACTGTATTGGTGCTTTGGGGGTCTTGCTAATGCGACATAGCACCCACCAACATTCCACCAGAATCTGTGCTGCAAAATCCAAATATCACTCCTTCCCTTCTGAGTCCTGCCATTTTTTGGTCACACATGAGGCATTGCCGTACTCGGGAGAAATTGGGGCACAGATTTTGGGGTGCTTTGTCTCCTTCATTCCTTGTGAAAATGAAAAATTTTGAGCCAGAACTGCATTTTTGTGTAAAAAATTTAATTTTTCATTTTCACTGCCCAGTTGTACCACAATTGGTGAAACCCCTGGGGGTTTGAAATGTACATTATAGCCCTAGATGAATTCCCAGAGGGGTGTAGTTTGCAAAATGGGGTCACTTGTGGGGGGCTTCCACTGTATTGGTGCTTCGGGGGTCTTGCTAATGCGACATAGCACCCACCAAAATTCCACCAGAATCTGAGCTGCAAAATCCAAAAATCACTCCTTCCCTTCTGAGTCCTGCCATGCACCCAACTGGTATTTTTTGGTCACATGTGAGGCATTGCCATACTCGGGAGAAATTGGGGCACAGATTTTGGGGTGCTTTTTCTCCTTCATACCTTATGAAAATGAAAATTTTTGAGCCAGAACTGCATTTTTGTGTAAAAAAATGTAATTTTTCATTTTCACTGCCCAGTTGTATCAAAATTGGTGAAACCCCTGGGGGTTTGAAATGTACACTATACCCCTAGATGAATTCCCTGAGGGGTGTAGTTTGCAAAATGGGGTCACTTGTGGGGGGGTTCCACTGTATTGGTGCTTCGGGGGTCTTGCTAATGCGACATAGCACCCACCAAAATTCCACCAGAATCTGAGCTGCAAAATCCAAAAATCACTCCTTCCCTTCTGAGTCCTGCCATGCACCCAACTGGTATTTTTTGGTCACATGTGAGGCATTGCCATACTCGGGAGAAATTGGGGCACAGAGTTTGGGGTGCTTTTTCTCCTTCATACCTTATTAAAATGAAAAATTTTGAGCCAGAACTGCATTTTTGTGTAAAAAATTTAATTTTTCATTTGCACCGCCCAGTTGTATCAAAATTGGTGAAACCCCTTGGGGTTTGAAATGTACACTATACCCCTAGATGAATTCCCTGAGGGGTGTAGTTTGCAAAATGGGGTCACTTGTGGGGGGCTTCCACTGTATTGGTGCTTTGGGGGTCTTGCTAATGCGACATAGCACCCACCAAAATTCCACCAGAATTTGTGCTGCAAAATCCAAATATCACTCCTTCCCTTCTGAGTCCTGCCATGCACCCAAATGGTATTTTTTGGTCACATGTGAGGCATTGCCATACTCGGGAGAAATTGGGGCACAGATTTTGGGGTGCTTTTTCTCCTTCATACCTTATGAAAATGAAAAATTTTGAGCCAGAACTGCATTTTTGTGTAAAAAATTAAATTTTTCATTTTCACTGCCCAGTTGTACCACAATTGGTGAAACCCCTGGGGGTTTGAAATGTACATTATACCCCTAGATGAATTCCCAGAGGGGTGTAGTTTGCAAAATGGGGTCACTTGTGGGGGGCTTCCACTGTATTGGTGCTTCGGGGGTCTTGCTAATGCGACATAGAACCCACCAAAATTCCACCAGAATCTGAGCTGCAAAATCCAAAAATCACTCCTCCCCTTCTGAGTCCTGCCATGCACCCAACTGGTATTTTTTGGTCATATGTGAGGCATTGCCATATTCGGGAGAAATTGGGGCACAGATTTTGGGGTGCTTTGTCTCCTTCATTCCTTGTGAAAATGAAAAATTTTGAGCCAGAACTGCATTTTTGTGTAAAAAATTTAATTTTTCATTTGCACAGCCCAGTTGTATCAAAATTGGTGAAACCCCTGGGGGTTTGAAATGTACACTATACCCTTAGATGAATTCCCTGAGGGGTGTAGTTTGCAAAATGGGGTCACTTGTGGGGGGGTTCCACTGTATTGGTGCTTCGGGGGTCTTGCTAATGCAACATAGCACCCACCAACATTCCACCAGAATCTGAGCTGCAAAATCCAAAAATCACTCCTTCCCTTCTGAGTCCTGCCATGCACCCAAATGGTATTTTTTGGTCACATGTGAGGCATTGCCGTACTCGGGAGAAATTGGGGCACAGATTTTGGGGTGCTTTGTCTCCTTCATTCCTTGTGAAAATGAAAAATTTTGAGCCAGAACTGCATTTTTGTGTAAAAAAATTTAAATTTTCATTTTCACTGCCCAGTTGTACCAACATTGGTGAAACCCCTGGGGGTTTGAAATGTACACTATACCCCTAGATGAATTCCCTGAGGGGTGTAGTTTGCAAAATGGGGTCACTTGTGGGGGGTTCCTAACTTTTAGCATCTTATGGTGCCTAGAAACCTACATGGTGCCTAAAAAATAATCTCATAAAAAGGAGGCTCCAAAATCAAGTAGGTGCTCCTTCTATTATGAAGCCTGTGGTTTGGTCAACGTGCACACTAGGGCCACATATAGGATATTTATGAAAACAAAAGAATTGGGGGAATCAATTTTTAGTCACATTTCTTTAGTAAAATCTACTGTGTTCCTTAGAAAAATGTATTAAAATTGCAAATCTGCAAAAAAAATGAAATTTTGAAATTTCACCTATACTTTGTTTTAATTCCTGTGAAACACCTAAAGGGTTAACAAACTTCCAAAATGCTGTTTTGAATACTGTGAGGGGTGCAGTTTTTGAAATGGCATCATTTATGGGGGGTGTCTCACATACAAGTCCCTCAAAGTCACATCAGAACTGAACTGGTCCCTAAAAAAATCAGTGTTTGAAATTTTCTTGAAAATTTGAAAATTTGCTATTCATATTGTAAGCCTCCTAGTGTCCAAAAAAATTAAAAGGAAGTTGAAATAATGATGGAAACATAAAGTAGACATATGGTCTATGTTAGTTATTAACTATTTTGAGTGGTATGATTATTTGTCTCACAAGCAGAAAATTTAACATTTTGCAAATTGCTAAATTTTCCATTTTTTTTACGACATTTTGGTATTTTTCAAAAAAAAATACAGACTGTATCGACCCAAATTTACCACTTATTTGAAGTACAATGTGTCACGAGAAAACAATCTCAAAATCACTGGGATAAGTAAGAGCAAAAAAAAGTTATCCCCACTTAAGTGATACATGTCAGATTTGAAAAAAAGGGCTCTGTCAGGAAGGCAAAAACATGCTGTGTCAGGAAGGGGTTAAAGATCATCATGATTGTAAAACAGATCAATTGGTATCCTTCTGCGGAATTAGGAAGGTAGTGGGAAGTTGGAGAAAGGATATCTTGGAAGAATCCTTAGCAAAAACAGAAATGCGGTCCATCTTCAATCTGGGAACAATGCACCCAGAGGGATTGAATTTGGACTTTGAGACAAAATGGTTCTTGTAAACACTCCCCCCACCATAGTCTCCCGTCCTCAGTCCTTATGCACTTTTTCCGAGTCTAGTTTTCATTTATCAATTTCCCATCTTCATTAATCTTTTCCCATTTTCCCGTAGATGTTCTGCCTCCTTCTTTACCTTCATCTATTCCCATGTTTTAACATGTCTATTTCCATGTTTTCCCTATCTTTTATTATATTTATACTGGATTTTAATCATATATATGTTTTACCATATTCATGCTTTTGTATTACAGTCACACTATGTGAACGTTTTATATTATGATACTAATGGTTTTTATGGAATAATGAACTGCCCGTTTTAATATATGTATAAAATCATGCTGGCTTCCGGGTGCGCTCCATGGCTTTATTTGTGTTCCACGGTCTGGAGTGCACGATATACATGCACACCCCAGTGCACTTCCAGATTGCGCTTCATAGCGCGACTTCCGGGATGCGTCTCAAGGTCTCATGTAGATAATACAGCCGACCCGGCCGCTCCCAGCATCCCGAGCGTCGGGGGTATGAACTACCAGGAAGTCCGAGACCGTTGACGTCAGTATGCGTGTCACGGCCGGACTTCCGGATATTTATGCGTTCCACCCCGCTCTCTCCGTTTTCTTTACTCTGACAGCGTTTGCTGTCATAGGAATACGCAGATGACATACTACGTGAACCACTGGCTTGTACTACACCAGCTATGTTTAATGTTTTTTAAGGCTATCTATAACGCTGTATATAGCGTTTGTCCCACTTCCGGTTTTTAATCACAAACCCTCCCACAGGAAGGGGAGGAATATTACCAAGGGTATATATACCCATGCTGCATACCCAGACTCTCACATCCTGAGGAAGACCTGGTAAGGTTGAAACGCGTTGATGGAGAGTCTGGGACATATCTAAGAGACCTACACCACTGCATTGCCTCACTTCTCAATTCAGGGGTATCAGTCCGGACCTGATCCCCTGAACAAAGTTAAGTGCCCTTTTTTCATCTTTGTTGTGCAGGTGTTGTGGTCCATTGTGCCCTATATCTTTTAATTGTATCTTTTGGAAAAATAAAAGCTTGTTACACGTTCAAGTACGCTTTCTCTTCTCTTGTTATATATATATATCTATGGAGAAAGAAAACACCAATACTGGGAGGAAGATACTCCCACAAAGAAACCAAGATAGGATTGACAACATACTGTGCCGTGTAAGTGGGGTACGTCCCCCTCACTATTTATCTGAAACACACTGGGTGAAGTTATCCATACCGGAAAGGGCAAGGGCCGTGTTTTGAATTGAATTTTGGTTTCCCTATCACGGATAAAAGATACCTTTATGTGTGGAGCACAACCCTCTTTTGGTGTGAGTAGGGTACGCTACCCTTCTTGAATTAATAGATCCACTTCCGTATAGAGGTGGTGGTCATTACCCTCTAAACGACTGTGTGGAATATATAATATATCATCTCCCATTTCTTTCTTTTCCATACTTCCTTTTTGGAGAAAATAAGAAACTAGAAAAATTGCAAAAAGGGAAAGAGAGAAGGATACAGAAAAGTCTGCATCCGAATTGGACTAAGCTAAAGACTACACCACTCTATACTATACAAATAGGTTGTGAGCGCGGTTTGCGATAGGATAAACCATTTTTGTATACATTGTCCACATTGAGGGTTGGGTGACCTTCCTTCTCCTGTCTCTATTGCTGCTCCTTGTGCGCCAGTAGGATACTGTACCTCTTGCCTCTGTCTTAGTTGTTTTACTTAATTATTGGAAAATGAGTAGACAGTTGTTTTAATAGAGAAAAGGAAAGTTGTCAGTAAGGTTTCTTTGGTACTTGTGTACTAGTACGGCGCCCATGATAATTAGTCGCCCGATTTTTAATCGCATCGCATGCCATACACCCGATGGCATGCGATGCGATGCAATTTTGACCCATATATTAAATTGTATAAACACCCTAATGGGTGCTTACAATGGGTAAATGCACGTGGCGTTAAGCGTCCTACGACCTTTTCATACCCCCACTATCCACGTCGGCGTGGAGTTGTTTTTATAAAGTGTGGTGAGCCACCGAGCCCGAAGCGTGGTGAGCGCAGCGGATACCTGTGAAGCCCGCGAGGAGACGCGGATACCTGTGAAGGTATCCGCGTCCCCTTGGGGGGCTCGCTGCGCTCGCCACGCTTCGGGCTCGGTTGCTCGCTGCGCTCGCCACACTTTATAGATTCAACTCCACGCCGACGTGGATAGTGGGGGTATGAAAAGGTCGTTGGATGCGTACCGCCACCCCTGGCGGGCTCGCCACGCTTCGGGTTCACGGTTATACTTGAGGGGGTGGCGTGGCGGTGCATTTAACATTGTAAGCACCCATTAGGGTGCTCATACAAGTCATAATCGCATCCCATCGCATTGTATGGCATTGTATGCCATATACAATGCCATACAATTTTTAAATTGTATGACATTGTAGAAAATCGGCCGATATCGCATCGCATGCGATATGGTCTGCGATGCGATGGGCGCCGTGATAGTACACAAGTACCGTTTCTTTAAAGCTTTATTCATTTAGAAACTTCTGCTTTCCATTTTCTGCATATCCCTGCTAAATGTTTCCCTCACATTCCATACCTTCTTAGGAGATATCTTGTGGTCCATTACTATTACAGCGAGAAGAGGCATTGAGGTTATATATGATGAAGGAATTTGTGACCTACATACAAAGTAGTCCGTTTGTTTAAGGGATATGATTTTTATCAAGCAACATCTAATGAATAATATATTTAACTGCAGAGGGGAAACGGGACTACAGCAACAGAGGAGGCGAGATGTTCTAAGCCTTGATAAGTGATAGAGTGGAGAGTGAAAAACCGCCAGGCAATACGCCCAGAACAGTAATTTTTTTAACAGCTAATAGCATGACAGTTACGAGCAGACTGGCTGGTAGTTTTGAACTCACCATTTGATCACTTTTCAAGCTTAGTACATCTGGCCCAGAGTGTTGTGATTGATGTTGCATCCACAGCACAGTAAAACATGTGAAACTACTTGAGGCTCAATAGTGAGGGCCTGAAAACACCACTCTGCCAGCTAGAACTGGTGTAACCCCACAGCACCGACTGTGGGGCTTTACTGCATATGAAAATGTGGTAAATCCCCCCAAAACAGGGTTTTTAACGCATTTTTTGTTTAGTGCATCTCGCCCATGGTCTACTCACATTACCATGGAGACAGCACCATTGACAGTTGTGCCTTTTCTGTGACCACCACTGCCTGCTGATTCTAGCTATAGCCATTTGTTCTACCATTCCCCTGTACTTGTCATTTCTTGTTTATGGTTTTACATTTGTATTTATGCTCTGTGCTTACTGTTGTGCATTGTGTATACTGTATGCTTTTATTTTATATACCTCTGGCACCTAACAAATTAAGGAACCTCTATATCAGTTACTGTACATGCTTTACTGGAAATAGTCAAAAAAATGTGACATTACAAATGTGAATTCTGTACATGCCGCACTACAGGCTAGTTTGTACGACAGAGTATATGTTCTTAGAACAAGAACAAAATACATCAGCTTCGCTTGATGTTACCAGGAGTACTTTTTGGAGAGGCTAGCACAGCAAAACACTTTTGATTCATTTAAAGTAAACACTATCAGTTACTTTTGCACTGTGCAATATAGTTGTATACCCAGTTTGAATTACTTAGTGTCTGTGCTGTTTACATCAAGGATACTTAAAACCAGACTTGGTGACCACATTCAAAGTGCTAGTAAAGGTTCAGTGAGTCATGCTATTCTAGAATGATTTAAAAATAAACATCATTGTTCTGTTGGTAGATTTTAGGTTTTATTTGGACTACAAAGTAGATAAGAGATATGGAAAATAGGTAAGCTAAAGCAGAGATTATTTTATTTTTAATTTGAAGACATTGGGGGAAATTTATCCATATTGGAGTTCTATTTCACACAGGATGTTGCTATGGGAGACTATCTATTATCTTCTAGAAGGTGCTAAATAAATAATAATAAGATTTTGATAGCTTGCCCATAGCAACATCCCATGTGAAACAGAACTCCCATCTTAGTAAATTTCCCTATTAGAGTTTATTTACTAAAGGTCGATTTCCATTCATTTTTGTCAATGAAAATCGATCTACAGTAAATCAATGTTGAGTTTCGGCGGCTATAAAGCACATTTGCTAAAACATGATTCTTGATATTTAGATTTATATTTAAAAAATGTGTGTTTTAGCTGCCAAAATCCAACTTTGATTTAGATTGATTTTTATTGCTTTGAAGTCAATGCATATGAAAATTGGGGGGTCTAGTGCCAACCCTATTAGGGAAGGAAACTAAGGGGAGTGCTTGGTGTGGGTGGCTATCTCAGCAGCTGCTAAAAACAGGTTAGTGAGAACTGTACAATATACAAAAAAGAAAGGGGGAGGGGGGAAAGTAATAGCAGCGCTTTAAAAGAACATTTAACTAAAAAAAAGGTTAGAATTGGATTATCTGAACAAAAATGTTTAATAAATCAAAATGAATACATGATCTAAAAGCACATCATAACATTAAAACAATTGGATGTAAACATTGCCCATATCCACGATTAAGCAGCATGTATGGAGGGAGAGTCCGTTCCTATTAAGCCCAGACTTTTTCAAAATAAATAGAAATAGATACCACTGCTGGCTAGATGGAAAGAGGCATTTAGACACTGTTCATGAGTCTATTCATTTTTACAGCGGTAATGCGGCCGATCCATGAGAGGAAATGTGATTGCCAATGTTGTAAGTCTTCATGAATTGATCTTATAAGTGGGGGATAGTTGGCCTGATAAAGGGAGCTATAATATTTAGTTAGCTGAATCCCTAAATATTTGAGGGAGCATTTTCTCCAAGGATGTCCTGGATTTTGTATTGTGTAACATCCTGTGTCCTCTGCCAATGGACTATGAATATGTTGTGAGTCCTTGGACTACCAAAGACTCACAACATATGCAGCTTACACTTTGGTTTACTTTTCCTCTTTTAATACCTTTGTCAACCACTTCTTACTATGTCTGTGACATTCCCTGTCTCTTGAAGATTGAGGATTTGTTTGGACAACCTGTTCCATATGTTTCTGTGAAAGTCTTCTGTGTCTGGGCATAACTGCTGGAGTACATGTAATGCGTGATAATGAATATAGGCCCTGATTCTAATCGGTTTGCCCCGTTGTGAATTCGCAACACAGACCGATGTAGGAGATCTGTGCATGTGCATAAGCATACTGTATATGTGCAGGTCTTCTCTGCGGGCACCCTCAGAGACTTGCAAAGTCTCTGTGGTGCTCGCAGCTGGTGGGCATACAGGAGGCAGGCAGGGGGTCGTTTGCATTTCATGGGCGTACCGAAGAAAACACTGGGTGCACCCAGGAAATCTTTGGATGCCCCATATGAATGGGGGGCAGCTACCTGGCTTCTATCAGTGGGCAGCTGACTTCACCGGATGTCAGATGCCCACCCTGTTCACAGAGTAGGGCACCGCTAATCTAAGTCACCAGGGTCGGCAACCATCAAATGATTTCGGACACCCACGCAAGGCTGTGACTGGATGTATATGCAAATCATCCATTCTCAGCACTGCTGGGAAAAAATGTAAATTGGGCGGGTGTTTGGGTGAACAGCGGGCGGCGCTACAAGGCTTGCAAAGCAGTGAAATGATGCTTCTTTGTGAGCCAACCAGAATAAGGGCCTTATTCTGTTGCAGTTTTTACTTCATGGGTCTTCACCCATTTTTCCTCCCCACCTGGAAAAGAAGAAAACAATAACATGTATTTCCAAATATGTTTGCATAACTTTTTGAACACTGTAACTGAAACTGTAATCTGTAACTATTAGAAATAATAAAAACATAGTTTTAGGAATCCCTGAACACTTTTTTCTAATACCCCTTTCACATCACACAAAATTACCGAGTTCATGCCGCTTTCTTGTCGGTTCGACCTGGTAATTGGTGCGATGTGAAAGGGGTTACCGGTTATAGCTAACCAGAAGAAAAAAAATGAGCGCTGGTAAAATGGAGAGGAGTAAGAAAAAAAGCGAGATGTGGAAGGGTAAAAGATTGAGATTGGAAAAAATTATTTTGAGAGTGAAAAAAAGGGAGAGAAAAGCAAGGAGGCACCTGTAAAGAAACGGGGTTATTTTGAAAAAATGTCTACGCTCCTTTGCAGGAGTGAAGTGTGAGTCCGTGCGGGAACCCTGTGATCTGTCCCTACCTCTATCCTGGCACTGACGTGCAGGCTGCAGCGTTGGATGGAGCGAGCGGCAGAGATGTAATAGCCGCGTCTGAGTCAGCTCCGTTGCTTCAGCGTGTCAGCGCGTCCCGTAGCGTCCCGTCTTTGACTGATGGTATTCTTAGCGGGGTCGGAGCTGGATAGTGGGGTGGCGATGGATGGGTATTCCTCTTCTAAACGGACAGCAGGATCAACGCGTTTCATGCGCCAAGCGCACTTTTTCAAGATGAATTCTGCTGGACACTGTTGTCTCTTTTAAAAGAAGCTTTATTGATAAAAACGGATGTGGTCATCCACATTTGGTGGGAACCACATTGCCAGGCTCAATTTTGGAGTTTTTGAAAAGGTAAAAAATAAAAGCGAGTTTCATAACTTATTTTTGACAACTTATTTTGGAAAAATTATTAATAGTTTGCTAAAAATGCAACAGTGTTTGCTATCAATTATGATAAAAAAACTTTTATAATAAAAAGTATTTTTTAAAAAACAATTCAATACAGGTGCCAAGAAAAATAGAGTTTTAGATGCAGAAAATGAGAAAAAAAGGGGGAGAAAGAGGAAAGAAAGGGGATTTTTATAAGAAAGCATTAAGCTCGAACTCTATATTTAAGCCTTTTGGCTGGAGGCTTTGTAGTTCGAAGATCCATTTGGACTCTATTTGTTTTAAACGTCTAATGTGATCTCCGCCTCTCCAGCTGGGTTGTACTTTTTGGATTCCCACAAATGATAGTCCCTTGGGTTTTTTTTCATGACAAGTAAGAAAGTGATTCGAGAGACTATGTGTGGATAGGCCTCTTTTAATGTTGTAGATGTGCTCAGAGGTCCTTATCTTTAATTGTCTCTTCGTCTGTCCGATATACTGATATCCACAGGTGCATTGAAGAAGATAAATAACACCTTCTGAGTCGCAGGAGATAAACTCTTTTATTTTGTATTCTTTTTTGGTACTATTTGAAAGAAAGTTTGTGACAGGTTTTGTTGAAGTTCTCCCTCATTTTTACATGCTCTACATTTTAGGCAGTAATGAAAACCTCTCGTTACTGCCTAAAATGTAGAGCATGTAAAAATGAGGGAAGAACTTCAACAAAACCTGTCACAAACTTTCTTTCAAATAGTACCAAAAAAGAATACAAAATAAAAGAGTTTATCTCCTGCGACTCAGAAGGTGTTATTTATCTTCTTCAATGCACCTGTGGATATCAGTATATCGGACGAAGAGACAATTAAAGATAAGGACCTCTGAGCACATCTACAACATTAAAAGAGGCCTATCCACACATAGTCTCTCGAATCACTTTCTTACTTGTCATGAAAAAAACCCCAAGGGACTGTCATTTGTGGGAATCCAAAAAGTACAACCCAGCTGGAGAGGCGGAGATCACATTCGACGTTTGAAACAAATAGAGTCCAAATGGATCTTCGAACTACAAAGCCTCCAGCCAAAAGGCTTAAATATAGATTTCGAGCTTAATGCTTTCTTATAAAAATCCCCTTTCTTTCCTCTTTCTCCCCCTTTTTTTCTCATTTTCTGCATCTAAAACTCTATTTTTCTTGGCACCTGTATTGAATTGTTTTTTAAAAAATACTTTTTATTATAAAAGTTTTTTTATCATTATTGATAGCAAACACTGTTGCATTTTTAGCAAACTATTAATAATTTTTCCAAAATAAGTTGTCAAAAATAAGTTATGACACTCGCTTTTATTTTTTACCTTTTCAAAAGCTCCAAAATTGAGCCTGGCAATGTGGTTCCCACCAAATGTGGATGACCACATCCGTTTTTATCAATAAAGCTTCTTTTAAAAGAGACAACAGTGTCCAGCAGAATTCATCTTGAAAAAGTGCGCTTGGCGCATGAAACGCGTTGATCCTGCTGTCCGGTCAGAAGAGGAATACCCATCCATCGCCACCCCGCTATCCAGCTCCGACCCCGCTAAGAATACCATCAGTCAAAGACGGGACGCACTGACACGCTGCAGCAACGGAGCTGACTAAGACGCGGCTATTACATCTCTGCCGCTCGCTCCATCCCACGCTGCAGCCTGCACGTCAGCGCCAGGATAGAGGTAGGGACAGATCACAGGGTTCCCGCACGGACTCACACTTCACTCCTGCAAAGGAGCGTAAACATTTTTTCAAACTAACCCCGTTTCTTTACAGGTGCCTCCTTGCTTTTCTCTCCCTTTTTTTCACTCTCAAAATAATTTTTTCCAATATCAATCTTTTACCCTTCCACATCTCGCTTTTTTTCTTACTCCTCTCCATTTTACCAGCGCTCATTTTTTTTCATACAATTACAGGAAACAAAAGGAAATACATTTTTTCTCTTTTTTCTCTTTATTATTGAGCTGCTCATTCAACAATAAATTAGCGCAAGTGAACAACAAAATTTTCTCTAACCAGAAGAAACATTGCAATGCGAACCGGGTAAAAAGAAGGGTTATTATATTGGGTTATTGTTGCCTTGTTTTTGTGCAGTGTGAACAGGTTAATTGGGTCAAGCGACCCATTTTCCTTTCACACTATGGAGGAGGCAGCGCTTGGAGCAGCACCAGCTCTAGGCGCTGCCTCCTCCCCCACCCAGATGATGCTCTGATGCTCCGCCGCATCCCCACATGACGTCAGCTAACCGGCATTATGGCCACTTTGCTTATGTGATCTGAACAAACTGCACATGCAGGGTCGCACTGGGACTGAACCATTTTAAAGTCTCGGTGAGACCTTGCATTTGTGGTCTGAAAGCAGTATAAGAGTGTATTCCAGAGGTTCCCAAACACAGTGATGGAACTTGTGAGTGGAGGGCCCAGGTGGACCCTCTCCACCTTACCATCTCAAATTCACCTTTTGAAACACAGTGCTAGGACTGGATGTGGCAGAGGGTGGTAGGGACAGGAAGAATGTGATGGAGAAAAGCATGTGGTGATGGGGATAGGGTGACAGGAAGTACAAGTGGAGGATGTGAAGTAGGTGAGGAGAATAGGGAGAGGCTGATGGACAGAGGGTGATGGAGAGAGAGAGAAGGTGGGCAGAAAGTGATGGGGAGAATGGAAAGAGAGAGTTAGTGAGAGGCAATGGATCATGTGAAGTAGGTAATGCAGGAAGGAAGAGATTGATGATAGGTAGAGGTTTATGGGAATAATGTGACAAGGATAGACAGTATGTGACAGGGAGAGGGTGAAAGGTATAGGCAGTGGGTGACAGGGAGAGTGTGAAAAGTATAGACGGTGGGTGACAGGAAGAATGGGAATTATACAGACAGAGGGTGGCATAGAATGGCAATGGGTGACAGGAAAATGCAGTGGGTGACAAGGAGAGAGTAATAAGTATGTCTTGTAATATTAAAAATTTTTGACAGTATGTTTTCCTTGGCCCAGAAATGAGGAGTAGAAATCCCAGGCTATCATGTTAATGCCAGTCAGTCATAAATTAAGGACAACCTAATACTACTGTATGTTCACACTGCTAATTTTGGCAGATGCTTGCTGACCCTCCCCCTTTCTCACTGCACTGCAAATTACTGGGTCAATCATTTTGACCCAGTAATATTACTTTTTTGATTATAAATGGAACATTCTGGGTTGACAGTCCCTGCTTTATTCCCAGGTCAAGAACACAGGTTGGCCCGTTCACACTAGAAATGGGCCTGTGTTCAAAGGCAAATTACTGTGTCAAAATGCTTGACCTGGTTATTTGCGGTGCAATGAGTACAGTGTATCAATGATTGGAACCCGGATCTTAGGAATGGGGAATAGCTGAGTGGAGAGACAAAGGGTTAGATGTACTAAGCTTGAAAAGTGATAAAATGGAGAGTGATAACCACCAGCCAATCAGCTCCTACCTGCCATGTCACAGGCTGTGTTTGAAAAATGACAGGTATGAGCTGATTGGCTGGTGGTTTATCACTCTCCATTTTATCACTTTTCATTGTTTAGTACATCTCGCCCAAAGAGAGTGTGACCGCTCCTCCAGAGAGCAGTGTACAGAATCAGCGATGCGTTCATGAAATTTACTGGTAGAGTCAGACTGGCAGCTAGGGAGGGGGGTAGCAACAACATATGATGAGTGAGTCTGGGTGACTTCCGGTTTCGGCTTCGGCATGTGAGCACACACCGGGAAAGAGCTCTGCCGCTACATCCCCCGGCATCCCTATTTCAAGGCTGACACAGCCTCCAACCTGCTCCGCTACACACCCCCACTCACCAAGCCGCATAATCGACCATATGGACAAGTTCCTAACGGTGTCCATGGGCCACAACAAGCCGAGGAAACCTCGCCAGGAGTTATCCAAGATGGTGCCAGGCACCAGAGCTCCAGACACTGCCGCCTCTCCCTCCTCCCTGCCTGGGCCCCTGGGGTCACTGCCCTCCGCAGCATCTCAGGTTAGTGGTGGACAGCGTCCACACACCCCTGACAAAGCACCCCCACAAGCAGCACAATTAAATATCATCACTCCACACACAGAGGCTGCAGACATGGCTGTATTCCCTGCTGACAAGCCTGTCACGCATGGAGAATTTGTGCTGGCTATCAGAGAAGCCATTGGCCCTATCCTGGCCTCCCACACAGCAAGTATTACAGCACAAATAGCTAACATACTGTATCTCAGAGGGTGCAGGAGTCAGAACAGATGATTGGTTCTATATTTGCTGATGTTTCACACATACAGGCTACTCAGCTCAAACAAGGAAAAAAGCAGTACCATACATATGTGTCCACGTACATCTTGGTTTGGGAGGAACATGGGAGGTATTAATTCCCCACAAAAGCAGAAAAAGATTTTGCTTTATTTAAGGAAAATGAAAATAGATACAGGTTGAGTATCCCGCATCCGAGTATCCGTTATCCAAATTATTCCGATATCCATACATTCCTGAAAGTGAAAAAGAAATTTTGTTTTTGATAAAAACCTACTGGGGACATCTGTAACAGCACTACTGAGGACATGATGGGGGACATTTACCAAAATGGATTCGTAGAAAAAAGGTGTATTCGTAGGCAGAAATACACCTTTTTTTTACGAATTTGTATTTTCGGGATTTATAATCCCGAAAATACAACAATTCGTATTCCTAAAGATGGAACATTCGTATTTGTATTTACAAATACGAATGTCTACATCATCGATAGGATACGACAGAAATCACCATACACTATACGATTGGGCAGATCATGATGAAAATACCCCATTATGGTTCAACAATGCGTATCCAGAAATGTTTAAGTTATCCAAGGATAACTTTTGGATTACACAGGGACTATTAACAGTGGGTCAGTTATATTGTGAAGGTGGGTTTAGGACCTATCAGCAAATGAAAGATATGTTAGGGGTCCCCAATACTGCCCTATATCGATATTTTCAGCTGCGTCATGCCGGGGCAGCTCAATTTCCTTCAGGGCCCACCGATAATCTTAGATTCACCTATAAAAAAGAAGCTATCAAAACTTGGACAGAGGGGGAAAATATCTGCTATATATGCAGAAATAAATGAAAAAGATATACCGGATCAAATTAGTAAACTTAGATTGAAGTGGGAAACCGACTTAGGGCCCTTCTCGGATGAACAATGGAATCAAATCCTGGGGGCATTAGAATACACTACTCCATGTATTAGATTTAGACAAATATCCTTTTATATACTCCATAGAGCCTATCGGACTCCGTTATCTCTGCAGAGGGCTGGACTCAGAGAAAATTCACAATGCCCTAGGTGTCAAAGGGACAACGCCGGTTTTTGGCATATGATTTGGGATTGCCCCACTATTCATGATTTCTGGGGGGCTGTTTGGTCGGATGTGCGCCTCACTGTACCATCACTCCCCATAGCTAACCCACAAATCTGTTTATTTGGCATGGATTTAGAGGAATTATATTCAAATAATATGTATAGGTACGTTATATGCCTTATTACACTGGCCAAGGTAGTTATAGCTAGGATCTGGTTTTCGTCAGAAAATCCAAATATATATAGATGGAGGGCATTAGTAAACGAGGTGGTACGCCATGAAAGATATATGTTTAAAACAAGAGGAGATACTGATAAATTTATAGAGAAGTGGGGCAAATGGCCGCCTTGCGGCCTAGCGGCCAATCAGGAGCCGCTAGGCAGTAAGGCGGCCAATAGCGTCATTCGGGAGGCGGAGCCGCACGATGTACACAAACACCGTGCGGCTCCTACTGTCTGGCTGGTTTCGGGTGTCATTTTTTTTTTTTTCCAAGACCCTTACCTGGACTACGTCGCCCCGGGACAGGTGAGTATGGTTTCCTTCCACAGCTTCCACATGGATTTCGTCGGATCCGGACGCTATCGCCGACAGCGACGTCGACTTGAAGAAGGACGTCGACATGGATCCAGAAGACCGCCGACACAGGACCAGAAGACGACACAGGACCAGGGCTACCTACGGAAAGAAGATAGGTAAGTATTAGTATGTGTGGGCTTTGTATGTATTAAAGTTTTATTTTAAGTGTGTGTCAGTGTGTTTTATTGTACTATTTTTAATACTGTGGCACTACAAGACCCAGCGGGCCCTTTAATGCCCCGCAGGCTGGGACTTGTGGTTCTCCAAGTCCCAGCTTGCGGGGGAGGCTTGCTGGGACTCATAGTGCCCCAGTATTAGACAATAGTTTAATCTTTTTTTTACACCGCTATCAGCTCAATGCCCACCGCCCAGGGGCATCGAGGACAGCACCAGGCTTCAGCCTGGTCAGGTATGTCCTGGCCAGGCTGACTGGTCGGTAGGGTTAATGTTTTGGCCGCGGGACCTTATATAATAAGTGTCCCCCGGCTGTGACATTACCCTGCTGGCTGGTTTGGCCTAGGGCTGGTTCTTAAAATTACCCCTAGTAATTTTGTCCCCCGTATTTTGGGAACCAGCCCCGGACCTGGAGCCTGGGACTGGTTGTTAAAAATCGGGGAACCCCTATTTGTCGGGTTCCCTGATTTTTAATTACCGGCTCCAGGCTCTGTCAGCCTGGTGCTGGTTTCGGCTGTGGGGGGGACCCCACGCCGTTTTTTTTTATTATTTATTTAATTTTTATATTTTTTTACACACTGCAGCCTGTACAAATTCGTATTAGCGGCCGTATATATGTGCCGCTAATACAAATTGTTACACCATCGGAGGGTTACAAAGCAGTCGTATCTGACTGCTTTGTAATTTTCCCTCCGGAACACGACTTTGCATACGACTAAAACAGTCGTATGCAGCCGTAGGGGAAATACCAATACGAAAAACTAGGTTTTTCATATTGGTAAATTTCCCCCGATATGTAACTGGCACTATATATGTGCAAGAAAATGATTGCTTGGCAGTCAAATTAATTTCCTGAGATAGTACACAAACTTTGTTTCATGTTTTGAAACCTTGTTTTTTACAGCATAAATGCAAGATACCTCAAAATACATAATTGAAATATTAAAATATTCAGAAATACGGAATAATCCATTATCCAAAATTCTCCTGGTCCCGAGCATTTTGGATAAGGGATACTCAACCTGTATTGCCTTTATACAGGACACGCATCTGTCACAGGCAGAGACCTCTAAATTGAACTTACTTCAATGGAACGGAATCGGTACATCTGTCAGATTGAACTTAGGTCTACAGTCATTAGGTCGACCCCATTACGTCGACTGGCAGAAAGGTCGACCTGATTTAAGGTCGACATGGGCCAAGGTCGACATGACTTAAGGTCGAATTTGCATAAAGGTCGACATGAGGAAGGTCGACTGGTCATAAGGTCGACATGGGTTTTTCACTGTTTTTTTAGCTGAATGTCGACACAGTCGACATGGACACAGTTGGCAATGAGAATCGGACCCTCGCATCGCTCGCTTCGCTCGCAATGCATAGGGCACGGTGGCTCGCTTCGCTCGCCACAGCTTTAATAACCTCCTCCACGCCCTAGTGGATGGTAGGGCATGAAATACCGCCTGTCGGCACATGTCGGCTCAAAAAACAGTGAAAAACCCCATGTCGACCTTATGACCAGTCGACCTTACTCATGTCGACCTTTATGCAAATTCGACCTTAAGTCATGTCGACCTTGGCCCAAGTCGACCTTAAGTCAGGTCGACTTTTCTGCCAGTCGACCTAATGACTGTAGACCTAAGTTCATTCTAATAGATGACCGCTTCCCAATGGAACGTACTGGACTCAACCCCATACTATTCCAAAAAGAGAAGTGTGGTGATATTAACCCGATATTCTGCTGTGATAGATCTGATATCTTTTATTGCTGACCCAGAGGGCAGATATGTCCTAGCTGAAGTTAAGATTGCTACTCGTCATGATGTCTTATGCTGTGTTTATGCCCCTAATAAGTATTCCAGGCCCTTTTTTCAATCACTGATAGCCCTATTGCAGCCATTTACACATTTGCCTCTTATGAATAATGGGGATTTTAATCTGACAGCCTCAGCCACATTAGACAGACATTCCGGCATTTACCAGATTCCGGCATTTACCAGAAGGTTGCAGTTGTTGGATCTATGGCGTTGTCTCAACCCACTAGCAAGAGAATGTACATGCCTGTCTGCTGCTCATGGTACTTTGTCTAGAATAGACTATATGTTTATCTTCTTAGCCTTGCTACCCAAAATATTTCAAACCAAGATTGAAGCTATCTCGCTATCTGATAATGCTATATGTGGTTCTCACTGAGAACGGAGTTGGATGTACAGTAGGTCCATTCATCTCATGGAAATACCCACATGCCTTTACAAACTCGATACCCTTTCGGAGCAAAGTAGAGTCAATGTGGATGGACTATTATCATAATAATCTTCCCTCCTTGACAGATAATCCCATGACTTTTTGGCAGTCATCCAAGTCTGTGATCAGGGGTCAGATCAACTCATACACTGCCGCCAAAAGGAAAACACTCATGAAGGAATACATACAAGCTCAGGCTCATCTAAATAACACGTTTCATACATTTACCCACCACCCTACTGCAGTTACTAAACAAGGATATCACCATGCCAAAACAGTCTATGATACAATTTTCTCTAAAATGGAAACTGATTATTCCTTTAGAAAAGACTACAGTTTTTTTCAAATTTGGGCATACGATGGGCCAACTTCTTACCAACTTACTGAAGGGCTAATCCCCCCAATGATAGTTCACCCGCTGAAACTCCCTGATGGGTGGGTTACTACATCAAGCGAGCAGATAGCAGGGGTCATGAGAGACTTCTGTGGTAACTTATATCAGCCCCCCCCCATAGATACGGATGGTGTGATGGTTAGCATTACTGCCTCACAGCACTGAGGTCATGGGTTCCATTCCCACCATGGCCCTATCTGTGCAGAGTTTGTATATTCTCCCCATACTTGCGTGGGTTTCCTCCGGGTGCTCCGGTTTCCTCCCACAATCCAAAAATATACTGGTAGGTTAATTGGCTTCCAACAAAATGAACTCCAGAATGTCTGTGTGTGCATGTACATGTTGTAGGGAATATAGATTGTAAGCTCCCCTGGGGCAGGGACTGATGTGAATGTTCAAATATTATCTGTAAAGTGCTGCAGAATATGTGTGCACTATATAAGAAATTTTTAATAAAATATATAAATAAATCAATATGACCGCCCCTCCCCGGTTTTGTGAAAATCTTTCCATACCTTCAGTGGATAACTCCTTCCATGATGCATTAACCTCCCTGATCACAGAAGAGGAAGTAAGATCTGGAATAGCAAACCTTAAAATAGGTAAAGTCCCAGGCCCAGATGGCTTTTCAGCTGATTTTTATAAACTACTGTCTACCCATATAACACCCGTCCTGACTTTAGTATTCAACTATATTTTAGAAAAGGGCCTGACTCAAAGATATTTCAATTCGGCTATAATCAAAGTTCTTCCCAAGCAGGGAAGAGACAAGCAGTCCTGGGTCCTATAGACCTATATCATTACTTAAAGTGGACAATAAAATACTTACAAAAATCCTCGTCAATAGAATTAAATCTATCCTCCCATATATTATACATGGGGATCAAACGGGCTTTATAATGGGAAGAAATTCTTTAGTAAATATTAGAAGAGTACTGTCATCTATTCATTATACTGCCAAACACTCCCCTGATGTCCCGGCTGCAATATTATCCCTTGATGCCGAGAAAGCATTTGACATGGTGTCGTGGACGCATCTCTTTGACACCATGTCAAGATTTCACTTCCCCACCCGATCTGTGTCATGTATACATACCCTTTATAAATTCTCTTCTTCACAGATCTCCTTTAATGTTACGCTGGAAGGCTGGGTATAGAACGTCAGGCGTGAGCCCGTAGCCGGGACCACTGGTTAGGATGGCCACAGCGCACCCTACACTCACTCTGTTGAGTACCTCTGGCAGATGTCAAGCCCCTGCGAGTGTTAGTGTTCACCTGTGGCCGCCGCGTCCAAAGGAGCGAGTTAGGCCCGCTCCAACCCCGATGCAGCTAGGTCTTATGTGGGGACAAAGGACCAGCGATCGCCAGAGGTATGCTCAAGAGGTTAATCTGGCTACTGGGCCTAACTGGAAAAGACACCCTGTCTGCCGGCACCAGGCCAAAACACCGGGAGTGCGACCCAGTCGCAAACACAAATTGGGAGTACGGGGAATACCCACTGACACAGACACCGTATTCCCCAAAACGACAATCTTAACAAAAGGAGCTAAGCCCTGCCTGATGCTGACCCCATAGGAGGGAAATAACAGAAACTCCAGGCAGTCCCTACTGATGACGGAGACCAGTAGGGCTGAGGGAAAAGGCTGATACTCAGCCAGAAAAGTAAAGACACAGGCTGGGTGACCTATAACGATAATAACAGAAATGAAGGCAATCTGCCTCAGAATAAGGGAACAGAAAACAAAGGCAATCTGCCTTAACAGAAATGATAGAACAAGAACCAGGCTCCACTGGAGCACTCACGGGAACCCGGGAAGGGGAGCTGGGTTACTTGAGTAGGTAGAAGCCAATATGCTGCAGCACGGACTCAGGAGGACCAGGAACCATGCTGGAAACAGGACCAGAAGTAGCTGAAAAAGCTATAACCGGCGCCATGTTGCCTGTGTCCATTCCTTAAGAGGAATGGTGCAGCCAATCCATGGCGCCGCCTCGCAGAGCCGGCCTCCGGAAGGTAGAAGTGTCATGATGGCCGAGCGTGCGATTTCCGGCGTCCCCTGTTGCCAGGCAACCGCTGAGCGGCTGCAGGGGAACGCTGGGTGCAGTGCGTCCTCGCCGGACGGAAGTTGCGTCACTCCGCCTGGCGGAAGTGACAGACGGACGCTCGAGTGAGCCGGGCGGAAGCGCCGTGTGCACCCTCTGTGCACCGGCAGCCGAGTGTCCGAGACGCTAACCATACCCCCCCCTTGAGGAGGGGTCAACAAACCCCTACCACCGGGCTTGAACGGAAATTCCCGAAAGAATAGCTTCTTAAGTTTGGGAGCATGCAGATCCCCATCGGGAACCCAAGACCTCTCTTCTGGACCGAAACCCCTCCAATGTACTAAAAACTGTAGAGAACCTCTACGAAACTTGGAATCTAATATCCTCTCCACTTGGAACTCCTGCTGTCCCCGTACCACCACTGGGGCAGACCCAGGGTTAATCCTGCGGGGAAATTATTGCGAGAAGAACACTGGTTTTAGCAGGGAGGCGTGAAAATTGTTGGCGATTTTGAGGGACTTGGGCAGCAAAAGTCGAAAGGCCACCGGATTAACCCTCCTGAGAATCTGAAAGGGACCGATGTACCTCGGCCCTAACCTCGCCGAACGCTGGTGGAGTTTGATATGACGGGTGGATAACCACACCCAGTCACCAACTTTAAACCGGCAAGGACGTCTGGACTTGTCAATGAACGCTTTTTCTTTAAAGGCTGCTACCTGGAGAGCCTCATGGGTTCTTCTCCAAATGACTCTGTGGTGCGAGACGGAAGAGGATCTGGGGGATTCTGGTCCTAGAGAATTGGCCCGTGGATGAAAACCATATACCACAAAGAAGGGTGAGGCTTTTGAGGCTGAATGTTAAGCGTTATTACAGGTTGAGTATCCCGTATCCGAGTATCCGTTATCCGAATTATTCCGAAAACCATACATTCCAGAAAGTGAAAAAAAAAAAAATTTTTGCTAAAAACTCACTGGGGACATTTGTAACATCACTACTGGTGACATAATATGTAACTGACACTATATATGTGCAAGAAAATGATTGCTTGACATTAAAATTCAATATCTGAGATAGTACACAAATTTTGTTTCATGTTTTGAAACCTTGTTTTTAGAACAAATAAAATATATTTGTGTGTATTTTATGTGGTAATAAAATATATTTGTGTTTATTTTATGTGTTTATACAGCATACATGCAAGATACTTCAAAATACATAATTTAAATATTAAAATATTCCGAAATACGGAATAATCCGTTATCCAAAATTCTCCTGGTCCCGAGCATTTTGGATACGGGATACTCAACCTGTATACGCAAATTCCGCCAATGGCAGGAAGCTCACCCAATCATTGTGTAACTTGGACACAAAACATCGCAAGTACTGTTTGAGGGACTGGTTCAGTCGCTCCGTCTGTCCGTTCGACTGCGGGTGAAAGGCTGAAGTTAAACTGGTCTTTATTTTAAGAGCGGAACAAAAAAGTCTCCAAAATTGTGCCACAAACTGTGGACCTCGATCAGACACAATGTCGGTGGGCAAGCCATGGAGTCGAAACACATGTTGCAAAAATAACCCAACCAACTCCTTGGCAGAAAGTAATTGTTTAAGAGACACAAAATGTGCCATCTTAGAAAATCTGTCGATAATGACCCAAATAACTTGACACTGAGATGACACAGGTAACCCAACTATGAAATCCATGGCTAAGTGCGACCATGGCCTGGAAGGAATGGATAAGGGTACAAGGACCCCAAGGGGCCGAGACCTGGGAACTTTATGTTGGGCGCAAACTGGTCAAGACAGAACATATTCCCTGGCATCTTGTGCCATTCCTGGCCACCAGACCACCCGGGATAAAAGGTCTAAGGTCTTGGCGACTCCAGGATGACCTGCGTCGCAGAGACTCAGGTACAAATAGTCGAGTGGCAGGTGTTTGGGTAGGAGCCTGACTCTGGGCTTGACGAATCAGGCCCTCCAAGGTCTGGTTGATCCCTGCATGGATACAGGATGCAGAAATAGGAATTTTACTTGTCCTGATCTCGTGTTGGGGGAGAAAACTGTTCTTAGAACTGGTCTGTAGGAGATTAAAAAATTTAATCGCATAAAGAACAGAGCCCAGCGAGCTTGCCCATCATTGAGCCTTTTGGCAGTTTCAATGTATTGCAGGTTCTTATGATCAGTAAGAACTAAAATTTGATGAACAGCTCCTTCCAACCAGTGACGCCATTCATCAAAGGCCCATTTCACAGCTAGTAACTCTCTATTACCCACGTCATAAATGGCCTCGGCTGGCGAGAATTTCCTCGACATATATGCGCAGGGATGTAACTCCAGGGATTTAGGATCCCTTTGGGACAAAACTGCTCCGGCCCCCACCTCGGAGGCATCCACTTCCACTATGAAGGGGAGATCAGGATCTGGATTTCTCAAAACTGGGGCTGAGATGAAGGCCTGTTTTAGAGCCTGAAATGCCTGCTCAACTTGAGAGGACCAATTAGATGGATCGGCTCCTTTCTTTGTTACTGCAACCAGAGGCGCTACGATAGAAGAAAACAAATGAATAAAGCGTCTGTAATAATTAGCAAATCCAAGAAATCGTTGGCTTGTCTTCAAGTTGGTGGGCCGAGACCAATCCACAATGGCCTGAAGTTTCTTGGGATCCATCTGGAATCCTTCGGAGGAAATGATGTACCCCAAAAAAGAAACTTGAGACACCTCAAATTCGCATTTCTCAAGTTTTGCAAAGAACTGGTTCTCTCTTAATTTTTGTAAGACTTGTCTCACTTGATTTCTATGCGATTTTACATCTCGGGAATAAATCAGAATGTCGTCCAAATATACGACAACAAATCGGCCCAAAGAATCACGGAGGACGTCATTAATACGATCTTGAAAAACGGCGGGGGCATTGGAAGGGCCAAAAGGCATCACTAGGTACTCATAATGCCCAGACTGAGTACTAAAAGCCATCTTCCATTCATCGCCCTCCTTGATTCAGATAAGATTGTAAGCTCCCCTGAGATCAGTCTTAGTAAAGATAGTGGCTGACCGCAATTGATCAAAAATTACCGAAATCAAAGGAAGGGTATATGTATTCTTTACCGTGATTTTGTTGAGGGCACAAAAATCAATACAAGGCCTGAGAGAGCCATCTTTTTTCTCCACAAAAAAGAAACGAGCACTAAGGGGAGATTTAGAGGGTCGGATAAACTCCTTTTTACGGCTTTCCTGGACGTATTCATCCATGGCCTTGGTTTCGGGGATGGACAAGGCGTACAATCTTCCTTTGGGCAGAGGAGCATTAGGAATTAGCTTGATGGCACAATCGTAGGAACGATGTGGTGGAAGACTGTCTGCTTTCCCCTTAGAAAATACATTGGAAAAATCTACATAAGGAGAGGGGATCTCGGAAAGGGACACCGCAGCTTGAACCACAGTGAACACACTGTTCTGAACAAAAAGGACTCCAACGAGCAATCTCTCCAGTACTCCAGTCAATGATGGGATTTTGTTTTACTAACCAGGGGTGACCTAATACAATAGGGACACCAGTGCAGGAAGTCAATAAAAACGTAATTTCTTCCGAATGAAACAACCCTACGGTAAACCGTACCAGGGGAGTTTGAAAAGAGATAGCTCCGTTAGACAGCACATTCCTGTCTAAACCCCCTAGGGTGATAAAACCATTGAGCTTAAGAAAAGGAATACCTAGGCTACGGGCTAAGGAAATGTCTAGAAAATTTCCCGCAACACCACTATCAATAAAGGCGGTACTTGAAAAATTATTCTCTTGAAACTAAATACAATAAGGAACTAATAATGAATCATGAGAGGAAAAAAGCTGAAGGCCTAAGTAAACCCTCTCCGCGTTCACTTGGCCTGGGCTTTTTCTGGCCTAACAGGACAATTATGGAGGAGATGTCCTTTGCCTCCACAATATAAGCATAGGCCGGCACTGAACCGACGGGCTCTTTCTTCCGAGGATATGCGAGTCGCCCCTATTTGCATGGGTTCTTCGCTGTCCTCGGAGACCAGGGGAACGAATGGAAAAGGACGTACTTGTGCCCCTCGCTCGGAACTTCGCTCGCGGAGGTGATGGTCAATTCGGATAGCCAATTCCATAAGTTTATCCAGAGAGGTGGGTACTGGGTATTGGATTAGGCTATCTTTAATGGCATCAGAAAGCCCACAACGGAATTGGCTCCGTAGAGCAGAGTCATTCCAGCCGCAGTCATTAGACCAACTGCAGAATTCTGTGCAGTAAGCCTCTGCTGGGTCCCTTCCCTGTTTAAGGGCCCTGAGATGGGTTTCCGCAGAGGCTTCCCTGTCGGGATCATCATAGAAAAGGCCTAGGGAAGTAAAGAAACTCTCTACTGATGACAAGACTAGACTGTTGGCAGGGAGGCCAAATGCCCAGGTCTGAGGATCTCCTTGCAGAAGCGACATGACTAAGCCCACTCGCTGATACTCTGAGCCGGAAGACCGGGGCCTAATTCGGAAATACAGTTTGCAACTCTCACGGAAGTTAAAGAAGGACCTCCGATCCCCCCGCAAAATGGTCAGGCAAATTTACTTTTGGTTCCTGAACACCAGGATCTGGAGATCGAATCCTCTGCTCTTGTGAGGCAACTTTTAAAGATAAATCTCGTACCATCTGTGTCAGCCCCTGGACCTGATCTGAAAATGTTTGGGGAGTGGGATTTATTTCTAACTCCGCCTGAATTTTGCTATATAAAAGGAAATTTATATAACCTGTATGGCCGGTTATAATATTACGCTGGAAGGCTGGGTATAGAACGTCATGCGTGAGCCCGTAGCCGGGACCGCCGGTTAGGATGGCCACAGCGCACCCTACACTCACTCTGTTGAGTACCTCTGGCAGATGTCAAGCCGCTGCGAGTCCTAGTGTTCACCTGTGGCCGCCGCGTCCGAAGAAGCGAGTTAGGCCCGCTCCAACCCCGATGCAGCTAGGTCTTATGTGGGGACAAAGGACCAGCGATAGCCAGAGGTATGCTCAAGAGGTTAATCTGGCTACTGGGCCTAAATGGAAAAGACACCCTGTCTGCCGGCACCAGGCCAAAACACCGGGAGTGCGACCCAGTTGCAAACACAAATTGGGGGTACGGGGAATACCCACTGACACAGACACCGTATTCCCCAAAACGACAATCTTAACAAAAGGAGCTAAGCCCTGCCTGATGCTGACCCCATAGGAGGGAAATAACAGAAACTCCAGGCAGTCCCTACTGATGACGGAGACCAGTAGGGCTGAGGGAAAAAGGCTGATACTTAGCCAGAAAAGTAAATACACAGGCTGGGTGACCTATAACGATAATAACAGAAATGAAGGCAATCTGCCTCAGAATAAGGGAACAGAAAATAAAGGCAATCTGCCTTAACAGAAATGATAAAACAAGAACCAGGCTCCACTGGAGCACTCACATAAACCCAGGAAGGGGAGCTGGGTTACTTGAGGAGGTAGAAGCCAATATGCTGCAGCATGGACTCAGGAGGACCAGGAACCAGGCTGGAAACAGGACCAGAAGTAGCTGAAAAAGCTATAACCGGCGCCATGTTGCCTGTGTCCATTCCTTAAGAGGAATGGTGCAGCCAATCCATGGCGCCGCCTCGCAGAGCCAGCCTCCGGAAGGTGGAAGTGTCAGGATGGCCGAGCGTGCGATTCCCGGCATCCCCTGTTGCCAGGCAACCGCTGAGCGGCTGCAGTGGAATGCCGGGAGCTGGGTGCAGTGCGTCCTCGCTGGGCGGAAGTGGCATCACTCCGCCTGGCGGAAGTGACAGACGGACGCTCGGCTGAGCCGGGCGGAAGTGCCGTGTGCACCCTCTGTGCACCGGCAGCCGAGCGTCCGAGACGCTAACATTTAATGGGTATATTTCAGAAGGGGCATACGGCAAGGTTGTGTCTTGTCCCCTCTTTTATTCACCATTGCTTTAGAATCCCTGACCATAGCCCTCAGACATTCTGCAATATAGCCCTTCTCGGGCTAACAAACCTGATATCCACCGGATTAAAATACAGTAGTTCAAACACACTTTAAATATCTAGGAATTCGCATCTCAGCCTCCCTCCACTGTACTCCATTAACTAGCAGCGGTGGTTAAACTACTAGATAGTTGGTTGTTATTACCTCTGTCTCTTATGGGGAGAATGGCTGTGGTGAAATCCATAATATTCCAGAAACTATTCTACACGATGCAAATGCTTGAGCAATGCTGATATCAAAATTATTAATACTGCCATATCAAAATTCCTGTGGAAAGCGGGCAAACCAAGAATAACTCGCCATAAAGTACAGAGCCCCAGAGATGAGGGACGTTTAGGCTTGCCCAACTTTTAGTTATATTCCAAATAGGGATGTGCACCGGCCACTTTTTGGGTTTTGGGTTCTGATTACCTTGAGGTTTTGGGTTCTAATGGGTTTTGGCAAAACACCTCCTAAGTGTTTTGGGTTCTAATTTTTTTGTTAAAAAAAAGCATAAAAACTGCTAAAATCGCAGAATTTTTTTTTTTTTGCTCCTACGCTATATTAACCTCAATAACATTAATTTCCACTTATTTCCAGTCTATTCTGAACACCTCACACCTCACAATATTGTTTTTAGGGCAAAAGGTTGCACCGAGGTAGCTGGATAACTATGCTAAGCTACACAAGTGTGCGGCACAAACACGTGGCTCATGTAAGAGTGGTACTGCAGTGGTAGATATGGCAGTACTAGCCAGTGGGCCCCAAAACAGATGGTAGATACGGCAATATTAGGCAGTGAGCCCCAAAACAGACGGTAGATACAGCAGTATTAGGCAGTGAGCCCCAAAACAGACGGTAGATACGGCAGTATTAGGCAGTGAGCCCCAAAACAGATGGTAGATACGGCAGTATAAGGCAGTGGGCCTCAGACCAGATAGGTAGATACGGCAGTACTAGGCACCAGACAGGTAGATACATCAGCAATACTAGTACGTGCACCAGCAGAATTTATAATAATTAATTTTATTATTAGGTACTGCTTGGCAGTGGTACTCAGTGGCACACGTCATTGCACCAGCAGCATGGAATTATTTTTTACAGTCCCACACAGCACAAGTATTATTTTTTTATTAAATTAGATATAGCAGCCTAGTATGTAGTTGTACTACTAGGTAGGTACACTTAAGCAGTAACACTGCCAGTGGCAACAGTGGACTGAGTAAATAATACTGGCAACCTCTATTCACAGTATTCAGTGCAGGCAGCACCAGTGGACTATATATAATTCAATTAATTAAGTATTAATAATATAGCAGCCTAGTAGGTAGAGAAAATAAACTACTAGGTAGGTAGGCAGGCATTCAGTAGCACTGCCAGTGGTCACCACAAAAGGTAGTTATATTACACACCACCAGTAGCTTTATGCAGTGCACCAGCAGAATTTATAATAATTAATTTTATTATTAGGTAATGCTTGGCAGTGGCACTCAGTGGCACACGTCAGTGCACCAGCAGCATGGAATTATTTTTTACAGTCCCACACAGCACCAGAGGTAGGCCCCAGCACAGAGGAGACAGTAGTACTACAGGTACACAGTTAGACTGTCCTCCTTGCTAGGGAGAGCCCACCCTAAGCAGAGAGGAGAACAGAGTACACAGCAGCACTGAGGGAGACAGCCCCAGCGAATAAAATAATTACAACACAGCACACCAGAGGTAGACCGCACAGAGGAGACAGTAGTACTACAAGTACACAGTTAGACTACACAGCAGCACTGAGAGACAGCCCCAGCGAATAAAAAATATTGCGGTCAAGCTCAAGTTTAAGACCCAGCAGCAGCACCAACACACCCTCTCCCAACCCACTACTAGACTGGAGTGAAGATGGCGGGCGCAGCAGCCGCTATTTAAAGACTCGCGAAATCCGGTGCCGGGAGATGACGTTCTGACCACGTGGACGGACCCGAGTCAGGCGGGAATCTCCGAGCGCTGCTCGGAACCGGGCTCGGAATGATGACGTCCGTGGGGGCTCGGATCTCTGGAACTCGAGTCTGCACATCTCTAATTCCAATGCTACCTTATTTAGATTTATCCTAGACTGGCTGAGAAACATGGACACATATACAATAACTGAGTTACTGTAGATGATGCACTGAATCACCCATACTCTACTAACGCACTTCTCCATACAGTATGCCTAAAGCCCAAATACCCCCAAATATCCCCAGAAATTCACCATAATCCACTGTTCTTAGACACATATTACGCATGGCTAAACATTAATAAGACTCTTAAAAGCAATCCAGGACATAATACCAAAATTTCCCTTTGGGGTAACCGTGCTTTCCCTCCAGGCATGGAAAATGAGATATATGCCTGACCGCCTAAAAGGCATTAAAGATACATCAGATGTATTCGACCCGGGAGGGGGACTGCTCACCTTTAATGACTTTGGGGATAAATTTAACCTTTCAAATCACCATCTATTTGTTGATTTCCAAATCAGACACTTGTTAAATCAATTCCCGCATCTGGCTTTACTCCCCCCAAATTGACCCCATACAACAACTCTTAAATAAGCTAAATAGAATGCCTTATAAGGCTCGGTTTCTTTATTATACATTTCTAGCTTCCAATTCTCAGAGGATGTGGTCCCACACACTAACAGCATGGAAAAAGGATTTCCCACACAATTGCCTAACATCATGAAAACTCTACAATCTTCATAATTATAGGAAGTACATATTAAATGTAATCACCGTGCCTACTTCTCAGAATCACAATGCAAACACTTTATCCCGGATGAGTTGGGATTGTGCCCTAAATGTAAATCCTGCATATCTCCGTATATACACCATTGGTGGAAATGTGGGAAAATCAAAACATTCTGGCTCAAACTAATCAACTTCATCAATACTACATTTCAAACTAATTTTTATTAGACCCATACGCACTCCTATTCACCAACTTTGAGAAATGGTTGATGAGAGGTATGAATAAGGCACTAGTCCTGATATTTACCGTTATTGTTACAATTGCTAAGAAAATAATTTTGAGACACTGGATTAAATCCTCCACCCCAAAAAATGGAAAAAGGGGTGAAGAAAAGTCCCAAGGCGCTATCAGCACTTGCAGCCACAAACCAAGATGGAGGACCACAAGGCAATCCTCTCTGGTAGATATTTCGGAACAAATGAAGGTCTGATGGCGCTGAGCTTGTGTGTTCATGGAATTTGATCTCGTGATGTAGAGATATGAAAGAATAAAAATAAATCAGGTGTAAGGTGGTGCACAAAAATGACTCTTGCTTTTCTGGGGGAAACAAGCACTCAATGGGGAGACTCGTACCCAAACTCACTAAATAGTGGTGTGTTATACTCATATAACAGTATCTTTTATGGGTCCACCTGTGTAGACAACATTGAAGACAATGGATAGGTGGAGCGCTGAATCAATGAAAGAATCAAGTCCTAATCAATTATAATGTAAATATATAAAACAATTTATTTCATGAATAAAATTACATAAATCACACAAAAAAGAAATGAAAATAAAAATAAAATAAAAATATATAGCTAAAACATCTATTGATGGTATATTGCACTTTGTATGAAACAACCCCTATATTTGGGGCCTGGATACTTGGGAAGAAATACAGTCACACTTGTTCCTATATGTACTCCCTTGGTAGACAGTTTTTGCCAAAAGTGAGATGTTAACTGGTTTTAGTGGGTGTCCATAAACCTGTTGGATAGCCTGATGTTGTATGTCACTTCGTGAGCATGGATGTTGTTTACTCACGGCAAGCCCGGCTCCAGAATGAACAGGTCCCTTGAATGTCCAGTGGGCAAAAAGTTGTTGTAGAGGGAGTTGGTCCAAGTGGTAGGTAGAAGATTTTTGTAATCCAAGTTTGTGTCCACAAGTATATCCAGGGGTGAAACTGACGCGTTTCGTCATATATATATATATATTTACATTATAATTGATTAGGACTTGATTCTTTCATTGATTCAGCGCTCCACCTATCCATTTTCTTCTTCCTTATCTTCCTCTGGGGGAATGACCACCCCCACTGGTGTGAGCAGCTACACGAGATAACCCATCCTTCCAGCGCCTGTCTTTTGCGTTCACAGGGGCACGTTCTCTCCCCTTCTTTTTTCCATCTGGGTTAGAGAGACAGCCTCTGTACGCAAATTTCTTTCTCTGTTTTTTGAACATTGAAGACAATACCAAATCATGGAGGGCAATATCCAGACAGCGTACCGTACTCACTGAACTATCAGGGGCATTGAAGCACATAAAGGTATCTTTGCCAGCACATCAGAGATAACACAATCAACAGCCAGAGAAAGGGTGCCTACCGTACTCACTGGTGAGGTAGGTAGGATAAGCATATAGCGGTTTCTTTTAAAGCCAGGTTCCTCTTTATTCAATGGAAGTGTGCACCTCAATAACAGAGGTATATGCAAAAAAAGGGGAAGGAGGACCGGTCTCAATAAAATTATTTAATAATGGAGCAACTGTTAAGTGACATATAGGCCTATAGCCAAGTACAGATGGTCCAAAATGCACAACAGTTAAAAACAACAATGGAATAAAAAACTCACTTATCTGCCAACATGTTTCGGCGGTCACAGCCGCCTTTTTCAAGGTAGATAGTGAGTGTACAGGCAGTGTTTAAATAGCAGCATGGAGGGAGCACTTCCGGGTCACGCTAATTGCGTGTAAGTGTTTATAACCTGATAATAGATCCAGTCCATCAATTAGGGACACAATCCTTCAGTCCACATAAGTTGATAATAAGCGCTGAAGGTGGTAACAGATAAAAATAACCTGTGTAATATCATCTACGCCGTTACCGGACGTGGTGGAACGCAACCGTCACTTCTGGTCTGTGGAACACACAGCCGGAAGCTAACTGGTCGCATTGCCAGATGTATGAATACCGCTTCCGGCTTGTGGAATGCAAAGCCGGAAAGCGGATGTGCAGCGTGTATGTCTCCCATGGAATGCGATCCGGTTTCTGGAACGCACAGCCGGAAAACGGGGGAGCACCATCTAAAAATACAGCCGTAACCCTGATGGGTAAATTCATTAAAGAACTCCACCAATAGGGAATTCAATCATAAAGGGAAACGCCGCCCTGTAGATCCTATATTATCGGGAAATAATGCATATTAGAGCGTACCCTATAAAAATTATGAATATTAGAGCGTCTCCTATAAAAATGAAGAACTGCTCCCTCCATTTACAAAAAATATGTATACAATGTAAAAAATAGATAAAACTATTAAAAAGAAGTACAAGGATTACACAAAAATTATTATGAAAGATGCAAACAACAATTTTTATGCAACAGCACAATTACAGGAACCACTTCAATTCGAACTCATGGTTCAGGCCTCCTGGAGATTAGGTGGATAAATTGAATATCCACCTCATCTCTGTTTGAGCAAGGCGGACATCCCTATTATTATATCGCCAATTACTTTTAATGGCCTCCAGGCCCCAAAAGCCAGTAATGTGTTTAACCGAACCATTATGAACTTCCAAAAAATGTAGGAAAAATGGATGATCCTTGAAGCCTCTCTTAATGTTCCTCACATGTTCAGCGAGGCGAATTTTCATATTTCTTTTCGTTTTACCAATGTATAGTTTCTCGCATGAACACCTAATGGCATACACCACGTAGTTAGAATTACATGTGATGACATGTTTGGGTTAATGAGAGTATCATTCAAGTTAATCTCTGTAAATTTCCTACTGGTAGAGGGGCAAGCTTTACACATGGCACAATCGCCACAACGGTGAAAACCGTTGTTGCGTGTGGAAATGGTGTTCTGTTCCATGAACGCACTCTTCACTAATTTGTCTTTGAGATTAGTGGCCCGTCTATATATAAACTTAGGTTTGCTGGGTAAAATATTAACAAGTATTGGATCTTCCAACAAGAGTTTCCAGTTTATTTTAAACACTTGTTCTATAGTTCTAAAATGGGCATTATATTGTGTGCTAAATGCTATAGTGTATTTCTGAGTTTGAGGAGCCATATCAGCAGGTTTCTCTTTAAGCAAATGGTCCCTGGCAAGGGCTCTAGTCTCATCGAGGGCCTTATTTAATAATGCACCATCATAACCTTTATTCAAAAATTTGTTCCTCATTCTCTCAGCACTACTTTCAAAATCTGTTAGGCTAGAACAATTACGTCTTAGACATACAAATTGCCCCTTAGGGACATTGGATACCCATTTTTTAAGGTGATTGCTTGAGGGATTAATGTAAGAATTGGAGTCTGAGGGTTTGTAATATACTGTGGTCTCCAATTTCCCGTTATCAACAAAAATTCTTAAATCCAAAAAATTTACCTCAAATTTATTGATATTGAAAGTAAGCTGTATGTTGAAACCATTTTTGTTAAGGTGTTCACAAAAAATCTTTAATTCAGCCTCTTGTCCCCGCCACACAAACAGTACGTCGTCAATGTAGCCCCACCATTGGACCAGATTTGCACCCCAGCTGTGCCCATGCCATACCATCAGATCTTCCCATCTGGCCATGAACATATTAGCATAGCTGGGGGCAAACCTGGTCCCCATGGCGGTGCCGACCTCCTGGATGTAGAAACATCCATTAAAGTTGAAATAATGATTCAATAAAATGAACTCGATACCTTGTATCAATAGTGCCTGTAGGTCAGGGGTCATGTCAGTTTTGATCAATGCCTCTTTAACTGACTGTATACCGTCCGTGTGTTTAATAATAGTATACAGGGATGTGACGTCCACTGTAACAAGAAAATAGTCATCATCCCAGCATACATCATTTAATTTATTTAGAATGTCCCTCGTGTCTCTTAAATGAGATTTATTAGAACGGACAATGGGCTGGAGGTAATGATCAATGAAATATGATAAATTTGCGGTTATGCTGTTGTGCCCGCCACAATAGGGCGTCCTGGGGGGTTGGATGTGCTTTTGTGCACTTTAGGCAGGAGATAAAGTACCGGCACAGAGTACTCCTCTTTTATTAAGAACCCTGCGGTCTCACTATTGATGGTCCCTGATTCGACAAACCCTCCAATAAGTGTTGTCAAGCAGGACAAGATTCTCTGAGACGGGTCTGTTTTTAATTTTTTATAAGTAACACCGTCATTAACTTGGCGCATAGCCTCTGTAGTGTACATGGATTTATTTAAAATGATGACCGATCCGCCCTTGTCGGCCGGCTTAATTATAATATTAATGTTACTATTTAAAGTGTCTATGGCCTCTCTCTCCGTTTTGCTCAAATTATGTTTAAACTCAGGTAAGTTGTCTTTGAGGACTTTGAATTCATTGTTAACAATTTTCTGAAAAGACTCAATAAAACATCCTTTGACGTGCTGGGGATTAAATGTCGAGGATTTTTAAAAAGGATTAATAGTGGGGTTAATGTCGATAGGTTCCTTAGTGGCAAAAAATGTCTTTAAGGTGATCTTGCGGACAAATTTATTTACATCTAAATATAAATCAAAAAAATTGATGGAATTACTCGGGGCATATTTAAGACCTTTCTGTAATATTGATGTCTCACCTTCGGTGAGAACATGATCACTAAGGTAATATATCTTAGTTATCCTCAGAATTATCGATATTAACATTCGGGTGTAGATCCGATAATAATGTATATTATAGGGAAATAATACATCTTAGAGCGTACCCTATAAAAATGATGAATATTAGAGCATCTCCTATAAAAATATTTTTTGTAAATGGATGGAGCAGTTCTTCATTTTTATAGGAGACGCTCTAATATTCATCATTTTTATAGGGTACGCTCTAATATGCATTATTTCCCTATAATATAGGATCTACAGGGCGGCGTTTCCCTTTATGATTGAATTCCCTATTGGTGGAGTTCTTTAATGAATTTACCCATCAGGGTTACGGCTGTATACTTAGAGGGTGCTCCCCCGTTTTCCGGCTGTGCGTTCCAGAAACCGGATCGCATTCCATGGGAGACATACACGCTGCACATCCGCTTTCCGGCTTTGCGTAATACAAGCCGGAAGCGGTATTCATACATCTGGCAACGCGACCAGTTAGCTTCCGGCTGTGCGTTCCACAGACCGGAAGTGACGGTTGCGTTCCACCACGTCCGGTAACGGCGTAGATGATATTACACAGGTTATTTTTATCTGTTACCACCTTCAGCGCTTATTATCAACTTATGTGGACTGAAGGATTGTGTCCCTAATTGATGGACTGGATCTATTATCAGGTTATAAACACTTACACGCAATTAGCGTGACCCGGAAGTGCTCCCTCCATGCTGCTATTTAAACACTGCCTGTACACTCACTATCTACCTTGAAAAAGGCGGCTGTGACCGCCGAAACATGTTGGCAGATAAGTGAGTTTTTTATTCCATTGTTGTTTTTAACTGTTGTGCATTTTGGACCATGTGTACATGGCTATAGGCCTATATGTCACTTAACAGTTGCTCCATTATTAAATTATTTTATTGAGACCGGTCCTCCTTCCCCTTTTTTTGCATATACCTCTGTTATTGAGGTGCACACTTCCATTGAATAAAGAGGAACCTGGCTTTAAAAGAAACCGCTATATGCTTATCCTACCTACCTCACCAGTGAGTACGGTAGGCACCCTTTCTCTGGCTGTTGATTGTGTTATCTCTGATGTGCTGGCAAAGATACCTTTATGTGCTTCAATGCTCCTGATAGTTCAGTGAGTACGGTACGCTGTCTGGATATTGCCCTCCATGATTTGGTATTGTCTTCAATGTTGTCTACACGGGTGGACCCATAAAAGATACTGTTATATGAGTATAACACACCACTATTTAGTGAGTTTGGGTACGAGTCTCCCCATTGAGTGCTTGTTTCCCCCAGAAAAGCAAGAGTCATTTTTGTGCACCACCTTACACCTGATTTATTTTTATTCTTTCATATCTCTACATCACGAGATCAAATTCCATGAACACACAAGCTCAGCGCCATCAGACCTTCATTTGTTCCGAAATAAATCCTCCACCCCGCTGATTAGCCAGTCCAGACCATGTTATTGAAATTCTTATTCTTTGATAGGCATCTACAATGCCGGATATAGAAAAAGGGGTACTAATAGTTTATAGGAAATAGGGATGATACATAGAGTCATTGGAAGTGGAGCTATGCACCCAGATATTGCAAATGTTTGATAACACTGAATGGGGATTGTACAGACCTCTTTCCAATGCCCAATTACCACGAATATTTCTTAACTATGATGAAGTTGTATTATGCTGTACTACAATGCCATGCAGGCTTCAATGTATATTTCAACGCTATAGAAATACCCCTCTCCTCATGTTTTGCCCCTCCCACCATGTCTTGTTTCTTATATGTTTCTGATCTATAATTTGTTACAATGATCTTTAGTAGCATCGTGCAGTACGTCTGAATCACTGGACTTTCCCAAGGACAATTATAATAGATGTTGGTCTGGCACTGAATACTGCACAGACCTGTCTGTTGGACTACTTGACATATCACAACAAACCTTTGTTATGTCGCTGCTATGCATAACTGTTAAAGTTAATGTATGACAAATATTGCAATATACATGCATGATGTTGCGATATCATTATTTTGTTCTTTATTGAAAATCAATAAATACATGTTACAAAAAAAAAAAAATGAGTGAGCATGACATTGCATTGACACCGGATACCGTCCCCTTCAATGTTGTAGGCAGGGGCGGGCTGGGCCAGGGGGCAGGGTACCATGTGCCCCCCGGGCCGCTCTGTCACATACTGCTGCGGGCCGCCCGGTGGTCCAGCACCAGCATATTGCTCACCCCCTCTTTTATTCTGTAAACGGCGCCGGCCGTGGCTTTCAATACATGGCCGCGGCTACCAGAACATGGCCGCCATCCTCCTGCTTGAGGACATGACCGACATCATTAGGGGAGGGCCTCCTGGCAGTGACCGAGTAACAGGATGCCGCCGCCGCCTACCCATGCGTCTGATCTGACATGGAGGAAGAGCTGGCGGGCAGAGGATGGCGGGCGGAGGACATGGCTGCGGCACAGAAAAGAAGGGCAGAGAGTGCAGTTCAGACCTGGAGACTGGAAAATTTGCGGTGAGATTGGTGTCCTGCCATTATTATGCAGGGGGAGCAGCCTATGGTGACCTGTTATTATTATTATATAGGAGGAGCAGCCTGTGGTGACCTGTTGTTATTATTATTATACAGGGGGAGCAGCCTGTGGTGACCTGTTATTATTATACAGGGGGAGCAGCCTCTGGTGACCTGTTATTATTATACAGGGAGAGCAGCCTGTGGTGACCTATTATTATACAGGAGGAGCAGCCTGTGGTGACCTGTTATTATTATTATACAGGGGGAGCAGCCTGTGGTGACCTGTTATTATTATTATACAGGAGGAGCAGCCTGTGGTGACCTGTTATTATTATTATACAGGAGGAGCAGCCGGTGGTGACATGTTATTATTATGCAGGAGGATCAGCCTGTGGTGACCTGTTATTATTATACAGGGGGAGCAGCCTCTGGTGACCTGTTATTGTTATACAGGGGGAGCAGCCTGTGGTGACCTATTATTATACAGGAGGAGCAGCCTGTGGTGACCTGTTATTATTATTATACAGGGGGAGCAGCCTGTGGTGACCTGTTATTATTATACAGCGGGAGCAGCCTGGGGTGACCTGTTATTATTATACAGGGGGAGCAGCCTGTGGTGACCTGTTATTATTATACAGCGGGAGCAGCCTGGGGTGACCTGTTATTATTATACAGGGGGAGCAGCCTCTGGTGACCTGTTATTGTTATACAGGGGGAGCAGCCTGTGGTGACCTATTATTATACAGGAGGAGCAGCCTGTGGTGACCTGTTATTATTATTATACAGGGGGAGCAGCTTGTGGTGACCTGTTATTATTATACAGCGGGATCAGCCTGGGGTGACCTGTTATTATTATACATTGGGAGCAGCCTGTGGTGACCTGTTATTATTATACAGCGGGAGCAGCCTGGGGTGACCTGTTATTATTATTATTATTATTATTATTATAATACAGGAGGAGCAGCCTGTGGTGACCTGTTATTATTATTATTATTATTATTATTATTATTATTATTATTATTATACAGGAGGAGCAGCCTGTGGTGACCTGTTATTATTATACAGGGGGAGCAGCCTGTGGTGACCTGTTGTTATTATTATACAGGAGGAGCAGCCTGTGGTGACCTGTTATTATTATTATTATTATTATTATTATTATTATACAGGGGGAGCAGCCTGTGGTGACCTGTTATTATTATACAGGGGGAGCAGCCTGTGGTGACCTGTTAATATTATACAGGAGGAGCAGCCTGTGGTGACCTGTTATTATTATTATTATTATTATTATTATTATTATTATACAGGGGGAGCAGCCTGTGGTGACCTGTTATTATTATACAGGGGGAGCAGCCTGTGGTGACCTGTTATTATTATACAGGGGGAGCAGCCTGTGGTGACCTGTTGTTATTATTATTATTGTTATTATTATTATTATTATTATTATTATTATTATTATTATTATTATTATACAGGGGGTGCAGCCTGTGGTGACCTGTTATTTTTATACAGGGGGAGCAGCCTGTGGTGTCCTATTCTTTTTATACAGGGGAAGCAGCTTGTGGTGTCCTATTCTTTTGATACAGGGCGAACAGCTTGTACTGTCATATTCTTTTTTTTTTATACAGAAGGAGCAGCCTGTGCTGTCCTGTTCTTTTTATGCAGGGGAGCAGCCTGTAGTGCCCTGGTATTATTATAGATGATGAGCAGCTTTTGGTGTCCTGTTATTATATAGAGGGAGTAGGTTTTTTTTCCCAACCCTCAGCCGCCACCCACCTCACCTCTGAAGGGGCAAATTTTTTAAATTTTGTTTTTTGACCATGGGTCACGATCTTAGCTCTGCCCTCTTACTGAATTATTATCCACCCACTAGCGGCAATGTGTTATTTTTTTTGGGGGGGGGGGGCTCCCCCAGGTCACCGCCACCTCACCGCCGGTCCCCGCCGCATTCCCTTACCAGTCAGATGTAGCGCCGCTCACCAATGGGGGTGGTCTGGCGAGCCCCGTTGGATGAGCGGCGCTACATCTGTACAAAGCAAATGGATATGGCCGTGCTGCTGTGCATAGGCCGTATCATAGTCAGTGAAACGTGCTTATGTGTGGCTGTTGTGCTGCAAGTGACAGCTGAGCTCATTCAAGTATCTACAGTATAATCAACTCCAGGCCTAATCTTTTTTTATTATACAGATTTTTTAAACAAAAAAACTCAATTTAACGATGCACTGTTACTTATGGGCCGGTGCTCTGGACTTGCCCCCCAGGCTAAAAGTTGCCAGCCAGCCCCTGGTTGTAGGCCCATCTCTGGTGGCCCATAGCCAAGTTGCACATATGGAGAAGATAATGAATACGTTACCTTTCTTCTTACCTGTGTTTCAAGGAAAAATACGTTTCTGTATATCACTGAACCACACATATTATTCTGTGTATAAATTCAATTATTTTATTTTATGAATGTTCCAAGTGTAATATCCTTTTTGTTAAGACATTATTGTTTGTCTGGATCTTCAGTGAGGAAATGTATTCATCATGCCATCTGCTCAGTCAGCTGAAAATGCCAAGTTGTATTTATTAATTGCTTTTCAAACTGTGATGCATTACAGTAATTGTCTTTATTACTGGCAGGCACAATCCTTTCTGTATCAACTGGTTAAATTTTAAACTCAGGGCTTCTTAATATTACTCACACCACAGAGTTTCCCATAATCCTGCTGTTGCCACTTCTCCAAATAGTTATTAGGTGGCAACCCAGCCGTCACCACAAAGCAGAACACTGATATTTTGTACCAATTACCTGCACAGTTGTCTTTAAAAGTTGGCAATTCCTTATATGCCAACTTGTCTAATAATAAAACCCATATTGTATTTACAAGATAAATAATTATATATGCTTATAGTAACTGCATTGTTTATTGTGGTAACCAGCTCCTACCTGTGTGGAAGAGAAGGGCTGCATCTGGCCATTATGTTTGCTTCGGAGAATGAGAGGAGACACTATTCCCAGCCACTGGCCATGTTCAGGTACTTGCAAAATAGAGCTGACAGTGGGACTGTAGCAAGCCCACAAGCAATGTGTAAGGAATATTATTATTATTATAATTTTATTTATAAGGCGCCACAAGTGTTTCGCAGCAAGTGTATGAATGGAGATGAGGTTAGAGATATATGGAGCAATGGAATTAGAGATGGCCCTGTATGTGAGTGTGAGGTGTTTGAAGAGGATTCTGTAGGGGAATGGGAGCCAGTGCAGATTTTGTTGAAGGGGAGTGGCTGATTTAGAGCGGTGGGAGAGGAAGATAAGCCTGGCTGCAGCGTTGAGGACAGATTGGAGAGGAGCCAGTTGGGATCGAGCGCACTGGTGAGGAGAACATTGCAGTAGTCAAGCCGTGAGATGACCAGTGAGTGGATGATCAGCTTAGTTGCACTCTGTGAGAGAAAGGGAATATCTCTGACTATGTGCTCCTCCGACCACTAGGAGTCTCTGTTTTTACAAGTTTGCCCTTAGTTTTGCCCTTTTCCAAGATGGAAACTACCATGCTAATCGAATGCCAGGCAGAGCTAAAATTTCTGAAGGACAGTTTTATAGCTCTCAAGTCACAGATTAAGCAAGAAATTCAAGTTGCCTCACAAAAGGCTTGAGATGCCCATAATGGCTTTCAGGAATTCCTAATTTGTATAATTCAACATGATAACCATATCGCAGAGCTGGAGAAGCGAGCACCACAATTGTCTGCAGTATCAACATCTTCTGCTAATCTGCCTCTCCCGCCAGCTCGGTTTGGAGGGGACCCTCAAAAATTTAGTGGATTTAAAAATCAATGCCAGATGCATTTCAAACTATGGCCCTTATTCTAATCGGAACGGTACGGCCCGCGTGCGGCCGTACCGCCGATGTTTTAACACTGCACATGCGCAGAGGTGAATCTGCGCATGTGCAGCCCCCTTCGCCGCAGACGGATTTCGTCCGCCGCAAAGGGGGCGGATAGGGGCGTGAGAGGCATCATGCCCTCATTTCCCTATGTGTACGCCCCGCGTTTCATGGGCGTTCCCATGCAAACGCGGGGCGTATGCATGGTAATGAGGGCATGACGCCACTCATGGGGGCGGAAAGCTGACGTCGCCGGATGTCAGCTTTCAGCCCCCATACAAGCTACCACACGGACGATTGTCCGTGTGGTCTTAGCTTGCGGGAGCTGCCGCGGCGTGCGGACCTGCCTTCGATGGTCGACGACCATCGAATGCAGGGGGCAGCTCCCACCATGGTGGAGGCGTAGCCTCCACCATTTTAATGCGGATCGCCAGCCGTCCGTGTACGGACGGCCGTGGCGATCCGTAGGGTGGGCGGGGATTGGTTTGTGCGGTCGGAGCCCCGTGTGCGGCTCTGACCGCACCAACCAGAATAAGGGCCTATATGAGTCCCATTTTCAGTCTGAAAAGTCAAAGATCCTGTGTATCCTTTTACTACTTAAGGACACTGCTTTGGCCTGGGCTTCTCCTTATATTGAAATGTCCAGCCCAATATTAGACAATTTTGAGGAATTTCTTAAATTGCTAAAACAGACCTTTGGTGATCAAAATCAGAGATACTGCAGAAAATGCATTATTGAAATTACGTCAGGGAAGACGATCAGTAGTGGAATATACTGCATATTTCCGAAGATGGGTCCTTGATACTTCATGGACTGCAGAAGCACAGTTGTCAGTTTACCGCAGGGGACTGTCGTAGACCATCAAGGATGAATTAGCTCGAGCAGAAGCACCCACTAAGCTGGAACCTTTTATCAACCACTGCATTCGTATTGATGCTCGACTGACTGAGAGACGACAAGAAAGAAGGACTTCAACCTGGACCTACCCCAGTTATCGGGAAAACACAACTTTAAATAATTATGGTAATTCTGAGATTATGAACCCATGCAAGTAGACACACTTCACAAGCGTAGTCTCAATGAGTGAAGGGAGCAACGATGTCAGGAGAACTTGTGTCTTGTGGCGAGCCTGGACATTATGTTTCAAATTGTTCCAGAAAACCTCAAAGTACAGTAGCCAACTTAGCAGAAGCAGATTCTTCAGATCAGGAGTCTGTGAATTCTGATATGCCTCAGCATTTGAATGCAATTACTCCACGTCTCTCTACCTTAGCATCCACTGAGAAGACTAAGGAGAACAGTGAATCACACTTCTCAATTCAAATTAGATTCCAGATCGGTGCACAATGGATTTCCACTTCTGCAATGGTGGACTCTGGTGTGAATGGCAATATTATGGACACAATGTTTGCTAAGAGAAATAACACTAAATCTAGAGAGAGAGAAATACCTGTATTAATGGAAACTGTGGATGGCTCCCCTTTGAACTCTGGTCCAGTTACTCATAAAACAGACCCCCTGGATCTTGTAATTGAGCAGAATCACCATAAGACTCTGACCTTCTTACTGATCTCTTCTCCTCAGTTTCCTATTATTTTGGGAACCCTTTGGTTGGCTGCAAATAATCCATCAATTAACTGGGAATCAAAGACTCTTTCATTTTCATCAGAAACTCCTCTTCATGTGTCTAAATCTGAATCCTCTCTGGAAGAAGAGAAGATGAAAGTTTAGGAAAAGGTTTTATTCGTCCATCCACATCTCCAGCAGGTGCACCTATATTCTTTGTAAAGAAGAAGGATGGTTCATTACGACCATGCATTGATTATAGAGCATTGAATTAAGTTACAATCAAGAACCGTTACCCACTTCCTCTTATTTCAGAATTATTGGAGAGATTTCGTTCAGCAAGGATTTTCACCAAATTAGATCTACGAGGAGCATACAATTTAATACGCATATGAATAGGTGATGAATGGAAGACTGCTTTTTGATGCAAATATGGACATTTTGAATATTTAGTAATGCCTTTTGGATTGTGCAGTGCCCCTGCAACATTCCAGCACTTCATGAATGACATTTTCAAGGATTTAATTGACCAATTTGTTGTTATCTATGTCGATGATATACTTATTTTTTCAAATTCCCAAGAGGAACATCAACAACAGGTTCGTTCTGTACTGGAATGTCTTCGCAAACACAGTTTGTACATCAAATTAAAAAAAAAATATGAATTCCATCAGAGACAGATTCAGTTCTTGGGCTATATTATCTCACCTTAAGGTTTAAGATTGGATCCGAGCAAGGTATTAGATTGGCCAACTCCAAGAAATATTAAAGAAGTACAAAGGTTCATAGGGTTTGCTAACTTCTATAGATGATTTATTAAGGACTTCTCCAAGATTGTGGCACCAATCACTCAACTAACTAATAAAGGATCATATTTCCATTGGTCTCCAGAAGCTGAAAAGGCTGTGTCCATACTTAAAGAGAGGTTTACTACAGATCCCATATTAATATATCCTAATCCAGAACTCCCTTTCATCATTGAGGCAGATGCTTCAGATTCCTGCATTATCACAGAGAATAGGAAAGAAGATTTGCATTTGCATCCATGTGCTTTTTTCTCTCGTAAGATGACCAATTCAGAAAGGAATTATGATGTAGGGAATAAGGAACTATTGGCCATTGTGGCTGCTTTTACTGAATGGAGGCATTTTCTGGAAAGTGCTTCACATCAAATCACAGTGCTTACTGACCACCGGAATCTGGAATTTGTTCGTTCTGCAAAGAGACTTTCCCCCCGACAAGCCAGATGGAGTTTATTCCCAAATCATTTTGACTTTGTTATCTCTTATAGGCCCGGATCCCGGAATGGGAAAGCTGATGCCCTATCCAGAGCCTATATGGAAGACTCACCCCAGTGTGAACCAGAAGAAACAATCCTCTCTAAATCAAAATTTCTGGGTGCTGTTGGCAAGGTTGAGCTCTTATTTGACATCAAAGAAGGTTACAGAACAGATCCAATTCTTTTAAACCCTCCTTTAGATTTACATTTAACCTATCAAGATAGCACATGGAAGTATAAACATTGCTTGTATGTACCACCAGCAGCACGATTAAAGGTACTGCAATTTGTTCATGACTCTAGACTTGCAGGCCACAAGGGTGTATGTAAGACTCATGAATTATTATCCCGTTACTTTTGGTGGCCAAAATTCAAGGAAGATGTTAAAAGATTTGTATCATCCTGCAGTATTTGTGCCAGGTTTAAGACTCCTCGCACACCTCCACTTGGACTTTTACAACCATTACCAGTCCCTTCCCATCCATGGGGATCAATCTCCATGGATTTTATTGTGGATTTAACATCATCCAAGGGTATTACAACCATTCTGGTGGTGGTAGATCGACTGACGAAGATGGCTCACTTTGTACCTTGTAGTGGACTTCCTTCTGCAAAATAAACAGCAGAACTACTAATTAAGGAAGTCTACATGGAGTTCCTGATGATGTCATTTCTGACCGAGGAGTGCAATTTACTTCACATTTCTGGAAGCAATATTGTAGTTCTCTTAATATTAACATTACATTATCAACAGCCTTCCACCCTCAATCTAATGGTCAGACAGAGCACACCAACCAGACATTGGAACAATACCTACGGTGTTACATTTGCCATCTGCAAGATGACTGGGTTAATGTTTTACCAATGGCAGAGTTTTCATACAATAACTCACAACACTCATCCACAAGACCTTTTTATGCAAATTTGGAGTATCATTCAAACCTACTCCCCAATTTTCCACTGGATTCACCCCTTCCTGCTGTTACATCCAGGCTAGAGTTCCTACAGAAGAATCTTGAACTACTAAGAGAAACATTGCAACATACTCAGGACAGTTATAAGTGTATCACAGATAGACATCGTAGAGCTGCACCAGTTTTAAACATTGGTGATGATGTCTGGCTTTCTACGCGAAACTTAAAAGTAAGTGCACCCACTCCCAAGCTAGGACCAAAATATATAGGTCCCTTTAAGATTTTGCTGCAAGTTGGTTCATCTGCCTTTCGACTTGAACTCCCAGAATCTATGAAGGGTTATCCTGTCTTTCATGTTTCATTACTAAAGCCAGTAGTTGCAAATCCTTTTCCTGGTTGCACTTTGCCTCCTCCAGGTCCTATTCAAATCAATGAACATGAATTTCTAGTGGAGAAAATTCTAGATTCACGTATATTTCGAAATAAACTTCAATATCTGATACAGTGGCAGGGATATGGACCAGAAGACAATTCATGGGAACCAGAAGGGAATATCCATGCTCCTTGATTGCTGCGTGACTTTCATCAGAGATATCCAGAGAAACCCTGCAAGGCACCGTCCAGAGGACGTTATTGAAAGGGGGTAATACTGTAAGGAATATCTCTGACTATGTGCTCCTCTGACCACTAGGAGTCTCTGTATTTGCAAGTTTGCCCTTAGTTTTCCCCTTTCCTAGGATGGTCAGTTTGGAATCAAAGAGAAGCCATCTTGGATTCTGTTTCCTGTTTAGGCCTATGAAAGGCACTTCCTGGATCTAATCCCTGTTTGAGTATTCTGCTTGCTACCTGCCACACGTCTCTAAGTTTGACTACCCTCCTGTGTACCGAACTGGCTTACGTCTGACTACCCTCCCAAAGGCGTAACTACCATAGGTGCAAGTGGTGCAGCTGCTGTGGGGCCCAGAGCTGAAGGGGGCCCATCTTTGCTGTCTAAGTATATGTTTTACATACATTTATCACCATCAGTTGCTAAATAGGGGGCCCTTACAAACTTTTGCTATGGGGTTACACGATTATCTAGGTATGCCTCTGTACACTCCTGTGTACTGAACCGGCTTATGTTTGACTACCCTCCTGTGTACTGAACTGGCTTACGTCTGACCATCCTCTTGTGTACCGAACCAGAGGGTTCTGCTCGGCCACTGGACTTCAGGTAATACCACCAGTATTGTTACACAATGAAGAGACTGCACATGTGCAAAACATTCTATGGACTGCGTCAACTGCAGCCCATAGAAGCTGGCTAAGGGTGATGCTAAGACAGGTAGTGGCTTCTCTCAGTAAGCACTCTCTCTCTGCTAATCGCTGCCTGCTCTGGCAGTGTCAGAGTGAGAAAATACCTGCCACTGTGGTAGCCTGTATTGACTGTGACTGACAGGAAGACTTCCAATAGGAAGTTACTACCAGTCACAGTGAAGCTAGTGCAGTTTACGAACTGCAACTTTGGGGTAGATTTTACTGAGGGGTTGTTGACAATTCTGCAGCCCTGAGGTACAATTCACCGCTGAAGGTAACTATGTATGGCAATGGAACTTTCTTTCCTTCCTCTGGACCAGACTGACTTATTAGGGGAAAATTGCTTCTGAAAGTAAACAGAGAGAAAGAGCTGTAAAGGATAGTTAGGTTACAACAGGATAATTTATTTTACCGTTATGGGTCATAGATAAATCATACATTTTTTGCTATTAGTAACCCTGTCATTTTACTTGCTGATTGTTATAATAATGAATATAGTCAGGGCAATATTTCAGCAGGAACCAGCAGGAACCTCTAATTAAATATGACATCATCAGGGACTGGATTCCTCACCCTGTTCTGGGCCAAAATGTACTTTCCATAAAATTCCCTTTGTTTCTAAATACAATATATACATATATCTTTCTCTCTTTCTCTCTCTAGGGGCTACATGCCATGTCACAGACTGTGTTTGAAAAATGTCAGGCAGAAACTGATTGGCTGGCTGTTTATCACTCTCTATTTTATCACTTTTGAAGCTTAGAGAATCTGGCCCTATATCTATTATTATTTAATCGAGCCACCCCCAGATCCAGAGTTCCTGGACCTATTTTTCCAGAAAAATAGTACTGAATATAGTGAATATATACACAGAGTTGGACTGGCCCACGAGTGTCCAAGGGAAATTCCCAGTGGACCCCCTTGCCTGATGTCTACACAATGTCCTCTTGGGGTCAGTAGTTTTGTTGCGCAGGGTGTTGGATGAACATGGGTGCTTAATTGGTTTGCCTCCTGCCAATCAAACTCAGTGATCCTGACGTTCTACTGTACCATCCTTTATAAAAAAAACTGATGGGTTGCATGTCCTCTCTAATGGTTGGTTATTCATACCCTTCAGCTTGGGCCCCTAACACTACATTTCCCGGTGGACCCTTTATGTCCCAGACCAACATTGTATACATATCATACACTAAAGTGCACTTAGTTATTCATACAGTATTTCTTCAATCTGCAAATAAAGCATTCACCTCTCCCAGTTTCCCACAAGTTTAATGGATTGTTATTTATATATGTCAGTGAACCAGGAGATGGGGGAAGTGGCAGGATATCAGTTCCAGATGTTGTTGTACTGTAATAGTAGATGGGGTCTGTCAAATTCGAGGAATTTAGAGCTACTAAATTATAATATTTCCATCTTTGATCTGATATTTTTGTTATACTGTAATGTCATAGCAAATATCCCATCATTAGCCTGGTAATTGTATAGTGATCTATTATGCTCGTTACATGCTTGATTTATTTTCATATTTTCATTTTTAAAGTGTTTTCCATTTGCATAAACCATGGCTTAGTTACAGATGACTATTTCACAACAAGGGAAACAATTGACTACAGACTAGGGGCCTGATTCAGACACATTCGGGTGGGTCTGAATTCGGACCCGTTTTCAAAGTTGGGGTCTGCGCATGTGCATGTGTAAACATGCACATGTGCAAACATCCTGTGCGATTCGCTTTGGCGAGTATAAAGGTGCCCACACACGGTCCGTTTTGTACTTAAATAGCACACATCGCATGCCTCGTGCATAAAATGCGATGCAAAGCGGCATCTCATCGTACAGTACAAAAAGTATGTGCTGCACATACTTTTTGTACTATACAATGAGATGTCGCGGGAGCCCACATCTCAAAGTACAAAACGGACCCGCAGCATTGGACTGTGTATGGGCACCTTAACACTCACTGAGGCGTTTGCACTGTGAGAGGAGGTAAGGGAGCAGACAGGGGGCTGGTGCAGGGGAATGGCCAGCATTTATAGGTGAGCCCATAAAAACGCTGGGCATTCCTCTGCGAACACAGGCATGTCAATGCTCAGGACAGGTGGCTGACGTGACATGATGTCAGTGCCCGCCCCGAATTCAGCCATATCCGGGCAAAATAAAAGTCACTTCAGATTAACTTTTATCTGTGAATGGGGGGAAATTATTAGATTTTTCACCCATGTGGCCGCATGTGAGGGGATCTGTAAACATACACCCCCTCACATGCAAATGTGGTGATTCGGGGGGTTCCACCATGCAGCGTTTACCTGTTCGCTAAAAACTAAAATCACAGAAATTGTTTTTTTTTTGCTCCTACACTATTCTTCACCTCAATAACATTATTTTCTACTCATTTCTAGTCTATCCTGAACACCTCACACCTCACAATGTTGTTTTTAGGCAACAAGGTTGCACAGAGGTAGCTGGATGACTATGCTAAGTGACACAAGTGGGCAGCACAAACACATGGCCCATCAAGGAGTGGCAGACAGGATGGCAGTTTGAAAAACTAGGTCCCAAAGAGCACATAATGCCCCTCCCAAATTGTACTTGGGAACTCCTACCCACCCTTATGTTGCGTAAACAGGACATGCACACTGTTTTAACAAACCAATCATTTCAGTGAGGGTCTGCCACACGGCTGAAATGATTGGTTTGTTTGGGCCCCCACAAAAAAAGAAGCAATTCATCTCTCTTCATGTACAAACCAGCTCTACAGAGGAAATTTCTCATCCTCATCCTGGGATACATCACCCCCTTCAGTGTGTACTTTCTCATCCTCACAGATTATCAATTCATCCCCGCTTGACTCCACAATCACAGGTCTCTGGAGGCGATTGCAGGTCTTCATTGCAGAATTGATCATTCATTTTGACGAACATCATCTTCTCCACATTTTGTGGAAGCAATCTCCTACACCACTCGCTGACCAGGCTCCCGGCTACACTAAAAACTCTTTTGGAGTACACACTGGAGGGGGGACAACTCATGTAAAATAGAGAAAGTTTGAACAGGGGCCTCTTTTTCCTGCCAGTACAGGTACTGACTGACAGGCCTACTTGGAAGCTGTCACCAATGTAATCCTCCACAATTTTTTCAATGGTGACAGCATCGTATGCAGCAACAGTAGACATGTCAGCAATCGTTGGCAGGTCCTTCAGTCCGGACCAGATATCCATACTCGCTCCTGCCTGCCCTGCATCACCGCCAGTGGGTCAGTTAGGACATGTGAGCTGTTTCCTCGCAGCCATAGGTGTGGGAGAAAAGAAAGGAGGAGCTGTTGTCATGTCACAGTCAGTTTCAGATGACAATCTCCTGACCTGCAGGTCTTTGCACTGCTTTAGACTTGTGTCCACCGGAAAACAGAGACACAACATTCACTTTAAACCGAGGATCAAGCACGGTGGCCAGAATGTATTCCTCCGAATGTATAGACTGTCCAACCTCATGTCCTGGCAAAGCATATGAAGGGCTTCATCCACAAGAGCTACATGCTTTGTGGAATAGCAACGCTTTAGCTCCTCCTTCACTTTCTTCAGCTGCTTCTGCAACAGTCTGATCAGGGGAAGGACCTGACTCAAACTAGCAGTGTCGGAACTGACTTCACATGAGGCAAGTTCAAATGGCTGGAGTACCTTGCACAACATGGAAATCAGTCTCCACTGTGCTTGAGTCAGGTGCTCCCTTGGCTATGTCGTAGGTGGCGGTGTAGGCTTGAATGGCCTTTTTCTGCTCCTTCATCCTCTGCAGCATATAGAGGGTGAAGATTCAGCTTGTCATAACCTCTTGTTTGAGATGATGGCAGGGCAGGTTCTGGAGTTTTTGATGGCGCTTCAGTTTTTATCTGGTAATGGCAGAATGCCGAAAGTGTCCCTCAATTTTGCGAGCCACAGCAAGCATCTCCTACATGCTCCTGCAATTTTTAAGGAAATGCTGCACCATTAAATTTATTGTGTGGGCAAAACATGGCACATGTTGGAATTTGCCCATATGTAATGCCTGCACAATGTTACTGGCATTGTCTGATACCACAAATCCCCTGGAGAGTCTAAGTGGGGTAAGCCATTGCATGATAATTTCCTTCAGTTTCTCTAAGAGGTTGTCAGCATTGTGCCTCTTACTGAAACCGGTGATACACAGCATAGCCTGCCTTGGACGGAGCTGGCGCCTTGAAGATGCTGTTGCTGCAGAAGGTGATATGTCTACCCAGTGGGCTGTCACAGTCATATAGTCCTTAATTTGCCCTGTAACACTTGTCTATATGTCGGTGGTGGTTAAGTGGACAGCTTGAAGAAAACATTTCTTTACGGTCAGAGCAGTCAAACTCTGGAACTCTCTTTCTGGAGAGGTGGTGTCGGCTGGCTCAATAAATACGTTCAAAACAAAGTTGGACAAACACTTACTGGATAAATACATCCATAGGTACAAATAAGAAATGTCTTTAAAATATCAGAACCTACTAAATCAGCAATGGATAATCTATTCTAGGTTGAACTAGATGGACGCAAGTCTTTTTTCAGCCTTACCTACTATGTAACTACTATGTAACTACTGTATGTAACTTTTTTGGACTTTTCTAAACCCTGGGTATCGCCTGCCTAGTGAAGTGGAATCTAGACGGGATTTGGTACCGGGGACACAATACCTCCATCACTCTTCTAAATCCCACTACACTAATGACAAATTACAAATGACTGTTGGACGGTCAATTGCTTAATGAAAAAAGTAGTAGTGTTCCGACATCCCTTCTGGGATAATTAACAACTTCCAACAGCAGCAGTGGCAGCAGTAGGCGTAGCCGTTCCTTCCCACTCTGTGTCGTAAATGGCATTTTGGCAAGCTTATGTGTCTTCAAACGATTTACATTTATTTTTTTCTTAGTGTTGCTGAACTTTTGCATTTTGGATTTCACATGCCCTTTGCAATGACATTGGGCATCGGACTTGGCAGACAACATTGATGGCATTTCATCATCTATGTCAAGGCTAGTGGCAGCAGCTTCGGCACTAGGAGGAAGTGGTTCTTGTTCTTTACCTAATTTATCCTCCAAATTTTGGTTCTCCATTAACTTTCTGAAGTATCACTGGACTGGAATTATACAGCTGTATTATTGGACAGTTTTTAAAGGCAGTATCACTGGACTTTAATGGCAGTACTACCAATAGACTTTATAAGCAATACCACTGGACTGAATTTATGCAACATTATCACTGGACTGGAATTATGCAGCAGTATCACTGGACTGGAATTGCACAGCTGTATCAGTAGACATTTAACAGCAGTACTGCCAGTGGTCTTTATTGTCACTACCACTTGACTGAATTTATGCAGCAGTATCATTGGACTGTAATTATACAGCAGTATCACTGGACTGGAAATATACAGCTGTATCACTGAACTTTAATGGCAGTGCTTCCAATTGACTTCATAGGCAGTATCACTGGACTGAATTTTTGCAGCAGTATCACTGGACTGGAATTATGCAGCAGTATCACTGGACTGGAATTATACAGCTGTACCACTGGGCATTAACAGCAGTCCTACCAATGGACTTTTATCAGCAGTCCCACTTTATATTATACAGCAGTATAACTGGAATGGAATGATGCAGCAGTATGTTCGCAGATAGCTCCTCTGAAATCTGACAAATTTAGGTACAAGCTGTTACTTTGTTGTGAAATCCCTAAACCACTGTTTTGTTGGTTCAGTTACACACCTAGAGGGCATTCATATTTAATACCACCATTTCAGAATTCAGTCTGATCAATCTGGAAGTATTACCTTCTATCAAATTTTTCTCTTGGAAGACATACACCCCTGATGAAGTCTTGATTGATAAGATGAAACGCGTTGGTTCACTTTCATTCTATGTATGTAATTTCCATGATCAAATAAAGATACCAGACTTCAGTACTTCAATTATTATTCATAATCCTATAAGTCATGAACTATCAATAACCTCTTTAGGTTATTTTCTGCTGAAGAGATTCTTGGCGCTCTTCCACTATTGTTATTTATATATATATATATATATATATATATATATATATATATACGAAAGGAGAGACCTTTTCCTGCGCTGATGACCCCTCAGAGGTGCTGCTGATGAAATGAGAGCAGCACCTCTGAGAGGTCCTCTGCTAGCCAAGACCCAATCAAATAGACATAAAGGAAAGGGGGGATCAGAGTGCGCTAAAGAACAATGAATGTCAATTAAACAATTGTATATTTAATATAAATACAAGGCCTTGTATCTGCGATTAAGAAATCTCTGAATCAAACAGAATCCTACCGAAGTTCACCAATTGTGTATTTGCATATTTGTGATACCCCCAGAAGGGTTATTTTATTGTACATAATGTATATGTGTACTTTTTATATTTTATATTAAATATACAATTGTTTAATTGACATTCATTGTTCTTTAGCGCACTCTGATCCCCCCTTTACTTTATATATATATATATATATATCTTTTATGAACATTGACTGACCTTAAAAGTGCTGGCCGAGCACTCTTCAGATAAGCTGTTTTTCATTTTAAACATTGTAAGGGCAACTGAGTTGTCACTGTGTGGTGTAATAAAATTGTTGTTTGACATATTACACTATTATCTCCTTTTTGCTTTTTAATACATACCTACTTGTCTGAGGAATATAACAGTGGGGTGTATAAGGTTCCATGAGAAGTCGTTAACCAGGACGGTGAACATCTGCCTGGGAGGGCATTATATAAACAGGCTCTAATAAAGTGGTTGAGGACCACCTCTCACGGTACTCCTTCAATTTGTTGGGGTGTAAACTCTCACTTGTGGTGAAGGGTATCAAGTAAATTTGAAGATACTGCACTAGGAGGCGCTGTTTCTCATCTCTTTTACATATATATATATATATTCTGCATTTGGATCCACTAGAGTGAACTTCTGGCCTCCCAGCCTTATATTTTTTTGAAGCTGCTCATTGGTCCTTGATGTTAACACCGATATAAAAGGTGTGAGAAACGTGATCCTTGGTGACATACGCCTGGACTATTGCATTTTTTGTTCCGATATTTGGCGATATATTTACATCTGTGCAACTTTAGCTGAAGTACACAGCTATTTATTTGGTCATTTAGAGACGCTCCAAGAAGATATATATCTGTATGGGTCTTGCTTGAATACAATATCTATGGTTTGACCAATTGGATACACCCCTAGAAGTGCTATCGCACCTTATTTCAATCAACATCCAAAGCGCCCCTGATGAAGTCACGTGGGTGACGAAACGCGTTGGGCCTGTTCCATACTGTGGATTGTTAAATTATTCTATGAAATGGCTGTGTAACTCTTTTTGATTTGATTTATTCTAAGCCTTATCAGAGGCTTTTTATTAAATATTTATGTTTTAATGAGAAAGTTGTGTAATTTACCTTAGCGCACCCTGATCTTCTTTGTATATATATATATATCTTAACATGTTTTCAGTATGTGCCAGAGGGGTAGATGTATGAAGCAGTGATACGGGAGGATAAGTGAGCCAACGGAGGTGTCCCATGGCAACCAATCAGCTGCTCTGTATAATTTTATATTATGCAAATTATAAATGTTACTTCAGTGCTGATTGGTTGGTTGCTCACTTCTCCTCCATTATCACTGCTTCATTCATCTACCCCCCTGTTATTGAATTTTGCAGTTGCACAGTGAAATATTTTTAGATAAAACATTAGAGCTGCTCTGTAAATGTCCAAGTCAGCCTGATATGTCTTTTATATTCATCTTAATTTAAACAAACAGAAAATTAACATGAAACAATAACATACATGTTACCAGTTGATTCTCAATCACTTTGCCCCAATTTGACAGTCATCAGAGATTTTATTTTCACCATCTTCCAGCAGCACTTGTGAGTTTATCTATAAACTTTTTACAGACTATAGGGTTTATTCAGTATCAGTTGTAAATGATAGAGAACCACAAATTGACAGAGCATTGTGGGGGTCTGGACATTGGAGGAGTGTTAAAACCGTGTTGTTGTTTTTTTTTGGGGGGGGGGGGGTGGCTTTAAAGCAGCCTTGTGAGTCCCCCAGGCTTTGACCACAACTTGCATGGCCACCTGCAACCCCCCCCCGAACCCCCACAGGCATGTGAATGGATGATTAGCATAATCATCCATTCACAGCCTTGGATGCGGGGGAGAAATCTATGGTAGACAACCTCTATGGTGTCTCTGATCAGGAAGCGGGCAGGTAACTGGCATCCGCTGATGTCAGCTGCCCACCCCCGCACCCGCATCATTAGGGAATTACCATGGGAATGCCCAGCGTTCTCATGGGAAAGCCCATGAAACGCTGGGTTTTCCCACAGGCAAATTCCCCGCCCCGCCGCCCACGCCCCTCCACGTCCCCTCCACGTCCCCTGCCCGGACTTCTGTGTGTGAGTGCTGTGGGCGAACGCTCACAGCGGCTGCACATGCACATAAAACCCTATACGCGTGCACAGTCACGAGCAATCAGTCCCCTGTGTGAATGTGCGTGAATTAGAATACCCCCTCTATCTCTCTCTACCCCTCCTATTCCCTCTTTGTCTCTCTCCCCTAGTTTCTCTGTCTTTCCCTTTCTCTCCCCCTCCCACTCTCTTTTTCCTCCTTCCCATGCTTTCCCTTCTACCCTCTCTCTCCCTCCTCTCAGCTCTTGTGTTAAACACCCAGGGCCGGTGACAGGGGGGTTCAAGGGGAAAATGTGTGATGGGCCCTGGACAATCTGAAGGGCCCCAGAGCCCAGCCGCAGCTCATCTGTAAGCTGTGTTAACCCCGCGGTGGTCTACTGTGCAGTCTGTGTGTGCCGCGCCCTGCCCATATCTCGGCCGTACCACTGTGTGTGCAGTGCGCATCTCCTGCTGTGTGTGTGTCCATATAAGCATGCGCACCCTGCTCCTGCCTGCCACCCAGCACTGACTGCAGTAGTCAGAGGGACCCGCTCATTAATATTCACAAGCTGGTCCCCGCTCACTGTCAGCACTGGCTGCTGCCATGCTCTCTCCCTCCATCTCTGGCAGGGTCCCACTGCCTGCCACTGGTAAAATTACCCCTGTAACAAGAGAAGAAAAGTATGTCCTTATGTGGTGCACCTGCTGGGACTCGAATAAAAATTAACTTTTATTCACAATTTAAGAAAGCGAAATATAAAAACACACAAACAAAACATATATGCAATGTGTTTTAAAAAACGTTGGCTCACTGGCTCCACACAAAGTTATGACTGTTATAGTATATTTAAGTACAGGAGTGGGTAGCCGACACTTCTTGTAGTATTATATTGAATTTAATATGTTAGTTTTATTGGCTAAATTCCCTGTGTGGAGGTGCAAAGAAGTGATAGTCGTGTTGTGGTTAAATGTCCATGGAGTTGACACAATATTTGGGTGCAAATCACAAATAATTCCTTTCACTCTGAAATAGTATCTCAGTAATTTGCCTAAATGCCTCCCTGGGCTGCTGCTTATTGTTGCAGATAGAAGGGACCCTTGATATTAGTTGACATGGGCGTCGACCAGTATCACAGATTTACCCCAAGGGGATCAACTGGTGATTATCACTCATGGTTAACTGAGATGTATATGTAGGTCACCAATGATCCAGTCTGGGATTATCAACTAGCCGGCGTGTGCTTCGCAACAGCTTTTTCAAGGCCTTGAAAAAGCTGTTGCGAAGCGCGCGCCGGCTAGCGGTGATGCTCCCTGACTCGCACACATACTAGGATGTATTTTGATCTGTACTTTTGATTTTACAGGAGCCCCTTGACTGTGGTTAGGTGCATGACCTGATAGTGTGAGGAGATCCTCACTGATGTGGTGGGCGCTACTGGTGACACCTTTAAGTCACAGAATAATAGTCTGCAAGGGGACACGTTTGGAACACTCTGCTTCAATCCGGCAACACTGCTCCAATTAGGGTGCAGGACATCATGCCACAAACGTGTCCAGTGAGGTGTAACAATTGCACCTGCCACACCAGTGTATTAAAACCCCCATTTGTGTAGAGAATTACACACTACACATACTCATACTTGTGTTGCAGCCATTAACACCTAGTAATGATTCCTATCCTCCTACTCCTATATATAATATTATCGTAGCAGTCCAACTAATGGTGATTTTTTTCGGACATATAACCACATATTATATGCGGGTCATATATTGATACCCTGATTTACTGTGGAAAATCACCTATGCCTGCACTAAATGCTGCTGACACAACAGTCGACATAAGATAGTTGACTCTTAACCAGCATTTACCACAAATAGATCAATTGACATTGAAATTCGATTCATAATCAATATTGGTTACACTGATACTGTTTCTAATCTATAGCAATTCCAGCTATTTTCATTAAAGAGACAGAGTGTTAAATTTTTGCTGGTGGGAATCCATTACTGTCAGTCGACATCTGTGTTGATAATCCCAGACTGGATAATTGGTGACCTACATATACATCTCAGTTCACCATGAGTGAAAATCACCAGTAGATCCCCTTGGGGTAAATCTGTGATACTGGTCGACGCCCGTGTCAACTAATATCAAGGGTCCCTTCTATCTGCAACAATAAGCAGCAGCCCAGGCAGGCATTTAGGCAAATTACTGAGATACTATTTTAGAGTGAAAGGAATTATTTGTGATTTGCACCCAAATATTGTGTCAACTCCATGGACATTTAACCACCACATGACTATCACTTCTTTGCACCTCCACACAGGGAATTTAGCCAATAAGACACTAAGATATTAAATTCAATATAATACTACAAGAAGTGTCGGCTACCCACTCCTGTACTTAAATATACTATAACAGTCATAACTTTGTGTGGAGCCAGTGAGCCGCCGTTTTTTAAAACACATTGCGTATATGTTTTGTTTGTGTGTTTTTATATTTCGCTTTCTTAAATTGTGAATAAAAGTTAATTTTTATTCGTGTGAGTCCCAGCAGGTGCACCACATAAGGACATACTTTGCTTCTCTTGTTATATGTGTCAATTTTGATGTCCAGTGGTAGCACACCCCCACAGTATTTGTAACAGAATATTCAGTGTACATAGCTAATTGGGGGTCCACCCATAATCCTCAAAATCAGTGAGGGTCCTGTGCGAATAGTAATCTTCCTTGTGTCTCTAAAATTACCCCTGCCAGACGTTGGTCAAAGTGGATGGTGATTGACTCCAGCTTTTCTATTTTAGAGGTGAGGCCATCTGTGCTGGTGAAGCCATTATATGGAACTTCTTGCCACCAATATTCCCACCTTCCCTCCCTCCTCCACACCACTACTCCAACCCTCCCTCTATACTCTGCAACACTACTTCAACCCTCCCTCCCTGCTCCACACCACTCCAGTAATGGGCACATGGCGCTTCCAGTTTATGTTCTAGCATAGCTGGTGTGTGTGTGTGTGTGTGTGTGTGTGTGTGTGTGGGGGGGGGGTTTAATAGTGCTTGAGGGGGTGGGGCCCCCAGAGATATCAGTGTATAGGACCCCAAGATTTCTGTTGTCAGCCCTGTAAACACCCATGTTTTTTTCTGCATGTCTCCCCCTTTTATACTTTCTTTTCCTTTCCCAGTAAACACTTATTGATTCTAAAGTTTTGAGGCACAAATACATAATACAATGGTAAAATTATACAGAACAGATCTCTATAATTAAGACACAAGAGATAGCATAAAGATACAGTACTATACCAAAATTAAATTATATACTAAAGTTTATTCCTCCAAAAGGCAATATTGGTTAATAATTGTGAACAGATATTAGAATGGTTCAGATTGTATACATTAAACAATGCTATCACCTATCTGCAGATCAATTTGAAAGTTTCAGTGGGTGCACTGATCATGTTGGCCTACCACTATTGGTTGGCAGTCTAAAAGGTCGACACACGCAATATGTGGACATGAAAAGGGTGTCGACATGAGTTTTTCATGTCTGTTTTTTTTTAAGTGTTTTTTCATACTTAAATATCCACCTGGACATAGAGGGAGAATATGAAAGTGTCAAAAATGGGAGGTGTTGTGTGAAATAGAGTGGCCCTAAAAGAGGCACCTATATACACACTACCTGGTGCTCGGCAATTGCAGTATTTATAGTTTAGATAGATCAAAAAAGAGTTTGCATATGGAAATCCTTAAGCTGCAGCATACACTCCCGTGAGCCCGTCAGGCACACAGAGAGAGAAGAAAATGGATAGGGGTGGTAGGAGTGAATTGCGCTGCTGATTGTAGATATTTATACACTAGGTGACCGTATAAAGATGAATGCAGGACACACTGCAGCCTTTTTATATATAAATCTTTATCTAGAAAAAACACATAAATTTACATCAAACAAATACAATAATGAATATAAAATATAACATATAAATGTAATAAAAAGTTGGGATCCCAAAACAGCTAATTAACTTGGATATCTTCACAGCAGGATATAATTATAAGCTCAGTGAATAAGAAATGACTTGGAGCTGATAGTATTCTGCAGGTACTGGTTGTAGCAAAAAAATATATATATAAAAATTATATATAAAAGTCCCGTTTATTTAGGACTGGCCAGTCAGGTACATATACGATTTTTGGGCAATTTTTAGGCAGTCAAATATATTTCATGCTCACCAAAGTAGTAGTTGGTAGGTGCTTAATACAGGCGGTCCCGATTGATGGAATTAGGGAGCCCCTCAGATGGAAATGACTGCTCCTCTCGGCAGCACGCCGGTAAGGTAACCCCGCAGTGTGGGGTGCAAACACCGTTCGATCTGCGGTGGTAAGGAGTAGTTAGAGGGTGATGCGCCGTCCTGCAGTCGACCCTGGTAATCTCTGTGCTGTGTAGTTAGGCTGTGCGCAGCTGATGGCCGGCAGCTCAGGGTAGAGGTGAGCCGCACTTCAGCTGGGGGAGCACAGTCGGCGGTAAGCCCAGGGGAGGAGGGTGGAGGGATATACGCTCCAATGAAGCCGGAGATACGGAGCTTAGGTCAGCTTGAAGCGTCTAAATGCTGTTGATGTATGCACAGGATTTGTGCCGCTTCAAGATGTTATATTTTATATTCATTATTGTATTTGTTTGATGTAAATTTATGTGTTTTTTCTAGATAAAGATTTATATATAAAAAGGCTGCAGTGTGTCCTGCATTCATCTTTATACGATCAACTAGTGTATAAATATCTACAATCAGCAGCGCAATTCACTCCTACCACCCCTATCCAGAATATGAAAGTGTGCTGAGCGTAGCGAAGCACTGTGCCCAAAACATGGTGAGAGAAGCAACCCATCTGAGGGGACACGGCACACTTATACCGTGTCCATGTTGACAAAGACACCCAAAAAACATGAAAACCTCATGCTGACTTTTTCCTATTGCTTGAGTTGGCCTTTTCACCATGTTTATTTATTTATTTACAGTTTCTTATATGGGGCAGCAGATTCCGTTGCGCTTTACAATTTAAGACAGTAATAAAACAAACAACAGACAGACTTGGAGGTAGGAGGGCCCTGCTGCAAGCTTAAAATCTATAGGGACATAGGAGGAAAACACAAGGACAGGCACCAGTAATAGCATAGCAGTCCCACCAAGCCTCAGAGGGTTATGCGTGTAGAACCTAACTATGATAGGCTTGCCTGAAGAGGTGAGTTTTCAGGGAATACTTGAAAGTTTGGAGGCTATTGGAGTCTTATTGTGCATGGAAGGGCATTCCATAGGGTGGGAGCAGCCAGATGAAAGTCCTGTAATAGTGAATGGAAGCTAGTGATCCATTCAGAAGAGAGATGCAGATCTTGTACAGAGCATAGTGGTCAAGATGGGAGATATTTTGTGATAAGTAAAGAGATATATTCTGGTGCAATATGGTTAATAGCATTATATGCAAGTAGAAGTGTTGAGTACAGTAAAATACAGGCAACCAATGGAGGGACTGGCAGAGTGGATCAGCAGACAATGAGCGTCTTGCAAGGAAGATCAGCCTAGCAGCAGCATTTAAAAGGGGATTGCAGTGGTGAGCGTCTGTTCTCAGGAAGACCAGTTAGGAGACTATTGCAATAATCAATACGGGGTATAATGAGTGCATGGATAAGAGATTTAGTAGTGTCTTGTGTGTGAGATACGGTCATATTTTGGATATTTTTTTTACATGCATGGAACATGATTTGGAGAAAGATTGAAAGTGGGGAAGAAAGGACAGTTCAGAGTTGAGGATAACCCCTAGGGAGCTTGTGGGGTAGGGTGGATTGTCGAGTTGTCAACAGTTATGGATATATCAGGATGGTAACTGTTCTTGGTTGGTGGGAATATAAGTAATTTTGTTTTGGAAATATTGAGTTTGAATTGGCGAGAAAACATCCAAGATGAGATGGTATAGAGACATTCAGAGACTCTGCCCAAAACCACTGGTGACTACTCTGAGGTAGATAGATTTGAGTATCATCCGCATATAAGTGATACTGAAATCCGAAAGAGCTTATTAGTTTGTCAAGAGAGGAAGTTTAGATTGAGAAAAGCAGAGGACCTAAGACTGAGCCTTATGGAACTCCAACTGACAGAGGTAGTGAAAAGGAAGTAGAGTCAGAGAAGTGAACACTGAAAGAGTGATCAGATAGGTAAGATGAGAACCAGGAAAGGGCTGTTTCATTAAGACCTAGGGAGTGTAGTGTTTGTAAGAGAAGAGTGTGATCCAGAGTGTCAAACGCAGCAGAAAGATCTAGAAGAATAAGTAGTGAGTAATGGCCTTTAGACTTAGCAGTTACCAGATCATTCACCACTTTAATCAGTGCTGACTCAGTGGAGTGTTGGGAACAAAAGCATGACTGAAGTGGGTCTAATAGGGCGTGAGAGTTAAGAAAGTGTGTGAAGCGAGAGTAGACAAGTCTCTTGAGTAGTTTGGAGAAGTATGGGAGCTGAGAGATAGAACGGTAGAGAGAGAGTTAGGGTCAGAATTGTGTTTTTTAAGAATGGGAGTAATCACTGCATGTTTGAACAGAGAAGGAAAAGTAACAGTAGCAAGAGAGAGATTGGAGATTTTAGTTAAGGTTGGAATAAGCACAGGAGATAGAGTTTTAATGACTTGTGCAGGTATAGGATCAAGAGGAGAGGTAGTAGAGTAGGATGATAAGAAGAGTGTGGATACTTCCTTTTCATTTGTGGGCTCCAATGAAGAGAAAGTGCCAGAGGGTTCAGCAGGGGAAAAGAGTGGGTTAGAGGTTGAGGAAGAGCATACCATTTCATGTGGGATGTTATCAATCTTGTCCTTAAAGTAGGAGGCAAGTTCTTGTGCACTGATGGTAGCCGGTATGGGAGGAGGGGGAGGGTACAGAAGAGGCTTAAATGTGTTAAAAAGTTGCTTAGGATTGGTAGCATGAGAAGAGATGAGAGATTGGTAGTATGTTTGTTTGGCACTGTCCAAAGCATTGCTGTAGGAGTGGTAGCTAATCTTATATGTGAGGAAATCAGTCATATTACAAGATTTACGCCATTGGTGTTCTATTTTACGTGACTGATTTCGTAGTTGTTTTGGAGTGCCACGGTTGGCATCTAAGACTATGTGGGGTGTAATGGGAAGCTGGAACAACTTCATCAAGGGCTGTTTCAAGAGTCTGGTACAGGTGGGAAACAGCAAAGTCAGGAAGAAATTCATGTAGAAATTAGTGAGATCTGTTGTTGCAGGGAGGTGGAAAGTTGCAGAAAATTAATAGCATTAATATTTCTGTGGGTTAGAGTAGGCTTGCATGATTTCAGTGTCAGTGAGCTTGGGGTAATGGAGGAGAGTGAGAGGTTAATGAGATTGTGATCAGAGAGAGGGAAGGGAGTGTTCGTAAAATCAAAGACTGAGCACAGCCTGGTGAAAACAAGGTCAAGGCAGTTGCCTTCTTCATGAGTAGAGGAGTCAGACCACTGGGAAAGGTCAAGAGAAGAGGTATTGCTGTGTACACACGGGGGCGATAGGGGCTAAAATCGCTGGGAATATGGTCGCAGGCGACCATATTGCCAGTGATGGAAGTGTGCCCCGGCAATATATCGCCGGGTGCGCGCTCCCGTTTTCTGCCCCATTGTAATCGCTGGTCGCAGCTAAAATAAGAGGGGAGTGAATGATAGAAGAGGCAATGTGCACAGAGTGGTGATTGTTAGGGAGATTATAGGATGGTTGAAGTTTGGTGAGAATTCAATGTAATGAAATGAGAAGTAGCAGTTGGGAGAGCATGATGTGATTGTGTGTATGTTAGAGACAGGGTTAAGGAGAATGGATAAGTATAGTAAAGAAGTTTCGAAAGGTTTGGAATTACCTTGCTTGATGTTGTTCACCTGTTTTTTTAACTGTTCTTTAAGAGTAATTCCCACTTTGTAATTTCTCACTTCGGATATTTCTAACTTATTGAACTGCCCTCTATGTGAAGATATTTACCAGGTCTAATTAGGAGAGGCTACAGCTGAGGTCACATTACCTGCTAATCAAAGGACTTAAATTAGCCTGTGTTAAATAAACACTAGCCAAAAACTATACACCAATAAATTATGCCTCACTGACAACAGCTTCAAACAGGTAATGAAAAGGCTAAAAAACACATCCTTAACAATACAACACTGGTTAGGCAATGGGCATAATACAGATTAGCAGTTATAGTGATTTCAAGAGACAAATGAAAATTCACATACATGGAATAATTACATCAAGACATCTAGTAAGTAAGTAGTAAGTAAGTAAGTTTTATTTATATATCGCACTTTCTCCAACAGGACTCAAGGCGCTTTACAGACATTAAAAATAACAATGCACATATTGCAATAGAAAGGGTTATCAGTACAAGGAACAGGCAACAATGGCAGTACAGATGTACATCACACATACAGATATGCACAAGACGCATTCTAATAAGGGGCACGAACATGGGGGTATATTTACCGAGCTGTGCAGTACCCAGGCAGCCATTCAGCGGTGCCACATGGTGATTGCACAGCCAGTAGCAGTACTGATATATATACTAGATGTACTCTAAAGAGGGACACAAACATGGGGAACATATCATTACTGAGCTGTGCAGCACCCAGGCAGTACTGTACATATAGAGCACAAAAGAACAGTAAAGGGTACACAGAACTAGACATGTAGGGGGAAATTTACCAATATGAAAAACCTAGTTTTTCGTATTGGTATTTTCCCTACGGTTGCATACGACTGTTTAAGTCGTATGCAAACTTGTGTTCCGGAGGGTCAGTTACAAAGCAGTCAGATACGACTGCTTTGTAACCCTCCGATGGTGTAATGATTCGTATTAGTGGCCGTATATACGGCCGCTAATACAAATTATTTCTAGCAGTCTGCACGGATCAGTCAGATCCGTGCAGGCTGCAGTGTGTAAAAAAAAAATAGAAAAATAAATACATTTTTAAAAAAAACGGCGTGGGGTCCCCCCCACAGCTGTAACCAGCACCAGGCTGAAGGAGCCGGGGCCGGTAATTAAAAATCAGGGAACCCGACAAATAGGGGTTCCCCGATTTTTAACAACCAGCCCCAGGCTCCAGGTCCGGGGCTGGTTCCCAAAATACGGGGGACAAAATGACTAGGGGTCCCCCGTATTTTAAGAACCAGCCCCAGGCAAAACCAGCCAGCAGGGTAATGCCACAGCCGGGGGGAGACTTTTTATGCAAGTCCCCCCGGCCAAAGCATTAACCCTACCGACCAGTCAGCCTGGCCAGGGGCCCTGGGGGAGTGGGGACCCCCCCAATGAAGGGGTCCCCCCCCTCCAGGACTTACCTGACCAGGCTGAAGCCTGGTGCTGTCCTCGATGCCCCTGGGCGGTGGGCATCGAGCTGATAAATGGTGTAAAAAAATAGATAAAACTATTGTTTTTTACTGTGGCACTACAGGTATCCCAGGTCCTGTGTCGTCGTCTTCTGGTCCTGTGTCGTCTTTTTCCTCCATGTCGACCGTTGCCGTCGCCGTCCGGATCCGACGAAATCCATTTGGGAAGCTGTGGAAGGAAACCATACTCACCTGTCCCAGCGCGACGTAGTCCAGGTAAGGGTCTTTGCAAAAAAACAAACCGAACACCCCGAATCCAGCCGGACAGCAGGGAGCCGCACGGTGTTTACATCGTGCGGCTCCGCCTCCCGAATGCCGCTATTGGCCGCCTAGCGGCCAATCAGGAGCCGCTAGGCCGCAAGGCGGCCAATAGCGGCATTCGGGAGGCGGAGCCGCACGATGTAAACAAACACCGTGCGGCTCTCTGTCCGGCTGGATTCGGGGTGTTCGGTTTGTTTTTTTGCAAAGACCCTTACCTGGACTACGTCGCGCTGGGACAGGTGAGTATGGTTTCCTTCCACAGCTTCCCAAATGGATTTCGTCGGACCCGGACGGCGACGGCGACGGTCGACATGGAGGAAGAAGACGACACAGGACCAGAAGACGACGACACAGGACCTGGGATACCTACTGAAAGAAGATAGGTAAGTATTAGTATGTGTGGGCTTTGTATGTAATAAAGTTTTATTTTAAAAGTGTGTCAGTGTGTTTTGTGCACTATTTTTTTAACTGTGGAACTACAAGTGCCAGCGGGCCCTTTAATGCCCAGCAGGCTGGGACTTGTGGTTCTCCAAGTCCCAGCTTGCTGGCACTTGTAGTGCCACAGTAAAAAACAATAGTTTAATCTATTTTTTTACACCATTTATCAGCTCGATGCCCACCGCCCAGGGGCATCGAGGACAGCACCAGGCTTCAGCCTGGTCAGGTAAGTCCTAGAGGGGGGGGAACCCTTCATTGGGGGGGTCCCCACTCCCCCAGGGCCCCTGGCCAGGCTGACTGGTCGGTAGGGTTTATGTTTTGGCCGCGGGACCTTATATTATAAGTGTCCCCCGGCTGTGACATTACCCTGCTGGCTGGTTTTGCCTGGGGCTGGTTCTTAAAATACGGGGGACCCCTAGTCATTTTGTCCCCCGTATTTTGGGAACCAGCCCCGGACCTGGAGCCTGAGGCTGGTTGTTAAAAATCGGGGAACCCCTATTTGTCGGGTTCCCTGATTTTTAATTACCGGCCCCGGCTCCTTCAGCCTGGTGCTGGTTACAGCTGTGGGGGGGACCCCACGCCGTTTTTTTTTTTTATATTTAATGTTTTTTCTATTTTTTTACACTGCAGCCTGCACGGATCTGACTGATCCGTGCAGGCTAAAACGCAAATAGAACAGGAAAATGGTGTTCTATTTTCCTGTCGTATTTGCGTGGGTGTTTTACACCACTAAGCAGCCCTATTATCAGTACGGCTGCTTAGTAAATCAGAAACCACCATTCTTTTGAATGGTGATTTCTGTCGTATCCTATCGATGGTGTAGGGCATTCGTATTTGTAACTACAAATACGAATGTCCCATCTTTAGGACTACGAATTGTTGTATTTTTGGGATTGTAAATCCCGAAAATACAAATTCGTAAAAAAAAAGGTGTATTTCTCCCTACGAATACACCTTTTTTCTACGAATCCATTTTGGTAAATGTCCCCCGTAGTATGACCTAATGCATGTCGACCTTTTTCATCTGTTGATCTATTGACTGTCGACCCTATGACTCATAGTATGCATACTCATGTTCATTCTATAAAGAACAGTTCAAGACATGTTTAATAGGATATAGAATGTTGGTAAACCGCGCTCACTTTGTTTGTGGCAGCTCCAGCAATAAAGATTCAATAGATATGTGGGAGAAGCACTCTGTGTCACTTTAAATGCACCTATAAAATACATTTTAAATAAAAAAGACAACAAAATATTGGGTACTTGTTTCCTAGCGCGGCGCCACCGATTTTGATCGAAGTGCATCTTATTGCATCGCATCGCATGCTATATAGCGGCATGCGATGCATGCAATGTGATTTTTAATTGTACAAGCACCCTGATAGGTGCTTACAATGTTAAATGCACCCCCATTGTCAACGCCAACCCGAAGCGTGGCGAGCTCCGCGAGCCCGCGAGGGGCGGCGGTATGCATCCTCCGACCTTTTCATACCCCCACTATCCACGTCGGCGTGGAGTTGATTTTAGATAGTGTGGCGAGGGCAGCGAGCCACCTCACCTGAAGTGTGGCGAGCGGACACGGATTACTTTACATGTATTCCGCGTCCCCAAAGAAGCAATCAATTACACTGCAAAACCAGGTTGATTTTTCCATGTAATTGATTGCTTCTTTAAAAAACATGGGAAAACTCTCCCAAAATCTCCCACTTTCTGAAACTCGCACCCTATTACATTTGGCCCAGTGTGTCCAACCACTTCTCAAAATGCCACCATAAAAAACTGATGGGATTAAAATTCACTATAATACAAAAAATTAATCAAAACTGGAGAGGAGGAGACATAATAAAAGAACTCTTAAAAAATGAAACAAAGTGGATCTACGAATTAAAAAACCTTCATCCACTTGGCTTGAACATAGATGAATGCTTTTTTAAATTAAAATATACACACATACAACACTTGCACAATCAAAACCTAATCACATTTTTCTGATTCTTTCTGCCTGGTGTCTGAGAGACACCTGAACTAAGGAGAACTTGTGGTTCCCACCAAAAGTTTTAACTTCCGGGAAATCACTTCCTGGAAGAACAACGTTTTTTGAAAAATTTGAGAATAATAAAGGACGTTTTTAAACTTGCTGCATCCATGACAATGTGCCCCCAGAGGCATGAAACTAGTTGGAGCAGAGGAGCAAACCCCCACCGCCAAACCCCAACACCCAGCAGCTGCAGAAGACATCTTACCGGAACGCAGGCCACGCTCAGTGGCGTAATGATGGAGGGTGCAGGGGATGCAATTGCTATGGGGCCCGAGGGCTTGGGGGGGCCCGAGGGCCATCAGGCAATCCCCTGCACCCGTTTGAATTATTCAATTTTTTAAAATTGAAACTTCGGCGCTGCGCTGAGCAGAATGTGTCTTTAGTGACAGCTGGGAGAGAAGGGACGGGACAGGATGCAGGGCACTCGGCAGCATGAGCACCAGACTCTAGAGGGCGCTGCAGCTGCCTTCTCTTCTATTCTCTTTGGCGCTAGCTGGCAGTCATCGCTGGGCCTGCACGCACGTCACGGTCACACACAGTCCCAGAAGTTACCTCCGTGCAGGGTGCCGCACAGCTGTAACGCCGCAGAGGTGTGGACCCCTGCAGAAGAAGCCTGTGCCGCGCGGTCCCTTACTAGAAATTCCGAAGCTGGATGTGATCAACCAGGTAAAGGAGGTCGGGCAGGTGGTGGGATGCGGGGGTAGGCTCAGCGGGTCATGGTGGAGGAGCCAGCCTGCTCCCCACCTGCTCTCCAGCATGACAGTCTGCTTCCACCCCTGCTCTCCTGCGTGACAGCCTGCCCCTGCTCTCCTGCGTGACAGCCTGCCCCTGGTCTCCTGCGTGACAGCCTGCCCCTGCTCTCCTGCGTGACAGCCTGCCCTCCCTGCTCTCCTGCGTGACAGCTTGCCCTCCCCTGCTCTCCTGCGTGACACCCTGCCCCCCTGCTCTACTGCGTGACAGCCTGCTCCCACCTGATCTCCTGCGTGACAGCCTGCTACCCCCTGCTCTCTTGTGTGACAGCCTGCCCCCCCTCCTGAACTCCAGTGTGACAGCCTGCTCTCCTGTGTAATGGCCTGCTCTGCTGCGTGAGCAGCCTGCCCCCCTCCATCTCCAGTGTGACAGCCTGCTCCACCTCCCTGCTCTCCAGCATGTCAGCCTGCTCCCCCCTTCCCCCAAAAACTGTCTGTCTTGTGTATCCCCCCACCTGGTCCCTCCTTCATGTGATGGATGACCCCCCACCCCTGTTTTTTCCCCTCTGTATCCCACTATTTCTTGCTCCCCTCTCTATTTATCTGTCTGACATGGTATTTCTCTCTCCCTGATGCTCTTTTCCTCTCCATGATGCTCTTTTCCTCTCCATGATGCTCTTTCCAACCCTCTCTGCTCTCTCTCCCTGACTCTCACTCCCCCCCCCCCCCCCCCCAATTCATGGACACATTCTCCTGCTCTCTGTTTCTCCCAGATGCTCTTTCTCTCTCTGACACTTTCTCCTGCTCTCTGTACCCTGGCACACTCTCTCTCACGCTCTCTATCCCTGACACTTCCTTTCTCTGACAATCTATCCCTGACTCTCTCACTGCCTGACACTAATGGGGGGGGGCCTTTCAAGATTTTGCTATGGGGCCCACTGTGTTCAAGTTACGCCCCTGGCCACGCTCATCCGCTCTGCTGAGTACCGCTGGCGGGACTTAGAAGCCGTGGCGGATAACTCCATCGGCAGCTGCCACGCTGCACCGCTGGCTTCTAAAGGTAAGGACAGATATGCAATAAGAACAGGGACTCCCATCATTACTCCAAAGGAAACATTGTTTTTAACAAAACATTTTATTTACAGGTGTTCACTCAGCAATATTTTGTTGTCATTTTTATTTAAATTTATTTATTTTTAATTTGCATTTATTATAGCCGCATTTAAAGTGACACATAGAGCTCTCCTCCCACATATCTATGTTTAGTGGGATATCTTCTTATATAATAAGTTGAAGAGTGTGTGTGCGTGTGTGTGCGTTTCCGTTGCATTGCGGGCACTCCGTGGCACTCAGAGCTGCCAAATTTGGCAACAAGGTACCTCGGGACCTGGTGGTGTGCACCTCGAAGCCGTTTTTGGGAAATTTCACTTAGAAATTTAAAAAACACCAAGTTTAAATTTGCCTTCATTGATGATCTTGGGAAAAAGATTGACGATCGGGGAAACCGTTGTCGAAGGAACAACTCCACACCTGATATCATTGCTGTCATTGAGCATGAATGACACAGTCTAACATTATGGTGAATGGTTTAAACAATTAGGAATAACTGAGGATATACATAGACCACACATCACACACACGTACATATTGTACACGCACACACAGTACACCACATATGCACACAACACACATATATATAGGTAGCGCACCTCACACACTTACACATTGGACAGATACACACAACAAAACACACACATAACACACCACATGCAGTACAACACAAAACCATATACACTACAACACACACCCAAAAACAGTACAACAAACACACAGAACACACACACTTAAACATTGTGCAGATACAGAAACACACAGAACACACACACTTAAGCATTGTCAGGATACGCACAGCACACTACACGCACATATATATGTAGCGCACCTCACATTCAGCAGATACACAACACAACACACACAAAACACACCACTCATGGTACAACACACACCCACATTCACTACAACACGCACCCAAAAACAGTACAATACAAAGAACACACACAAACATTGCACAGATACACACAGCACACTACACACACACACATTTATATGTAGCACACCTTACGCACTTACACATTGGGCAGATACACACAACACACACATAACATACCTCTAACAGCACAACACACACCCACATTCACCACACACACACACCCAAAAAACAGTACACACAAAACACATACTTAAACACTGCACAGATACACAAATGCACAACACACACATACACATACTGTATATACATAGCACACCTCACACACTTACGCATTGGACAGATACATACAACACAACACACACAACCACATACACTACAACACACACACAAAAACAGTAACACACACAAACACATAAAAAATAATTTGCCATTTATTTAACAGTCTGTATCGGCCTAATGTACCAGCTTTTCTTTTTTCCCCATGTCCATCTCTGCGCACCCCGGCCAGTTGCACTGAGAAATCTTTGTCCTGGCCAATGCACCCGTTGATCAATACAAAGTGGGTACACTGTACTCACCCTGTTAGTCAGTTGGATGTTAGGCACTGCTCTGTCTTAAGGGTTTCCCAGACTCTTTTGGTTCATAGATAATGTTTGGTCGATGGGCATGAGCGCTGCATGTATTTGTTTGAAGTTTATGAGTGTAAGAAGTTGAAGAATAAGACTTAGATGAAGATTTGTCATAAATTGTGAAATAAATATGTGTACATAGAAGTACAATCAAGAAATGAAAGTAGAATTAAAAAATAAATTCTGATTCAAACTGATAATTGTTTGGATGGGTTGGGTTGCGAAACAAATCTATAGGTGGAGGGGGTATGGATATTGTGGGCATAATTAGTGTTTTATACACCCACAGGGGGTCCCCAGTTGATGAGAAATTTTCACTTCAGTGTCACCATAGGGGTATTTCCAATTGGGGTTCAGGTGGTCTTTTAGGGGTCCCTTTACAATCCTGTTGGTCTCTTCTCCTGGAGCCTACGGTCTCCCTCAGTGATTGACTATCATTAAGGGAGACCGTAGGCTCAAGGAGGAGAGACCTACGGGATTGTAAAGGGTCCCTAAGAGACCACCTGGACCCCAATTGGGAATCCCGCTATGGTGACACTGTGACCGTGACACTGTACTGAAAATCCCATCAATTGAGGACCCCCTGTAGGTGTACCAAACACCAATTATGCCCACAATATACATACCCCCCCCCACCTATAGATTTGTTTCGAAACCCACCCCCATCCAAACAATTATCAGTTTGAATCAGAACTTATTTTATAATCCTACTGTCATTTTTTTATTGTACTTCTATGTACACGTATATATTTTTTCACAATTTATCGAGTAAATTGTACACTTTAACATGGCAAATCTTTATCTCAGTCTTATTCTTCAACTTATTACACTCCAAACCTTATCAATGCACCCATTTATGATTGCGATGGCTGGATAGGTGTATTGGCCCGGTGGGTGTAGGGAAGAATTTGGCCCATTGCACCCGTTCCCAGTGGTGCATTGCAGTGGTGCGGTTAGCGTGCATCGCGTCATGATGTCGTGTTGCCAGGCCTGTGGACCTGCTCCCACACTCAGTGGCTATCCCACTGTTTGGTAGAGATGCCCGGTGCATGTGCTTTACAGATCTCCAGACCTCAGAGACTGTTGCAGGCAGGATCGGTGAGGGGAGCGGCACTGGCAGGGAGCGGTGAATTTTTAATTAATTATGGCACGGTAAGTAATGCCCACCCCGGTCTCCACGCACTCAGCGCCTGTAATTACACATCCTAGAAACTGTACTATTGAAAGTATAGAAATGGAGGTGTGGCCACATCCCTTTCTGATTTTGTACCAATTTCTGACCCTCAGATGTTGGAAGGTATGTCATAGGTGCTAAATCTCAGGAGTGGATGTGGAATTCATCAACACATACAAGTTATCAACTCAGGAGCGTTGTGTTTCAAACAACAACACCACACCTGATTTCATTGCCATCATTGAGTATCAATGCAAACACATTCTAACATTATGGTGGAATCTATAACAAATTACAATCTTAGGTCTTTGGCACAGCATACTGTAAGATGACATTTTTCAGCAATTTTGGAAATAAAAAAAACCCAAGGTTTTCCCGGGCAACGCCAGGCGGGTCAGCTAGTTTAGAATATGTTGAAGTCACTCCAAGTGATTCTTGGAAGCCCAATAGAATGCTGGCAATATGTTAGAAATTATTCTGTGTGCACGCATGTGTCTGTTTGTGCACATCTGTTTGTGAGTAGTGGTTCAAAAGTAAAACAAACATTATTTACTGTAGAAGAAAAACATTTCTTGGGAAAAGACTATTTTCGTCATGCAGTGTTTTAACAAAATAATGGATTTGTTAAAAAAAATGTTTTGGCAGGTGATATCTTTATTAGTTTGTCTAATAAAGTGGTTTGTGCTAGTGATTACATTTAGGGCTCTTTTTAGTTAAAAAAGTGTGAAAATTGTTTTAAGTATACAGCTTGTTTTTTTGCGGTATAACTATTTTCACACTATTTATTTTAGGGATGAGTGGGTTTGGTTCCCAGAGAACCAAACCCCTCCAAACCTACCTGTTTCGAGGCTGGCTTGACGATGGTTTAAAATTCTGCACCATTTTCTGAAGCCAGAACAAGGCCACCATGATTGCCATCATCCCACTGTCAGATTCATGCGAGACTCTGACCCTTTTTAAGTCACGGTGATTGGCGCCATCCTCATTCTGGCTGTGGTTTTCGGACAGCTGCAAGGGGGGGGGGGGGGCACTAAATGGCTAGGGTGACATCTAAGGGGTTGCAGGAGACTACTGTGGGGTACTACTAAGTAGTTGGACTAAAAATTTCAGGCCAACAAAAAGGCATGCTTTCCTCCACCATTTATGCTCAAGAACCAAAGCTCTTCTTGCTAATGTTTTTATGATTTATATTACAAGTGCACTCTGAGTTTTATTAATAAAATTGAGCTCATATTATTATATATATTTTTTATTATATTAAATAATATGTGTATGTTACTGTACACTTCATTCAGGGAATCCCAGCGCTGTTCATTTCTTTCTATTCTGAACCACTTGTGGTGCTTTATAAATAGAATGTAATAATAGTAATAAAAGGTGACTCCCAGGTTGCTGTGCCAATATAACTTACTGATGGAACCATTACTTTATGTGCACTGTACACAGGGCCAACTGTGCAGCCTAAAGCAATGAAGCAATACCTTTGCTAAGTTTTCAAATTATCATACTAAGTAGGCAGAATATCTACTACTGGCTAAATTTGTCTCCAATAATTACTATCATTCTTCTACCAATGTTTCTCCTTTTCTTTGTGTTTATGGATACCACCTATTTGGCTCTTGTATTCAGTAATCTTCATGAGGCTCACAAAACTGTGTATTGGTTCAGACGGGATGCAGTTAAAATCCCAGCGGTCTGGATCCCGGCGTTCAGAATCCCGACGCCGGAATCCCGACCGCCGAAATCCAGACACATTCTCCCTCCGTGGGTGTCCACGACACCCCTGGAGGGAGAATAAATTAGTGTGCCGAGCGTAGCGAGGCACCGGGCCCGCTGCGTGGCGAGCGCAGCGAGCCCGCAAGGGGGGGCGTTCCACGTCCCCCCCTTGTCGGCATTTCGTCTGTCGGGATTCCGGCGTCGGGATTCTGAACGCCGGGATCCCGACTGCCGGGATTCAGTACTGAATCCGTTCAGACATATTTGGAGGAGAGATCATTCTGCATACTATGATCATTGGAAGACCTTTACTTTCAAGATGTAAGATAAGGTGTGGTTGTCAACTTGAAAGTTAAGAGTCTGTGTTACAGATGGGGCAGGTCGCATCTTTGCAGGGGATGGCGATGGCGATGTCAGCTGCCATCCCCCACCAGCGCCATTTCTATAGCAAGAAGGGGACGCGCGCGCGTCCCCTTCCAACAGCGCTTCCAACGCTTCCCCCGGGTCACCGCCGGCTTGTCAGCGGTCAACCGGGGTCCCCGCCGCCTGCCTGCACCCCCCCTTAACCCTGTCCGTCTCCCTGAAGCGGAGACGGACAGGGTTCCCATCGCACCGCCGACGGAGATTGAGACGCGCGTGCGCAGTGAAACTGTAATAGCTTTGCTCTTACTGTGTCTGCTGTTAACTTCACAATGTTAATGTAGCTCAAATGTCACAAAAAAGAAATATCTGGTGAAAAATTTTAAAGCATGGTAGTTACTATTTCTTTATATTCTATTTTCACATCAGCAGATACTAGCTGCTGAGAAACAGACCATCCTGCTTATACTTCTGTATTCATGTTACTTTGTGTTATATAATTTTCATCTAAAGTTTTTTTCTGCTCATGAGACTTTCACTCAGATATGTGCCCCCCCCCTCCCCTTCCAGTTATTATGCCCCTTTAATGGGCTTTTGAAAATGTTCAGTCCCGGTCCATTTGGCCCTTAATCTGGCTTTGTCTTGCAGACATAGGTTTATATTAGCGATGAGCGCCGGGGCCAAAGGTTTGGATTTGGCTTTGTCGAGCAGCGGGGAAAAGCTTTGGATTTAGATTTTTTTTAAATGGTCAAAAAATGCCCAAATCATGTAATTTGTGTGTTTTTTGTCCCTAGAGTAATAACATTAATTTCCAGCACTTTCCAGACAATTTTGACCACTTTACACCTCACAATATTGTTTTTAGGGCAAAAGGTTGCACCGAGGTAGCTGGATAACTATGCTAAGCCACACAAGTGTGTGGCACAAACACGTTGCTCATCTAGGAGTGGCACTGCAGTGACAGACAGGATGGCAGTTTGAAAAACTAGGCACCAAAATGCATCAGTTTAACACCCAATAAGACCCCTATCTGGCTTGATCGTGTTTACGATGTGCAGCCGAGGAGCAGCGGGCATTTGTGCAGCACTGATTCTGACTTGTTCTGTGAGTGTGTATCTGTTTTTGTCAGTTTAACACCCAATAAGACCCCTATCTGGCTTGATCGTGTTTACGACCAGCCGAGGAGTAGTGGGCGATTCGTGCAGCACTGAGTTGTGCTACGAGGTTCCAACAGAAATTGATTGATTGTTATCAGTTTAACACCCAATAAGCCCCCTAAAAAAATAAAACTAGGCCCCAAAAAGCACATAATGGCAAAAAAAAGGTGCAAGATGGAATTGCCCCTGGGCCCACCCATGCCCCCTTAGCTTGTAAAAAAAAATGACATACGCATTGCACACTTGAACAAAAATCAGTCATTTCAGCCAGAGGGACTGCTAAACCTGTGACTGAAATGACTGGTTCATTTGGGCCCCCACAATAAAATAAGTAATTCTCAAAATAGCGCATTATATAAGAAGAAGAATTTCAAGAAAAAAGAAGAGACTCAAGGTGGAATTGTCCCTGGGCCCGCCCACCCACCCTTAGGTGGATAATAGGACATTACGCACTTGACAAACCAGTCATTTCAGCCAGAGGGACTTCCAAACCGGTGACTGAAATGACTGGTTCATTTGTGGTCCCACAATAAAGTACAGGCTGACTGATACAGTCGTCATTCACCATCCTAATCTTCACTCACATCAGTGTGTACATCCTTGGAGTCATCATCATCATCACCACACAATATCAGTTCATCACTGCTTGAATCCTCCATGAGCGATGTCTGTGTTTTGTGATGGAATTGGTGGGAAAGGTCTTTCTCGTGAAATTTGTAGTTCATTTTTATGAACATAATTTGTTTCAATATTTTGCGGAAGTACCTTCCGACGATGATCACTCACAAGGTTCCCACCAGTGCTGAACACACTCTCTGAGTACACACTGGAGGGTGGGCAGCTTAAGTAATACAAATCCAGCCTGTACAAGGGCCTCCATATATTGCCTTTTGTTCTTTCCAGTATGTGAAAGGACTCTCTGGCATGCCTACAATGATGCTGTCCTGAAAATAGTCTGCATGGTGACTGTATCTGATGGAGTAGTCGCGCTAGAGGTGTCACTGATACTGGTCAAATCACTTGAACCCGACCATATTTTCAAAAAAGGTGTTTTTGTGGACTGCTTTTCACACCCACTAGATGTTTTTTGGAAAATGCGTTTTTTTGCGGGCAGATTCTTGCAAAATTGAAGGAGGAGACATCACTTCAGCTGCCAACTTGCTCACCAAGAGCTCTTTGCATGTCGTAAGATCTGAGTCGGTTGGAAAAAAAAAACACAGCATAGGACTTGAACCTCGGATCAAACACGGTTGCCAAAATGTAGTGTTCCGCTCTCAACATATTGGCAACATTTTGTCGAAGACAAAAAAAGGACTTGATCTACAAGTCCAGCATATTTTCTGCATAGGCCTTGTTTGATCTTCTCCTTCAATTTCACAAGTTGATTCTCCAAAAGCCTAATTAAGGGAACCACCTGGCTCAAACTAGCAGTCTTGGCACTCACTTCACAGGTGGCTTCTTCAAGGGGTTTCAGCACCTTGCACAGCACAGAAATGAGTTTCCAATGTGCTGGGCTAAGGTACATCCCACTCCTCTCCCAAAGTCATGGCTTGTTGTATGTGAATGGCTTTCTGCTGCTCTTCCATCTGCTGGAGTATATACAGGGTGGCGTTTCACCTTGTTGGCACCTCCTGCTTCAGCTGATGGAAGGGCAGATTAAATTCGTCTTGCAGCTGCTGCAATCTCCTGCATGCTGTTGCAGAATGCTGGAAATGCCCAGAAATTTTTGGCAAACCCACAGCATCCCTTGCACGCCCTTGTAGTTAATTAAAAACGCCTGAACCACTAAGTTGATTGTATGAGCAAAACAGGGGATATGCTGGAATTCATCCATCTGTAATGCTTTCATGATATTACTGGCGTTATATAAAATGATAAATCCTGAGGAGAGTCCAAGTGGGATAAGCCATGTCGCTATGAGATCTCTCAGTTTTCCAAGAGGTCCTCAGCGGTATGCCTGCGGTGATACATAGAGTAGCCTGCCTAGTATGAATGAGCTGGTGATGCTTGCTAGATCCTACTGCTGCTTCTGCTGGAGGGGATTCAACCACCCAGTGGGCTGTGTCACAGTCATGTAATCCTTGGTCTGTCCACTGCCGCTTGTCCACATATCCGTGGTTAAGTGGACACTGTCTCCAATCCCACTTTTCAGGCCATGGATTACTGTAGACTTGATGTCCTGATACAGTTCAGGAATGGCTTTCCAGATTAAATGGAACCGAGATGGAATCTGCTACCGGGGACACGCAGCCTCCATTAATTGTGTGAAACCCACAGATTTTAAAGCAGATTTTGGACATACATCCAATACTATCATGGCAGTCATGGCTTCTGTGATCCGCTGTGCCACTGGGTGAGAACTGAGGGTGTTGGTAGTAGAGATCGCAAGTGGTGGGGTACACTAAAGAGAAGGGACACATTTGATGCTGGACTTCTTGTTGTAGAAGATAATTTTTCACCAGCAATTTCTTTGTCAGATGCATGAAATGTCTCACTGGCAGCTGCAGATTCCCAAGTCTGACTGAGAAATAGAGGGCAAGCATTCTGGCAATTTTCATTCTTTCCTTTTTATTCCTGTTGGATGTATTTTTTTTTAGAAACTTTTTGGGGTAACTCTCCTTGCCCGTTTTGAGGCTGAGCATCAGCGATGGCATATGTATTAGTAGTAGTACCATATTCGTCATCATGAATGATGCGGGAGTATTTGGTCCAAACTGTTTATTCTCCATTTTTAAATTAAATTTAAATAAGAGCAAAATATTTTTTCTTGTTTTTGAGGACAGAGCTTTGTATAATGCTGCGTGAAGGCCGAACAAACACACACCCACTTTCTGACAGTATATACTATGGGTGCAGTACACACAAAGAATGATTAAAGATGAAAAAAATTGATTAGGATTTTTTTAATTTAATTTGTTAATGCATACCCTGTATAATGCTGCTTGGAGGCCGAACAATCACACACCTACCTTCTGACAGTATATACTATGGGTACAGTACACAGAAATAATGAATAAAGATGAGAAAAAGTGATTAGGATTTTTTCAATTTGATTATTTTTGATGCGCAGCTTGTATAACGCTTCTTTGAGGATGAACAATAACACACCCACCTTCTGACAGTATACACTATGGGTGCAGTACACACAAATAATGAATAAAGACAAGAAAGATTGATTAGGATTTTTTAAATTCAATTATTTTGAATGCGCAGCTTGTACCCCTTTCACACTTGCAAAAATATCCCGGGTTTTTGCACATGAAAGCGCATCAACCAGGGATTTAGCTCAGTGTGAAAGGGTCTTGAAAGAATATCCCGGGATGAACATCTGGAACATTCCGGAATCGACCCGGGATGCAGTCAGTGTGAATGGTTCCTTACCCGGGATCGGGTACACTGGACTTTAAAAAAGCTGCTGATTGGAGCTTTCTTTGTCTTACAAATGCTGATGTCATCTTTCAGAGCCCTGGAGTCCAAATACCTATGTATTTGCAGGGATTTCCCAGGATCAGTGTGAATGGGGCTGTCCCAGTTCGATCCCAGGTCTGAGTGCAGTATAAAAAGGGTACATTCCTGGGTAGAGTCCCGGGAAGCATCCGGGAACACATTCCCGGGTATGACACGGCTCTGCAAGTGTAAAAGGGGTATTGTACAGATGGAGCCGTCCTCTCTATTGCAGGGGCTGGCAAAAGTATCACCAGCCCCCGTCAGCAGCCGGCTCCCACCAGGGGCATGCGCACGAGATGCTTGCGCGCCCATGGCAATGGAGCTTGCCCCAGGACCCCGCCGCCATCGCCAACGGTCCCCCTTGCCACCAGACTCCCCCCCGAACCCTGCCTGTCTCCCTGAAGCAGAGACAGGCAGGGACCCACTTTGCCACCGTCGAGAGACTGGGACGCACGTGCATGTGAGACGCACGCGCATCCCAGTTCAGTGTAGCTCCTGTCCGCCGGCGCTCGCCAGAGGTGAAGCTCTGGTGAGCCACGGCCAAGGATGACAGGGGCTTCATCTGTATAACGCTGCTTGGAGGCTGAACAATGACAGACCCACCTTCTGACAGTATATAATATGGGTGCTGTACACACAAAGAATGAATAAAGACAAGAAAATTTTTAAATGTAATCAGTTTTAATGCGCAGCTTGTATAACGCTGCATGGATACAGAACAATCACACACAGAACTTGGGTTGTATACTATTGGGGTGCAGTATACATCAAAAAATAAACAACCGCAAAATTTATTTTTATACTGTATTTTTTTTTTATGGACTGGCCTTGGATAACACTGCGTGGATCATGGAGGCAGAACAATCACACACAGAACTTGTTCTACTTCTGACAGTAGTATATATTATGTATGGTGTATTGGATTGCAGTACAGCACACCACAGTGACCACACACCATAATGAAAAAAAAATGAACAATAAAAAGCTGACTGACAGCCTGCCTGTGTACCCCACTACACTGACTGACAGCCTGCCTAACACACGACCAGTACAATTACTACAATATAAGTATATTAAGGGATAAGCTACTATTAACAAAGGTTGAACTACAGTAGATGGACGCAAGTCTTTATTCAGTCTCACCTACTATATATTATATAACCCATCACACAAACCCCTCTGCAGTCTGCACAGCACAAACCCCTCGGTGCTTGTGTATTATCTGGGTGTCCGATTTTTTTTCATCGGGTGGGAAAAATCGCGTCAATCGCATCGCATGCAACCAAATCGCATGCGATGCGATCGTCCTCCGACCTTTTCATACCCCCACTATCCACGTCGGCAAGGAGTTGATTTTATATAGTGTGGCGAGCGCAGCGAGCCACCGAGCCCGAAGCGTGGCGAGCGCACGCGCATTACTTCACATGTATTATGCATCCCCTCGCGGGGCTTGCTGTGCTCACCATGCTTCGGGCACGGTGGCTCACTGCACTCGCCACACTATATAAAATCAACTCCACGCCGACATGGATAGTGGGGGTATGAAAAGGTCGGAGGCCGCGTACCGCCGCCCTCGAGGCCTCGCTGCGCTCGCCACGCTTCGGGTTGGCGTTGATGGTGGGGTGGCATTTCACATTGACCCTAATGGTCTCAGGGACCATTTGGGACCTTTTAACATTGATTCCTATGGAAAATTGCATCAATTGCATCGCATCGCATGCGATTTGGTTGCATGTGATGCGATTGATGTGATTTTATCGCAGAAAATCGCGTTGATCGCATCGCATTGCATGCCTTAAGTTAAGGCATGCAATTAACAATATGGGGCGCCAAGATAATACACAAGTACCAACCCCTCTGCACTGCACAAACTCCTCTGCATTGCACAACACCCCTCTACACACTGCACAAACCCCTCTAGTCTGCACAACACCCTTCAGTCTGCACTCTGCACTGTACTGCACCCCTCTGCACACTAATTATTATATAAGTGATTGATGATTCAAGTTCACGTCGTTCACCACCAGGCTCCTGCACGCAACACAACTAGCAGAGCTGTGCGCAGCTGGAAGCATGAGTGTGAAATGGTGCAGAATTCCTGGGACTCCAAGCTTTTATAGACCCGGCGCCTCACGAGAATCCGATGCCAGATTCCCGCATTCGGCCGCACTCGGGTTTCCAAACAAAGCCGGACCATCTGGCCGGCGATGTTTGGAGCTGTTCGGATTCCACGGAATCCGAACCGCTCATCTCTAGTTTAATGTTTAATGTACCTCTTAGTCAATAGACAGTTAATCCTTGTTTCTGGTATAGTTATTAATATTATATTTAGTGTACAAATAGTCCCAGAACTAAGGTACTGCTTTTGTTTAAACTGAATTATAGTTTGAATAACCAATACACCATTTTCAGTACCACTTTAATGAAAAGGAAAAAAAAAACATTCTAATAAACCTCTTGGGTCATTACTTATAAAAATATAATAAAATTTGCCCATCATTTATCTCTATTAATGCCATTTGCCATTTAATGCCATTTACATACATAGTTACATAGTAGGTAGGGCTGAATAAAGACTTGCATCCATCTAGTTCAGCCTAGATTTATAATAGCTTGTCCCTTGTCGTATAGAATGCTCTGGTATTTTAGAGAAGGATTATGTTTCTTATTTGTACCCATGGATGTTTATATTCAATAAATGTTTATCCAGCCTTATTTTAAACGTATTTAATAGTGTCTGCCGACACCACTTCTTCAGGAAGACAGTTCCAAAGTTTGACTGCTCTGACGGTAAATAATTTTTTCCTTCTAGATTAACAAAATCTTTTTTTCTTCTAATCTAAACACGTGCCCTCGCATCCTATATTCCTTACTAGTAGAAAAAAGGGTGTTTGACAATTCCTTATATTGGCCCCTGATATATTTGTACATGTTGAGCATGTCCCTCCTTAATCATCTCTTCTCTAGTGTAAATAGTCCAAAATTGCTTAATCTCTCCTCGTAGTGTGAAATCTCCATTCCCCTAATTAGCTTTGTTGCTCTTTTTTGGATTCTTTCTAATTCTATGATGTCCTTTTTATAGTGTGGGGCCCAGAATTTTACTCCATATACGAGGTGAGGTCTAACCAATGCTTTGTACAGTGGCATAATTACTTTTGAGTCCCTAGTTTCCATGCCCTTTTTGATACATGCTAGAATTTTGTTGGCTTTTTTGTTGCTATTTTACATTGAGCACTACACCCCAGTTTGTTGTCTATTTGGACTCCTAGATCCCTTTCAAGTACTGAATTACCCAATTCCTACCCAATTAGGTTATACCTAGCCTACTGATTATGTCTCCCAAGGTGCATAACCTTACATTTATCTACATTGAACCTCATCTTCCATTTTTTTGCCCGCTCATCTAGATTGTCAAGATTTTTTTGAAGTGTGGTGACATCTTCTGATGATTTAATAGCTCTGCTCAGTTTTGTGTCATCTGCAGAGATGGATACATTGCTGAGTAACCCCATCCCTATATTGTTTATAAAAATATTTAATATAATCGGCCCTAGTACCGAACCTTGAGGCACCCCACTTAGTACTGGTGTCATATTTGATACAGCACTGTTCACAACCACTCTTTGTTCTCTATTGCACAGCCAGTTCCCTACCCATCTACAGATATTTTCCCCTAATCCCAGGTCCTCCATTTTCTTTATCAACTTCTTGTGTGGTACTGTATCAAAAGCTTTAGCAAAATCTAGGAAGATCACATCTACAGCATTTCCGTTATCAAGGTTTTTGCTAACCTCCTCATAGAATCCTAGTAAATTAGTTTGGCATGAACGATTTTTCACAAACCCATGTTGGTTAATACTGAGTAAGCCATGAAGGTCTTAATATTCCTGTATACCATCCCTTAAAAATCCTTCAAATCCTTCATTTGGTTGATGAATTCTTGTCTCTCTGCAAAGGTAAAGTCTGAGGCAAAAGTTGCCTTCTCTAGCTCACCACTGCGAGGTATCATACCTGTATCAATACCAGAGTGTTTGCTATCTTCTTATCAAATGGCACTACCTAATCGCCTGGTGTGACAAAAAGGGCTGTTTAACACGAAAGGAGCCTAGTTGTACGTAGACAAATCTGTATCTTCTACACGGGCAGTAGTGCCATATTTTGGTTGAGGGAATGATACCCACACAAACATCTGGCAACGTTCACCTCTAATTTTTTTCAAAAGCAAATGTAAGATGAATTGTTGTGTGCATGTGCAGTAAAAATGTATTTTGCTTAGGAATATTTGCAATAAAAGTTGAATGTCATTTGTGAGATTGGGGGCTTGAGATTGAATATGCACATTCAGGCCAGTCAGTGTCTCTGGGATGTGTCCAGCATCCCTGCGGTCAGGATGCCACCATACACTGTACTGACTTAACCTGGGGGGTAAATTTGTTTCTTCCCAAAACTCGACCTTTGATGATGCTAGTGATAGTTTACCAAACTACATCTACAGTATATGAGTGTAAATATCCTATATAATAACTATGTTGGTGGTGCCCCCTAGAGTCCTGAGAAGGCTGTCAATTAAAGTGCAGAGAGAAAGAAGACTCTTTTTGTTGGGGCACTGCTTTTGAATTAATTACAATTTTTAAAACATACATTTTATTAGTTAAATTAAAATATATACATCTCCTTCACAAAACACCATCACAAATAGTATAGAAAATAGACAGTCCAATGATACGATGTCAGGGCCGAAACTAGGGTTTCTGGTGCCCGGGGCAAGACATTCATTTAGTGCCCCCGACCCCCCCCCCCAAAAAAAAATATATATGCTTACAGACAACAGAAGGGTGATATTAAACCAACAAACAAGACAATATATCATATATTATATATACACTGTATTCTGAAATGAAATATATATTTATAAATGATCCCTCTAGAAACTATATGAACCTGAAAACAATTTAAAAATTTAGGGCATGTTTTTTTTTTGGGGGGGGGGGGGGAGAAGTGGTGTGGTCACATAGTAGTATCAATTCACATTATAGCACACACTGTTATGCCCAGTACACATTCCAGCACACACCGTAATGCCCAGTACACATTCCAGCACACACCGTAATGCCCAGAGCACATTACACCACAAACCATAATGCCCCCCCAGTACACATTATAAGCAATGGTTAATTGCTGCTGCCACTGGATAGAACACTGTCCCTGAATGATACACAATGTGCCACACACTGCAATGTCCAATATGTCACAAACATACCTCCCAACACTGGAGGCAGAGGAGAGGAGGCAGAGCAGAGGAGACATCTGCGCGTGCCGAAGGCACGCGCCCAAAATTAGAGCGTTCACCTACTACCGTGGTACTCCTGCGAGACTACATCCCCCATTTTTTCCGCTATGAGGGCATGGTCAGCTCTCTAAGAGCTGTAGCCACATGGGGTGCGGCCATGGAAAATGGAGGTGTGATACACATATGCCCACAATAGTGCAGTGCCAGATACACATGACCCCAAAAGTGCAGTCCGTGATGCCCAATATACCTATGCCGCATACTGTGATGTCCATTATAAATATGATCCGCACCGTGATGCTCCATTATACATATGCCCCACACCTGGATGCTCATTATACATATGCCACACACATGATGTCCATTATACATATGCCCCACAACGTGATGCTCCATTATACATATGCCGCACACCGTGATGTCCATTATAAATATGCCGCACACCGTGATGCCCATTATACATATGCCGCACACCGTGATGCCCATTATACATATGCCGCACACTGTGATGCCCATTATACATGACACACACTGTGATGCTCCATTATACATATGCCACACACCGTGATGCTCCATTATACATATGCCACACACCGTGATGCCCATTATACATATGATGCACACTGTGATGCCCATTATACATATGACGCACACCGTGATGCCCATTATACATATGCCCCACACCTGGATGCTCATTATACATATGCCGCACACCGTGATGCCCATTATACATATGCCGCACACTGTGATGCCCATTATACATGACACACACCGTGATGCTCCATTATACATATGCCACACACCGTGATGCCCATTATACATATGATGCACACTGTGATGCCCATTATACATATGACGCACACTGTGATGCCCATTATACATGACACACACCGTGATGCTCCATTAAACTTATGCCACACACATGATGCCCATTATACATATGCCCCACAGCGTGATGCTCCATTAAACATATATGTCACACACACAGTGTGTATATGTATATATATATAGTGTATATAAATATATATATATATATATATATATATACATATACACACACACACACAGTGTGTGTGTGTGTGTGTATATATATTTATATATATATATATATATATACACTAATGCACATAAAATAATTGCCTTTTTTCTTACTTAGCAGCCGTTTTGGCATCTCAAAAATCCTACTGCGCCCGCCCTGCACAGATTCAGGGAGCCTGGGAGGGGACGTGGGGAAACTTTAGAACTGCTTGGAGTCGATAATGTGGCTGCCGTCTGTGCTTGCCGCGCACAGCATTTCTGGGAGCGTGGGAGGGGACGCGGTGACACGGCCGCGCCAACCAATGGCTGGGGGGCGGCTGCCGCGTCATCACGTCCCCTCCCACGTTCCCAGTAATGCTGTGCGCGGCAGGCACAGACGGACAGTAACACGGCGTCGGTGGCGGCAATGGCATTCAAAAGTCAATGACAGAAGGCTATAGTCGGGCCGCTTGTCATACTAATATGTGTCAGAGTGGCGTACCCGTCGCTCGCAAGCGACGGGTTAGCTAACAGCAGCGGGACTCGGGCTACATCAGTCCCCGAAACCCCGCTGGCTGTCACTCTCCCGGACCTGACAGCGCCCCCCTCCAGCGCCCGGTGCGCGTGACCCCCCAGCCCCCCCCTAGTTACGGCCCTGACGAAGTACAGTGTGTAATACAATTTGCAAAATTTCAGAATCCGAAGAATTGCAAGTTGCTAGCCAATTATTATGCAAAACTATTTCATATCAGAGAACTGTTTTGTTTGCATAGTGTATCAAACCCGTATCACATTTGAGTATCTAAAAAGTATGTAAAATAGCAGAATAAAAGTGATATGAAAAGCACAATGTGTAAGCTGATAAAATATAATACTTCTGGTAATAGTTTGACTGTATTAGCAAATGTACTATTGTGTTTCGCAATTGTGGATAGGTAACTATCCTTTGAATCACAAATTCACTGATTGTATCACTGATTTTGATGGTACACTGTAGACTATACAATAAAGAAAACAAAAACAAAGTGTAATAACATCAAGAGCAGTATGTAATGCAGCCCAGGTTCGGCAGCAGTGCGGGATGGTTTTTTAAAGAGCAGTCATCCCGTACTCAGACAGCATTACATTCCACTTCAAATTTTTAAAGGTGAAATTTAGGGAGAAATACGGTACTAATTGCTCACAATGAGATACTGGGGGAAATTTACTAAGAATTTAAATATAACTTACATACTAATATGTATTCATATTCTTAATAAAAATAATAATAATCCAACTGGCATCGGTCGTATTTTGTCTAAAATACGAATTGTAAATAGGGCAGATTTACTAATCTGCCATATTTAGATTTTTATTTTTCTGATGGCGTATCAGTGTAAAAAAAAAAAAATGGCATGTGGTCCCCCCACCATGGCCATAACCAGCCCCAGGCTGAAAGAGCTAGTCCTGGTTTTAAAAAATCAGGGAACAAACCGAGTACGGGTTCCCTGTTTTTTTTTAAAACCAGCACCAGGCCCAAGGGGCAGTCCTGGTTCCCAAAATACGGGGGACAAACGAGTAGGGGTCCCCCATATTTTGAAAACCAGCACCAGGCCAAACCAGCCAGCAGGGTTATGCCACAACCAGGGAGAGACCTTTTATACAAGTCCCCCCGGCCAAAGCATTTACCCCCTGACCGGTCAGCCTAGGCAAGGATCCTGGGGAAGTGGGAGCCCCCGAATGAAAGGGTCCCCCCTCCAGAATTTACCTGGCCAGGCTGAAGCCTGGGGCTGTCCCCGGTGACTCTTGGCACTGGGCACCGGGCTGATGGTGTAAAAAATAGAAACATCTACTGTGTATTGCTGTGGAACTACAAGTCATAGCAAGCCTGCAATGCATGCAGGGACTTTGGGAACCACAAGTCCCAGCGTGCGGGCATTAAAGGGTCTGCTGGGACTTGTAGTCCCACAACAGTTCAAACAGATAAATAAAAACACACACACCATTAAAGTACAACTTTATTACATACTGAGCCAATTCATACAGATACTTGCCTACCCTGACACATAAGTAGGTATCCTCCTTCCACCCAGGGACAGATTACCAATGGGCCCGATGGAGCTGAAGCTCCAGGCCCACTCTCCAAATAGGCCCATTTTGTAGATGAGGACTGGGGCTTTCCAACGAGCCCAGCCCCGCGTCGCTAGCCCCCCCAGGAACCGGAGATGCCGCCAGGCAAAGTTAGATCATTTTCCCCTCAGGATAACATGGGATCCGCTAATTCCGACCCCCAGCCAGTTCCGACGGCTTACAGTCCCCCCTCCCCCCCTGGCATCACAGAAGGTTGTTCTTATTTGAACCCAAAGCGCTGGGTCTTCAATCTGATACCAGGCTGGTTTATATGGGTTAATTGGTTCCAGAGATATTGCGGGTAAACCGATTTTTTTATTTCTGAAATGTAATTTCATGGCTGTTCATGTTCTTTGAGGGTAGATTTCTCTGGGACCAAATGGCCCAGTTGCATAGGAAAAATCATTCGAAGCCCACTTAAAAATTATACTGGTCTCAAATGGGTCAGTTGGTTCTGAAGATATAGCCGGTTAAAGGGCGGGGTTGGGGTTCTCGGTACTGAAGAAGGATCACCCCGATCCGAAACGCGTTTGGCGTGCCTTGCTATTCATCCTTTGTGACACCTGGTTGGATCTAAGGAACGTATTTGCCTGTGGACGGCGCCACCTGTTCCAGAGCTGCACTGCCATCACCACTGGACATTCCTTTCCTGCTGTGCCCCGGGCTATACTTTCAATGTTTTTAAAATCCTTCCAATTGTAAGTGCACATCTATATTAAATGTTGATGTTTTAAAACGTTATGCACTATCCGCATGTCTTTTCTCATTGCATATTCGGAGGATTCTATCATCCATAACTACATCCATTTGGGAGTTTACCCTTATTTGGATTAATGGCATACTTTCCTACCTGACCCTCTCCATGCGGGAGAAAATTCTCTGTTCCTGGACTTCCCTGGTAATGTATGATTGCCATCACCTGTGGTGAAACACCTATACCTAGCTCCCCACAGGTGATGGCAATCATACATTACCGGGTAAGTCCAGAAACAGAGCATTTTCTCCCGCATGGAGAGGGTCAGGCAGACAAGTATGATTAATGGACATATGGTGACTATCTCTATGGAGAACCTTTTATAGCGCTATTTTATCCATCCATATTTTTGCACTTTTGTCTTTTTTATTGAGGTGGTATAAGAATAACACCTGGAATTGATATTAGCTGCTTTAAAGTATTGTGTGCGCACTGTTATTACACAGTCACTTTTTTTTTATCATAATGTGTAATAGGCAAGTACATTATAAGGGGGTTACTATTGTGTTGCATGATTTGTATAAGAGGTATATGGTGTGGTAAACTTACTGTAGGTGACCACATTAAAGGTGCTGAAATGTTGTCTACCAAGTTTTGGCTTTCATTATTTTTTTTATGACAGGAATGCCGCCTCACCTCGCAAGTATCTTAGGACATTGGCATCCTGCAGGTGCACCTTTGGAGGGCACCCGGCAATATATCTCCCTGCACCCTGTGAGTGTTGAAATTTGTAATATATATATATATATATATATATATATATATATATATATATATTTATTTGAAAGTATTTACACAAATAGAGACACACCCATGAGCAGACCACCCAACCAGAACACTGGTCACTCCCCCCACATTATTAGGTGCTGGCCACAACCCCCCTATTATTGCGCATAATAGACCCTTGGTAATTTTCAGCTCCAGGCCCATTTAGACCTTAATCTGGCACTGCTTCCACCGGTCCTGAAGAAAATCCATATGGGGTACCTGTGGAAGGAATCCATGCTCACCAGGGTCCTCCGGCATAGATCATGTCCTCTTCAATCCAGGTAGGCATCCCAGGTACTTGGCAAAATAAAAAAAAAGTTGGACCCGATACCAGTATGGACTGAGGAGAAGCCAGAGGATGTGTGTTTGCATCCTGCAGCTTCACCCCCCCCCCCCCCCCCCCGAATAGCACTATTGGGCGCCTAGCAGCAACTAGCGGCCAATCAGGAGTTGCTAGGCTTCTACTTGGAAAGAAGAAGACATGATCTACCCCAGAGTATGGTTTCCTTCCACAGGTACCCATATGGATTTTCTTCAGGACCGGCTGTTGGAGGACACCTACCTACGTGCCAAGGTAGGTAAGTATCATTATGTATGGGCTCTGGATGTAATAAAGTTGTACTTTGGTGGTAATGGTGTGTGTGTGTTTTTATTTATTTTATACTATTTGTACTGTTGTTGGGACTACAAGTCCCAGCCGGCCCTTTAATGCCCCGCATGCTGGGACTTGTGGTTTGTGGTATGCTGAATACTGTGGGGTTACTTATCCTACATGATGGTATATGTACCGGCATAACCCACAGGGGGAAATTTACTAAAGCAAAATCGTAAAAAAATAGGTGTATACAGAAATACACCTATTTTTTACACATTCGTATTTTTGGGATTTACTATCCCAAAATTACGCCAATTTATATTCGTAATGATGGCACATTCGTATTTGTATTTACAAATACGAATGGATACACCATCGATAGAGCACGATAGGTATCACCACTCAAAAGAAAGGTGATTCCTAATTTACTAAGCGGCCGCATTGAAATACAGCCACTAATTAGCACAAAATGGCCGCTAATTGCCAGCCAAATATGCCAGGAAAATAGACTTTATTTTCCTGGCTTGTTTGGCAGAAGCCTGCACGGATCAGTCAGATCCATGCAGGCTTCAGTGTAAAAAAATGGTTAAATAAATACATTTAAAAAAGGATGTGGGGTTCCCCCTCACGGTCATAACCAGCACCAGGCTCAAAGTGCCGGTCCTGGTTTTAAAAAAATCAGAAAACCATTTAAATAGGGCTCTGCTGATTTTTGAAAACCAGCCCCAGGCTCCAGGTTCCAAAAATACAGGGGACAAAATGAATAGGGGTCCCCCATATTTTAAGGCCAATAGAATAATTCGGTGGAGGCCAATAGAATCATTCGCTGAAGATGAAACTTCAGCGGCTCTTTTGTGGTCCTGGACTCCGACGGAACCAAGAGGACCGATCTACGCCGGAGGACCTTGGTAAGTAGAATTTACTTCCACAGGTCCCCAAAAGGATTTATACGGAAACAGGACCCCTAGACCACGGACTCCCGGACCACAGACCCCAGGACCGATGGACGGGGACCTACCTACGGGCTCAAGATAGGTAAGTATCAGTATGTATGGGCTATGTATGTATTAGTTTTATTTTTCATGTGTGTCAGTGTGTTTATTTAACTATATCTATTACACTGGAACTACAAGTTCCAGTGGGCCCTTTAATGCCCCGCATGCTGGGACTTGTGGTTCTCCAAGTCCCAACATGCGGGGGAGGCTTGCTGGGACTCATAGTTCCACAGTATTAGACAATAGCTTTTATTTCTACTTTTTACCACTTTCATCAACCCGGTACCCAACACCCAGGGGTACCGGGACAGCACCTGGCTTCAGCCTGGGCAGGTAAGTTCTGGAGGGGGGGACTCCTTCGTTGGGGGGGGGTCCCCACTCCCCCAGGACCCCTGTACAGGCTAACTGGTCGGTAAGGTTAATGTTTTGGCCATGGGACCCTATATAATAAGTGTCCCCCGGCTGGCTGTTTGGGCCTGGGGCTGGTTCTTAAAATATGAGGTACCCCTATTCATTTTGTCCCCGGTATTTTGGGAACCAGCCCCAGCCCCAGCCCTGGGGCCTGGGGCTAGTTTAAAAAAATCAGCGGAGCCTTATTTAACTGATTTTCTGATATTTGAAAACCAGGCCATGAGCATGGTGCTGGTTACGGCCGTGGGGAGGACCCCAAGCCGTTTTATTTATTTTTCTTTTTTACACACTGCAGCCTGAATGGATCTGACTGATCTGTGCAGACTGCCTATACAAATAATACGAATGGATACAACATCGGGGATTACAAAGCAGTCGTATTTAACTGTTATGTAACTTCCCCTCCGAAACATAAATTTGCATACGGCTAAAACAGCCGTATGCATTCGTATTCATTCGTATTAAGAATACGAATATGAAAAATCGTATTCGTATTCTTAGTAAATTTCCCCCACAGTGTATCAGTATGAGCAATTACTAGCTTATTTTCACCTAAATTTCACCTAAATATTTGATATTATTACTTTTGTTTTGTGTTTTCTTAATAGTGTGCAGTCTCCACTCAGTGATACTAATTTGTGATTAACAGGATAGTTCCCTACAGTATGCACAAATGCCAACCACAACAATTGGCTGATAGTCAAACAAAACTATTACAAGAATTATTTTATTTTGCACAATATTAGCTTAAACATTGTACTTTACATATCTCTATGATTCTGCTGTTTTATGTACTGCACATTGCACTTTTACATTGTATTTATTACACACTGTACTGCTTATTGTACTGTCTATATATTTTGTGAGGTTGTTTTGTAAAAGATGTATATTTTTCAAATAAACTAATACAATTTTTATTAAAATTGTGAATTAATGCAAAAGCAGTGCCCCAACAAAGAGTCTTCTTTCCCTCTCCCACTTTCATATACTGTACTGACGCCAGCATTCTGTCTACTGCCGGGAGACCAGTGGCGGAATCCCAATTAGGATGCCAGGAATAAGGAAAGGAAAAATTACAAATGCAGCATCACTCTAAATGGCCCCTTAAGGTGCCCATACACTAGTAAGATTTATCTTCAGATCTGGCTGGTTGGAACAAAAACCTGGTTATGGATGAGGGACAGTTTGTCAGTTTTCCAGCATTTCCAAGCAAATGGTCAACTGTCATTTGCTCTCATCCATAACCATGTTTTTGTTCCAACCAGACAGATCTACAGATAAATCTGCGTGTGTATGGCCACCTTTACACTTGTGAGATTTTGTCAGATTTGACCCAATTCAGGTGGATTGGGTCAATTTATCTGACAAAATCTGATGTGCCTGTCTGACAAAATCTTATGTGCCTGATGTGTAGGACCCAATGCGCAATCCCGTGCCATTGGGTATAACCATAGGATAAATCTCAAGTCAATCAGGTCCAACTTGTTGGACAAGTGTAAGGGGGCCTACATCCAGATTAATATCACTTTAGGATTTCAGCATAATATAACTTTACTTTCAGCTTTTACGTTTCTGAAATAAAATTCTGATCATACATATTTTAAAGCATGAGAATTTATATTCAACCTATCTTTGTTATGTGTGTCATGATGTTATTTCATTTTAATTTGATAATTATTGATTTTACAGTGGAAAATACTAAAAAAGGGTAAATTATGTACACTCAAATCTGAAATAGTGCATGACAAATTTACAGATTGTGGCCCTGATTCAAGTTGGCTCAGTAAGCTGCGAATACCGCAGCTTACAGAGCACCTGAGACGCCGCCTGCCCAAACGCCCGTCTCCCCCGTCACCAATTCCCCTTGGTACCATGCCCCTGCTAGTAGAAGAAATCATTGGATGGTTGCTGACCATCCAATGATTTCCTCTGCCTGCGTACCCATGGGACAGCGCCGTCACTGACCCCGTCTGCCCCCTTCCCTCCCTCCCCATAAATATGTTCCTGCACATGCACAGACCCTCAAACATCAGAATGGGGCTGAATTCACCCCGTTCCAATTGATAGTGAATCACCCCCTATATACAGTTTGTACTGTCTGAAGCCTTGTGAACATTTTCACATTTTTAATAAATTATGAAAAAAGTTTTCTTAAGGTGTTTCCATAAGGATGTCATCATTAATCTCAAACTGTTTTTAGATCAAATATCTGTATCCTAATAGAGATACGCAAACTAGTTTTTTAAAGAAAGTTTACGACCGAAGGTAACAGACATATAGACTATAGAATTACAATCCAAAGATAATGATAGTGCTCTCTTTTAGGAATTTAACACACACACACACATACAGTAAAGTGAAAGTGGGAATTTTGGAATGGCAGTACGGAAAATGTAAAGTACTTAATTTTGCTTATTTCTTATAAAAAAATTGATAAAAGATTTTAAATTAATTAGTTTGAGTTTATTTGTCATCCTTCAATTTAATAATGTGAAGGACAACATTCCCTTCAGTTTGTCCACATATTTTATGATGGAAGTCACCAACACTGGTTTTGCCTACTATAGTGACCATAAATAATTTAAATTGTCTTTCAACCACCACCCCAGGGCACCCCTGCATATGTCCTGAGGCATACGGTTGGCAGGGCCACCATCAACTGTCCCGGGCCCGGCCACTATGACAGAATGTAGGTCTCAGGCAACTCTGTCCCCGCAGTAGTCATGGGCAAGACGGTTCGTTGGAATGAGTTGAGCCGCACGGCTCAGCTCAGTGAAGTGTGTTGAGGCAGTGACTCGGCTCTCGAGTCACTACTCATATGTAATTGCAGGCACAGGGAGACAGTGCAGGGCTCACAGCACACTCAGGGAGTAGCAGAGGCTCTGTCCCTCAGTGTGTGCTGTGTGCCGGCAGACAGGAAGTTAGTCAGTGGCTGGGCTCATGAGTAGTGTGGAATTGCAGGCACAGGGACACAGTGCACGGCTCACAGCACACTCTGGGAGTAGCAGAGGCTCTGTCCCTCAGTGTGTGCTGTGTGCCGGCAGACAGGAAGTTAGTCAGTGGCTGGGCTCATGAGTAGTGTGGGATTGCATACCCTCCAACATGACCCATTCCATTCGGTACACAATGCTCTGTTCCTGGACGTCCCTGGTAATGTATGATTGCCAGCACCTGTGTGGAACTAGGCAATTGAAGAGAAGGGTGTTTCAACACAGGTGCTGGCAATCATACATTACCAGGGACGTCCAGGAACAGAGCATTGTGTACCGAATGGAATGGGTCATGTTGGAGGGTATGGGATTGCAGGCAGAGAGACAGTGCACAGCTCCCAGCATAGACTTTACTTGGACTCAGCTGTTACTGCACTCTCTTTTCTCCTGCAGAGCCTGACGATTCAGAGAGGAGGGGCTGAGCTTACTATGCTATAATGCTGCTGCTGCTGTCTCGGCTCTTGCCACAGTGACTAACTCGAATCATGTATTCAGCTTAATGGTTCGAGTCACTGAGTCGAGGCAGCGATTCACTAGCCATCTGTACCCCGCAGCCCGCATGGCTGCCAGCACCCCTGCTCACTACACAGCTGAGCCAGCACTAGCAGTTCAGGGAAAAATGCAGCGCAAGGATGCGCCATGCTGGAGAGGCACTCTTCCCGAACTGTACATCCCCGCTGATATGCCTGTGTGCTGCTACTCCTGGCTGCCGCTGTGCCAGTCACACTCTGGGCAGCGTCAGCCAGCAGCCTGAAGCTCCAGTCCGTCGCTCCCTCCCTTCTGAGCAGCGCATACAGGGGCAGGAGGAACTGTATGCCTTCTCGCACACTGACAGCCTGAACTCTGTCCTCACAGGCTGTCAGTAACTACTGTGTGTGTTTGTGCTACCCCTGTTACTTTCTGTTCGGTTACTGAGCCCTTCTCTCTATATGCTGCTGCAAGGTGCTGAGCGTGTCTGATGCAGCCAGCTTACTCTTTGAATCCCTGCTATTGAACAGTGATTACTAATGAATGCTTATGTTAAAAGTATGTGTCTCCATTTTTTATGGACATTAGATGCTGGTGTATGTCCTATATATATGTTGTTGGTGAGTGCTGGTATTACGGCTTGAAAAGGGCCTTGTTGATTAAGGGCCAGATTCAGAGTTACTCGATAAGCAGCATTCTTTGTCTGCTTAGCGAGCGGCCACCCCACTGAACAAGCCACCCACCCCTGTGCCTGCATCGCCCAGATCTCCTCAGTAACATGCCAGCCGGGAGCCGCCACACAGAGCCCCCACCATGTGTCATGGCCGCCTGCACTCCCCGCCTGTGTTAAAGCAAAAGTTACATGACTCAGGACTAAATAATATTTGTAATACACCAGCATCTGGGAGAGGGGATGGGGGGGGGGGGCAGGGGTTAAAGTGAGGGGGAACACCTCTAATGGTAGGGGGAACTGAGTTCCACCTCTACCACAGGCCTGAACAGAAATTCCAACAAAAAAGCCTGTCCCAGCAGCTTCTGCTTCTGGCATGGCGTATGTGATGTCATGCCATCACCGCTGCCGAAGTGAAGAAGATCCACTAAAAAGAGCAGGATCTATGCTGCTGAAGACAGGGTGAGAGGAGGCTGGAAGGACACAGAAGTGAGGAAGCTGCTGGAGGGACATAGGGCAGAGAGCTTCTAAGAGACATGGACAGTGAGCTGCTGGAGTGACAAAGACAGATGTGTATAAGGGGCACTACTGTGTGATTTAATATTAATCAAGGGCAATACATGCAGTGTAATGTGTTTATGGCTATTCTACTGTGTGTTGAACTATTTGCTGGATTTACTATTTTGTGGCCAAACCCCTTCCTTGTGGGACCATTATCCCTTTATGGGAGGTAGGTAGGGCCCAAATTCCCTGGGATTGGTCTATTGAGGGGGGGGGGGGGGTATTTTGTCAGTCCAGGGCCCCACAATTTCTGATGGCAGCCCATTTGGGAACCTCGGATTTACAGTGTGCAACTAAATGTTCTCATTATTTCATCAACAACATATCCTGCACTTAGTCTGTGTTCAGCAAACAACAACAATTTTTTCACTTTAGAAAATATTTATAGTCTACTGTATATAGATGAAACAACGTTTATTTGTCCAGTCTTCTTACTTCTTAACTATTGTCTTTAGGGGGGTCTTTCTGTTGACTCCATAACAGACTTGGATGATGGAGCTGATCGCCTGCTTGAAGCTCTGCAGTTGTCACATTCTTCAGAACTGCGTTCTCAACATGAAGAAAATAGTCTACAGCTAAGTCTGAATCCAATTTTCAAGCAGGTGCCTCGAATTGTAGAGAGATGCTGCTCTCACATTGAAAAACATGGTAAGATATGTGATACATAAGTTAATATGGTACTCTTTACTTAGCACGGCGGCCATCGCGGGCATTGAATGCACTAAAAAATCGGTTGCGACGCGACCGACGCAATGCCCGCGATTTCCCATAGGGAACAATGTTAAATGTCTCAATTGACCCGATTTTCCTGTTCAATGCCTCAATTGACCCGATTTTTCCATAGGAAACAATGTTAAATGGCCCACAGAGGCCAAATAGGCACCCTGAAGTGTGAAATGGCCCCCACAATTGTTAACGCCACCCCACGATCAACGTGAACCCGAAGTGTGGCGAGCGCAGCGAGCCCGCGAGGGGCAGCGGTACACGTTCTACGACCCTTTCATACCCCCACTATCCACGTCGGCGTGGAGTTGAGAATAGAATAGTGTGGCGAGCGCAGCGAGGCACCGAGCCTGAAGCGTGGCGAGGGGACGCGGATACCTGTGAAGCCCGCAAAGGGATGCGTTTACCTGTGAAGGTATCCGAGTCCCCTCGCAGGGCTCACTGCGCTCGCCACGCTTCGGGCTCGGTGGCTCGCTACGCTCGCCACACTATTCTATTCTCAACTCCACGCCGACGTGGATAGTGGGGGTATGAAAAGGTCGTAGGACGCGTACCGCCGCCGCTCGCCACGCTTCGGGTTGACGTTGATCGTGGGGTGGCGTTAACAATTGTGGGGGCCATTTCATACTTCAGGGTGGCTATTTGGCCTCTGTGGGCCATTTAACATTGTTTCCTATGGAAAAATCGGGTCAATTGAGGCATTGAACAGGAAAATCGGGTCAATTGAGACATTTAAATCGTGGGCGCTGTGCTAGGTAAAGAGTACCGTTAATATTGAAGGATTTGGACAAGCAAGTTAATTAGAAACACACCTAACATTGTAGGTTCTGTGTGCAGTGCTGCTTACAGATGAAGCACATTTCTTATAGTGACTAGTGAATAAAAAAAAACAATGTATGTGGAGACAAGTGTATATGACATTGCTCCCCATTACACCCTCAGACATTCCAGTGAATTATGTAGCCAACCTTTAAAATAAACTGCCTAGCCTAGGAAGTGGCATTTTTTCTTACACTAGTCTTGGCATCATGGTGCTGGATGATTATAAGAGCTAATGGTATCAGATGTTTCCGTTGGAACAGACCTGTAAATATCACTTAACATGATCAGGCATATTGGCACAGAGGCATATTACGAGAGATGAGGGCCCGTGTACAGTCTCCATGTGGGCCCCTCCTCTCTAGCAGGTAGTGGCAGGGTACTTGTTTCCTAGCACGGCGCCACCGATTTTAATTGTATGGCATCAGGTCTATGAGATCGGGTCGCATCGCATCGCATGCGACCAGATCGCATGCGATGCGATTAGACCCGATTTTTAATTGTACAGCCACCCTGATGGCTGATTCCTATGTTAAATGCCCCCCCAGACCCGATTTTTAATTGTACACCCACCCTGATGGGTAATTAGTATGTCAAATGCCCCCCCATTGTTAACGCCACGCCACTATCAACGCCAACCCGAAGCGTGACGAGTGCAGCGAGCCCGCAAGGGGCGCGGTACGCATCCTCTGAACTTTTTATACCCCCACTATCCACGTTGGCGTGGAGTTGATTTTAGATAGTGTGGCGAGCCACCGAGCCCGAAGTGAGGGTATGAAAAGGACGCGTACCACCACCAATGTTCCCTCTAATTTTACGAAGGCTGTGTGCGGCAAAAGATTTTGGCTGTGTGTCACTTATATATAACAGGAAAATGACGTTCAGCATTTGTGTTAACTTTACTTCAAACTGATATTAAACATTTAAACATTCAAAACACAGCACACAATGTAGTTAATAGGTGAAACACACATTAATTGAGTCCACAACTACAAAAAGGGAACACTGCTGCTTTGTGCGCTCTGTTGTAATGTCTGTGCGCATGCTCGTCGAGTTGTGTGCATGCGCGCACAGCTTAGAGGGAACACTGACCGCCGCCCCTCGCTGCGCTCGTCATGCTTCGGGTTGGTGTTAATACTGGGGTGACGTTAACAATGGGTGGCCATTTCACATAATAATTACCCATCAGGGTGGGTGTACAATGAAAAATTGGGTGTGTGGGTGCATTTAACATTGTAATCAATGTGAAAACGCATCGCATCGCATCACATGCCAAGTGTTAAAACCCGAATATCGGGTCAGATCGGGTCCCATCGCATACCTTAAGTAATGGTATGCGATTAGACCTGATGGGCGCCGTGCTAGGAAACAAGTACCGTGGCAGTAACTGTGACTATGAGCACTAGGTTGTGAGCAGGTCTCTTGGAAAATAGCCTAGAAAGCCATTTTCACAGTGATTTTCCCTATATGTGCATCACCTAGTGCCAAAAGTCTCGACTGCCATGGGACTCTGACTGCACAGCGTCTTTTCCCTTCATGCTGGGGGGAATTCCAACTGCCCCCCCCCCCCCCCCCCCGCTGCGGGACATTTCATATACCAGGAAGTCCAGGCTCAGCCTCACTCTTCACCCGGCCAGCACTATTCAGTAAGGCCTGAGAGGAGCTGTCTGTGCACTTCAGCTCCCCCTACAGGCAGCCGGCTCCAGGAGAAAAAAAAATGCTTTTCTGTGCTGTCGGACCTTACTGCAATCGTGCGTGGGGGGGCTGTCATTAGGAGGTGCCTGTGCACCCCCGGCACCCCCTGTGCGCACGCCTATGATGCCACACAGTAGTGTCGCTTACAAATAATGCCCATAGCAGTATTGCTTATATACATAATGCCCACAGCAGTTTTACCCCTTACACAAAATATCCACAGTAAGTGTCTTTTATACACTAATCTATCTCTTTCCTTCCAGCAGCTTCATCTCCTCTCTTGTTAACTTCAGTGACGGAGACGGCATGACATCACATACGACGTGCCAGAAAAAGGAAGCCGCTGGGACAGGCTTTTCTGTTGTAATTACTGTGCAGGACTGTGATGAAGATGGAACTGAGTTCCCTCTACCATAACAGGTGGTGGAACTCAGTTCCACCCCACTCTAACCCCATTTGTGTGACTCACAATATTGGCATATAGTCACGTTAGTATGCCACCCTTTTGGTAAATTTATGCCTTTACTGCACACAAATTGCAGAAGACTTGTCAATCACTAGCAGTCTGCTGCTGATCTGTGTCTGATGTCACAAACCTCTACTGGTAATATATGCATATGGGTCTGTCACATCTGCAAAGTACCAAACATCAGTAGTTTGCAGCATGCACTACAAAACAGGCCATATCTGAATTAAAACCACTAGGAATTTGACATTTGTGCAGTCACATATCTTCCATGATCATTAGTTACATTTGACAGCCTCAGCCAATATCAATCAGCCAGAGTGTTATTAACTATAGTTGCCAGAAATGACAGCCAATATGAACATTTGCAATTGCAGCTTCAGCCAGCCACAGCTTCGGTACAGCAAATAAATAAGATTCAGCCTGTTTCCTATTGGCTACTGCACATCAAACTGATCTACAGGTTGAGTAAGGCAGTGGTGTCCACAATGTCAACGGTATACAGACTATTCACAATTATCCTGAACTAAAACATTTTGATATACTTACAGAGGACAATAATATAAAAACATCAATTTTTGTGGTTTGTTTCAGGACTGCAGACAGTTGGAATATTTCGTATTGGGAGCTCAAAGAAAAGAGTTGAACAAGTGAGTAATTTAGTTATATGCTGTGTAAAAAAAAGAAACAAACAAAAAAAATACGGTACTTGTGTATTAGCCGGGCTCCCAATTAGCATATGTACGCAGGTGTAGGCTAAGCTACGCTGTCAACGTAGTCCAACGGCTGCCTAGCGTAGTGACTCCGTGGCAGCCCAGCGTAGTTAGCGTAGTGAATCCACGGCAGCCTGGCTCTGTCCCCGGCATCCATGGCTCTGTCCCCAGCATCCATGCCAAGCCTAGTGAGCGCCTCTCACACAGCGCCGGTAACCGCCAGATCCCCTGCGCTGGCGGAGAGGGGATCATGCGGGCACCGGTGGAGAGACGCTCCAGCCGTCTCAGTAATTATTAGCACGTGCGCCTCATGCATAAAGGGGGTATGCGGGCGCACGTGCGTCCTATGCACAATAAAGGAGGCATTTTCAAACCCCAAGTATACACGCCAGCTCGAAGCGTGGCGAGCGCAGCGATCTCTGCGAGGGTACGCGTTACGCATCCTCTCGACCTGTTCATACCCCCACTATCGATGCCGGCTTGGATTTGGTTTTAAAAAGTGTGGCGAGCCCGAAGCGTGGCGAGCGCACTCAGAACACATGTGAAGTAATCACACTTTTTAAAGTCAACTCCACGCCGACGTGGATAGTGGGGGTATGAACAGATGGTGAGGACGGGGAAGAAGTAAAGTCGCATGGCACAAGGTTGGGTCTGTACGACGGGTGTGGCAGAACCTTCTTGAACTGCAGGTGCTGCAACCCTCTTACCAAAGAGGAAAGAGCACATTAAGGGTCAACACTTTAGCTAGCCATAAGTTGGCTAGCTAAAGTAGCATACATCTCTGAAGCTTCTGCAAACATTAATATTTTTGTGTACATGTAACCTGGCAGCCTGTATTAGTACTCCCACCAGCTCAGCACATCATAAATTAATATACAGCATGAACATTTTGGAGATCAGGATTGTGCAAGAATGGAAGGAATAAGAATTTATGAGAATTTAAACCAGCCGTATGCCGTATCATGTGCCAGAGTTTCCTGGTATTCCAAATTAGAGGATTATTTTTGAGATTTTGAGGCATCAAAAGCATACTGTATGTTACGAGCTGGCTCTGGCAGGTCTGTGTAAATGCAGCCTGACTCCTGTGTCCTCAAGGTGGAGCACAGCTGCTGCTTGATTTAACCTTTAGCCTGGTGTGTCAGGCTGCTTACCTGTAGCAAGTCTCCTCATTAAGGGAGCTTGTCTGCCTTGGCTATTCTGATTGGAAGTCTGTCCTTTATCTCTCATGCTACCTTTCACCCAGACGCCGGTGATTTTCCTTGTGCAGCCAGTCCTAGTCTGTTTTGCCTGTCAGCATCTTGTGCAAGCCTGAAGTCTGTGTCCTTGCTGTGCATCTGGGATTGTGTCGCAGATGAGTCCAAGTTTCTTCCTGTCCCTTGGTACTGGCTACAGATGTCCTGACCCAGACCTGTACATAGATAAGTGTCCTTGTACCATCTAAGCATTTGTATTCTCTGCTAATTGCAGTGCAGTATTATCTATGTGTGAAGTTATATGGTGTCTCTCTGGTATTCCCACAAGCTATCATCAGTGTTATTGTGGGAACCAGCTCCGTGTTATAACACTTTTCTGCAGAACTACATGTATAGGTCTAGCTGTTGGAGTACTGTGTAATTGTTAACACCTTCATGCATTGTTGCATTTAGGGTAGTATGGTGGGGAAGCTGTATCGTTGCTTCCTACTTCACTATATTCCTAATTAATCCAGCTAGGGTTCATTTGTTTAAATAAATGTATGTTAGGCTGCTGGAGGATTCACCCCCCCACACACACACCCCCACACCCTTTTTACGGGTTTCAGTCAGTTATCTTTTTTTCCTTCTCTCAGTTTCGGTTGATTGTCCTACTTAAGACCTGGCGCATAGGGGTTGGAGCAGGCCTAACTCGCTGATGCTATAGGTGAAGTCTAGCATTGCATGCGTCAATCGACCATTGGGAGAGACAACAGAGTTAGCAAGTATAAGTGTTGCTGTGATCCTCACCACTCACGGACATGGACTCACAGTCTAGTCTGGAATCCACTCAGAGTCCTTCCAGCAAATACGCTAGCACTGACCAAAAAACCCTCTCAATGGAGATATTTGCATAATTTTCCCAGTTGTAAATACCAATCAGAAAGGTTCCTGCCTGGTTATACATTTGTATATCTGGTAAACCTATCCCACCATCAGTTCTAGTTTGCTGCAATTCCAGACTTCATATTTTTGGGTTCTTAACATGCCAAATAAAATTCTTAAATGTTTTTTTTTTTAAGATGTTTCAAATCCTTAACAGTGAGAATTAAGGAGGTGATACATAAGCCTCAGAAAGGAGATCTGTTTAATTAAGTTAAACCATCCCAAATAGGATAAAGGAAGCTTACCTGTAGGTGATCTGACAAGACCTTCGGAAGAAGTTTGGCATTTGCATATTAGAGACATATGTGCCTGTAAAATTTTAAAAGAATAGGGTCCCTTTGGGGATTGGGGAGCAATATAGTGGTTGAGTTTATAAAATACAGGAAAAGGGGAACTATTTTTCAATAAATTATTAAATAAGTCCAATAAAGCCAGTTCTACTTGCTGCTGCAGGAACTTGTAAAATTCATTAGAAAGTCCATCTGAAAACGGGGACTTAAGGGGTGTTCACATGGGGTGATTTGGCCATATGTTTTTGAGTAGATAGTCAAAATCATTTAGAAAGTTAGCCAGAAATGCCCCGGTGTACACTGCGGGTGATCGCGATGTGCGGCCATGCGGCTTTGCTATTTCCCGGGCAAATTGACTGCGCAGGCAGGTCAGTCTTGATTAGCTTCCACACCATGCAGCTGCCTATCCCCGACAGCATAACTACACATCTTGGTTTTGACTAAGCCAAATCGCTTTTCAAAATCGCGCAGCCCAAGCCTATGTGTACAGTGTACCACTACTGTACTGTACACCCCTTTACCCAGATGTAATTTAAATACAGCCAATAGTACATTATTAATAGTGATGTCTTCACTAAGCAGCTTAATCTGGCTAGATGTCATAACAGGCAACAAGGCCTCACAAAGCATGTTCTTATGCTCAATGGGATCATATGCTATATCTTGGTTTAGTAACATATTTGAAATGTTCATTATACCCCCTGTAAAAGTTATTTGTGAGAGGATCCCTAACTGCAGTAATATGGTCTGGACATCTTAGATAGGTAAGCATTTTTAGTATGCCATTAAATTATGTTGAGTAAAAAATAATTGTTCTGGCTGTACATTGGAGATCTCTGTAGAATTATCAATGTAAAGGTGGTCATACATAAGTACGATTTGGTATGTCATTTATTTATGATTCCCATCCAATGTGCCGTCCCGTTTGCATTGGATCAGATCCAAAGATTGTCACTGCTACACCAAGGATATATCATATACCAGGGCAGTCCTTTGTGAGAAAGATGAAGTATGACAGCAGTCATCCTATTGCAAAGGAGATTACTCAGTCCTTGACAGCTATGTTGGTGTTAGACATGTGTCCAATATCCGTCATTAGTGCAGTGGGATTTAGAGAATTGATGGAGGTAGTGTATCCCGGTACCAAATCCATCTAGATTCTACTTCACTAGGCAGGCGATACCCAGGATGTACAGAGATATCAGAAAAAGTGTCCTCAATGTCCAGAAAAATGTGGTTGTACCCACTGTCTACCAAACCACAGACATGTGGGCAAGTGGTACAGGGCAGACACTGCCAGCTTGAGTCAGGTCATTCCCCTTGTCAAGCTTTTGCAGAAGCAGCTGCAGAAAGTGGAGGAGGAGCTAAAAAGGTGTGATTCCAAATATGTAGGTCTTGTGGATGAAGCCCTTCATTCACTTTGCTAGGATTTGAGGGTGGTCAATATTTTGAAATCAGAGCACTAAATTTTGGCCACCAGGCTTGTTCCTCGGTATAAAGCCTATGTTATGTCTCTGTTTCCAGCGGACGAGTCTACAAGCGGTGCAAAGACCTGTTGGTCAGGAGATTGTCATCTGAAGCAACAGCTCATTCTTAATTTTCTCCCGCAACTGGGGCTGCAAGGAAATAGCTCAGATTTCCTAACTGACCCAATGGCGGTGATGCAGGGCAAGCAGGATTGAGTCAGACTGAAGGACCTGCCAACAATTTCTGACATGTCACCATTGAAAAATTGGTGGAATATTACATTGGTGACAGCATCCAAATAGGCATGTCAGACAGTCTGTATCTGTACTGTCAGGAAAAAGAGGCCTTTTGGAGGCCCCTGTACAAACTAGCTATATTTTACCTGTGTTGTCCCCACTCCAGTGTGTATTCAAAAGAGTTTTCAGTGCACCCAGGAACCTGGTCAGCAAGCAGCGTAGGAGGTTGGCTCCACAAACTGTGGAGAAGATGATGTTCATCAAAATGAATGATCATTTCTTCCACAAAGACCAGCAATTGTCTCCAGAGCGTACAGAGGGATGTGTGATGGTGGATTCCAGTGGGAACGGATTAATACACTATGAGGATGAGGGTGTTCACACTGAAGGGGATGAGAAATTGGAGAAGGAAGATGAGGATCACATCTTGCCTCTGTAGAGCCAGTTTGTACATGGAGAGATTCATTGCTTCTTTTTTTTGTGGGGACCCAAACAAACCAATAATTCCAGCCATATTCGTGTGGCAGACCCTGGTGCTGAAATTATTGTTTTGTTAAAGTGTGCATTTCCTATTATGCAACTTAAGGGTGGGTGGGAGGTTCCAAGGATAATTCCATAATGCACCTCTTTTTTTGCATTATGGAGGTTATTCTGGTTGGTGCGTAAATTTCCGAATTCTTTCGGAGCGGACCGCACGCCACGCTGTGCGGACATCGTACGAAGAAACGCCCACCGGTTCTCCGCATTCGGACGGACTCACTCTTTAAGAAGAGGGCGTGTTTACGGATGACATCCAAACCTTGCGTGTGCGGTGGACACACACATATTCTGCACAGTCTTACAGCGTCTGCACGGTCTTACAGCGTCAGAACGGACGGGAACCTGCCCGTACGCAACGATGCGGTGTATTTCCGCAAAACATACTACTATCATCGGAACTCATACATCTCACACCCTTATGCAATTAGGCTACCTCATTGCACCCTTATGCAATTAGGCTACCTCATTAAAAAAGGATTGTTTTTAATGGTCATCTATTATTTTTCGAATTGATCATTAAACAAATTACTAGCACTTTAGATTAACCCTTACATCATGCAAAGTTCCAAACATTCTTTCTTGCCCCTTTACGCCCATGTGTTATGTATACATGTATCATAAATTATTCTTCAAATGCAAACACACAAATACACACCAACACACTATGTACATCTTTACATTACCCTTCACTTTTAAGCACTTGTATGCAATAAACCCATCTATATACTGTATATACCTTTTGCAACTTACATAAATATACAACACTATTTATACCTATACTGTAAAATGATACAAAAACACACAGACCACTTCTAACTTTCATATAAACATTTATTGAACTACAAAATAAATTTAAAACAATTTATAGCAGCAGGTCACACAGGTCCTGCACATCCGCTGCCAGGAGGAGCAGGTGCTGGCGCATTCTTTGGAGGGCCCCTCGCACACCCTCGCCTTCTTCCCTTTGGTCATCTGTGGGCATGTTAAAGGGGGTTCAACATTAAAGTATGCTATTCAGGTTGACATTGCACATTGTGATACCTACATTCAATTCTAACTACCTACAGCATGATAAATCATACATATCCACAATTAAATAGCCAATAGTGTTTCAAAATCAAATAAATACTATGATGGTGACACACACACAGTGGCTTACACTACACAATATGTTACTTATAACATTGCCAATGTATGTTTCAAAAGCACAACAACACTTGAGCCTCACTCACACTTGTCCTGCCTTAACAATCACCAGTGTACTAGAAAGCAACATCCACTAGAACTTGTCACATTTTGCCATACATATAAACCTGCATGTCACTGCTCAATTCTAAACTGCAGGATAGATAGATAGATAGATAGATAGATAGATAGATAGATTACATACATACCACATGAAAAGGCTGGGCTAGTCCCTCTACCCCTTACTCCATGAATCATTGTCACATTGCCAGATAGGTGAAGGTGCACCACTAATCCTCTCCCATGCACCAAACATTTTTTAAGTAAAATCCATCCTACATAATTGGTTTAAAAAATACATGGCAACAACACGGGCCCACTGGCTAGAGGGGGGCCCAGGGGCACTTCCCACTTGTGACTCCATTATAAATCAGGCCTGCCCATACTCCATGTATGTATTATTTGTTCTTGTATAGAAAGACCCTTCATAAATAATCAATAATCACTTACATGAGCCTCCAGATTCTACGTTTGCAGCAGGGCCCTATAACCACAAAGTGTGTCTGTTGCTAACCACTTGGTTTTACTAGTCTTTACTATAGTAAAGCAAAATGTAATCAGCTGTGCAACATAACAAACTGTACCTAAATAAGTAAGTAATGAGGCATTACGTCTACGTACCACTGCCTGAGTGAGTGGCTAGGGAGAGGGGTGTGTGTAGGGGGAGTGGAGTGGAAGTGTTCCGCCTCCTGGCGGCCCTCCTCCTCCTCCTCCACCTGGCCCACCTCCTCCACCTGGCCCGCCTCCTCCACCTCCTCCAGGCCCGCCTCCTCCACCTCCTCCTGGGCCTCCTCACGGGCCTCCTCCTGGGCCTCCTCTGGCTCTCTCCCGCGCTGTGGGAAAAATTGACAAAATGGATGAGTGTCATTTTACAGTCAAATTTCTATTACAATTACATATTATATCCCCATTACTGCATGTGAAAGAGGAAGTATCACACATATATTGTATATGCCATTTCTCAATCATCAACACCCACTTTACCTCATGTTAATAAATTTGATACTAATGTGAAAATGAAAGGATTCACTGTTAATCATGTATGAATAGCGAAAAAACTTACACCGTTCAATACGGCGCCTCAAACGCTGGAGGAGCTCTGGCTGGTGCCTCCGCAGGTCGGACCATCACCTCTCCAGCTGGGCGATGGTCCTCCGCACGTGTGTGCGGGCGAGTATCCTGCGCCGGGCAGCAAAGTACGCCCGGCGCTTGTCTCGATTAGAGAAATATGGGCCCGCACGCCCCAGCCTCTGCTCCATTACGGCAACTAGGGCCAGCAGCTCTGCAGTGGAGAAAGGTGCTGCACGTCCGTAAGAAGCCATTTTAGCTATGGCGCATGATAAATACTCATGTCCTGTGATTGGTTGTGAAGTGTACTATTTGGTATAAACTTTATTATTCATATTGACATGAACATTTTGTATGCGCCCAAGCAACCCTTGCCATAGGTTGGCATCGCTGATAGGGTGAAGGAAGAAGGAGATCCAAAATACTCACCAACCATGGGTGAAAACAACAGGTTAAATAGTGTGCCACAATATACAGTTACACATATATCTGTACAAGGTACTAAATTAGACAGCCTTATTAGTCTGAAAACATACAAAATAGTGCTATACCTTTTCCCATTAATAGGCCATGGTGCCATTTATACACTTACCTTATACCGGCCCACACTATCGATGTGGTTTTAAATGTACCTAGCAGCAAGCCAGTATTTATAGGCCTATCACATGTGATTGGGATGCAATCAGTGATTACTAATGCATGAGTTGTGGACTGGATTAACATATGGAATGGGTTAGTGTCATTTGTTGTACACAAGGCTATTTTTCAGTAGGCTCCAGCAGGAACTGAGGCCCTTATTCTAGTTCACTCTTTCTGACAAAATATTTCTTAGATGGACAAATCCATGTGCACTGCAGGGGGGCAGATTTAAAATGTGCAGAGAGAATTAGATTTGGGTGAGTCATTTTGTTTCTGTGCAGGGTAAATACTGGCTGCTTTATTTTTACACTGCAATATAGATCTCACTTTGAAGTAAAACCCCTCCCAAATCTAATTATCTCTGCACAAGTAACACCTGCCTCACCTGCAGTGCACATGGTTTTGTCCATCTAAGAAATATTTTGTCAGAAAGAGTGAACTAGAATAAGGGCCTCAGTTCCTGCTGGAGCCTGCTGAAAAATAGCCCTGGTTGTACATACCAAACAAGTGCACAGTACAAAAGAACATTCACAGATCTAATTTATGTCTGGCTAAAGGTGCAGTTGTTCATTGTGATTAAAATCTGGCATGAGTTCAAAATCAGACTTAGATTGTACGCCTGGTTTTGTACATTTGATTTTCCGCTGGTATGGGCGTGGCCTATGCGCCGCACAAACACCACGGTGTACATCGCCGTACGGTACGCTGCCGCACAGAACGCAGGGTGGGGCTGATGTACGCCTAATACATCAATGTGTATATATAGGTGTGCACAAAATACAATTTTGTGCTGCAAACATGTCTGGTTCACAATCATAGGGAGAACAGGAGCATCAGCGCCTCCTAGCTCGCCTGGACTCTATCACCTCCAATGTGGCCCTCACCAGAGACCAGCCATTGGGAGGTGAGCAGGCAGCTGGCCCATCTACAGCTGGCCAATCTACAGCTGCCCAATCTACAGCTGGGCCATCTTCTGCCTCAGCAGAATCATTGGGAACACAGCAGGTGGCTTCACAAGAGAGTAGCCTGGCCAGCACTTCAAGTACAGCGACTGGTAGCCGTGGCCGTGGCCGAAAGAGGCCAACAGAGGAACCAAGCACCAGGAACATGGCATTTGAAGCGCAGGAGCTTGCCATACTGGTACCCCGTGCACGGGATTGGATAGAGTTGACACAGGACAGGTTGACACACACAAGGAGATGGAAGATTTGGGAGGACATAACTGTGGAGATTAATGCGGTAGCTCCACAAGTTCGTGAGACGGAGCACGTGAAAAAGATGCAAGTTCAAGTATGTTACATTTTGAGCAGAACAACACCATTAATGTTTTTATTAGATGTTAGATGGATTTGGTAAATAGTCGGTCACGTTGCTAGGAGCAACAGACATGATTGCCATGTCACTTATTCTATATTTATTGTCGGGTGAGTGTGAATGTTTCTTCAAAGTGTTGCTTTTATCGTTTAACATAATGTAAGTTATGTTGAATGAAGCACACGTTGAAATCTGTAGCAGATTTCAATGCATGCTACATCAAACGTCAGGGGTGACATGTAATAATATTTAAACTTTGGTTGCAGGTGGCATGACTTCAAAACCAACCTCAAGAAGAAAATGACCGCACGTTGGACCCACAGCCACACCTCTGGGGCTGGCCCCATGCTAGGCCGCCTGAAGCTCACCCCCCTGGAGGAGTTGGCTCTGCCGTGCATTGCTATTGAGGAGGTCCGGGGGGTGAGCAACATGGATAGTGAGGCCCCAGTGGAAGTGTTTGCGACTGATTTAGAAGGTAATTTGTTTGCATGGCATAAGTAGTTTGTACTAATTTTATAGGAATGTGTTGTAATTGTAAGTTTCTCTTTCAGCATCATCTCCAACGTGCGGTAGTGATACTCTTGAGGAGGCGGAGGAGTCAGTGCCACCTGCCACACGTGCCAGCCATGTGCAGCAGCAGCAGCCAACGGCCACACAGGATTTGGACAGGTGGGTGCAGATGCTTGGGCAGATTCGCCAGCAGGGAGACTTAGCATCAGAGCGGCTGCGTAGGACCGAGGAGGTCATTCAGGGTATTGCCAGCACCCAGCAGACAATCGCTGCCACCCAGCAGGCCATGGCTGCCACCCAGCAGTCCATAGCTGGCAGCCTGCAGGTGTTGGCAGAGCAAGCCCGGCGCCAAAATGACCTCCTCCTCCGCCATAATGAGCTTGTGGCGGAGCTACTTACCACCAATAGGGCCCTATTGTCAGCCGTTTCTGGTGTATTCCCTACACCAGCACTCCCTGCTGGCAGAAGGGGAATACCATCCCCCCCTTCCACATCATCTGCTCCACCTGCCCCACCATCCCAACGTGGCCGTGGAGCTGCTGCACGTGGCAAGGACCCTACCAGGGCCAAACGGTCCCGAAAATGAACTTGGCTCCGCATTAATCTCCACCCTTATGTCTTCCCAAATCTTTCATTTTGCTGTGTGTGTCAGCTTCATGTGTGCAACCCAATCCCGTGCACAGGGTACCCACATTTGCCCTCGTTTCAAATGTTTTGTTTGGTTCCCCTGTTGCCCTCTCTCTGCTACCATTACTGTCTGCTGTACTTGAAGTGTTGGTGGTATACTTTTCTTGTGACGCCACCTGATGTGTTCCTTATGATTCTGCTGAGGCTATGTATGAAAAGAATAATTTTTTTTACATTTTTGTTTGTTTTGTACATTCCTGTTATGGTCCCTTTATTTTTTGGCATGTGCCACATAACATGCTATTAAAATGTTATGCTTTCCCTAACTGTAATAAATTTTTCATTTGATCCCCAAATGTGTGGTGTTATTTCTGAATGTAAAAGTGACATGTATATTTATATTAGTGATGTACCAAGTTCTGTCCATTGCTTGCAGTGTAAATGTGTGTAAAAGATGCAGCCATGCTTTCAGCATATATTTGTGTGTTTAGTAATGGTCCATTTAGGCTGCAATGGTTCCAATTGAAGCAATGAAAAGAGTGTAATTAATGAGTAATGAGTAGAGGAGTGGATTGTATTGTGTTCAGCTGACTGTGGTTCAGGTGCGGCCGTACTAATTGGGCGATCCGAATGCCTAGCGCATGACCGAGTGGTGTCCGCAAAGTGAAACTTGGTTATGAAGACCGAATATTTCCTGGCTGTTGGTTCGTTTGCAGTCGGTGTTCTGTCCGAATGCATGCCTACCAGAATTAGTGCACTCCCTCGTGTACGCCCATGTTTACGCCCAGTTTAGCCCACTTTGAAACTACGCCCCTGTGTACTTCCGAATGACGCCCATATTATGCCCATATTTCCCGAGTGAATGCGGTGCACATATCTGTACGGTATTAGTGAGAACGAGTACGGAGACCATGCGTGGCACATGCGCATAGCGTTGCCCATGCATGCGCAGATGGCTAAAAAATGTCATCCGAAAGAATTCGGAAACTTACGACCAGAATAAGGCGTTATGTGCTCTTTGAGGCCTAGTTTTTAAAACTGCCATCCTGTATGCCACTGTACTGCCTCTCCTAGATTTACCAGGTTTTTGTGCCACCCATTTGTGTTGCTTAGCATAGTCATCCAGCTACCTCGGTGCAACCTATTGGCCTACAAACAATATTGGAGGTGTTCAGAAGGGAATGGAAATAAGTGGAAATTTATTAAGGTTATTAATAGCATAGGAACAAGAAAATGCCCAAATTCTGTGATTTTAGCTGTTTTTTATGGTTTTTAAAAGAAAAATACAGATCCAAAACCAATAGCTGAAAGGGTAGTTTTGCCAAAACCAATTCAGATCCAAAACACAAAACCTGAAAAGTGCCATGTGCACACCCCTATTAGATATCCTATGCAGCAAAGTTCATGTTTTTAGATATACTGTAGCACTCTCACAGCTGATGTTTAGTTGGTTATGTATCAAACATACATTTTTATAGTTGAATGCTACAAAGTTTCCTGTTTTAATAAGGCTCTTTGACAGCCAAGTCATGTTAGTCAAGCATCCAAAGCAGTTTGGTTACTGAATTGGGAGGGTTGTAGTTAGGCTGCGTTGTAGTGGTGGAGGGTTAGGCATGGGTTAGGAGCGGTACGGAGAAGGTAAGTATATTTACCATTGTCAGGTTTCATAACATCGGGATGCGCTGTCAGTCTTCTTACCACTGGCATACTTACCGCTGCTTCCATTCATATTGGAAAAGATGAACATCATTCTGTAGCCCCACCAACTGCTCAGGTCACAGGAGCATGTGATTGGCTTCACCAATCCAGTCTCAACAAATTCCCATTAGCTGTCAGCAGAAACATCTCTTAGCTGTTTCCTGTTTCCCCCACCATCAGGCTCTTCCATAATGCAAGTAACAAGCCGCCTTTATGCCTCAGGAAAGCCAGAGGTCTATAGCAGCCGAGTTGAGCCACTGAATGCAGTGATTGACACAGATGGATGCAGCATCAGACCAGCACTAGGGATTGAATAGAAGGGGATTGACTTGCAAAGACGCAAGTCACAAAAAAGCAAAATGTGCTTTTTGGGCGCACTCTTTGTATATAATTATGTAATGTAGTATTGATTCATTAAAACGTAACTTTTATTAAGACTTTACCTAAAAGAAGGATGACTATCTAACTCTTCTTTGAAAAGAAAAATTCTCACTTGAAAGAGAAAAAGATTAAAATGTCCGCAAATGCCAGTATTTGCTCTGCTATGAATGAGTCAGAGCATAAATTGGTCAGGCATGCAGTTAACGTTACTGGTCATGGGCATTTCTTTTGTAACGCTGCCTATTTATTGAGGCGTTGTGTGACCGTGATTACTCACTCCCTCTGATTATTTTTCAGGGCAAGTGCTGACAATTTTATTGTGACTAATAGTGGAATATATGTCCTATTGTGGTCACTGTCAGGTTGCTCCTTGTGTTCAATGCTTGTGGTTATGTATTAATGGTCTAATAGGTCTAAGTATTTGAACCATTAGTTTAATTTTTCGCTGTGCAACGGACAATCAAAATAGCCATGTGGGAGTCTTGGCTCGCATTCATTAAAGGAATCTCACACACAGATGGAAATATTCCCCTGCAGTAGGTTTCTCCTTGGCATCATGTCATGACCAACCATGCGTGTACCATACCAGGTGTTCACCAGGGACTTGGCCTCTGATTACTTGTCTGGCCCCCTATATATTCTATTGTTATATAGAAATATTTAGGGGTATACAGGTACACTGTGTGTTGTAGTCACCGTTATACGATGTCAGGTTGACTGCTGTGGGGAAAAAATAGATAGAACACTTCTGCTGTCGGGTCAGATATATGTCATCCCTGATGCGTCTAGCAGTGCAGGGGAACTATTCATATAACCTGGCCGGATGAGAGAGTGTTGAAGAGATCAGTTTACTGGAGTATAGTCGGGTAGCTTGTGAACCAAGGCTTCTGCTTTTGAGGATCTGTATTAATACATCGAATCCCCAATGAGAGAGCCTGTTGCTGGTCACCTGCTGATCCCGGGAATTATTAGATACTCTCAAACAGTGCACATACATACATGGGTAATTTTTTTTGGGTATATTCCCAGTGTGCACATAGATTTTTTAGTAAACTTAATCGTTTGTCATAACAGTCTTTTACCACACTAATACGTATTCCTTATTTGAAGCTGCCTTATAACTCCTCTGTGCACATAAAAAGATGATTAGGTCGATGTCATCACCTTTTGGAGATCAAACAGTACCTGTAACAAAACGCTCTGTACACATAAGTTGTGCTGAATAGTGCTGTAGCCTTGTAGCCACCTGTATCATATACGTCTATTCACTGCTGGGCTATCACCCTACACAGATAGCTCCACTGTGTCAGGCTACAGCCTGTGATCCCCTACTAACTACTGCTATTTGATTGCAGCTGTTAGGGTAGATTTAACATACAAGATTGGTTACTTGCAGCGCATACACATCACGAGATGATTGGATCAATATTGCCACTTTAAGAAGTAAAGCAGCACCAGAAGTCAAATACTCTGTATATGTCAATTTGCACAGAAATGGAACACAGATAGCTCCTCTGTGTCAGGCTACAGCCTGTGATCCCCTATCAACTACTGCTATTTGATTGCAGCTGTTAGGATAGATTTAACATACAAGGTTGGTTACTTGCAGCGCATACACATCACTAGGTGATTGGATCAATATTGCCACTTTAAGAAATAAAGCAGCACCAGAAGTCAAATACTCTGTATATGTCAATTTGCACAGAAATGGTGCTATAATCATACAGCCACCTGTGCCATATACAGATATCCACTACTGGGCTGTCACATCAAACAGTTAGCATCGCTGTATTTAGGCTACAACCTGTAGTCTCCTATCAAATATCGCTGTTTGATATCAGCTGTTTAGGGCAAATTCACATAAAAAAACGAATTATCTACAGAGCGAAAAAAGTGCTGTGTACACATGGATATGGTGTGCATATACCACCAGGCTATTATCTAACCACAAGCATATAAACAATTCCTGCCTCAGAATGCCTACTGACTCTATAATCAGAGATCAGTTGCGTGGTACCTGACCCGGCAGGCTGGATAGCCGTGTCGGGAGGGGGTCCGAGGTAGCCGGCTGTTCAGTTCACATCAAGAGGTGTAGCGTCTGTTATATGCTACTTGCATGTCACTCTAAGCCTGGCAGCCGGATGCCAGGCTTAGAGTGACATGCAAGTAGCATATAACAGACGCTACACCTCTTGATGTGAACTGAACAGCCGGCTACCTCGGACCCCCTGCCGACACGGCTATCCAGCCTGCCGGGTCAGGTACCACGCAACTGATCTCTGATTATAGAGTCAGTAGGCATTCTGAGGCAGGAATCGTTTATATGCTTGTGGTTAGATAATAGCCTGGTGGTATATGCACACCATATCCATGTGTACACAGCACTTTTTTCGCTCTGTAGATAATTCGTTTTTTTATGTGAATTTGCCCTAAACAGCTGATATCAAACAGCGATATTTGATAGGAGACTACAGGTTGTAGCCTAAATACAGCGATGCTAACTGTTTGATGTGACAGCCCAGTAGTGGATATCTGTATATGGCACAGGTGGCTGTATGATTATAGCACCATTTCTGTGCAAATTGACATATACAGAGTATTTGACTTCTGGTGCTGCTTTATTTCTTAAAGTGGCAATATTGATCCAATCACCTAGTGATGTGTATGCGCTGCAAGTAACCAACCTTGTATGTTAAATCTACCCTAACAGCTGCAATCAAATAGCAGTAGTTGATAGGGGATCACAGGCTGTAGCCTGACACAGAGGAGCTATCTGTGTTCCATTTCTGTGCAAATTGACATATACAGAGTATTTGACTTCTGGTGCTGCTTTACTTCTTAAAGTGGCAATATTGATCCAATCATCTCGTGATGTGTATGCGCTGCAAGTAACCAATCTTGTATGTTAAATCTACCCTAACAGCTGCAATCAAATAGCAGTAGTTGATAGGGGATCACAGGCTGTAGCCTGACACAGAGGAGCTATCTGTGTACCATTTCTGTGCAAATTGACATATACAGAGTATTTGACTTCTGGTGCTGCTTTACTTCTTAAAGTGGCAATATTGATCCAATCATCTCGTGATGTGTATGCGCTGCAAGTAACCAATCTTGTATGTTAAATCTACCCTAACAGCTGCAATCAAATAGCAGTAGTTAGTAGGGGATCACAGGCTGTAGCCTGACACAGTGGAGCTATCTGTGTAGGGTGATAGCCCAGCAGTGAATAGACGTATATGATACAGGTGACTACAAGGCTACAGCACTATTCAGCACAACTTATGTGTACAGAGCGTTTTGTTACAGGTACTGTTTGATCTCCAAAAGGTGATGACATCGACCTAATCATCTTTTTATGTGCACAGAGGAGTTATAAGGCAGCTTCAAATAAGGAATACGTATTAGTGTGGTAAAAGACTGTTATGACAAACGATTAAGTTTACTAAAAAATCTATGTGCACACTGGGAATATACCCAAAAAAATTACCCATGTATGTTTGTGCACTGTTTGAGAGTATCTTATAATTCCCGGGATCAGCAGGTGACCAGCAACAGGCTCTCTCATTGGGGATTCGATGTATTAATACAGATCCTCAAAAGCAGAAGCCTTGGTTCACAAGCTACCCGACTATACTCCAGTAAACTGATCTCTTCAACACTCTCTCATCCGGCCAGGTTATATGAATAGTTTCCCTGCACTGCTAGACGCATCAGGGATGACATATATCTGACCCGACAGCAGAAGTGTTCTATCTATTTTTTCCCCACAGCAGTCAACCTGACATCGTATAACGGTGACTACAACACACAGTGTACCTGTATACCCCTAAATATTTCTATATAACAATAGAATATATAGGGGGCCAGACAAGTAATCAGAGGCCAAGTCCCTGGTGAACACCTGGTATGGTACACGCATGGTTGGTCATGACATGATGCCAAGGAGAAACCTACTGCAGGGGAATATTTCCATCTGTGTGTGAGATTCCTTTAATGAATGCGAGCCAAGACTCCCACATGGCTATTTTGATTGTCCGTTGCACAGCGAAAAATTAAACTAATGGTTCAAATACTTAGACCTATTAGACCATTAATACATAACCACAAGCGTTAAACACAAGGAGCAACCTGACAGTGACCACAATAGGACATATATTCCACTATTAGTCACAATAAAATTGTCAGCACTTGCCCTGAAAAATAATCAGAGGGAGTGAGTAATCACGGTCACACAACGCCTCAATAAATAGGCAGCGTTACAAAAGAAATGCCCATGACCAGTAACGTTAACTGCATGCCTGACCAATTTATGCTCTGACTCATTCATAGCAGAGCAAATACTGGCATTTGCGGACATTTTAATCTTTTTCTCTTTCAAGTGAGAATTTTTCTTTTCAAAGAAGAGTTAGATAGTCATCCTTCTTTTAGGTAAAGTCTTAATAAAAGTTACGTTTTAATGAATCAATACTACATTACATAATTATATACAAAGAGTGCGCCCAAAAAGCACATTTTGCTTTTTTGTGACTTGCGTCTTTGCAAGTCAATCCCCTTCTATTCAGTTGTATTCTCTGAATGTTTGGGCGCACCACCAATTGATGACTAGGAGATTTTTCGTCAATAGTTTCAAATATTGGTCTTTCAAATTAGTCTAACATAATTACTTGATATGAACCATAGTCTGTGCGGATCCACCCTCCACTTACATTACAGCACTAGGGATTACCATTGATGATTCATAATAATTGATGGTTTGTATCCAATGTAGAATAGTTTTGCCATTGATGGGGGAGAACCAGATAGTTTCCCCACCATCGATGGCAAAGCTTAACTGAATAGTTTTTTTTTTTTTTTTCAAGGGACTGGGAAACGGAGCATATCCCCTTGTAAAGCCTTATCCCCATGTTCCAATCAGGCAAATAAAATAGATAATCATCAATAGGTAAAACCATTGCATATTATGCAACCATACATGTCTGGGCGCACTATTGCCATCAATGGTGACCATCGGCAATGGAAACAATGGCCATCTCTAGTAAGGGCTCCTTTACACACACACAGGAGAGGTAACATCACAGACTGGCAGCACTAGATTGTGTATCCCGGTGTAGACATTTGGGCAACATTAAATTCCCTGCTTATATTTTAGTGCAATTTAGTGTTAAACGAAGGAAAAACCAAAGAATTAGTGATTGATTTCAGGAGAAAGCTAGTTGTGCCGAAGAAACCAGTGTGTATAAACGAGGCAGATGTAGAAATTATGGAGTCAGTCAAGTTTCTGGGACTTCAGGTCTCAGCCAATTTGTCATGGTCTGGCAATGTTCTCACTCAAACAAAAAAATCCCAACAGCGTCTCTTTTTCCTGAGGCGTTTAAAAGCGGCCGGTGTGAGCAAGCCCACCATGACAAACTTCTATAGATGTTCGATAGAAAGTATTCTCACCTTCGGCATTATCGTTTGGTTAGGCAATTGCACGGCTAGGGAACGCTCAAAATTAGAACGTATTGTAAAGGCCGCACGCAAAATCATAGGAGTGCAGCTGCCAACCATACTGGAGCTCTATAATTCTAGAATTTTAAAGCGTACCAAAAATATTTTAGCCGATTCCAGTCACCCGTTTTTTAGTTCATTCGAGAAATTACCTTCGCTAAAAAGGTTCAGAACCATGAGGGCACGTACAAGCCGTTTGCACAATAGTTTCCTACCATCAGCAGTGCGTATGTTGAATGCTTGAAGTGATGTTTGATTTTATGTATCCCTTATGTATTTTTCTTCCCTTTTTATATGTATTATGCGGATATTGCTTTTACTGTATTGGTATTTATGTATTACACAATTTCGTCTGCAGAGAGAGTTTTCTCCCGCTGCTGATGACAATAAACTTGACTTGACTTGATATTATTATGGAACTTCCATGCTCCAACAAGGAATATATTAAACTGGCCAATCAGTACATTCACATATATGTTATCAGCTTTTCAGGTTATTTGCAAATATCCAATGAAGGAGAATATTATCTAAAACATGATCCACCTCTTATTTCTAAATATATATAATGTATTAATATTTTTATATATCTTATTGATAGTGTGATGTTATAATGAAATATATATTCTATTATATTTCAATACTATATTTATATGTGTGTGCTAATTAATGTATATAAGTGTGTGTGTTAATTAGTTCATTCTATCCCTGTTCAATTTAAATTAGTGTAGAGATTTAATTTCTATTACTCTTCTCCAATGCAGTTCTTCAAAACGTAGGCAAACCACATGGCTTTAGATACTGAGATGTACAGTGGTGCTGGAAACTTTCTGAACCCTTTCAAGATTTTCTGTTTCTGCTGAAATGTGGACTAAAACTACCTCAGATTTTTACACAAGTGCTAAAAATAGATAAAGAAAACCAAATCGAACAAATGAGACTAGAAAATCGAACAAATAAATTAGACGTTCTCCTTGTTAGTTTATAATGAAAAAAGATCCAATATCAAATATCTGTGAGTGGCAGAAGGGATGGGAGTTGAGGCACGACCCTTGTTATCATCATTTTGGATTGGATACCGAGCGATGTGTGGCCCTTATTCAGATCTGTTCACACTACAAATTTGTTCTCAAAATGGGCAAAACCATGTGCAATGCAGGTGGGGCAGATGTAACATGTACAGAGAAAGTTAGATTTGTGTGAGTTATTTTGTTTCTGTTGCAGAGTAAATACTGGCTGCATTATTTTTACACTTCAATTTAGATTTCAGTTTCAACACACCTAACCCAAATGTAACTTTCTCTATACATGTTACATCTAACCCACCTGCAGTGGACATGGTTTTGCCCATTTTGGGAACAAATTTGTACTGCGATCAGGGCCTGTGTCTGGTGCCTAAGTGGTAATTGCACTGATGGATAGTACTTTCAATGCCTCTTGCTATAGTGGTCTTGGAGCCACACCTGATCACATGGATACAGGGGCAAACGCAGGATTTTCAGAAGGGGCGGAGCAAAGCACGAAGATGGACACTTATGTACCCAGTATATGCCGAGTCAGTTAAAGTATTATAGATAGACCAAATGTATACAAATAATAATAATAATAATAATAATAAATAAATATATAAATATATGTATATATGTATATATATATATATATATCGAAAACAAGATAGAAGGAGCACACCAATGAATGTATAAATCAGCTTTACTAGACAAAGGTAATAAAAGCACATACATTGAAATAAGAAATAATCAGCATATCCACTGTGTCTAAAAGCACCAGCCACGTCTGGACAGGTACAGCAGCAATCACAGCAAGGCGGTGTGGACACAGCGTGTCACAAAGATGAATCCAGCCAAGCGGTGAATCTGTGTCAGTGTGTCAGTGTGTCAAACATACGGGTGTAGATCAGACGGACCAACAGAATCGGTAGGCACGCTGGGAAACACGCACCAACGCGTTTCGTCACTACGGACTTCGTCAGGAGGCGTGTTAGTGGGGTAAGTATGACAGGCTTAAATAGTGTGCTGATTGGCTTAAACTTGAACACCGGATAAAATCATTGGCAACACACTACATGTAATTTAGACGGCATATTCTTTAACATATTCAGACCCATGAGATAAACTTTCAATCATCGGCCGAAGTTACAATAAAAGAGATAACAATAAAAAGGGGGGATTCTTTTTGTATAAAGATACATTACATCGTTTTCAGTGCATAATGATCAATTAAGAGAATTTAAAAGAGAAACACATTGTATTCTCACACATAGAAACAGTTAAAGAATTTTAGAATAAACATCATTGAATAAAAATTATATAAAATGCAACATACACATTATGTGCGTCCTGTGCAATCATAGAATAATTAATACAGATAAGGAACAAAGCATACATAATCCATTAGCGCAAAACTATATATGCAAAAAAACACGAGGAAAAAGAGAAGACAAAGGGCCTTATTCTGGTCGATGCGTAATATTCCGATTTCTTTCGGATGGCGTTTTTTAGCCGTCTGCGCATGCGTGGGCAACGCTATGCGCATGTGCCATGCAAGGTCTCCGTACTCGTTCTCACTAATACCGTACATAAAAGTGCACCGTATTCACTCGGGAAATATGGGCGTAATATGGGCGTCATTCGGAAGTACACAGGGGCATAGTTTCAAAGTGGGCTAAATTAGGCGTAAACATGGGCGTACACGAGGGAGTGCACTAATTCTGGTAGGCGTGCATTCGGACAGCACACCGACTGCACACGAACAAAAAGGCAGGAAATATGCGGTCTTCATAAGCAAGTATTGCTTTGCGGACACCACTCGGTCATGCGCTATGCATTCGGAACGCCCAATCAGTACGGCCGCACCTGAACCAATGTCAGCTGAACACAACACAATCCACTCCTTTACTCATTACTCATTAATTACACTCTTTTCATTGCTTCAAATGGAACCATTGCAGCTTAAATGGACCATTAAAAAACACAAAATAGCACTTCACATGATGTAAGGGTTAATGTCTGTAATGAATGTGGTAGTAATGTGTTTAACCCCTTCCTGACAGAGCCAGTTTTTGCCTTCCTGACAGAGCCATTTTTTTCAAATCTGACATGTATCACTTAAGTGGGTATAACTTTTTTTTGCTTTTACTTATCCCAGTGATTTTGAGATTGTTTTCTTATGACACATTGTACTTCAAGTTAGTGGTAAATTTGGGTCGATACAGTCTGTGTTTTTTTGTGAAAAATACCAAAATGTCGTAAAAAAATGGAAAATTTAGCAATTTGCAAAATGTTAAATTTTCTGCTTGTGAGACAAATAATCATACCACTCAAAATAGTTAATAACTAACATAGACCATATGTCTACTTTATGTTTCCATCATTATTTCAACTTCCTTGTAATTTTTTTGGACACTAGGAGGCTTACAATATGAATAGCAAATTTTCAAATTTTCAAGAAAATTTCAAACACTGATTTTTTTAGGGACCAGTTCAGTTCTGATGTGACTTTGAGGGACTTCTATGTTAGACACCCCCATAAATGATGCCATTTCAAAAACTGCACCCCTCACAGTATTCAAAACAGCATTTTGGAAGTTTGTTAACCCTTTAGGTGTTTCACAGGAATTAAAACAAAGTGTAGGTGAAATTTCAAAATTTAATTTTTTTTGCAGATTTGCAATTTTAATACATTTTTCTAAGGAACACAGTAGATTTTACTAGAGAAATGTGACTAAAATTGATTCCCCCAATTCTTTTGTTTTCAAAAATATCCTATATGTGGCCCTAGTGTGCACGTTGACCAAACCACAGGCTTCATAATAAAAGGAGCACCTACTTGATTTTGGAGCCTCCTTTTTATGAGATTATTTTTTAGGCACCATGTAGGTTTCTAGGCACCATAAGATGCTAAAATTTAGGAACCCCCCCACAAGTGACCCCATTTTGCAAACTACACCCTTCAGGGAATTCATTTAGGGGTATAGTGTACATTTCAAACCCCCAGGGGTTTGACCAATTTTGATACAACTGGGCTGTGAAAATGAAAAAATTTAATTTTTCATTTTCACAGCTCAGTTGTATCAAAATTGGTGAAACCCCTGGGGGTTTGAAATGTACACTATACCCCCTGATGAATTCCCTGAAGGGTGTAGTTTGCAAAATGGGGTCACTTGTGGGGGGGTTCCACTGTATGGGTGCTTCAGGGGTCATTCAACCAGAATCTGTGCTGCAAAATCCAAATATCACTCCTTCCCTTCTGAGTCCTGCCATGCACCCAACTGGTATTTTTTGGTCACATGTGAGGCATTGCCATACTCGGGAGAAATTGGGGCACAGATTTTGGGGTGCTTTGTCTCCTTCATTCCTTGCGAAAATGAAAAATTTTGAGCCAGATCTGCATTTTTGTGTAAAAAAATGTAATTTTTTACACAAAAATGCAGTTCTGGCTCAAAATTTTTCATTTTTGCAAGGAATGAAGGAGACAAAGCACCCCAAAATATGTGCCCCAATTTCTCCCGAGTACGGCAATGCCTCACATGTGACCAAAAAATACCAGTTGGGTGCATGGCAGGACTCAGAAGGGAAGGAGTGATATTTGGTGGTGGAATGAATGGTGGGTGCTATGTCACATTAGCAAGACCCCCGAAGCACCAATACAGTGGAACCCCCCACATGCGACCCCATTTTGCTCACCAGCTTTGGGAGGGGGGCTGGCGCTGCGGCTGGTGGGGGGGTGGGAGGGGTGCTGGCGCTGCGGCAGCCGGGTGGGTAGGAGGGGGGGCTGCCGGGTGGGAGGGGGGGGGGGCTGGCGATCGGTGGTGATCGGTGCTGTACTTAACAGCACCGATCACTGTATATATATATATATGTGTGTGTGTGTATATATATATATATATGTGTATATATATATATATATATATATATACACACATATATATATATATGTGTATATATATATATATACATATATATACATATATACACATATATATATATATATATAGTTCATTTTTATTGTTTTACTGTTGTTTTATTGTTTGTGCTGCGGCTGGCGGGGGGGGTGGGAGGGGGGCTGGCGCTGCGGCTGCTGGCTGGGTGGGAGGGAGGCTGCCGGGTGGGAGGTTAGGCTGCCTGGTGGGTGGGAGGTTAGGCTGCCGGGCGGGTGGGAGGGCGGGCTGCCGCTCGGTGGTGATCGGTGCTGTACTTAACAGCACCGATCACCACCGATCTCTGTGTTACCGAGCGGCTTAGCCGCCGGTAACACAGGAAACGCTGTGATTGGCTGTTCACATTTGAACAGCCAATCGCAGCGATCGCCGACCGGGGGGGGCATCCCTGCCCCCCCTGGGCGGCGAGGGGGGATGTCTGCTGTCAGGGACAGCAGACATCTCCAAACTGTCACCGCGTCTATAGACGCGGTGACAGTTACAAGTCATGACGTACATTTATGCCATGTGTCGGGAAGTACTTCCCGACCATGACGTAAATGTACGTCAAATGTCGGGAAGGGGTTAAGTATCTATTAGGATTTAATTGATTTCAATTCCAAACAAACACTTTTTAATGAGGTTGCCTAATTGCATAAGTGGGTCATGTGACCGATTTCGGAGTTCAGATAATAGTGGTGAGTTTAGAAAAAATACACTGCATTGGTGCGTACGGGCAGGTTCCCGTCCGTTCTGACGTGGTAAGACCGTGCAAACGCTATAAGACCGTGCAGAATATGTGTGTGTCCACCGCACATGCAAGGTTTGGATGTCGTCCGTAAACACGCCCTGTTCTTAAAGTGTGAGTCCGTCCGTATGTGGAGGACCGGTGGGCGTTTCTTCGTACGATGTCCGCACAGCGTGGCGTGCAGACCGCTCCGAAAGAATTCGGACATTTACGCACCAACCTGAATAACCTCCAAAGAGAATTCATTAGTCAACAGTAATAACCAGTCATTGATAACTAACCAAAAATAGGGAGTATGTGTGTGTAGTCAGAGGTTCATCGAAAAAGAATATCCCAGTGAATTGGGTGATAGTTGTAAGGAACGTGCATCAAACCGAGACAGAAAGGAACTTCTTAAATATAAGAACAAAACAACTAGATCACAAACTATAGTTCCTTTTGTCACCAAATATAATCGTGACAGCGAGAAAATAAGAAATATTCTAATTAAACACTGGGATGTTTTGTTGTTGGACCCAGTGCTGAAATCGATAATTCCTCCCAAACCACAGGTTATATTTCGGAAGGCTGCGTCTCTAAAAACTGTACTAGCACCCAGTATGTTAAAAAATATACATGACAGAAGTGAAGGTTGGTTGAAAACAGTTAATGGCTTTTTCCCTTGCAATAAATGCAAAGTGTGTAAATACGCCGATAAAGAAAGGTCACAATTCTGGAATGCTGACCACACCAAATCCTGGAATATAAAAAGCCGCATGACTTGTCTCACAACTCATGTCGTCTATTTGTTGACATGTAGATGTGGTATGAGATACGTTGGCAAAACGAAGAGGGTTTTAAAACTAAGGATTTTGGAACATACAAGAAGTATAAAAAATAAGTTAGTGGCTCAGTGTTCCAAGACACTTTTCAACTTGTTGTTCATCCAATCTGGATTGTTTTACGTTTAAGGCTCTAGAACATATAACTATGGATGAAAAAGGAGGTGATATACTTGCAAAACTCAGTAAGAGAGAGACTTACTGGATTTATATGTTAAATACCTTATCTCCAGGAGGGTTAAACGAGGGGGTCGACACTCCGTTCCTGCGCTAGGTGCCGACACGGGTGTCACTCTGAGTGGCGTTGTAGCTTTGAGGTAACACTCTTCTCAATAGTGTGACATTTGTGTTGTGCACTGAGCAGGATGATGTCGACCGTCGTATGTTGTCTATTCCCAGTTTTTCATAAGAATTTGTCATGCTTGAACCTCCCTATTTTTGGTTAATTATCAATGACTGTTTATTACTGTTGACTAATGAATTCTCTTTTTCTTCTCTTTTTCCTCCCATTTTTTGCATATATAGTTTTGCGCTAATGGATTATGTATGCTTTGTTCCTTATCTGTATTAATTATTCTATGATTGCGCAGGACGCACATAATGTGTATGTTGCGTTTTATATATATATATATATATATATATATAAATAATAATTTTTATTCAATGATGTTTATTCTAAAATTCTTTAACTGTTTCTATGTGTGAGAATACAATGTGTTTCTCTTTTAAATTCTCTTAATAGATCTTTATGCACTGAAAACGATTTAATGTATCTTTATACAAAAATAATCCCCCCTTTTTATTGTTATCTCTTTTATTGTAACTTCGGCCGATGATTGAAAGTTTATCTCATGGGTCTGAATGTGGGTCTGAATGTGTTAAAGAATATGCTGTCTTTGTAAATTACGTGTAGTGTGTTGCCAATGATTTTATCCGGTGTTCAAGTTTAAGCCAATCAGCACACTATTTAAGCCTGTCATACTTACCCCACTAACACGCCTCCTGACGAAGTCCGTACTGACGAAACGCGTTGGGGTGTGTTTCCCGACGTGCTTACCGATTCTGTTGGTCCGTCTGATCTACACCCGTATGTTTGACACGCTGACACCGCTTCACCGCTTGGCTGGATTCATCTTTGTGACACGCTGTGTCCAGACCGCCTTGCTGGGATTGCTGCTGTACCTGTCCAGACGTGGCTGGTGCTTTTAGACACGGTGGATATGCTGATTATTTCTTATTTCAATGTATGTGCTTTTATTACCTTTGTCTAGTAAAGCTGATTTATACATTCATTGGTGCGCTCCTTCTATCTTGTTTTCCATGTCCTTCACTGCTTGAGGCACGAGCCAGCCTCTATTGGAGTTGAGCTGCACCCCATTTCATACAGCGGACGGATCCCTATTTTTGATGATTTGCACAGATTGGTATATTGTCTGTATACATATATATATATATATGTATTCATATATATACACACACACACACATTGGCGGATTCAGGGGGGGGCACCTGGGCACGTGCCCCCCCTTCATGTTTTTTTGTAGCTGAGGACCAGGGCTTTTCAACAAGCCCAGCTCCGTGTCTCTAGCCCCCTGGGAACCTGAAAGCCCACTCAAAAGTTCTTCAATATGATACAGTACTTGTCTCATGTAAATGGGTCAGTTGGTTCCGAAGATATAACCGGTTAAATTAGATAACTGGTTAAAGGGGGGGAGGGGTGGTTTTCTCTCCCCCTCACACCAGAGAATGCAGGGACCAGGCTGGTATAAAAGGGGCCAACCTGGGAATGCATATTCTGGTGTGAAAGGGGTATTATTTCAAATAGCCGGGACCTGAATACAGCCAGGCTCTGCCACTGTCAGTGGCTATCACTTCTGCCTGGCGGCGGCTGTCCCCCATGTCCCCCACTCTGTGACCAAGCATAGCGAAACGTACATCAGAGGAATCCGCCGGGACACGTGGTGCACACACGTGACCGGCTCACTCCAGTCAGGGACGCCAGCAGGAAGTGGCGAGCGCTCAAACACTTTTTCTCGGCACAGCAGCAGACCTCATCCTGGCTTCCCATTACCATACCGGCTGGGTCTCCCAGGTAACCACTGGTTTCAACCAGTGGACATTTTTTTACCTCACTGTACCTTATTGCAATTCAGCATAACGATAATTTATATGCTCCCGCACTGCTGCACATAATATAACATTGCTGCACCTCACACTGCAGAAATCCCTGCCGCGCTGTGAGACACAACTGGTCCTGGAGGGAAAAATCCTATGATTTAAAAATTAACCCCAACACAACAGACCATAACCTGGTGTCAACTGGGGGATTATTGAGGATTTTCCAATAACCATAACCCATACTAAGACCAGTGTCAGTCTCTACATCACCATCACATATTTTTGCTGCGCTTTTTTAGAATTCTATCCTGGTACAGGAACCTACTATTTATTTTAGAGCATACCTAATAAAGGCTAAATTTTAATTAATCTCACAAACCCTGATCTGTGATATAAGGGTGCCCCCACCCAATGAGCATGTAGATAAGCAGCACTTATGTAGCATAATTTTTAATAGGCATTATGGTGTTTGGCGTAATACATAATGGACATAATGGCGTGTAACTTAACGTGTAATGGACATTATGGTGTAAATGTTTAATGCGCGCCTTTGGAAGACAATGTCCCTGTTTATGAAGCGTATTGTGAATTTTGGCTTAATCTGTGTGGCATTATGTGAATTCAGTCTCAATCTGTGTGGCATTATGTGAATTTTGGCTCAATCCGTGTGGCATTATGTGAATTTTGGCTCAATCCATGAGGCATTATGTGAATTTTGGCTCAATCCATGTGGCATTATGTGAATTTTGGCTCAATCCGTATGGCATTTTATAAATTTTGGCTCAACCCGTGTGGCATTATGTGAATTTTGGCTCAATCCATGTGGCATTATGTGAATTTTGACACAATCCATGTGGCATTATGTGAATTTTGGCTCAATCCATTTGGCATTATGTGAATTTTGGCTCAATCCGTGTGTTATTATGTGAATTTTGGCTCAATCCATGTGGCATTATGTGAATTTTGGCTCAATCCATGTGGCATTATTTGAATTTTGGCTCAATCCATGTGGCATTATGTGAATTTTGGCTTATTTCATTTGGCATCATGTGTAAGGGGCAAGTATAATGGGGTCTAGTATTTTGTTGCATAATGTGTAGAAGTTGTATATGATGTGGTACGCTAAACTCAAGGACACGCTCCCTGTTGAGTGGCCACACCCCCTTTTCCGGAGCGCGCCTTCGACGCGCGCACAACTACATCCTTCACTTTTGTCGCCATGGTGGGCCTGCATACTTTAAATGCCAGGGCCTATTTTTAATCCCATTACCACCCTTTCTCTGCCGCTCTCTTAGCATGTACACTGGCACCATTAACACCGCCCCTCCCCCACCCAAACCCTCTTTTATCATGGTGCCCCCCTGTCATTTTATCCTGGATCCGCCCCTGCACACACACATATAAATATATATACATACATATATATACATACAGGGGTGTCAACAGCAGTGTAGACCCCTGAGCATAGCAATGTATTGGGGCCCCTAACGATCCTCCAGCGGTAGGGGTGGGGAAAGCTTCGATGTCCCGCGGGTGGTATGGGGTATTATATCAACCGCTCAGCATGTAGGGCCTGGATCAGTAATTTCCACTAATTACCCCTTTACTGCACAGATGGTGGGAGATGGGGTGGGAGAAGGGGGCATTGGGCTGAATGAAGGGGCCTTGAAACATAACTTCCAGGGTGGTAGAGGATGTTTAATATGCAGAGGAGGGGTGTATAGTGGAGTGGGCTTATTATTCATAATTTTCTGGTGGGAGGACAGCTTGCTTGACTGCAGATATCTCCAGTTTCCGGAAATAGATTTCTTAGATTTTAATGGAATTAAAAACTAGAGAATCCCACCTACCAAATGGTATTGGGTACTAGGGGATCAGAATTTAGGAGGCAGAGCAATCTGCCAACGAGTATATAAAACAACATACCAGGTGTGTGGAGCTGGAGCAGTAACCAGCTGCTGGATATCTCTGGTTCTGGGAACAGTAGGGACAAGCTGCTAGTGTCCATCAAAGGGAGAAAGTCCCAGCTTTTGGAATATATCCTTAGAAAAACTCTAAGTCAGAAAGAACCTGAAATATCTGACTGGGAAGAGCAATTAAAAGGCTTGGATTGGAGATCACTACTTTGAAGTCAGATATCTCCGGTTCCCATTGGCAGATTTTTAAAATTCTTGTAGCCCTGGAACCCCTGGAAAGAGGGGACCCTCAGCTTTCAGCTTAGGGCCCTTAGACTCCTGGGTGGGGGTGTCGGGGTACTCATAAACCCCCCTGCGTGCGCCACTGCGATACCAGGAGGGTAATGTGCTCAGAGATGCCAACATGCACTGTAGCGCATGTCAGAGTTCGGGTTCTCGGCTGAACTCAAGTAGGTTCTAGCAACTGTAAGCATACCTATCTCCATATGGAAGAAGGCAGCACCAGAATGATTCTAATCCAACTATTAACCCTTTCAGGTCCAACGTCTAGTCAGGCTCAAAAGCTCTAGCGCTAGTAGCAGATCCAGCGGTGAGCCACTTTAAAATAAGAACATTAACATCATTCAACATTCAATGTAGACCATTTTCAAAGTAAAAATAAATAAAAAAAATGACAATTAATTAAAAAATGTAATCCAGACAGTTTAAATTGCAAAAAAAATCTGGGCTGCAAAGGGTTAATTACTCACAATTTTATTACATAGGATCAAGGCGATTCATATGGAAATATGCTAATGTGTTAACCTGCAATGTGAATATGAGATCCAGGAATACACTGATAAACTATATTATTGTGAAATAAATTATAATTTTTTTCCTTTATATACTGTAGCTGCGGGAAGAATTTGCAATTTCTGGTGACATGCTCCTGGGAGAAGACACATGCGTGCATGACGTATCTGCTGTGCTGAAGGGATTTCTGAGGGACCTAAGGGAGCCTATTCTACCTCGCGAGTTGTACGCAGCCTTTATACGCACTGCTGGTAAATATGTGAATACTGAGGGAAATGCAAAACCCTATGGTACAAAATGCCTTCAATACTTTGACCAGTATTGCCTAACCTCAGCCCTCAAGGCACACATACATTTTTTAAACTCCTGTTTTCCAGATGAGTTGCAATTTAGGTGGTTACGAACGTGAATGGGCAGATGTAACATGTGCATAGAGATTTAGATTTGGGTGGGATTTGTCCTTCAAACTGATATCTATATTGCAGTGTAAAAATAAAACAGCCAGTATTTACTCTGCACAGAAAAAAACAGAACACACAAATCTAACTCTCTCTGAAGATGTTTCATCTGCCCCACCTGCAGTGCACATGGTTTTGTCCATTAGATATACTGTAGGGTGGCAAATCCCGGGATCAGTGGGATTCCGCCCCAAAATGTCCAGGATTTCAGTCCCGGGATTGGAGTATCCAATCCTTGTATTTCATGATTAGACTGTGCATGCTCGCTCAGACGCTGCCCAGCTGTGCTTGACCCTGGCGTGCGGCCTGTGCAGCATGGACTTGGTCATAGGCAGTGCTAGATTAAGCCTTCGGGGGGCCCGGGGCACTTTAGACAGGTGGGCCCCCTTGCACTTGTCATTACTGGCTGCAAACTGCATGGGGGAATATTAAACTGTCAAAACACAGAGTAAAGGCAGCATAAACTTGGTCAATGGGTAACTTCAGGGGATATATATATATATATATATATATACATATATATATATATATATATATATATACACACACACACACACACATATATACATACCACATGAAAAGCCTATGTTTGTCCCTCTGCACCTTACTCTGTAGGAGACCTCACAGTCCCAGTGCTGCCTCTGATTAAAAACCCTCCCATGACTAGGCTGCTGCTGCTGTTATCCATAGGCCTGAGAAGCATGTAATGAGCTCCACCAATCAGAGCTCAGCACAAACGTCTCAGTCTCTGCCCTCTGGTGCAAAGTGTCATGGGACTTAGTCAACTCCCAGTAATGCACTGCAAACTTGGCTCCCAATGCTCAGCACCATTAATCATTGTCACATTGGCAGATAGGTGAAGCTGCAGCACTACCCCACTCCCATGCACAAAACCTTTAGCTAAAAAAAAAAAAATACATGCCAACCACAGGGGGCCCCTAGCTAGAGGGGGGCCCAGGGGCACTGACCCCTTGTGCCCCCATTATAATCCGGCCCTGGTCATAGGTCACGCTGCGCAAACAGCACTTCGCCACCAGAACCCTCCGCCTCCCGAACAGCGCTCCCGGCTGCAAACAACACCCACCTACTGCTTCCCAACGACCTCTCCTGGTGGCCGTAACACCTGCCGACTGCCTCCTCCTGCCGGCTCCATCGCAATGCTGCCGCCTACCCTGCTCCCGCATGTAAGTGGGATGCCAAACCCGGAATCCCGGGAAGGGACATTTTTCAATCCCGATATCCGGGATTGAAAAAATGTCCCGGGACTGGCATCCCCACTTAGAGAGTGGATTTGCTTTTGCAAGTGAACCAGAATCAGGCCCAATGTATATATAAGTGGTGCACTGTATGGAAATGTGATTACAGTATAGATTGTAGACAATGTCTTTGTCCACATTCACTAGATCGACCACTAATGGTCGACACCTAAGAATGGTTGACATTGACATTGTCGACACAAGTTTTAGGTCGGCCTGGACATGGTCGACATGAGTTTCTCATTTTTTGTGTGTCTATGTCGACCAATGTTGACAAGGACACCGTATAAGTATACCATTGCCTGCTGCGCTTGGCACTATTATATTCTCACTGTGTTCCTGATTCTGGTTCACTTTCAAAAGCAAACTCTCTCTCTAATGGATAAAACCTTGTGCGCTGCAGGAGTTAGTTTGGGCTGTAATTTTGTTTTTGTGCAGAGTAAATACTGGCTACTTTGTACTGCAATATAGATATAATTTTGAAGTACAAACCCCAAATGTAACACTCTCTGCACATGTTACATCTTCCCCACATGCATTGCACATGGTTTTGTTCATTAGAGAGAATTTGCTTTTGCAAATGAACCTGAATCAGGCCCTATAAGCTCACTTGGATTAAAAAAAAACACATGTTGACCTTATTCATGTCAACCATGTCCATGTCAACCTTCTGTCAATGTTAGCCTAGTCACTGTCAACCATTAATGGTCGATCTAGTCACTGTCGATCTACACATTGTCACCCTTTGGACCCCCTACCTGGAAATGTTATCTGTTTGTCACTCACATATTTACCTAAAACACATTTTGTTTTCTGCAGGAATGGAGCTTGATGAACAAATATGTACTCTGCAACAACTCATATTTGCGCTGCCACCATGTAATGCTGACACTTTGCTTCGCGTCTTACAGCTTTTGTGCAAGGTGGCTATATATGAAAAGGACACAATCAGCCCTACAGGAGAGCAGGTAAGGACAGTGGAACATTATGGGTGTCTTAACAAATATATACATATGATAAAAATGTTGAGATGCTTTTGGCACATTATACTATAGTATCTATAATGGGTGCACACTTTGCACCCAGAATGGTATGCCTGAGGAAGCGTTCCCTGCTACTTTTTGCCTGGGGCACCACTGTATTTCATTGGATACTGTATATCCAGAGAATAGTCTCCACAGGTGATAGTAATGGAAGTCTGGAACTTTTCTGTTTTCTTATTACCACATAAAACATGGCAATTTTGGCAAATGTTTGAATAGGAGTACTGTAGTCGGCATGGTGTCTAAGTGTACTGCGTCCCAGTATGCTCGCCATGCTTCGGACATGGTGCCTCACTTTGCTTGGCATGCTATTCTATTCTCCCTACACGCCATAGTGAATAATAGGGCATGAAATAACTGCCTGTCGGCACGTCTGCTCAAAATCTTTTGACTGTCGACCTTGCCATTGTCGAACTAATGCTTGTTTCGACCTATTAAATGTGTCGACCTAATAGGTGACGACCTAATGACCGTATACCGCTTCATTATTCTGTGATTGTGAGGGACATAATTATTATTTTTATTTTATAAGGTGCCACAATGGTTACTGTGGAGTATGCATTACACTGTGGCACAGAGCAAGAGGCTGATAAAACAGTGTGTGTATGCCCAATATCATTCTCTCGTGCCACCACTGATATAGGAGGTTATTCTGGTTCATACGCTCCCCCTTGCAATGGTTTTCTTCTGCACATGTGCATACTCTGGGTGCGCAAGTTCACCATCCTGTTCGCACCCACCAGTGTGGGATGGGGGCAGTGGCGATGGGCTGCGCCCATGGAAATACCCAGCGTTTCATGGTTGTTCCCTTGAAATCTCTGGGCGTTCCCTTTTAAATCAGGCAGTGATGACACGGCTGCCGGGGGTGGGAAGCTGACGCCACCGGATGTCAGCTGCCCACCCTCTTCCCATACAGGGAGAACACCAGAGAGTGTCTTCGTTTTGCGTGCACCTTCCAAATCATTCGATGGTTTGCGACCATCGAATGATTTGGCCCCCGCATTCAAGGCTGCAAATGGATATTTATGCAAAACATCCATTTGCAGCCATACAGGGAACTCGGCAAGCGAGGCTGTGCGTGTGGCGAGCAGTGCTTAATCCACATGCCATACTGCGAAAGTCACAGCATTACCTGTGGATCAGAATAACCTCCATATTTAATTATATGCTAGTGTGTACCCAGCTTTAGTTTCCGTTATTCAATGTGGGACAGAACTCACTTCTGTCTTTCCGCATAGTTTAAGATTGACCGCTACCAGTCCATCACTGGCATTGCTTATCACGATGACCATAAATAATTTGCATTAGTACTAGACCAAGGCACAACTTCAAGTGTCCTGAGGCACCCCAGGGTGCCTAGGTACACAGTTTGGGGACCACTGGACTAGGTGATTCCATATTTAAAGATTCCTATGTGATTGTACACAGGGATTAAACGACTTCAAACTGAGTTTTTAAACTAAGGCAAATTCCTTCTCAAATGGACAAAACATGTGCACTGCAAGTGGGGCAGATGTAACTTGTGCAGAGAGAATTAGATTTGGGTGGGGTTTTACTTCAAAGTGAGATCTACTGTATATTGCAGTGTAAAAATAAAGCAGTCAGTATTTTTTCAGCACAGAAACAAAATAACTCACCCAAATCTCTTGTCCTGCCGCCCAAGGACACAACTAGCTTAGAAACCGCATGGTTCACCTTCTGCATGGCGCAATCTATGGCTGCCACGTCACGACAGCCCCACCAGTGAAATTAGGGCACTATGCCAGACCATATCACCTGCAACCCTGGCCAGCGTGAAACCAAACGGAACAAATCAGCCTCAATCTGTAGAATGAGGCTGATGCCGGTCCTCCTGACCAAATCGTTACCACCAAGGTGGATAACCAACACGTCCGGGCGGCCCCATTTAACAGGCTTTGGCAGTCAGCAACCCCTACAACCCCTCCCATTTAAGGCCCCTCACGCCAAACCAGTGAATGGCTCAGGTCTTAGATAACTCAGGAGCCCTGCCGGCTAGTGGGTGTCTAGCAGCCCAGAAAATAAAGGAATGTCCTACAAACCAAACCCTGCCCAGTTATAGTGGGTGGGGGGACGTGGCTGAAAAAAAAAAAACCTATCGGTTAACATCATAAAGTACATTGCAATAATTAGTAAAACACAATTTAAGATTAGTACCGTGAAAACAGCCCAAGTGAAGGGGAAAACCTTAAAAAACCTCCAGTGAACTGTGGGGGATAGCCAATTGTAATTAGTCCACAAACGGAGGAAAGTAAAAAATTCCCTTCACACCATCAATTCCAGAACGCTATCCATTCCAGAACAGATTGTAAACAATGTTTTTGGGCTGGCGCAACAGGTGCTAAATTACAACTTACTGTATCTAACCTAACATACTTCTTATAAGCTGAAGACCTCCACCGTCCCACCATCTCAATGGCGGACGGAGGAAGCCCCGCAGCAGCTGCGTGCGTAGCCACACCGATACGGAACGAATGCATTCGGAAATCCCCTCCCCTTGGGGCCGCCAAACAACACCGAAACACAGCCTTAATCTGGAATCGAGTCTGAGGCAACTCATCCTCATGTGCCAAAAACTGACTGGTAGCCCCGGGTCTGCGGGAGACATAGTCCTTGGCAAGTAGGACTTGGCAGATCGCACCATTAGCCCAGTTGGTCAGTTTTAGACTGCCGGATCCTACACATCACTAGCCCCTCACTAAAGACCATGTCCTCTCAGAGAAGCCCCGACATGGAGGATCACTCTTTAGCTGCCACTAAATCGCTAATGCGAAAAGCGCCAAACAAGGCAAACACAAACGCAAATCTAAATAGGGCCACCTCGAATGCGCTCTCGGCGACAGTGGGCAAACCAGCCACCAACTCGCTTAGCATGATCTCGTCAATGGGTCTGCGGGAATTTGGCACAACAGGCTGCTCCCTGGCCCAACCCTGAAACGCCTTTGCGAGCATGAAAGCTTAGTGGGGTCATGCTCGCTATGCGTGCGGGAACAAAATGAGATACCAGATAAAACAGCAGCCATGGCCGACTTAGACCTGCCCTTCTGATAGTTTTCCCACACAAAAGCAAGTAAACGGTCATCGACCGACTCACCGCCAACCTCAGGGGAAGCCAGGAATGACAACCAGTCCCGCCCAGCAGCCGTATATGCTCTTCGTGTGGAAAGGGCCAAGGACGGCAATGTCAGCTCCATCATGCCTGCTCTATAATCTGCCACACAGCAACGAGGACAACTGAGCCCCTGGGGTGATGCATCTGTGGCCAATTCGTGAAACTTTGTGAATTGGAACCAAGAGAGAACATCAGCGATGCCACTATCTACCCACTATCTACCTCCAGGATGTGCCTCACCCTAAACTGGCTGTTGCATCGCAAGCAATGCAATACCAGGTGCCAGAGCAGTCTGAGGGCCTGATGGTTGTTAGTATCGATTTGAGTCTATCTGCCGTTATTTTGGTAAAAAGCTTATAGTCAAGGTTAAGTAATGAAATAGGGTGATAGGATGCTGGGAGAGTGAGATCTCTCCCTGGTTTAGGAAGGACTTTCAAGGTTGTTGTGTTAAAATGGGGGGGAGGGTTTTCTGAGTTTTTAATATGTTGGAAGAAGGTTGTAAGAACAGGGATTATTTTAGGTTTTAATATTTTATAAAAGTCTGCACTGAAGCCATCTGGGCCTGGAGCTTTCTCACTTTTGAGGTGTTTAATAGCTGTCTCAACTTCGTCAGGTGTAATCAGGGTGAGGAGGGAGTCAGCTGCGGTTGTGGTCATTTGAGGGAACGATAAGGAGCTCCAAAAAGGGGATGATAGGGGCGGTAGTGATGGTGAAGGGGAGGCTGATGGGGGAGGCTGAATAGAGTTCTGTATAAAAAAGGCGGAGAACTTCCGCTAATTCCCCATAGCTAGTAGTTAGGGTACCTGCTGTGTTTTTCAGGGGTTGGACAGTTGAAGGTAGTTGTGAACCCTGGAGCAAGTTAGATAAACGTTTTCCTGTTTTATTGCTGAATTTATGGAAGCGTTAATAGAGAAAAGATGTCTATCTCCCTGCGTCTGTAAATAACCTTCATAGTTTAATCGGGCAGTCTGATTGGCCAATTTTGTGGTCGTGTTTGGTGTCTGTTTGTAGGACTGATAGGACAGTGTAAGTGGTGACTGTAGGGTCAAATATGTAGAGGTATCTTTTTATTGAGGTTGGCTGCGTATGAAATTATCTCGCCTCTTATAAGGTGATCCAGAATAAAGAGGGATTTTCTGCAAGATGAGCTATATTGTCTTGGCTATAGGTGTCCCAGAAAGAATTTAAGTGGGATTTAAATTTATTAGATTTAGCTAGATATGATGGGAATTTCCATTCTTTAGACATTTTAGAATGGGGGGTAAGGCCTATGTTAGTTGTAATAAGTGCGTGGTCGGAGAGTAGAATGGGATCTATTTCAGCCGAACTAATCATAGGGAGGAGGGAGTGTGAGAGTAGGATATGTGGTTTGTGCAGCAGATAGACATGAAAATTATCTATCCTTAGGGTGTAGGGCATGCCACACATCTACAGTTTAAAGGTGATCCAATAAGGCTGGGATGCCATATTTAGGGAGTTTAACCCCTTTTTTGGGTGGTGTAGAGCGATCCATAGTGAGGGTGGATAAATCCCCACAAATGATGAGAGGTGTAGGGAGTTTTAGGGTAAGTTGCGCTTGGATGTTTTGTAAGAAGGGTTTTGAGTACACATTTGTGGCATAGATATTACACAAGAGATTATGAGGTAACGGTCCTCAGGGCCAGTTGTTGTTTCAGTAACCTCATATGGAATACCAGTTTTGATTAAAACCACCACTCCTTTGGCTTTAGAGTTAAATGGACTGGAACCAACTACCTTCCAGCCAAGCATACTTAATTTAGAAGTTTCTGTGGAGGTCAAGTGTGTCTCTTTCAAGAAACCTAAGTGATTCCCTTGTTTGTTCAGGTGTACTAAAATCTTACGTCTCTTCGCAGGGGTATTAATGCCACCGACATTCCACAAGCCAGTCTTTAAGTTGAATATGTAAACAACTTCGGAAGACGAATCCGCTTCATACACTGCTGGGATGCTGGGTATAGAACGAGAAAAAAGGCACAGGGAGGAGGGGAGGGGAGACATACAAAAAAATAAACACTGCAAGATCAACTTCCAGTGAGATTTCTGAGGCATCCAGTGCCTGGGGATTAGCGCACTCTCTAAAGGTACAGGCGTGGTGGAAAGGAGGGCCCCATCCGTATGCCCAGCCATCACCGCCAGCATTTATATGCCTAGGTTTAAGAGAGCAGCCGCTTATGCAGTGTCTGTTGATAATAAACTAGGGGCAGCAGATAAGAGGGGGTAGATAAGCCAGGCGAGTAGCTATGTAAGAAAGAAAAAAGGGTATGGGGAGAAATTCTCTAAGATTTACTTAACTATCATCACAGAGAAGAGATGTGGAGGTGGAAGTCTAGGGTCATTTACTTTTACCCATGGGGTCAAATTTTAGGAGGTAGAAGGGGTTTTAAGCGAACATTAATAATTATAATGGAGACATAGTCAAACATAGTTATAACAAATGTAATATCAATCTACAATATAGAATAATAAACGAGGGGCCAAAAGCGTTTAGAGCAAAACATAATGAATATCTGATTAAAGCGTTATTAGAGACATCAGTCACTTCATTCTCACAACATACTACTCCTGGCTGCTTAATATGGCTATTCAGCTGTGATATCACCATTTCTACAACTGCTAAAACTTTGAATATCACTCTTTATGCTCGTATGTACACTGTCTGTTTTGAAAATGCACAGCTGTACCTCTAATGACCACACCACGCCTGCTCTTCCATTGATAGTAGGTGTCCCCCATCATTTTATTCTTGCCCCTCTTCTTCTCTATCTCTACATGTCCACTTTGGGTGAGCTTATTTGCTCACTTAACTTATATGCTGATAATACTAAAATCTATCGCTCCTTTCCTGGTCTCTCTCCCTCTATCCTCACTCATATCTCTAACTGTCTCTCTGCTATTTACTCCTGGATGACCCAGCGCTTTTTTAGACTTAAAATATCAAAGAGTAAGCTTACCTCTTCCCACCCTCCTGCATAAAACCTGACCATCTCTCATCCTAACCTGTTTATGCTCACTTCTTTCCCTTCTGTGTCACACCTGTCTAACCCTCTCCTTTTAGAATGTAAGCTCTCATGAGCAGGGCCCTCTCTCCTTATGTGCCTTTCTTAGAATATATAAACCTCTGCCACCCTGATGATTGCTGCAGTGTCCTGTCCACTGATGCAACTATCCATATTAACCATGTACTTTTCCTAAACTGTCTTGTACTGTAATTTGGTATGTGTTTTTGCTCATAACTATGCTCTGTAAAGCGCTGCTTAATATGTGTGCGCTATATAAGAAACTGATAATAAATAAATAATAAATCAGTCTAATATTTAAATGAACTGAGTTTTGCTGAGTCCGCTTGCCCCCCCCCCCCTTTTTTTTCCTTCTTAAAAGTAGAACAACATTTAGAACACCTGAAACACAAGTACACAGGGTATCAGCTGAAGGTCCTTTAGAATCATTATTGCAAACACGCACAGAATGTCAGTGGCCCTGGACGGGTGAAAGTTGTTCCTTTAAGTGATGTGGGTTAAATGGCGACCAATATTCACGAGCCAGAGTGAGAAGAGGTCCCTGAAGGGGGGAATGGTCATTGATATCTTGATTGCTGTCAGCATGTCTATAGATAGGCCTCCGCGTCGCGAGGGGACAAAAAATCTTTGTGGGAAGTGCCATCGTAGATGCGTAGTCTGGCGGAATATAACAATCCAAATTTGTGGCCCTCTGCAGTTAATTTGGTGCAAACAGGGGAGAAAGCTTTGCGCGCCTTGGTCAGTTCCACAGAGTAGTCCTAGAAGATTAAAAGTTTATCGCCTTCCCACTGAATGTCCTTAATGCGTGTGGAGGCTGACCATATCAGTTGTTTATGCAAATAGTTTAAGCATCTAAATAATATCACACAAGGTCTTGGTTTGTTCGGGGAGGGTACAGGACCCACTCTATGAGCTCTCTCCACTACTAGGTCACTGCACTCGGTGGTGATGTTTAATAGGGAAGAAAGCATGTTCCTAAAAAAGTGAGAGAGGGCAGGGCCCTTGATTGACTCAGGAAGCCCCATCAGCCAGATATTGTTTCTTGTGGATCTATTTTCAATTCCATCCAGCTTATTCCAAATGTGCTGGTTGTCTGTTGCTAGAAATTTCACTGAATGGGATATGTCAGAAACCTCATGTGAGAGTGCGGTACTTCTGTAGTTTCACGGCGCCAGTATGGTGCCGTGCGTCTGAGTCTGGGGTGTAGTTCTCAATGTAATATTGCAATAAAAAAGGCCAACAAAATTCTAGCATGTATTAAAAGGTGGCTTGGAAACTAGGGACTCAAAAGTAATTATGCCACTGTACAAAGCATTGGTTAGACCTCACCTCGAATATGGAGTACAATTCTGGGCCCCACACTATAAAGGGGACATCATGGAGTTGGAGAAGATCCAGCGAAGAGCAACAAAGCTTATTAGAGGAATGGAGAATCTAAGCTACGAAGAGCGATTAAGAAATTTGGGACTATTTACACTAGAGAAGAGACACTTAAGGGGGGACATGCTCAACATGTACAAATATATCAGGTGCCAATATAAAGAACGTACCGTTCTTTATATGTGTATACCGTGTATTATCTAGGCGCGCATCGCATACCACTAATTAAGGTATGCTATGGCATGCGATGGGACCCGATTTGAGCCTTTCCCCGGGCTGAGTGTACAATTTTAATATTGTGTCGCATCGCATGCCATTATAATGGCATGCGATGCTATGCAACGCAATTTGGGATAATTCCCATGTTAAATGCCCACCCAGACCCGATTTTTTATTGTATCCCCACCCTGATGGGTAATGACTATGTTAAATGCCCCCCCATTGTTAACGCCACCTCACTATCAACGCCAACCCGAAGCGTGGCGAGCGCAGTGAGCCCGCGAGGGGAGGCGGTACGCGTCCTCCGACCTAATCATACCCCCACTATCCACATCGGTGTGGAGTTGATTTTATATAGTGTGGCAAGCGCAGCGAGCCACCGAGCCCGAAGCGTGGCGAGGCCCACGAGGGGAAGCGCATTACTTCACAAGTATTATGCATCCCCTCGCAGGGCTCGCTGCGCTCGCCATGCTATGGGCTCGGTGGCTCGCTGCGCTCGCCACACTATATAAAATCAACTCCACGCCGACGTGGATAGTGCGGGTATGAAAAGGTCAGAGGATGCGTTTCGCCACCGCTCGCCATGCTTCGGGTTGGCGTTGATAGTTGGGTGGCGTTAACAATGGGGGGGGGCATTTAACATAGTCATTACCCATCAGGGTGGGTGTACAATCTAAAATCGGGTCTGGGGGTGGGGGCATTTAACATAGGAATCAGGCATCTGGGTGCCTGTACAATTAAAAATCGGGTACAATCGCGTCGTGACGCAATTTTTTGGTTGTACAATGCCCTGCGATGGAAATCGGGGGCGCCGTGATAATACACAAGTACCTAAAGAACTGGCAAACACCCTTTTTTTCTGCTAGAAAGGAGTCTAGGACACAAGGGCAAGAGTTTAGATTAGAAGAAAAAAGATTTTGTTCGTCTGGAAGAAAAAAATTCTTTACGGTCAGAGCAGTCAAACTTTGGAACTCTCTCCCTGGAGAAGTGGTGTCAGCAGATACATTAAATACTGTCTCTAAAATATCGGAACATACTATGCAGCAAGGGATAATCTGTTATAACCATAGGTTAAACAAGATGCCTATGTGCAAACCTCTTATTATCACCCATCAGCTGTAAGTGGAGATGCATAAGTTGCACTCATTTGCATGTGCCAGACCCTGACAATGTGCAGCGCATAAAGATGCAAGATATGTCTACAGAGCTTGTTTACCTTTGCATCAGCCCCTATGTGTATCATAAGTCTTGTGTTATCTAATGTTGCGTGTTAATATATGATTGTAAATGGGCAGTTTTGTGTGTAATGTAATTTGATGGATGTGTGATCTTGTTCACAGGTTCCTGGAAACAAAATGTCTGTTGCTAACTTGGCAACTATATTCGGTCCAAACTTGCTACAAAATGAGAGCGGTTTGGGGAGTGAAAAACAAAACTTCCAGGACAGTGCTGCACAGATCAAAGTGATAGAGACGCTAATACAGTATCATCAAGACTTGTACACGGTGTGTATAACATATTACAGTCATTCAACTTATGCAGCCTATATAGCAATCTTCAAGTATGTTTGTCATTTTTTGGGGTAATGGCAAAATACTACATAACAAAAATCTCTTTATTTTTTATCCAAGACAGGGGTTGAGTATGATTAACATCTTGTATTTTGCTTTTCTCCTGGGCCCCAAATCAGGCATTGGCAGATTAGGGAATTGCCTTAATTAGACTATCCAGAGACTTCCGGATCCGGCTCCCATGTGAGCGGACAGGCGAGGGAGAGCTCCGTTGCAGCCCCAGCCCTAAAAAATTTAATTAAATGAAGTAAGTTTACTCTGACCGAAAGAATTTAGCCCCAGCCCAGGGCAGCAAAGAAGGGGAAAGAGGCGGAGAGGAGACCGACTGACAGAGCCGCGAGAAGGAGAGCCCGGAAATAGAGGGAAGCACGAGCTCGGATCCGGGTCGCGGTGGTGACGTTGTGGTGGCCGGGAGACGCGGTGGAGCAGCATCATACGGCTAGCCGGGTCGGGATCCAAGGCATAGAGTAGGAGACGCAGCAGCAGCCGGAGACTGACATAGCGGTGGACGGGAGACGCGGTGGAGCGCTGAGGAACGGCGCATCCGAGCCGGCTGCAAGCTAAACCAGACCCAAGGCACTGAGAAGTGAGGCAGTGACGGCCGGGAAGCGGTGTACAGCAACAGGGACAGCTGTCTCTGCAGGGAGGGAGGCAGACTGGTACCGACCGAGACAGAAGAAAGCAAGGCAGCGTTGAGGAAGGGATATAGCGGTGGTTGGGAGATTGCCCACTGCAACACAGCCAGATATCTCCTCAAAGAAAAAACGCAGGTTGATAGAGCCAGAAGAAATAAAACAGCGCAGAGGATTAAGCTGGCAGCCGTATATAAGAAGTGTGGCCTGGACTTGAGAGGTACTGTCTTATTAAATTTGAATGAGGTCTGGATATAAAAATTCCCAGAGTAGTCTGGCAGAGTGACTCCCGCAGTAAAATATATGGAAGACATGTAAACTGGCCAAAATTGTACTTAAAAATTCCAGCAGATAATCTGAAGCAAATGAACTGAGACCTGTATTGGTATAGTAATTACTAAATTACCACTGGAACTGTTGAGTACTGGGACATACATTGAGTGTTATAACAGTGGGAGATTAGGTAATAAGGTCTGCATAAGACAGCTGCGGATAAGAAACAGTAGGCCTGTACCGCATGGATAGGTATCTTTCCCCACAGATGCCGAGAAGTAATAGGATTAAGAAAGTGGTGGAACTTAAAATGGCAGCAGCAAAGGAGACACCAGGTTCCAAACTACAAGTGCAGCCAGCGTCTCCAGCCCCAACTAGACATATCACAGAAGACCCCCCGGTAACATACGGCGAAGTGGTCAAAGCCATACAATTGACCATGTTAATGGAAATGCAGGCCTCTAAATTCTCAACGGCCATACAAGAGCTGAAAGAGGAACTGCAACAAATAGTAAAAGAGCAGCGGGAGACTGATGGCAGAGTAGGAGAGCTCTTTACAGATATGGCCACGGTAAAGCAATCTAATGCCACAATGCAGAAAACAGTTGATTTGATGCAGCTCAAGATTGACAATTTGGAAAATAGGGCCAGGAGAAATAATCTCCGGATAGTCGGTCTGGATGAAGCTATAAAGGGGCCCGATTTGTTTAATTTCATACAACAATCCCTACCAGAGATGCTACAAATAGCAGCAGAATGCAAAGACATGATAGTTGAAAGAGCCCATCGCTTGGGACCTGTGCATAAGTCCTCAGAAGGGAGGCCAAGAGTAGTTATTTTCAAATGTCTGAACTATCAGCATAAAGAAGCGATTTGGATGGCATCAAGGAAAATTAGGGACTTGAATTGGAAGGGAGCGAACATTTTTGTATTCCAAGACTTTTCTGCAGAAGTGTCTAGGGCACGCAGGGAATTTTCTCCGCTGTGTGCTAAATTATTTAAAGCCAATGTAAAATTTGCTTTAATATTCCCAGCAAGGCTGAGGCTGTTTCTGGATGAGACCACGAAGGAATTCACTAATGTCAGGAAAGCGGAGAGATTTCTAAGACAAAAAGTGGCCTCATTTGGGGACTCGACCTGTAACCTTGGAAATAGCGTTGTTTAAATGTGGGGGGGTATACATAACGTGTATTTCAATGTCAATATAGGAAAAATGTTGCACGGGGAAGGCGGGCCCTACATGCTAACACTTAAGAGGGGTCACATATGTAGCCCAGAGTCATTAAGGGAAAAAAGCAAGGGGGACTTAAAAGGGAGGGCCCAGGACTGCAAAGATACCCTAAAAGATATGTAGAAGAATTATATATATATATGAATTAGGATAATAAGGGGGGGTCCAGTATATGACATTGAAAGTTGCAGGGTAACTCAAATGTACAGATAGATAGATATAAACGAAGGAGAAAGAGCTGGGGCAGGCTGGGGGAGATCCCGGAAAATGAGGGTGAAAATATTTTAATCAGTCGAAAGGCTGAAAGTAGGATAAGAGGAAGTCTAGAAGAAATAACAATGGTTCACGGGGGAAGTTTTGAACCCCTGATGATGTTTATGTTATTGTCTTCATATTCAAGAAATATGGTTCTATGTGTTTTTTGTGAACGTATGATAATTTTTTTTTGTAGAGTGTTGTGTCAAGTGTTATATGTAAGACCTATGGCCAAACATGATAGATTTATAACCTAAAGTATCAAAATTAGTTAAAATTAGGAACCCTGAATGTGGGAGGGATAAACACTCCAGCGAAGAGAAAAAAGATATTGATATACCTAAATAAAATACATTTAGACGTAGTATTTTTGCAAGAGACACACCTCTTACCCCAGGAGATACTCAAATTAAACATAATGAAATGAAAAGTTATAGCATCAACATACTATACATCTAAGTCAAGAGGAGCAGTAATATTGGTGAGACAACCTCTAGATACCACAGTACCTGCAGTAGATGCCGACCCTCAGGGTAGATATATTATTGTAGACGTTACGATTGGAGGGGTAAGATATACTTTATGTAATTTATATGCGCCAAACTCAAAGGCAAAATAATTTTTTGTGCCATTAATGAATAAATTATATTCGTATCCTATAGATTCAATAATAATGGGAGGGGACTATAATTTGGTAGCTTCCCCAACATTAGATAGAAATTTGCCATCGAAAAGAAGGAGCAAGGAGGGGAAAGGAATTATAGGATGGGTGATGCAAAAAATGCAAATAGTGGATACGTGGAGAGCATGCTTCCCAACAGAGCGGGAGTATACATGTCTCTCGGCAGCACATGGTACATTGTCTAGAATAGACTATTTACGGTACTTGTGGAGTATCACGGCTCCCACGACCTGCATCGTATGCAGATCGTATGCTAAAAATCGCATCGCATCGCATGTGGCATACGATGGCATACGATGCGATGCGATGTTTTACCGATTTTTGACTATTTTAGCTCAAAAATCGTATACCATCGCATAACATCGTATGCCATATGTAGTGGCATACGATGTCATACGATGCGATACGATGTTTTACCGATTTTTGAGCAAAAATGGTCAAAAATCGGTAAAACATCGGATAACATCGTATGCCATATGTAGTGGCATACGATGTCATACGATGCGATACGATGTTTTACCGATTTTTGAGCAAAAATGGTGAAAAATCGGTAAAACATCGGATAACATCGTATGCCATATGTAGTGGCATACGATGTCATATGATGCGATACGATGTTTTACCGATTTTTGAGCAAAAATGGTGAAAAATCGGTAAAACATCGTATAACATCGTATGCCATATGTAGTGGCATACGATGTCATATGATGCGATACGATGTTTTACCGATTTTTGAGCAAAAATGGTGAAAAATCGGTAAAACATCGCATGGCATCGTATGCCATCGATGCGATACAATGTTTTACCGATTTTTGAGCCATTTTAGCTCAAAAATCGTATGCGATCGCATCGGATGCCATACGATGGCACCTGATTTTGCACTGAAATGCATCAGAATGCATTGAAATGTGTATTAAAGTAGTGAAATGCCCCCAAATGCCATTTTTTATAGTGCACCACCCCCACTATCAACGTCAACCCGAAGCGTGGCGAGCGCAGCGAGCCCGCGAGGGGCGGCGGTACGCGTCCTACGACCTTTTCATACCCCCACTATCCACGTCGGCGTGGAGTTGAGAATAGAATAGTGTGGCGAGCGCAGCGAGCCACCGAGCCCGAAGCGTGGCGAGCGCAGCGAGCCCCGCGAGGGGACGCGGATACCTTCACAGCTATACGCGTCTCCTCGCGGGCTTCACAGCTATACGCGTTTCCTCGCGGGGCTCGCTGCGCTCGCCACGCTTCGGGCTCGGTGGCTCGCTGCGCTCGCCACACTATTCTATTCTCAACTCCACGCCGACGTGGATAGTGGGGGTATGAAAAGGTCGTAGGACGCGTACCGCCGCCCCTCGCGGACTCGCTGCGCTCGCCACGCTTCGGGTTGACGTTGATAGTGGGGGTGGTGCACTATGAAAAATGGCATTTGGGGGCATTTCACTACTTTAATACACATTTCAATGCATTCTGATGCATTTCAGTGCAAAATCGGGTGCCATCGCATCGCATCGGATGCCATCGTATGGCATCCGATGCGATCGCATACGATTTTTGAGCTAAAATGGCTCAAAAATCGGTAAAACATCGTATCGCATCGATGGCATACAATGCCATGCGATGTTTTACCGATTTTTGACCATTTTTGCTCAAAAATCGGTAAAACATCGTATCGCATCGTATGACATCGTATGCCACTACATATGGCATACGATGTTATCCGATGTTTTACCGATTTTTGACCATTTTTGCTCAAAAATCGGTAAAACATCGTATCGCATCGTATGACATCGTATGCCACTACATATGGCATACGATGCCATGCGATGGCATACGATTTTTGAGCAAAAATGCTCAAAAATCGGTAAAACATCGCATCGCATCGTATGACATCATATGCCACTACATATGGCATACGATGCCATGCGATGGCATACGATTTTTGAGCAAAAATGCTCAAAAATCGGTAAAACATCGCATCGCATCGTATGCCATCGTATGCCACTACATATGGCATACGATGCCATACGATGGGAGCCGTGATACTCCACAAGTACCCTATTTACTGATATCGAAACAATTATTCTCTAGAGTAATTGACACTAATATAGAATCCATTTCGATATCCGATAATGCACTATGTTGGATAAAAATAGCTCAAAAAGCGGATAAAGGGCCGATTAGACAATGGTTTTTTCCATCTTACCTGTCAAATTCAATTAAATTTCGACAACAGTTGGAGTTATTGTGGGAGGAATATGCACAAAATAATATAGACATGGGGGAGAGGGACCCATTGATATTTTGGCAGGCGTCTAAATCAGTAATTAGAGGCCAATTGCAGTCGTACTGTAGGTCGAGGGAAAAGACAATGGAGAACACATATTTAGAGGTGCAAGAGGCATTAACTGAATCCTATCAACAATATAAAAGAAATTTATCGAAACAAAATAGGATATTGGGCCTTATTTTGGTTCATTCTTTCTGACAAAATCCTTCTTAGATGGACAAAACCATGTGCACTGCAGGGGGGGGCAGATGTAACATGTGCAGAGAGAATTAGATTTGGGTGAGTAATTTTGTTTCTGTGCAGGGAAAATACTGACTGCTTTATTTTTACACTGCAATATAGATCTCACTTTGAAGTAAAACCCCACCCAAATCTAATTCTCTCTGCACAAGTAACACCTGCCCCACCTGCAGTGAACATGGTTTTGCCCATCTAAGAAGGATTTTGTCAGAAAGAATGAACCAAAATAAGGCCCATTGTATCTAGATAAGAAAGCTATATTTGACAATGTATTGAAATCTATAGAAGCTAAGTTCTCATTTCAAAGGGAGAGTGCAATCTATAGATATGGGAACAAAGCGAGTAAGCTACTGTCATTATTGAAGGGGAGATATACGAGCACCTCCATTACCGCCATTAAGAATAAAGATGATACCTTGGTAAAAAAGAATAAAGATATAGTACAGGTCTTTAGAGATTATTAATTGCAGTTATACTCCACTGTGATATGTATGTATATGTATTGTCTGTTTGCAAAAGAAAATAAATTCAAAAAAAAAAAAAAAGAAAACAGGTATATTCGCACTCTTTTCACATTATTTTAGTTTCACTTAAATGTATTATCCATGAATTGTAGAGGTTTTCGCCTGATAAGCAGCGGTCCCACAGCCAGGGGGCTGGGGGCATGGCTAGAGGCTCACAGAGCCTCTGGGTCATGCCCCCATAGTGTCAAAATGGGGGCCCCCGAAATTAGGCCACGCCCCCTGAAATTTCCGGCCCGCATCAACTGTGTCCCTCCTCTGGCTCCATGAAAGTTGGGAGGTATGATATCGCAGTTCACATAATTATACCAGGAAATGTGATATGCTCATATTTACTAACCTTGAATTGTAAAATGAATTCGGAAAGCTGCCTAGTGATAATAACGCCACTTCTTAGTGGCGTTATACATGTTTGTGTGTCTACACATGTGATAATGCTGTTCTATTAGCCTATTACAGCAGCCCCCTACTCCTCCTCTCTCCCCTTGTATTTTTTTGTGTGCTATATTTTTTTTTCTTTTTGTTTTTTCCTCTCTCCCTTCCGCTCTGAAGTGATCTATATAAAGGTAGAAATGTACTTGACGGGTAAGGGGAGGAGGGGGGAAAACGGAGAGAAAGGGGTTATTAAAAAAAAAAAAATAACAAAAATATATATACAGATATATGTATTTATAAAAATAGGGGTGGGAGGATGTTTGCAAGATTCTGTGTATATGGAGTTAGTCAGTCGATAAAATATATGGAGACACGGCTAGTTAGGTAGTACGTAAAACTTTTATATAGGATAAAAATACTGTAAAAGCCGGGGGAGCGGGTGATAACGACCTCAATGGTATAGGTGTTTAAGGGTTATTAGCCTCAAAAGAAGTAGTAATAGGGGAGCAGGCTAAGTTGGCCTGAGAGGGATTAGGGGGGAGGAGAAGGGGAAGTATGCCAAAGAGGGGTAGGTATACAGGGTGGAGGGAGGGGGGTAAATGTGAAGGGGTTTATGTGATGTATTGGACAAGGACACAGAGGCACGGGATAATTATTGGCAGTAGTGGAATACATGGGAAACGTGGAGTCGTCTACTCAATATAAATGGTGAAATTGCTAACTTGGAATATAAGGGGGATAAATGAGAAGATAAAGCGATCACTGGTTTTAAAATATATCAGAAACAGTGGTGCAGATATTATGGGGGAAATTTACTAAAGGAAATTTGTAAAAAATAGGTGTATTTGTATCCAGAAATACACTTATTTTTGACATTTACTATCCCAAAAATATGGCAATTCGTATTCATATTGATAGCACATCAATACGACTACGAATTGCCGTATTTTCGGTATAGTAAATGTCAAAAATAAGTATATTTCTGGATACAAATACACCTATTTTTTTTACAAATTTCCTTTAGTAAATTTCCCCCTATATGTCTACCGGAGACACATTTGGTAGGGGAGAAATTACTGGCCCTCAAGAAGGCCTGGGTGGGCCACGTTTTCCATGCGCCATTTACCTCCACCTCCTCAGCACGGGGCATCTCGGTACTTATTAAAAAAACAGTTGCTTTTGCATATACCAGGGTTAAAATTGACACTGGAGGTAGATTTATATTTTTAGATTGTACGATGAATAATTGTCATATACTGTTATTGGCTGTGTACATTCCACTGCCATTTTCTTTTGAAATCCTGGTGAAAATACCCCAGAGGTTCCCGTGATTTGTCTGGGAGATTTTAATAATGTTTTAGATTCTAAGATAGATAGGTGAAATAAAAAGAAAACAGGTAATTGTGGTGACAGCAGCTCTAAGAATTTTTGTAACTTTGTGGGGGATATGGGATGGATTGACTCATGGAGGGAAAGAAATCCAGATGCAATACAATTTTCCTGTTTCTCTGCATCACATATTGCTTTTTCTAGAATTGACCTTGTTTTAATTTCTAAAGTACTTTTGCCACAAATAGTTGAAATTGGATATAAAATGAGAGGAATTTCAGACCACTCCCCACTCTTGGTAGAACTAAAGGAATCCCTTGAGAGAGGTTGCCAGTTCTGGAAATGTGATGCCAGATGGCTGAACAATCCAGAAGTAACCAATGGGCTCATAGACCAATGGGGAGAATTTTGGATGAATAACAGAGGGTCAGCCCAGGAAAATATAATATGGGATACATTTAAAGCTTACCTAAGAGGAACATTAAAAAAAAAATAGGGGAAGTTAGAAGAGCTAGTCAGAAAAAGATAACAGAACTGGAAAAAATCTGTAATGTAAGCGAGGCCAAATTTCTATCTGATGGTACAGTAGAATCAAAAAGGAAATGGGATACAGCCCGGGAACAGTGGCTAGAATATCTAAACACAGTAAACATTAAAAACATGAAGTACAAGGCACAAAAATTATATGCTAGCTCGGACAGGTCAGGAAAATACTTGGCCTATTTGGCCAATGCGGATAAACCCCTTAGCACAATACATAAAATCAAAGATAAGAATGAGGTAACGCAACATAAAACAGCGGATATAGGAAGGGCGTTCAGTGAGTATTACAGCAAACTGTACGAGTCCAAATTCCCATACACACAGACCCAAATAAGAAAATACGTTGAAAGTATAGGTCTGCCAACAATGGAGGAGGAAAATAGACAGTTTATGGATGCCCCTATAGTAATAGAGGATGTAATAAGTGCTATTAATGAGCTGCCAGGCGGGAAGGCGCCGGGGTTAGATGGTATACCAATGGATATTTATAAAAAATATATTGACTTTTCTCTACCGTCCAATGGGATACTGGGTTATACTATGGGGGATAGAGATCCTCCGCAGGAGAGACAGGCACATTAAAGCTTTCAGTGTGGGTGCACTGGCTCCTCCCCTCTATCTCCCTCCACTAGTCAGTTTAGTTTAGTTTAGTTTAGAAAACTGTGCCTCAGGAGAGGCAGTGCTTTCTGGATGCTCCAGACTTTTTCTTCAAATTTTATTTAGTTTATTATTTTGGGGCGCTGCTTTGACCAGGCAGCTGTCCTACTTCGAGGGTGTCAGGGGTAGGGTCAGTCCCCGACCTCTTAAGGTGCAGACCTGACCCTGCTGCAGGATAACCTGTCCTGAGTGGGGCCTGTCACCACACAGCATTGCGCTGTTGCGAGCAGGCCCCCCAGCTGCCGCACACCCCCCGACTGGTCCGAAGACGTCTGTGGTGAGTACAGGTTGGGGGTCCCACAAGGGGACACCCCAAACCGTTCCGTGCGGCAAGATGGCAGCGGCAGTAGCGGCGGCCCTCTCGCAGGGACTGCGTGACCCCCCCTCATCACACTGGCATAGGGTGATGCCGCTGGACCACCAGGGATGCCCACGGCATTTTTAAACATTTTTAGGTGAAAAGCGCTTCTTATGCCAGTTTAAATATACTGGAAGTGCCAGCTCCGTGTAAAGGGGGCGGGGCTTCGCTCAGAGCGGGACCAGGCTCTGCTGGGCGCGCCCTGTCTCTGCTTCCTGCTTCTTCATGCATCCAGAGGTCGCCATTACAGCTCCTCAGTGGTGTGGTGGATTTGATCCTTTGCAGCAGCGGCAGAGACAGCAAGTTATAACAGCGCAGCAGCGTTGCTTAGCTGTGTTATTTACACTGTGTATGACATATCACTGTGTGTTTTTTGTGCGTTACCAGCTCACTCAAATCCATGAGTTAAGGTTTAGGGTGTACTGGTCTCCTCATATTGCTCTGAGTCTACCCCACTGGCTAGTTAACGACTTGTACACACACCATAGTCTCTTAATACAGAGGTGTATTACACTTATACTGTGTAGAGTTACAGTACATCAGGTGTGGGTGTTGTGTGTGCGTGTGTGCGCTGCTGGGGGTGTCCTGTTGCTTCATCATGGTGAAAAAGTTAACATGCATGGTGTGCAGCACAAAGTTTATTCCATTTAACAAGAAGAAGAAAAGTATGTCCTGATGTGGTGCACCTAATTGGACTCACACGAATAAAATTTAGCTTTTATTAGACAATTTTTAAGATAGCGAAGTATAAAAACACACAAACAAAAAACATGTACGTGTTTTAAAAAACGGTGCCTCTCTGATCCCACACCACGTTTGGGCTATGAATGATATTGATGCAGGTATAGGTTAGCCGACACCTCTAGTAGTATTATACAATTTTAATGAATAACTGGGTGTCTATCGGCTGTAATCTCCTGCGTATAGGCGCGCAGCTGAGGTGTGATTATGATGTAACCATAGGGTGACACAGTATTATGGTGCAAGCCACATAAACAGGAATAATATCCCTGTGTGTCTGTCTTGGCTACTATTAATACTTCAGATGTCGATGTGACTCAAATTTCTCTGTGAAATGAGTTGACACTGGTGTCGACCAATATTCCAGTCCACAATCATGCGTTAGTCTAGACAACCATGATAACTGGTCATGGTCAGTGATAAGGTCAGGTATAAATGTTCATCCGTTCTCCACAACACACATGTGGCTGAGAGATCCTTTATTGACATATGTTGACACTAATGTCGACCAAATGACAGTCAGCAGTTTGTGTCAATTTATTTCACTATAATAGATATTAAGCCAAAGTCCATGGGTATATCAATAGGATATAATATATCGGCCCCTTGGAGTAATTGGCATATGTTGACACTGATGTCGACCAGGTAACATCCAGCAATTGTGTCAGTTTATTCAACTATAATGAGTCAGAGTCAATGGGTACATCAAATAAAGTATATGGTATAGTATTATGTAGCAGCCCCTTAGAATAAGCCCCAGGGATAATGAAAATTCCTTACTTTGTTCACTGTGTTATGTGTCCATTGTGAGGACAGCTAGTAACATTCAGTGTTACAAGGGGAGTATATTTAGAGACAAGCGTTGTAAACATAAGGCAGTGAGTAACTGCTGAATGTGTCAGTCTTGATGTGATCCACACATACAATGTCTTAGACTGTGTAGACAACGCTTCTCTAAGCTGATAAAGTAAAGGCTTAAGAATTTGCAACAATAATAAATGAGGCTGCAACAGTGTAGCCAGGTGGAAATGAGAGTTATCAGTGTCCCCCCTGAGGCTGTGGCTAAAAAGTATCACCAGTAGCGCCCAATCACACTAGCGAGGTTGTCCTCACTCAATCAGCTTCTGCGTCTAATACACATCAGCGGAGCTACCTGCAAATAAAAGTACAGATCAAAATGCATCCTATCAATATGGCGTGGGAGAGAGAGCGTCACCGCTAGCCGGCGCGCGCTTCGCTGTAGCTTTTTCAAGGCCAACCCGACTGGCCAGACCTAAGCTGTTTAAGTACCCTTTCCTGTTGTGGGCGCGGCAATAGGAGGCATGATTGGCAGTTGCCGCGTCCAACCGCCTCTCTGTTCTATGAGCCGTGCAGCACTGATCATTCAGTGGGCGCGGCTAGCTTAACGCTCATTGATTGACGGCTATTGCGTCTAATGATGTGATCCTCCTCCGTGTGCCGCGATGCTCATAGGCTCCCATCATTTATCACTGGGATATTCTTATTAACTAGTATTTGAAGCGTCTATAGCGTACCATGGTATTGGCTGTTAATAATGGGAGATGTGTATACTGCGGGCAGTAAGATCAACATTCCCCATACATCCTGTAGTGTCAGTTGCTGTACACGGACGGGGAGATATTACGCTGGTAAGTACAGTATGGCTGCGGGCAGTAAGATCAACATTCCTCATACATCCTGTAGTGCCAGTTGCTGTACATGGACAGGAGATATTGCGCTGGTAAGTACAGTATTGCTGCGGGCAGTAAGATCAACATTCCCCATACATCCTGTAGTGTCAGTTGCTGTGCATGGACGGGGAGGTATTACGCTGGTAAGTACAGTATTGCTGCGGGTAGTAAGATCAGAATTCCCATACATCCTGTAGTGTCGGTTGCTATAAATGGACGGGGAGGTATTACGCTGGTAAGTACAGTATTACTGCGGGCAGTAAGATCAACATTCCCCATACATCCTGTAGTGTCAGTTGCTGTACATGGACGGGGAGATATTACGCTGGTATGTACAGTATTACTTACGGGCAGTAAAATCAACATTCCCCATACATCCTGTAATCTCAGTTGCTGTACATGGACGGGGAGATATTACGCTGGTAATAAATAATGAGAGTTCAAGCCTCAAAACACAATGCCAAAGAGATTAAATGATTTAATGGTATACCCCTGCCTAATTGGTTCTATTGATTACAGAATACAGCCTGAACTTTTACCAGGATGATGCTGAAATTCCTAAATGCTGGGACCAATCGGAAAATGGAGAGGGATGGGGACAAAAGGTGAAAATCGGTATAAGGGTTTTCAAACTTGAAGAGAGAAAGACAGCTCTGGCTTATTGTGATGCCATAATGACGAAGTAATAGTATGTCGTATAAGAGGATTCCAAAATAACATTTTTGAGGTTTTTGGTGCCCTCGGTGACAGGATAATAAAAGTGTCGTGAGGAATAGAAAATATAAAGTCATATAAGGTTATGACAGGGTGAGTCTCATAGAGGTGTTAGGTATAGTGTATTATATGTTATAAATAAATAAATGAAAAGTAATACGATTATCGGGTGAACAGTTGCTGATGTTCCACACTAACATAACAGTGAATGTGTTCAAATAATCCAAATAACGTGAGAAAAAGGTGAAATAAAGACAATAAATAAATGGAGTGTGATCACATGAGGTGAAACGTATGAATTATAATGTGATATTATACCAGAAAAAAGAAGAACATGAAAGAGACATAATAAATGTGAATAGGCACAATAAATAATAAATTTATATGAATAGGAATAAGATATGACGTGGATCAAAAATGTTGATAAACAGTATGTATATATATATATATAACTCAGAGATATGCTGTGTACTTGTTCTCTTCGTTCAATCCCTTTGGAAACATGGCATCAAGTAGGAATATTAGCCTAGTTTCTTGTCTTAATAGCTCACTGTCTAAATCACCTCTTCTAATACCGAGATTGACTTTAAGTAGACCATACGCTTTGAGCCCTGAGGGATCTTGTTGGTGGTATCTGTAGAAGTGGCGAGCTACTGGAGTCAGGGTTTTCATGGCTTTCTTATCTTTAGGGGCATTTTTTATGCTGTTAACATGTTCCATTATCCGTTTCTTGAGAGGCCTGATGGTCTTGCCTATATAAATTTTGTCACAAGGACACTGAAGGCTGTACACCACCCCTGCTGTGTCGCAGTTGATGTGGTCCTTAATTTTCCAAGTGAAGTTGAATTTATCTTGGTAGGTATTTTTTGTGATCATATAGGTGCAGGCCTTGCAGGTGCCACATTTCTGTGAGCCAACTTTTGTTTTATCTGGACCCTTGATCTTGTCCAGATGACTATGGACTAATATGTCACGTAAGTTCTTACTCCTGCGCCAGCTTATCTCAACTCTGTTGCCTAGAATTGGGGACAGGTCAGGATCTGTTTTGAGAATATCCAGATGCTGGTTCAGGATTCTCTGGATGTCACGCCATTCTTGGCAATAGGTCCCTATAAACCTAACTTTCTGATCTTGTGTGATGTCTTTTTTCGAAGGTATAAGTAGGGATTCCCTTTTGATCTTTTTGGTATGGCTGTACGCAGTTTTGATGGCCCGGTTGCTGTAGCCTCTTTCTCTGAGGCGCCCGCTGAGTTCATCAGCTCTCTTGATAAATGTATTATCATTATAGTTGAATAAACTGACACAATTGCTGGATGTTACCTGGTCGACATCAGTGTCAACATATGCCAATTACTCCAAGGGGCCGATATATTATATCCTATTGATATACCCATGGACTTTGGCTTAATATCTATTATAGTGAAATAAATTGACACAAACTGCTGACTGTCATTTGGTCGACATTAGTGTCAACATATGTCAATAAAGGATCTCTCAGCCACATGTGTGTTGTGGAGAACGGATGAACATTTATACCTGACCTTATCACTGACCATGACCAGTTATCATGGTTGTCTAGACTAACGCATGATTGTGGACTGGAATATTGGTCGACACCAGTGTCAACTCATTTCACAGAGAAATTTGAGTCACATCGACATCTGAAGTATTAATAGTAGCCAAGACAGACACACAGGGATATTATTCCTGTTTATGTGGCTTGCACCATAATACTGTGTCACCCTATGGTTACATCATAATCACACCTCAGCTGCGCGCCTATACGCAGGAGATTACAGCCGATAGACACCCAGTTATTCATTAAAATTGTATAATACTACTAGAGGTGTCGGCTAACCTATACCTGCATCAATATCATTCATAGCCCAAACGTGGTGTGGGATCAGAGAGGCACCGTTTTTTAAAACACGTACATGTTTTTTGTTTGTGTGTTTTTATACTTCGCTATCTTAAAAATTGTCTAATAAAAGCTAAATTTTATTCGTGTGAGTCCAATTAGGTGCACCACATCAGGACATACTTTTCTTCTTCTTGTTAAATGTGTTAATTTTGATGTCCAGAGGTAGCACACCCTCCTTAGTACACGTTACATATTTTGAGTGTATATAAGATATTGGGGGTCCACCCATTATCCTCGAATATTATGAGGGTCCTGTGCGAATAGTAATCCCCTTTGCTTGTTCAAAGTTTATTCCAGCTTCACAGTCACAGGTAACCTGTGAGCCGTGTATGCTGCCACAGCCCAGTGGGGTGCCCCCACAACTTGTGGATGATAGTCAAGAGCAGCATAAAAATGCTGATGGACTCTGTTGCTTCCCAGCTCTTTGCAAATACGCAAAAGACAAATTCTTGTAAAGCAAGAAAAGAAAAGGATGTCACTTTGTGATGCACCGAGAGAGAGAAAATTTAATAAGTAACCTTTATTTATAATTTTTTAAAAACTTTTGGCAAAAATATAAAAGACACAATAAACACATTAAACATAGACAAGTAAAAAAGGATGAAGATATCCTTGACTCCGTGGGGTCCCACTTCACAATGTTTTTATACGTATAAATGTCAACACTTTAATATGTGTTTAGTGCATTCACTGTTTCCAGAATAGGAACTCATACGGCAGGCAGACGCGGTGCGCACCGCAGTTCTGATGCCCAGCACACCGGCTGACAGTCCCACAGACTGACTCAGACCCCCACGTGCAGTACAGTGCGAGCCGGCTGTGTCATTCTCAGCCGGAGTGACGAGAGTGGGCGCAGCGCTTCTCAATTACACGCTGTGAATCCCACTGTCCCGGCTCACAGACCGGACTCAGAGCACTAAAATTACCACTCACTTAAGCACCATCCTGGTATTGCAGTGGCCACACAGCTTATTGCTGTCTCTGGCACTGATACTTTTTTGAGCATACTACATTATAAACGCTCATATCTGCATATGTTTTAATTATACCAGCCTGCTGGGTGAGACCATAAATCTTTGGTTACCCTCACACCACAGACAAAATTGGTATACAGGCACTCCTGAACCTAATAGGTGCTTAAAGTGATACCGCTATTTAGTACTTGAAAACTGGGAAAATATATATCAACCAGTTCCTATTCTGGAAACAGTGAATGCACTAAACACATATTAAAGTGTTGACATTTATACGTATAAAAACATTGTGAAGTGGGACCCCACGGAGTCAAGGATATCTTCATCCTTTTTTACTTGTCTATGTTTAATGTGTTTATTGTGTCTTTTATATTTTTGCCAAAAGTTTTTAAAAAATTATAAATAAAGGTTACTTATTAAATTTTCTCTCTCTCGGTGCATCACAAAGGGGTTTATTCTAGTTCATTCTTTCTGACAAAATCCTTCTTAGATGGACAAAACCATGTGCACTGCAGGGGGGCAGATGTAACATGTGTACAGAGAATTAGATTTGGGTGAGTTATTTTGTTTCTGTGCAGGGTAAATACTGGCTGCTTTATTATTACACTGCAATATAGATCTCACTTTGATGTAAAACCCCACCCAAATCTAATTCTCTCTGCTCAAGTGACATCTGCCCCCCTGCAGTGCACTTGGTTTTGTCCATCTAAGAAGGAATTTGTCAGAAAGAGTGAACTAGAATAACCCCCAAAGTGACATCCTTTTCTTTTCTTGCTTTACAAGAATTTGTCTTTTGCTTCAAACTTATGTCCCGTGATAGCACACCCTCAGCATAAATATTTACGTATATAACACTATCATTTGAGGGGTCACCTAACACTAACTCTACGTATACTCTTCCTGTGCGATTAACCCTGTCCTCCCTTTGTTACTCTTTGCAAATACACAGCAGACGCAGAGGGTGCAAAGGGAATTAGCCATGTTGTCTGCCAGGGTTGATATTCTCACCCCTCCCCCTGCTCAGCCTCCAAAGCGGCCTGCTACTGCAATGGCCCCTGACTCTGATGATGGTGATGACATCCTTGAAGTGGGAGATGGGGCAAATGAACAGGATACTATTCAGGAGCAGTCTTTAGTTCATGGTTCTGAGGCTTTAATTAAGGCCATAAGGGAAGTGTTAGAGCTTCCTATGGAGGAACCCTCTGAGGGAGATTCCTTTTTCATGACCCAGAAAAAACAGCCGGTGTATTTCCCAGAACAGGCTGAATTAGAAAGTGCGGTACTTCTGTAGTTTCACGGCGCCAGCCATGCTACTTCCGGGTTCTACGCTCGCCACGAAATATGTCAAAAAAAGTGACTTAACTCCATGCCAACATGGATAGTTCATACCCCCACTATCCATGTTGGCATGGAGTTGATTTTAAATAGCGTGGCGAGCATAGCGAGCCACCGAGCCCGCAGCGTGGGCGAGCGAAGCGAATCCCGCAAGGGGACTCAGACGCACGGTGCCATACTGGTGCCGTGAAACTATACAAGTACCGAAAGTGCTTTTAAAGGTGCTTGGCACAACCCTGAAAAGAGGTTCCAGCTTTCAAAGAGGTTCACTAATGCGTATCCCTTTGATCCTGTTGGTAGGAAGAAGTGGGAGGCACCGCCAGCGGTGGATTCCTCTGTTTCCCGCCTTTCAAAGAAGGTGCTGTTACCAGTTCCTGGGGTATATACCCTCAAGGATGGTGCAGATAGGAGACTTGAAGCAACACTTAAGTCTATGTTCACGGCCAGTGGGGCTTCTCAACGCCCGGTATTGGCCAGTTGCTGGATGGCTAAGGCCATTTATACTTGGTCCACGCAGATCCAAGAGGGTTTGTTGGGGGACATGTCCGTGGCTCAGATAGGTGAAAACCTGCGTCACATTCAGGACACGACATGGGTGCTTTGTGAGGCACAGAAGGAATTGGGCGCTATAAACGCGCAGAATTCTGCAATGGCCGTGTCGGCTAGGCGGGCTCTGTGGTTGCGCCAGTGGGTGGCTGATGTGGATTCCAAGAAGAGTGTGGAAAGCATACCTTTCACAGGGGAGAGGCTCTTTGGTAGTGAGCTGGATGACTGGATTTCTAAGGCTACTGCAGGGAAATCCACGTTCCTCCCATCAGCACCCACTCCGGCAAAACGCCCTTTCACTGGTCCCTCCCAGCAGACCTTTCGTGGGTCCAAGTTCCGCCCTAAGGCCGGAGGCGCCTCTAATGCTAGCAGAGGCACTAGAGGGAAATTCAGGAAGCCAAACCCCTCAGGTCATCAGGACCGTTCCACAGCCCCTGCTGCTTCCAAGCCGGCAGCATGACGGGGTGCACCCACCACGAGACTGTCTCGAGGTGGGGGCCCGGCTGTTACACTTCAGCAAGGTGTGGGACGCCTCGTGCCTAGATTCCTGGGCCAGGAGTCTTATTTCGCTAGGTTACAGGCTGGAGTTTGCCAGGCCCCCTCCTCGACGCTTCTTCAAGTCGGCCCTCCCAGCCTCAGTGGAGGATCAGTTGCTCCTTCAGGGAGCAATTCACAAGCTCCTCCTGTCCAAAGTAATCCTACCTGTACCAATACAGGAGCAAGGCCAGGGTTACTATTGAAACCTGTTCCTTGTCCCCAAACCGGACGGTTCAGTAAGGCCCATTTTGAATCTGAAGTCGCTGAACCCCTTTCTGCAGGTGTTCAAATTCAAAATGGAGTCGCTCAGGTCGGTGATTGCCTCCCTGGAAAAAAAGGGGAATTTCTGGCCTCTGTAGACGTCAAGGACGCCTATTTACACGTCCCAATTTGGCATCCCCATCAAGTCTTTCTAAGATTTGCGGTGGGAAACAGCCATTACCAGTTTCAGGCGCTACCCTTCGGGCTGTCAACTGCCCCGGCTCATGGCAGAAATGATGGTCCTTCTCAGGCTCCACCGGGTGAATGTTATACCCTACCTGGACGATCTGCTGATCAAGGCAGGATCGGAGGAGGCCCTGAGAAGTGCGTTAAATCTGACTATACAGGTGTTGAGAGACCACGGGTGGATTTTAAACATCCCAAAATCCTTGTTGCTCCCGAGCCAGAGAATGGTGATCCTGGGTATGACTCTGGACACGATGGAGCAGAAGGTGTTCCTGCCGGCCGAAAAGGCTTCAGCTTTACAGGAATTGGTAAGAGGGGTCCTATCAAACCCTTGGGTCTCGGTGCACCTCTGCCTGAGGCTCTTGGGCAAGATTGTTGCTTCATTCGAAGCCATCCAGTATGCCAGGTTCCACTCCAGGACTTTTCAGCTGGATATCCTCACGAAATGGTCAGGATCCACCCGGCAAATGCACAGGAAGATTTGCCTGTCTGCACAGACCAAACTCTCCCTGTAGTGGTGGCTAGATTTGCCAAATCTATTGGCGGGTCGCTGCTTCCAGATACAGGACTGGCTTCTGATTACCACAGATGCCAGTCTCAGAGGCTGGGGAGCCGTGATACAGGGAGTCCGCCTGCAAGGCCGTTGGTCTCCGATGGAATCCATGCTGCATATAAACAACCTCGAACTGAGGGCTGTTCACTATGCTCTATTACAGGCGGAGCCTATGCTGCAGGGCAGGGCGCTACAAGTCCAGTCGGACAATGCAACTACGGTTGCCTACATCAACCGCCAAGGAGGGACAAGGAGCATGCCCTGTATGAGGGAAACCACCAGGATATTCTCCTGGGCGGAACGCTATGTAAAAGCCCTGTCAGACATCTTTATACCAGGAGTCGACAACTGGGAGGCGGATTTCCTCAGTCGTCAAGATCTCCACCCAGGGGAGTGGGGACTTCACCCTCAGGTGTTCCAGGACCTGGTAGATCTTTGGGGGCTCCCTCAGATCGACCTTATGGCCTCACGGTTGAACCACAAGCTGGAAAGGTACTGTGCCCAGACCAGAGATCCAGGGGCAACAGCAGTAGATGCCCTGACTTGGACGTGGGATTTTCAGCTGGTGTACCTGTTCCCACCGCTCCCGTTGCTGGTACGGGTGCTAAAGAGGATTCAACACCAGAGAGTAGAAGCCATTCTAGTGGCTCCAGACTGGCCTTGAAGGGCCTGGTACGGGGACATTCAGGCCATGCTGGTAGAAGACCCGTGGCGTCTTCCTCTAAGAAAAGATCTTCTCCAGGGACCGTTTGTCTTTCAGGACTTACCGCGGCTGCGTTCAACGGCCTGGAGGTTGAGCGGCAGATATTAGGCCTCAAGGGACTACATCCCTCTGTAATTACAACCATGACACGTGCCAGGAAACCAGTCACAACCATGTGATATGGAAGAAGTACATAGCCTGGTGTGAGAAAAATGCTTTGCCACCAGCAGTACAGTATTTCGTCTTAACAATCTGTTAAGATTAATTCAAGCCGGTTTGGACTTGGGCCTCCGGTTGGGGTCCTTGAAGGTACAGATCTCGGCTCTGTCAGTATTTTTTCAGAAGAAACTGGCGCTGTTGCCGGAGGATTCAGCCTCCCTTTGTACCACCCACCGCGCCTTGGGACTTGGATGTAGTCCTCACCTTCCTTAAGTCCTCTTGGTTCATTCCTTTGGAACAATCGGAGTTGAAACATCTTACTTGGAAGACTGTTGTACTGCTGGCCTTAGCCTCAGCCAGGCGGGTGTCTGAGCTTGGGGCATTATCTTGTAAAAGCCCTTACTGGTATTCCACGAGGAACGGGCAGAGCTCAGGACCAGGCCGCAGTTTCTGCCAAAGGTTGTGTCCGCATTCCACCTGAACCAACCTTTTGTGGTTCCTTCCAGCTCGGTACATCCTGATATCCCTCTCTCTTTGGATGTGGTACATACCCTCAAGGCGTATGTTAAACGTATGGCTAGAATCCGGAAGTCGGATAGTTTGTTTGTATTGTATGATGCGCAAAAGAAGGGCTCTCCTGCATCTACAAGGACCATAACCCGGTGGATTCGATGCACGATACAACAGTCCTATGCATCGGCTGGGTTGTCCCTTCCTCCAGCATTGAAAGCCCATTCCACCACATCTGTTGGGACTTCTTGGGCAGCTGCCCAAGGGGTTCGGCTCTGCAGCTGTGCAGGGCCGCAACTTGGTCAGGGAGTAACACGTTTGTCAAGTTTTACAGATTTGACACTCTGGCCAGGGAGGATTCCCAGTTCAGACAAGCGGATCTACAGCAGACTCTGCACGTTCCCGCCCGTTCTGGTAGCTTTGGGACCTCCCCATAGTATAACCCAGTATCCCATTGGACGGTAGAGAAAATAGGATTTTGGGTACCTACCGGTAAATCCTTTTCTCGTAGTCCATATGGGATACTGGGAGCCCGCCTCTGTGCGGCTTTCTGCTGTAACGACACTGTTACTAACACGGTTAGGGCTTGTTGCCTTGTTGTCATATATTGACCTTCTTCAAGGATTATGGTGAACTCAGAAGTTGTTATAATTCACCTCTTTTGTTATTTTATGTTTATTATTTTAGTTTGGGTGTGCTGTGAGAATCTCACCACGTTATTGTTCACATACCTCCTCACATAGCTCTCCTTCGGCAGTTTTTCATTAACTGACTAGTGGAGGGAGATAGAGGGGAGGAGCCAGTGCACCCACACTGAAAGCTTTAATGTGCCTGTCTCTCCTGCGGAGGATCTCTATCCCCCATAGTATAGCCCAGTATCCCATATGGACTACGAGAAAAGGATTTACCGTACAGACAGATCTCTTTGCTTCCTTCTGAGGCCAAAATATTGGCAAAAGTGTTATCACTCAGGTTAAGTAAATACATCGATGGGATCATTCACCCGGATCAAACCGGCTTTATGCCGGGAAAGTCCACCTCTACTAATATCAGGAAAGTTTTTAGACATCTACAGGTAGCTACGAATGAACTGGATGATGCAGCAATAATGTCATTGGATGCCATTAAGGCGTTTGACACGGTTGAATGGTCATATTTATGGGAGGTGCTAAAGTCATTTGGTTACGGGCCAAACTATGTGAAATGGGTTCAGTTGCTTTACTCCAGCCCAAGAGCCCGAATCTCGGTAAATGGATGGACATCCTCTGCCTTCTCCCTTGCAAGAGGGACAAGGCAGGGGTGCCCATTATCACCCGTCTCTTTGCATTGGCGATAGAGCCTTTGGCCTGCGCCATAAGAGCACACCCTGAGACAGTAGGCTTAGAAGCAGGGCAGGAAATTGATACATTGGCGTTATACGCCGACGATGTATTGATTTTCCTGCAGAATTATATTAAATCCGCTCCGGAAGTGTTGCAATTTATTGAGACCCACGGCGGATATTCAGGGTTTGAAATAAATGTGTCGAAATCTAGTATTTTGGCAGTCAAAAACCAACCCATAAATGTCCCCCGTGAAAACTTATCAATTAAATGGACACAGTCATTTAAATATTTAGGAATCTGGATTACTAGTGACCCTTATGATTACTTTAAGTTAAATATACAACCATTGATGGACTATGTTATTGTTAAATTCAAGTCTTTCAATGACAGGCCGGGTGAATTTAATAAAAATGATTGTGCTACCAAACTTCCTATACGTGTTACAGCAGTCACCAGTATATCTACCCTTGGCCATTTTTAATAAGTTAAATAGTCTAATATCCTTTGTATGGGATAAAAAAAGGGTAAAGATAAAACTAGATACCCTTATGAGGAAAAAGGGGAAAGGTGGATTATCTTTACCCAATTTTAGACTATATTATTTGGTTGGTCAATTAACACACATACGGGAATGGGTGGCGGAAGACGCAGGGAGTAATTTGGTTAGGGTGTTGGTGGCACAAGGAAATGTAACGAATAGTCCATTACAGCATCTGATAAAGGGAACAATTACTAGGAAAGACACACCCCTTGTGGTACAGGCCGTAAAAATATGGCGAGAGGTTGGTAAACTAATCAAATACGAGGATATAGAAGTGGAACACCCTATATCAGATTACATATGCTTTAAACAACTTGAGAAGCTGCAACCAGATGGAATATGGGGACCATATGGGATTAGCACCATTAGCCAATTATATAATGAAGAGGGCATGAAATCATTTGCGCAGTTGGTGGAAGATATTCTACCACGCTCATTCTTTCTTAGATTCTTACAAATAAGGAGTGCCCTGGAAGCCCAATTTAAAAATGCTACTCCTAAATTCTCAATAACCCCGATTAAAAAAGCCTTAGTTGAGGGAGGCAAAAAGAAAGGGGTATCAAAAGATGTGGGGACACTAACAGAAATAGAATGGAACACAGCCTTAAAGGTTGTACCACTAGCAACTAACTCAATAAAAATACAACAGATACAATTGTTCATCCTTCATAGATCGTATTTAACATCATCAAGACTGGCAAAAATGGGGGGCAACTTATCATCAATATGTCCTAAATGTCAAAATGGGACAGGCACGCTGTGGCACCTATTATGGGAATGCAGATGCCTTAAACCATACTGGACAAAGGTGATCCAAATACTAAATAAAACAGGAATACCGGGAACAGTGCTAGGGCCAAAAAATTGCATATTGGGGATCTGTGAAGAGAGTAATTTGAACAAATATGACAAAATGTATGTAAACAATATGTGTGCGTTGGCTAAAACACTTATAGCAAGAACATGGATGGCAAAGGAGGGGCCTGAATTCGCAGCATGGATAAATTTGGTCAATCTCACGGTTGCACAAGAAAAATATGCATATCTGAATAAAAATAGCACTAACACATACACAAAGGTGTGGCACAGATGGTATAAGTCTGGGTATATGTTGGCGAATACCTAGAAACACAGACTAAATATAAAAATACACACGATTTAAAATATTAAATGATTAAATATACAAAAAATGGAGTGTAGAAGAGAATGTAGTTAAAAGGATATCACGTTTGAGTAAATTCAGGATACACTAGTGAGTTCAAACAAACACGGCAAGCAAAAATACATAACAGAAAGTATTTTAGGCTTATCCATAATAAGCACAATAGGGTATTGCACATGCTTTAACGCACTGCAGCAAAAAGTTGTAAGAGTGAATGAGATGAAAAGTAACATAAAAATACACGGTAAAAGGGAAAAGACACAAGTGATAACATAGTTAGGATTGACCAGAGTAATTAAAAAAAAAATATATATATATATATATATATATATATATATATATAAATATATATAGCTGTGAGAAAATGTATGCAATTAAAATTGATAAGAACATTGGGCCTTATTTTGGTTCATTCTTTCTGACAAAATCCTTCTTAGATGGACAAAACCATGTGCACTGCAGGGGGGGCAGATGTAACATGTGCAGAGAGAATTAGATTTGGGTGAGTCATTTTGTTTCTGTGCAGGGAAAATACTGACTGCTTTATTTTTACACTGCAATATAGATCTCACTTTGAAGTAAAACCCCACCCAAATCTAATTCTCTCTGCACAAGTAACACCTGCCCCACCTGCAGTGCACATGGTTTTGCCCATCTAAGAAGGATTTTGTCAGAAAGAATGAACCAAAATAAGGCCCATTATGTCTAAAAATGTGCATAGCGGGGGTAACTAAAAGCAGGACTGTGTCCATAATCCCAGGTTAAGCAATAGACCTTGATGGAATAATGGGGTAGGGGAAGTAATAAACCAAACCGCAAAAAGAGAAAGTAGGTAAAGGAGAGAGGATAAGATAGCTTCTCTGTGTTAAACGCTATAGCCATGATAAACTGTAAGGTGTTGGTTGACGGTGCCTCGGTGTCCATAAAATAGAAGTGTCCAAATGTATTGTATAAAATGTAATGTAGTGATGTGTTTGTAGTGTTAATTTGTACTGTAAGCCTAAAGCTGGGTACACATATATACAATCCCTGTTTCTTGCAACCGTTCGGCCGACCGTACTCCCGTCGGACCGTCCACAAACAACAGCCGACACGCGCGTACACACCTCGTACACACCTGTACAATTTTCTTGCGACGTACGATGTACGATGTACTCCCGTCCAAACAGTCGCAAGAAAAAGATTGTACCACCGTACACACTCTCCCGATTTGGGCTAGTGACACGATATATATAAACATAATTATCATAATGGGCTGGGTTAAGGGCATACCAAAACAAAGGGGCGTGATTACAGAACGTGAACAGAAGTGATTTTCTTTTCTTTTTTACATCAGTGCTGGCTGTGCAGAGAACACGTACGTTCGTTCATTCGTTCCGTTGTTTTCTACCACTTTCATCATGAGCTTGATGAAAAGAAAGGCTCGGGCTGGCATTCTTGCTGCTATGGCCACTACATTGCTGTCTCTAAATAAAAAAAAAGAGGAGCAAGAATCGAAGCTGCTGGACAAGAGACTGGCTACTGAGGCGAGACACCTTCTCTCATATGCCGTTGGTACAGGAGATACGGGAGAAAAACCCCGATGACTTCCGGAATTATCTTCGTATGGATGACCCTACCTTCATGGAGCTACTGGCACTAGTCACCCCTTTAATCGAAAAACAGGACACCTATTTTAGGCGGCCTATTTCAGCGGAGCAGAGACTGGTGGCAACACTACGTTTCCTGGCTACTGGGAGGACCCTTGCGGATCTGAGGTACAGCACCGCTATATCCTCTCAAGCTCTGGGACTAATAATACCTGAGACCTGTGATGCCATCATCCAAGTTCTAAAGGAGCAATACATAAAGGTAAATATATGTTCAGCAGCGGTAGTCGCTCCGTAGTCACTCTGCCGGCTGACAAAAGTGTAGTCGCTTACCACCCGTATCTGGCCGTAGTCACTCAGCCGGCTGACTACAGTGTAGTCGCTTACCACCCGTATCTGGCCGTAGTCATTCTGCCGGCTGACTAAAGTGTAAAAACTGTATAGTAAATAGAGAAACCAAAACTACACATTTTACATTTGATGGTAGGTGGTGGTATCCTGAGGATACTGCTCCTGGTCCATCGCAGTATGGGAGGGGGATGGGGTTTCCACAAAGCCATGGAAAGGACTGCTGGTTGAACCTGCTGCCGGTTGCTGAAATGGTTGGGCAGATTTGTGCGCAAACTGGGGATAGTGGGGATAATGACAAGAGTGATAAATTTGGTGGTGTTGTGGGACTTGGGCAGGGTTGATGGGTTGGAATGACATAGGGCTTTGACGGGTTGTGGGTCTAGGCATAGAGGAGGGGTGAAGGCAGCTGTGTGGGCACATCCAGTGTGGGTGAACACTCCTCTTCCACTATTTAGAGAAGGCTGTAAAACATAATGGGCCTTATTCTGGTTGGTGCGGCCGGGCCGTACGCGTACGTCCCGGGATTTTTTATGATCTGCGCATGCGTACATTCGCTAATGCGCAGGCGCGAACACTCCACAACGCTTACGGACGGGTCTCTACGTGCGAAAAAACCTATACGCGAGTGTACGGGCATTGGGGGCGGCATAGGGGCGTGATGAGGGGAGCGGCCGAAATAATGAGGGAAAATGGGCGTAAATATGGGCGTACACGGGGGTGTGCACCAAAAATGAGCGGTGCTACTACCGCACGATCGACTAAAGCACCGTTCATTTCGGACACAAAACAGGCGGCCGCCAACCGCCATCTCAAACCACCCCTACAGATACCGCATGCCAGCGTGCGCCTGGGTTTGCTAATTTACGCTGATTACTACTCAAACCCATACACCTGAATGTAATAAGCAATGCTGCAGTCTATTGAGTCCAAACCATGATTTCACTACCTGCAAGCCACACACAGCACTCAAACACATTGGAAGCTTATCTTTCTATACTTCTCTACATTTAAAGGTTTGTTTAATTTAAGGTAAGAATCTTTTTAAGACCTGCTTATATATGCTAAGGTAGGTATTTGCTAAACAGTTATACACATTCACTACGTGCTTTCATAGACTTTACACAGTAGCACACTCAATCTACACAAGTCGACATGTGTCAACGTGTTCACTCTAATACAAACATAGGTTTTGTATTTATGATACAATAACATAAACCACATCTAACACCTACAAAGGATGTTTCAGCAATGTTTTAAGCCCATGCCCACTATTTTGCACACAATCTTTGTATAGTACCCAAAATACAGAACTGTACCACTATCTGATCTGCTATGAATTGGATTTGACTACACTCTGGATGTAAGATGCCACCAATCACATTATTGCACTCACATCTATCTAACAAAGGATTCCTACATCTGCTTATGACACTGTAAAATCATATATATTTAAAAACTTATACATGTTTGTTCACAAGCAATTTTCTCATGTTTGGCCGATTCACACATCTTTTTTTAGGGGGGACACATATGCATTCCTACACAAATGTACCTTTTGACCCTTGTTTGTCTGCCTCACCCACTCCATGAGGAAAGCATTGTTCTGGACCTGCTTTTACCTACTACTGTAGGAGCTACCTCACCTGCACACAAACTGCTTTCTCACCTATTAAGTTGCTCTGCACATGTGCTGACACAAACTAATTAGCAGGGAAAAGTTGGATAGGAACATGGGAATGGCCATGGAGAGGGTTACACATGGGAAACTTCGACCACACTTCAACAAATGTTCAAAAATACCCTGGTCAGTAAGTACACATAAATGTAGTATTTGTTTCACACAAGAAATTACACAAACAACAATTTTGTTTTAATTGGTAAAATAAATTTATTTGCTGTTCAGCATCACAGCTTAGTAGACACTTTCATGTCATAAATCAAATAAACAAATAAAATAGACACAAAAATAAAAAAACAGCCAGAACAAGAGGTTGCATATCTCCAAACATGTGTTACCCTGCAAATGCAATGGTGAAAGAAATGGGGACACCAGAATACGTACTGCAACAACCAGGGTGAATACTAAGCAAGATACACACCACCAAAAATTTATCCTGCATTTGTAGAGGTCAAAATAAGAACTTTAATGCCCATGGCACGAAAATGGATAGATGGCCAACTCAGGAAGTGGATGTCCAGTGCAATTTAAACATTTGGGGTCCAACCACAGAGAAAGTGAACCAGGTCTCATTATTTGGGCCCTTTTTTCCCCCTTTTAGATGGGGCCTTGGGGACAGGGGCCTTTGGCTCAGCTGGCTTGCGGCGTCTTCCCCTAGTGGACACAGGAGGGTCAGCAGAGGTGGAAGGTTGGGGAGCAGCTTGGGGTGGGCCAGCAGATGGGGGATTGTCCCTTAGGGACCTGGCGGTGGTCAGCAGCTCCGCAAGAATGTCATTCAGGCGGCTGAGGTGTTGGCCAATGCTTTGCATGCCAGCCGCCAGAGTGTCATTCATGCGGTTGAAGGCCTCACACTGCTGCCAGTTTGTGGCCTTCCAATCCTCCAAAAATTCCCCAATCTGCTGCTGACGGAGCACAGCATCCACCCCTTGCTGCTCGATCCTCTCCAGCATCACCATCATGCTCTCATCCCATGTCTCCTGTGGCTGGGGCTGGGGGTGTCTTCTTGGTGGAGGCTGGACCACTTGCTCCACCTGTGGCTCTGCAGAGGAAGATGCTGCCGGTACATCCTGGGTTTCTGCTTCTGCTAGGATAATAATTGAAAACAATGTCACCATCACATACGCACTAAAAAATCTCTTTCAAAATACAATGCATTACTGTGACTTACCATCAAAAGCAGCATCAAAGACCTCCGCCGGGAGCTCACTGTCCATATTGGAGATCCCCCTGACCTCGGCCACATCAATGACGTCCAAGGTGTCCTGCTCCAGGGGGGTATACTCCAAAGTATCGGGCATAGGACCTCTCCCGGTGGACATGCTGTGGTTGTACCGGTCAGTCATCTTCCTCTTCAGTGTACTTTTGAAGTCTGTCCACCTACAAGTTTAAAAATACAAATATCACCATGAGATATGTGCACCACTGTGCTAGTGAACATCATGACTACGTGACATTTCCTAGTGTGGGTGATCTTATGTTTTTTAGCCATATGTGTCCCACACACACATTAATGTCTCCATTAGGAGGCATTTCAGTGTCTCATCTCATTCATTAGGCCACTAAATGCACATACATAGATCACTATGCAGAAATGACATCATCCATGGCCAAATTAGGCACCTCCACCTGTTGTGAAACTACACATTCCACCATAGCTTGACAGTGTGGTTATTATGGAGTCATTTAACTATGGGATGGCATACTGGGATGTGTAGTTTCTCACCAGCTACATGTGCACAGTTTGCTCATTCTTGTTTCAGTTGCATCATATGGAACATGTAAAGGTGGCCATACACGTTACAATTATTGTATACAATATTGCATCTCATAGCATATTGGTTTTGCGATGAGATCAGATTACATGAGATCTAGTACAAAAAGTATGTGCTGCACATACTTTTTGTACTCATCGCTAAACCGATATGCTATGAAATGCGATATTGTATACAATATTGTATACAATAATTGTAACGTGTATGGGCACCTTTACAACAACTCTTTCCAAAACACACTTTCTCTTGTCCCATCACATACTTCACATACTTCACATGAGCAGAACTGTGCCCATAACCTCACATCACACCAATGGTGCATGTTTCATATATCAATGTGGGTTATTAGACATGGTTGTGTTCACATGTGACATTGAAGTGTAGCACTATCTACAAACACACCTTTCTATTATTCTCAAAACATACATGTAACATATGTACACACATATGACATTATCAGGGGGACAAACACACTTGCCTTTTCTTCACCGATAGCCAATCTCTGACCACTGGTGACACCTGGTTCACTTCCTCTGTTATCTTGTCCCAAAGGTTTCTCCTTGCACTGGCACCCGGCTTCCTGGTTGGCAATTCTATCCATTCACGTGCTCTGGGCACTAAAATTCTTAATTCTGCCTCTACAAATGCAGGGTTTTTTTTTTGGTGGTGGTATCCTGCTCAGTCCTCACCCTAGATGTTGCAGCTCGTTTTCTGGTGGCCCCAGTTCTCTCACCATGCACCTGCTGGGTCACACCTGTTTGGAGAGATGCAACCTCTTGTTCTGGCTGGTTGCTTGGCCCTTGTGGAGCTGGTGGAGGTTGAACAGGGCCTGTTAGTGAGGGGCCCGCTTGGTCTTGCAGGCTACCTCTCTCTTGAGCCCTCCTTCTCCGCTCCTGTTCCCTCTTCTGTAAAACTTGAAGCAGGGATTCTGCTTGTGCTCTCTGTAGAGCGTCCTCAGCTGCGGAATCGTCTGAACTAGACATGTTTGCAGCAATTCTGGCCTGCATCTGACTGAATATTTATATGTTAATCTCCCGCCATGAACAAGGGGGCGTATATTTTTCCCCGCAATGTACTTGCTAATTTACGCCGATATTTCCCGCCGATAATTGCCGCTTAAATTACGCAGGTCTCCACGCACCTGATCAATCACCTGTATATGCACATACACAGGTTGTGGAGAGTTTTGTGCTACATCGTGAAATGTGTGCACCTGTCATTCCAATGATGAGTGTTGTCAGCTGGTATCTGTTGGAGTTCGTGTATGCTTTGTGAGTCACATTTCAAAACATCACGTTATAATGCTTTCCTTACATATGTAATGAGTATGAAATTGTCATACACCAACATGTTGCATTGTGCCCCTTTTAGCAGCGTATTTATTAGTAGATGGTTGCGTGTATTCTTTTACGCACACTGTATATACAGTACGTCTCTCCATGGAAATGGGTGTATTGTGCCCCTTTTAGCAGCGTATTTATTAGTAGACGGTTGCGTATATCACCAAAAGTGATATATGTACCTGCAATTAATAACTGCGCCATTGCCACTATGACTTCAACCAGGGCTAGGGCGTTTTCTACCCAGGAGCTATTGGCCTTGGTTGAGGTCATGGACCGGCGCCTGGGGCCCAGGGGCCCTTATGTGTCGAATACTGACAAGCGGCGGGCATATAATGCTGCCCGCCGGCTAATCTTCGCCCGGACCGGCGTTAACAGAAGCCTGGGCCAACTTGAGCGGCGCTGGTCTGACCTGCGCCGGCGGCAGCCAGTGTTGCTATCTTCACTTCGCCGCCATATTGCCCGATGTAAGTTTTTATTTACTAGTATGACTGCGTTTTTTTGCAATGTTTTCTGTACTTGTTATAAATATGTTCCTGAGTATGGGGGTGTATATGGGGTGTATAGGGGGTGTATAGGGGGTGTATATGGGGTGTATATGGGGTGTATAGGGGGTGTATAGGGGGTGTATATGGGTGTATAGGGGGTGTATATGGGGTGTATAGGGGTGTATATGGGTGTATAGGGGGTGTATAGGGGGTGTATATGGGGTGTATAGGGGGTGTATAGGGGTGTATATGGGTGTATAGGGGGTGTATATGGGTGTATATGGGGTGTATAGGGGGTGTATATGGGGTGTATATGGGGTGTATAGGGGGGGTTTAAGTAGTTGCTCAGTTTTTGGGTGTAGCATATCAATTAGTTTGCATGATAAATGTCTGAAATATAACAGCAATGATAATTTGGAAGGTTATGAGCATGACTAATGTGAATTTTTCTTTCCCCCTTTTTTATGAAACCCAATCTTCGATTTCTATGCCATCAACATGAACATTTCAGCACGGGCAAGAGCCCGCATAGAAGCCCGGGAGCAGGCAGCCCGGGACCAGGCAGCCCAGGAGCAGGCAGCCCAGGAGCAGCCGGAAGAGGAGGAGGAAGAGGAGGAGGAAGAGGTGGAGGAAGAGGAGGAGGAAGAGGAGGAGGAAGAGGAGGAGGAAGAGGAGGAGGAAGAGTAGGAGACAATGGGTCAAGCTGGGGCCCACCAAATTTCCCCATCCTCTTCCCCCACCCCCTCCCCAACCCCCACCTCCTCCCCAACCCCCTCCCCAACCCCCACCCCCTCCCCAACCCCCACCCCTCCCCAACTCCCACCCCCTCCCCAACCCCCACCCCCAACCCCTCCCCAACCCCCACCCCCTCCCCAACCCCCACCCCCAACCCCTCCCCAACCCCCACCCCCCACCCCCTCCCCAACCCCCACCCCCACCCCCTCCCCCACCCCAACCCCCACCCCCACCCCCTCCTCAACTCCCACCCCCTCCCCAACTCCCACCCACACCCCTACCCCCACCCCCTCCCCACCCCATTTCCAACCACCCTACACCTCTCCACCACCCACCCCCAAACCTCTCCAATCCCCACTCACACCCACTACCAGCATCAAAAGTCCAATCCCATCCCCCTTGCTCCTGACCCCCCCAACCACCGCACACCCAACCAGCGGCGACCAGGATGGCTCAAGTAGCCGTAAGTAAATAATGTGTCTAATGTTTACCTACACATTTCTACACATAAACAATCACAACAACCACATATGTGTATCCAACATCAACATTAGTTGCAACATATCCCTGCAGGGCGACCATGAGGTGTGGCCTGTCCTTCTCCAGGAACAAGGGTCCCCTTGGTGGTTTTTTGGAGTGTGGCCATGCCTCACCCCTTGAATAATTGACATAACAGTACATCTAATGAGATATCCGACATTAGTGGTGTTGTAGTTATGTGGCTCCAGGTGTTGGGTAACTCCACTTCCCAGCATGATGTGCAACATAAATTTATAGATTGTTTTGTTAATAGTGTGTGAGGCCATGCGGATGCATGCTTTACAAACATAGCTTAAGGCCTATAATTTGTACAGCAATGTCCTAAATTTAAAATAGTAAGGAGTGCTTAAGCCGCAACAATGTCATAACCCTTAAATAGCACAGCCTAATTGTGAGGTTAGAGGAGAGTCCCCCAAAACCAAACTACCAATTGGGATACAGCATACATTCATCCAAGAAGGAGTAATTTAATTAATGTTATTTACTATGTACAGTATGTGTGTGTTAACATATTCTTTTTTAGTACTGTGTTTACAGCAGACCCATCTTCAATGTAGTTTAAAAATGTATGTGGCCTTCACACATAACTCACAACTTTTTATTATGTACAAATACAACAAACATTTGTGTATGTTATATATTTTTTTTTTTATCCCTTCACTACAGACACTGAACAGCACCAGGAGGAGGTGGCAGCAATAATTCGGGAGATATTCCTGACCCTCCTGTATTTGAGCATCCTTTTTTCCCAACTGGAGGCCCGCATTTAATTTATTTTTATCCCCCCCCCCCCCTTATTATGTTTGTTAAAAATAAAAGTTTATATTCTGTTATAAATTGCCTGTGTTTTTAATAATAAATATGTTAGAGGGCTTGTAAGGGTAGGTACATACAGATGTGTAATGTAAGTTATATTTGTAATTTGAGGTGAGGGGTAATGATTGATGTGTGAATGTGTGTGTTTTTGAGTAAAATAACACATAGTGAAAATGCATGAATGTTTAATGTCGTTCGATTAAAACATCACACATAACATCAGGGTAGGTATACATGTTACACATTTTGGACAAACTAATTATGGACATAATTTAGTACATATACAGAAACACCAACATAACTTGATTTAAAAGTAACAGCAATATGGGGACACATAGATAGTGATTAAAATGCCACATTAGAACATAACAAATATACATGTAATGAGGGTTAAAATGTTGTTTTATTAGGGTCTTTATTAAGGTAGACAATTGAGTTAATAGAAAACAATAATTGAATAACAAATAGAATAATTAATTAATTGTCAGAATTCTAGTTGAAAGGCAAGATTTGCAGGTCCATATATGTGAAGGGTATGCCAGCGTACACGGACGTACGCTCACTCTCACGAGCGGTGACATAAGCTGAGTTTTCCATTGAAAACAATAGGGACCCGTCCGTGCAAGCTGGCGTACGCTCAGATTTCCGCAAGAAGTCGGCGGGAAGACGGACGAGAGACGTCCGTAAACGGTGGCGTACGCTCAGTTGTACGCCAGTTGTCGGAGTGTAAGGGCTGGCCCATCCGTGTACGTTGGCGTACGCTCAATTGTACGCCACTCCCCTTTGACGTTGTTTCTGGCCGTACGTATGCGGCTGACTTGTGGGTGGACTTAACCCCAACGGCCGCGTACGGATAGCGTACGTTAATAGCGAACGTACGCACGTTTGGCCGCTCCGATATGAATAACCTCCAATGTAACAGCAAAATCACTGATTTGTTTTGTAAAACCACTTTACTTCTAAATTTCAGTTACCTACGACTTCAAGGATCTTTGGAATTTCCCCAATTGTGCTGGTGCCATCGACGGAAAGCATATCCGCATCATGCCACCTGCTAATAGTGGCTCTTTTTTCTATAACTATAAGGGCTTCTTTAGCATTGTTTTAATGGCTATTGCCAATGCCAAATATGAATTTCTCTTTGTGGACATTGGCAAAAATGGCAGGGTTTCTGACGGTGGGGCTTTGGAAAAGACCTGGTTCCATGACAAACTGAAAAACAATGGACTTAATTTACCAGAGCGCACACAGAATGTCCATGGGTTGAACTTTGTTTTTGTGGCCGATGAGGCGTTTGCATTGCACTCCAATGTGGTAAAACCCTACCCCCAAAGGTCACTGAATAGAGAACGCAGAATCTTCAACTACCGCCTGTCACGAGCTAGGCGAGTGGTTGAAAATACCTTAGAGAAAGTAAAGGGTAAAACTGAACAACAGATCCATAGTGAGATAAGAAGGGGTGTAAGGGCTGTACAGTGCAATGTTTTTGTAATGTGATATGTATGTATATGTATTGTCTGTTTGCAAAAGAAAATAAATTCAAATTTAAAAAAAAAAGAAAATGGGTATATTCGCACTCTTTTCACATTATTTTAGTTTCACTTAAATGTATTATCCATGAATTGTAGAGGTTTTCGCAAATTTCTACTCATAAAGCTATTTATCGTATTTTTTTATAAAGTATATCGCATACCTCCCAACAGTCCGGAAACCGCGGGAATGTCCCGATTTTCAGGGACATTCCCGCGTCCCTCCCGCGTCCGGCAGTGTCCCGCGGCGGGGGGGGGCTGTTGTCCCCCCTGTCGCCTGATAAGCAGCGGTCCCACTGCCAGGGGGCTGGGGGCATGGCTAGAGGCTCACAGAGCCTCTGGGTCATGCCCCCATAGCGTCAAAATGGGGGCCCCCGAAATTAGGCCACGCCCCCCGAAATTTCCGGCCCGCATCAACTGTGTCCCGCCTTTGGCTCCATGAAAGTTGGAAAGTATGATATCGCAGTTCACATAATTATACCAGGAAATGTGATATGCTCATATTTACTAAACTGGATTTGTAAAATGAATTCGGAAAGCTGCCTAGTGATAATAACGCCACTTCTTAGTGGCGTTATACATGTTTGTGTGTCTACACATGTGATAATGCTGTTCTATTAGTCTATTACAGCAGCCCCCTACTCCTCCTCTCTCCCCTATTTGTATGTTTAATCAGGGTTGCCGACTCTCCCTGAATGGCCAGGAGTCTCCCGAAAATCGGGACCCCCTCCCGGATTCAGGGGGGAATTTATAGCAGGACTTGGAGCACAGGCAGAGTTGATTCTACATCAAACAGCGACTTCTGTCTGTGCTCTGCTGTATATTCCAGTCCCCGGCAGCAGCCAGCGATGAGTGGGAGGGAGGGGGGACAGGGGAAAGACGGAGCTGACCGGGTGTGGGTGAAAACCGGACCAGGACAAAACCCCCGGACCGCCGGACCAGACATTAAACTCTGCATTTTGGAGCTTGTAGAGTCCGGTCCGGGGGGTGTCCTGTCTGGGGGTGTCCTGTCCGGGGGGGGGGGGGGGCTGCCTGTCACACCTGTCACCAGGGAGAGGAGGAGGGCTAGAATAAAGTCTCCCTGAACGGTCCGGGCATGTAGCAAAAACCGGACGGTCCGGATCACACGGGGAGGCTGTAATCTCCCCTCCCCCATGTCCCTGGTGATAGCTATCACAGGGACCCTCTCGGACAAGACACCCCCCGGACAGGACACCCCCCGGACCGGACCCTATAAGCTCCGGACTGCAGATTTTGATGTCCTGTCTGGCGGTCCGGAGTCTAGTCCGATCCGGTTTTTACATAGTCCCGAGCTGACCTGCACTAAAGGTATTTGTTTAGCTTCAGTAAACAGGGTCTCTCCTGGGCGGTGTAAACTCCCTCATCCACGGCAGCAGCGCTGGGGAGGGAAGGACGTGGGAGATACATATCCCCCATACTAATAAAAGCAGGAGCTGGGGAGGAGGGCGGACGTGGGAGATACATAGCTCACCTGCTGCACAGTATGTTTCTTTACACTGTTTTAAAATCAGTAGGGAAGCACCTGGCCCCTACCTTCCGATCAGCTGCCACTGCTCTAGTCCTGGCTGCTTGGCAGTGCTTGCAGGAGATATACGACGGGGGAAAGTGAAAGTAAAAGCCGTCCAGCTATCTTTCTATTAGCTGCGCATGCGCAGTAGGATCCCTGGCCATCCCTCAGATTGCAATAATAACGGGGGACAGCAGTGACCTGGATTCGCAGGGACAGGGCTTTTTCGCAAGCCCTGTCCTGCATGGTGAATAATAATAAATTAATGCGATTTTAATCGTTATTATCACCTGCTGCTTACAATTTATTTGAGAGTTTTGATAAATGGGCCCCTAAAACATTTTTAAGGCTAATTTAAAAGTCTAAAACTATTTTAAGGTTAATGTGTTGTAATTTAAATGATTAAGTAAGTACATACACAATTAATGAGACATTAATTAAATATATTTTAGGGGAATACATTAATGGAATATATTTTGAGGAGCACAATAAGGGAATGTATTTTGGGAGTACATTAAGGGGATTTGGCATTAACCCTTTATCTATATTGTTTCCAAATGGCTACAACTATGTCAGCAACTTTTTAATGTCATGTGTCGGAATTTAGACATTGTGGCCATTTGGTCAGACCAACCATTACCATCTGGTAGAAAAACTGAAGTACTGCAGCCACAAGGAAAAATATTTTATTTTAAAGTACAAAGGCAATGGGACTGATAAATGGTTAAAACACATGTATGAACAGGATTAAGTGGGGGCAATTATAGTCATATGGCTGAATATAATGTACATTTACAGGTACATGTGTCCTCCAACACCTTTGCTGCAGTCAGACTAAGCAGATGCAAGATGCGTCATCTTGCACAATTTTTGTTATCCACAATAGGTTGCGAATAAAATGCAACAGCAGCTTATGCTGATTAAAAATGTATGTAGCATGCCTATATTCTCTATGTAATTGCAACTGTATCTGCATAAAATATTTTATGCTGTAGTGTTTCCCAGCGAAACAGTGTAACATTATTTGGTTTGGAGATTCAGTTGCAATTACACACAAGATATAGACAAGGCGCATATCACTGTATGCAACTGTATGTGCTACCCAAATAATGTTATGCTTTAATAATGTTTCATTTTAATCAGCAGAAGTTGCTTGTGCATTTGATTAGCATAGCAATGGGCATAAGACAGAACAAAAATGTACAGTACTTGAGCTATTTTGACAGAAATAAATATATTTTTAATTTTTAAGGTAAGAAATAATTGTTTTTGTTACATATGTGCTGTATTTTTTTTTTTTACATGTCAGTGAATCTAAATATTGCCAAATAGAACTAACCCAAACAAACCAGCTCTATTTATGTCTGACTTTGTTGAGCCATTTTGTGTCGGAATTTCCAACTCTGACCAAAACATGTGGATCAGAATTTTTTCCAGCAGGTCATATGCGAAGCTGAAAGATTTCAACTTTTAGTGAGCTCAGACTCTAAAACATTAGTTGACTTTGTAAGTGTAAAAACCACAATTTCACAATATCGGACCTACTGTAACTTGGCTATTATTAATCATATGTGTCTGTCTTGCTGTATATACTCTAGTTGTCTATGTAACTCTATATATGTGTGTGTAAAGGAAGTGCAAAGAGTGCTACAGCCTTATAAATGATTAAATATGGGGCAATGTTAATATAACAACTCCTGTATAAATGTATGGTGGCTGCAATACAGTTTTTAGTTTGTCCTGGTTTCCTACAGGATGGTGTGTAGTATTCATTAGTGGTAAAACCCTTAGCTGTCTATCACACTACAATCCTTAATGTAATATTAATATGCGTACCAGACAGAAAATGAAAACCGGTGTATAACAATATCTCTGTTGGATACAGTCCTCCTCATAGGCCTCTAGGTTCATCGCCCGACAAACTTGTCAGTGATCCATCACATCAATGGGGTGTATCAGTGGTAGGAATTAAATAAAGTGACATTTATTGCTTTTGTGAACAAGGGTGCGTTTAAAAATCTTTATATATTAAAAAAAATTTTGCTGCCACCCTGTGGTTAAAAATAATAATGCATACAATGAGGAATGTATAGCAAATTAAAAAAAGGTTAGTAACACCCAAATGCCACGAAGGAGAAGAAAATCATTTGATGGTCGCTCATCATCGAATGATCCCTCTAGCCTCTAGCCTGTGAAAAGGAAGTCTATAAGCTATCTGCCGAATTGGGGGAAACAAACGTCATGTAATGTCAGCCGCCTGCCCCAAAGATGCATGGCCATAAAACGCTGGGCGGTCTCCTGCATACACTCCTTGCCCGCCCTATTCCCACCCACCATTGAGTGAACGCCCTGGCGAGTGTGAAACTCGCCTAACCATTTCGCTTTCTGGGTTTGCACATGTCCATGAGTGTATGGTAGCCGAATTGTGCAAATCACTTTGAAAGCCTATGCAACTGCCATAATTGTCAGAATCATAACAATATACCCCATCCTCTGTTATATAATCACATTTATATATCACAGCTCAACAACACAGTGGCTTTAACTTCCTTCTGAGGACAGATATATCTATTTTTACTTTGACGTCCTTCTTTTCCACAACAGGTACCTTCTCATACACATGGTGACATAATAATGAGCTTGCTGCAAACAGATCCAGAAGTTGTAGATTACGTATTACGTCGAAACACTTCATTCTCTCAGTAAGTGACAATTTACATGTATATGAGAAAAAGAAGAATGCTGTGTATTGTATTGTTAAATATAAACAAAAGTAAAGCTCTTGAAAAACTACTATGAGGGGCCGTTCATGTCAAAATTACGGCTTCCTGAATATGACATATAACGAGCTGAATATAGTGTATGACAACCTGAATATGACATATAATGAGCTGGATGTAGCGTATGACGAGTTGGATATAGTGTATAACGAGTTTGATATAATGTATGATGAGCTGGCTCTGGTGTATAATGAGTTGAATATAGCGTATGACGAGCTGAATATGACCTATACCGGAAAAGAAAATGTGGGTAGTGGAGCGCTTAAATTTAGAAAAATATATTCTCTGACCAATTGGGTATTACATTAGATAAACAATTTTAATCATTGACAAATATAAAAGATAATAAAATCACAACGTACAGTTAGCATGCTATAATACAATAATACACTAAAGTAAAAATACGATAAAAATTGGCAATAGTCACCCCTATATTGGTGGACCTAATTGTGGAATTAATTATGGATATGGAGTCTCACTTGTTCCTAGTATAGCTCTCTTGATGTATATACTGAGCTGGATATAGTGTATGACGAGCTGGATATAGTGTATAACGAGCTGGATATAGTGTATAATGAGCTGGATATAGTGTATAGTGTTGGATATAACATATGACGAGCTGACTGACGGTGTATAACGAGTTTGATATAACGTATGACGAGCTGAATATTATGAGCTGGATATAGTGTATACCGAGTTGGCTATGAATATGACGAGCTGGGTATAGTGTATACCGAGTTGGTTATGAATATGACGAGCTGGGTATAGTGTATACCGAGTTGGTTATGAATATGACGAGCTGGATATAGTGTATACCGAGTTGGCTATGAATAAGACAAGCTGGGTATAATGTATACCGAGTTGGCTATGAATATAATGAGCTGAATATGATGAGCTGAGTATACCGAGAAGCACAGGACTTCACAGCTCTCCTTTATAAGCTGTGCTCTTGGGAAGGAGGAAGTGAAGAGTTCAGTCTGTCAGAGCTGCTGGGAAATCATGAACACTGGAGCAAGCATCCCTGCAGGTTTGCAGTAGGGGTAAGAAAAACTCTCTTTTTGCTGGGGGCACTCTTACATGTGTGTGCTTTTTATATCCAGTGATAAGGGGCAGTAATTCCCTATCACTTATGAAATATATTAATTAAAAGTTACATTTTCTTTTCCATGTAAGAGTGCCCTCAGCAAAAAGAGAGTTATTTTCTGTTACCCCTACTGCAACTGGGAAACGGTCGTATTGTCAACCACACTTAGGTTGACAGTCATTAGGTCGACATCGTTGGGTCAACAGGCAACAAGGTCAACAGGTGTCTAGGTCAACATGGATGAAGGTCAACAAGGGTCTAGGTCGACATGGGACTAGCTCAACATGGTTCTAGGTCAACATTTGCATTAGGTCGACATGGGTTAGGTCGACAGGTCGCGAGGTTGACATGGATTTTTTCACTGTTTTTTGAGCCGACATGTGCAGACATGTCCTACCATCGACTAGGGTGTGGTGGAAGAATGAAATAGTGTGCTGAGCGCAGCGAGGCACCGTGCCTGAAGCATAGTGAGCGAAGAGAGCGATGCGCGGAGCTGCGGTTGACTTCCAACTGTGTCCATGTCGACAGTGAAAAAAACCCATGCCAACCTTGCGACCTGTCGACCTAACGCAAATGTCGACCTAGAACCATGTCAACCTAGACACCTGCCGACCCAACGGTGTCAACCTAATGACTGTCGATCTAAGTGGGGTCGACAATACGATCCACACCCCAACTGGGAAATGATTCCATCAACCATCGATGATTCAAAATCAGCTATGGTTTTTGGCCAATGTTGAATACTTTTGCCATCGATGGGGAAAGCCAGATGGTTTCCCTATATCGATGGTACAGCTGAAACAAGGCTGGGACAAGGAGCATAGCTCTGCCCCAGAAAGCCAGATGCCCTGCATCCACATTCTGTTTGGCCTCGGAGCCAGTCAGTCAAAGAGAATAGATGACCATTGATAGCTAAAACTATTGATGGTTGTCCATCACATAGTTTATAACTATCAATGATTGCAGAATCACCATCGATGGTAGCCATCAATGGTGACTGCACTGATGGCCATCCCTACAACTGATCACTCTCATGGAAGCACATACAGCTGTGTGTCTAGAGACATTATCTAAGATACATCATCACATGCAGTGCATCACACTATACACCACAATCTGTCATTACCTAGCTTGTGCACATGTATCCCCCATTTCCCTCTCCTCTCCTTGTGTATGTCCATGCAGGTTTGTCAGTCTCCCCATGCAAGGGATGGGTGGCAAATTCTTACGCCTGTCATGTGTTGCAGGTGGGGGGAAAGGGTGCTGTTTGTTTGAGGGGCGGCCACTTAACGTGATGCCCACTGTGGGTACTGCAACTGTTAAAACTCTGGAGGTTGTACCGGTAGCCACTGGAGACAGTACAGGTGGTGGGGGTTGTGGGGGAAGAAAACTGCACCTAATGCCCACAGGAGTTCCTACTTTTAAATTTCAGCAGGGGTGGAAGAAACCCGGTGCATGTGTGATGTCTGCTGGTGATGTTGCTTCAGTACAGTTGCCAGTTTTAAATGGTGCAACACCCTTGGCGGGTATCATATCCGCAGCCCGGTTTCCCCCATAGCCGCTGAAATTTAGAAGTGGGACCCTTGGTGGGCATTTGGCGTGATTTTGCCCCTGTCCTCCATTGTACTGACTCTGGCGGCTGCAGTATAGCCGATGGAATTTTAACAGCTGCGGGACCCTAGGCTGGTATTACACCCAGTGGATGTTCTCCCCCTTAGCCAAGCAGAACCTCTGCCCCTCTCACCTGCAACACATGACGGGCATTGTAAAAATGTGCCACCTAGGGAAGGACATCGGTGTTCAATGGTTTGTAACCATCAATGGTTTTCTTTTGATGGTAGTGGTTTTAGCATTTGATGGTGCCATTTTGATGTTTTTTCACCATTGAAGGAAAATTATTCAATGGTGTTACGATGGTTGATTGTTTCTCAGAGCTGCCCTGGCTCCTTCCTAGCTCCTGCGTGTGTATCAGGAACCTCTTATTTTAGTTTGGGGCTGTCTCTGTGAACTGGTCTGCCTCAGAGATGAATGCTGTGATCCCTCCCCTAGGCTATTGCTGCTAGGCAGGTATACTGTCTTAAGGTGGCCATACACAAGCAGATTTATCTTCAGATCTGGCTGGTTGGAACAAAAACATGGTTATGGATGAGAGCCAATGACAGTTGACCATTTGCTTGGAAATGCTGGAAAACTGCCAAACTGTCCCCTCATCCATAACCATGTTTTTGTTCCAACCAGCCAGATCTGAAGATAAATCTTACAAGTGTATGGGCACCTTTAGGTCGACAGTATTAACCCTTTAAGTGCCAACATCTCTGAGAGATGTTCAAAATATCTGCTAAAAATGCCAGCGTCGCTCACATTTGCTAAACACATTCAAATAAAAAATTTTGTGCAAAAACAATATATTTCCTATATAAATGTATACATTATAGGTCATTATTAAGAATGAAAAAGGTTTGCTTGGCAATTTTTACACCTATTTTGGCAAATTCACTTAGCACTCAATGGGTTAAGGTAAACATGCATTGGGTTGACCGCTGAACGTTGAAACATGAAAACAGTCGACATGGCTAGGTCAACAGGGTCAGAAAGTTGACACAAGCATTAGGTAGACAATGGAAAGGTTGACAGTGAAAAGTTTTTTTTTTTTTTTAGCCAACATGTGCTGGTATTTTATGCCCTACCATTCTCTAGGGCGTGGAGGGAGAATATAATAGTGTGCCGAGCGTAGCGAGACACTGAGCCCGAAGTGAGGGGAAGCAGTGCACTCTTTCAGTGTCCATGTCAACAGTGTCGACATTCAGAAACAAAAAAAAAAGTAAAAAACACATTTACCTTTTGACTGTTGACCTTCCCAATAATGCTTGTGTCGACCTTTTGATCCTGTCAACCTTAGCTATGTTGACCTTTTTCATGTGTCAACCTAAGGCCTGTTGACCTTCAGTGGTCGACCCAATGCATGTTGACCTTAGTTTGGTCGACCCAACGGCCCACACCCGCTAGGGACCAGACACTTTTCTGTCTCTGGTTATCACTGTTTCAGTGAGCCAATCAGAGCACTGCCCACTACTCTTCCCTGCACTGCTGCAGCTTATACCAGCACAGCATGATGAACTAGAGATGGCCATTGCCATCGATAGTTGCCATCGATGGTGATAGTGCAAATGGTAATTGATGGTTGCATACTATGTGATGTATGACCATTGATGGTTTTACCTATGGATAGTCATTGCTTTTGTTTGACTGACTGGCCGTGGGCGAATCAGAACCTGAGGGCATGCCTTCATATAGTGATGCCAAGAGGGGGGAGCGGGTACTTTTTTCTTACCCGGGTGAGATACAGTAAATGGGCCGTGGTTCTGCTCCCCCCTCCCCTGCTGCAGCTAGCCAGGCTGTGTGAGTAGAGAGAACAGGGTGCTGCTGCAGCACAGCCTCTCTCCCTAGCCCAGTACACAATGCTCAGTGTCGTGTGTTGAGCGGAGGAGGAAGTCAGCTGCAGCACAGCCTCTCTCCCTAGCCCAGTACACAATGCTCAGCATTGTGTGCTGAGCGGAGGAGGAGGTCCTCTCTCTCCCTTGGCCACCGCTCTAAGGTTTTTATAACAGGGGTGTGGCCACGCCTCATCGTGTAGGCCATGCCCTCTTTTTTAACTGGGGCCCGGCGGCGATCTGGTCACTTCTGTTCATGGTTGTTGGGGGTGGAGCTTGGTTTGTGTCCAGGTTCCTTGGGGAAAATAAAACTGTTTGGTTCTGCTGAGCCATCGATGGAGGAAAACATCTGTTTCTCCCCATCGATGGCAAATCTATTATACATCGGTCATAATCCATCAATGATTACAAATAATCTATGGTCGCTAGCCATCCCTATGATGAACAATGACTGAGCAGGGAAGCAGCAGCAGGTATGGTACCAAGGGCCTTATTCAATCCTGATCAGTGCTGTGTGAATTCGCTTAGTGGTCAATTATGGATAGACTGCGCATGTGTATGGACCACAATGCACTTGCACGACGCTGTCCAGCGATTAAAATCTTGCTAATTTCTCTATTTGCACGCCGTTTGCAAAGTGATCGACAGGAAGCTGGTGTCTGGCGGTGGTAACTGGCCAGTCCAAGCGTGTTAGGGGAGGGTGTGTGACATCAGTTCCGGCCTTGTTTAGGCTGATTTCATCGCAGCCACAGTGAAAGTCCGGGGTACTCTGAGCCTGCTATCAGTGGTGACCAGTGGGGAAATCATTCAATGGTGAGCTGCTTATGAATGGTTTTTTAAATATTTGCACGGCTGTGATGTCTTTGCAACCATACACATCTATTCGCGTGGCGTGCACATTATTGGCAGGGTGGGATTTCACTCTAGTGAGGCGGGTTTACCTGATTGCTGACCACTGCAAATTAGCAGTTTTGCGATCAGGTCTGAATTAGGCCCCAAGTACTGTAACTCAGTGACTGCTGCTGGAGAGAGGCTCAACAACACTAGAGATGGACATCAGAAACCCACCATCAAATTATGGCTGGACTTTCACCATCAAAACTTTTCATGTGATGGTAATTTACCATCAGATCAAAAGTATTAGATAGAAAAAATAGATGAATGATTGGCGCATGTGTGATAGCCCTGCAGCACGGATGGCAGGGGATGGGATTGGGGCCCAGATAGGCGACAGGACTGAGGGCAGGGTGTGGAGCAGGGAGAGACCGCGCAGCTCTCAGCACAAAGGCTACAATCAGTTCATTATCTTTCCACGGTGACAAACAATGGAATGGCACAATGGAATGGTAAACACTAACATTGGTAAATCATCGATAGTTGGTAAACATTGACCATCGATGTGCATCCCTAGACAACACATCACACACACACATGAGACATGGTCATTAGATCTACAGTAAAAAAAGGTTGACACATGAAAAATGTTGACGTGCATTAGGTCAACATGATCAAAAGTTCGACATGAAAAAGGTTGACATGGGGAAAGTCGACATGAGTTTTTCATTTTTTTGTGTCTGTGTCGACATAGACAGTACGTTCCCTTGCATGGCTCTGTGCTTGGCACAGTGTTATAATCTGACTCTAGGCCCACTTGGATGTCGGTTAGAAAAACGCATGTCGATCTTTTTCCATGTCAACCTTTTGGTTGTGTCAGCCTTTTGACCATGTCGGCCTTTTTATGAGTCGGCCTTTGGACTGTCATGTGCATATTATATGACTGACACTGCGCATGTGCGTATTATATGACTGACACTGCAAATGTGCATATTATATGACTGACACTGCCCATGTGCGTATTATATGACTGACATTAAGCATGTGCGTATTATATGACTGACACTGCACATGTGCTCATCATACCACTGACACTGACCATGTGCATATTATATGACTGACACTGCGCATGTGAGTATTATTTGACTGACACTGCGCATGTGCGTATTATATGACTGACACTACGCATGTGCGTATTATATGACTGACACTGCGCATGTGAGTATTATTTGACTGACACTGCGCATGTGCGTATTATATGACTGACACTACGCATGTGAGTATTATATGACTGACTACGCATGTGCATATTAAATGACTGACACTGCACATGTGCGTATTATAAGACTGACACTGCACATGTGCGTATTATATGACTGACATTAAGCATGTGCGTATTATATGACTGACACTGCACATGTGCTCATCATACCACTGACACTGCGCATGTACGTATTATATGACTGACACTGCCCATGTGCGTATTATATGACTGACATTAAGCATGTGCGTATTATATGACTGACACTGCACATGTGCGTATTATATGACTGACACTGCGCATGTGCGTATTATGACTGACACTGCGCATGTGCGTATTAAAAGACTGACACTGCGCATGTGCGTATTATATGACTGACATTGCGCATGTGCTCATACCACTGACACTGCGCATGTACGTATTATATGACTGACACTGCGCATGTGCGTATTATATGACTGACACTGCGCATGTGCGTATTAAAAGACTGACACTGCGCATGTGCGTATTATATGACTGACATTGCGCATGTGCTCATCATACCACTGACACTGCGCATGTGCGTATCATATGACTGACACTGCTCATGTACGTATTATATGACTGACACTGCGCATGTGCGTATTATATGACTGACACTGAGGCATGTGCGTATCATACCACTGACACTGCGCATGTGCCTATTATATGACTGACACTGCGCATGTGCGTATCATACCACTGACACTGCGCATGTACGTATTATATGACTGACACTGCGCATGTGCGTATTATATGACTGACACTGCACATGTGCTCATCATACCACTGACACTGCGCATGTACGTATTATATGACTGACACTGCCCATGTGCGTATTATATGACTGACATTAAGCATGTGCGTATTATATGACTGACACTGCACATGTGCTCATCATACCACTGACACTGCGCATGTACGTATTATATGACTGACACTGCGCATGTGCGTATTATATGACTGACACTGCGCATGTGCGTATTAAAAGACTGACACTGCGCATGTGCGTATTATATGACTGACACTGCACATGTGCTCATCATACCACTGACACTGCGCATGTACGTATTATATGACTGACACTGCCCATGTGCGTATTATATGACTGACACTGCACATGTGCTCATCATACCACTGACACTGCGCATGTACGTATTATATGACTGACACTGCGCATGTGCGTATTATATGACTGACACTGCGCATGTGCGTATTAAAAGACTGACACTGCGCATGTGCGTATTATATGACTGACATTGCGCATGTGCTCATCATACCACTGACACTGCGCATGTGCCTATTATATGACTGACACTGCGCATGTGCGTATCATATGACTGACACTGCGCATGTACGTATTATATGACTGACACTGCGCATGTGCGTATTATATGACTGACACTGCGCATGTGCGTATCATACCACTCAGGGGCGTAACTACTTCCTTCTGGGCCCCATAGCAAATATTTTGAAAGGGCCCCCCGCCACAGGAGAAGAGGGTGACAGGTGTGTGTGGGGGGGGGGGGGGGGGGAGAGATTATTTGGAGGGGGGGTGTAAAGGGGAGGTTGTAGCAGAAGAGAGGGATAAAAAAAGGAGAGACATGGTGGGGAGGGAGTAAATGAGAGGAGGTGGAGAGAGACAGAGCGAGAGAGACATACAGCGAGCGAGAGAGAGACAGACAGACAGAGAGAGAGACACACACACACAGAGAGAGACAGACAGAGAGAGACACACACACACAGACATACAGAGAGAGACAGAGAGACATACAGAGAGAGAGACAGACAGAGAGACATACAGAGAGAGACAGAGAGACATACAGAGAGAGACAGACAGAGAGATAGACATGGAGAGACATACAGAGAGACATACAGAGAGACAGAGAGCCATACAGAAAGAGACAGACAGAGAGAGAGAGACCTACAGAGAGAGACATACAGAGAGAGAGACAGAGAGACATAGAGAGAGGACATACATACAGAGAGAGACAGACAGAGAGAGAGAGCAGGGAAGAAAATGAGGAGGGGGCACCTGCATCACTTTTTTTTTCTTCTACTCACATTCTCTCCCCTCCGACCCACAGTTCAGGCTGTCCTGTGTTCCTCCCTCCTTCCCCCTCCCCTCCCCTCTTACCAGACCAGTACAATTGATGCTGTCAGTGCCGAGTCTTCCTGCACTGACAGCTCCGTGTCTCCTGTTTCCCAGGGCCTGGGTCTCCCACACAGAGCAGGCAAGCAGCACAGCGTGTTTCACGCCGGGGCTGGTCACTAGATAGTGACGTCAGTCTCCGGCAGCATGATCAAAGCAGGGAGGGAGAGGGGGGAAGGCTGATACAGCCGGACCACCACATTCCCTTCATTATGTAGCAGCGCATCGTCGCTAGCGGGGGGGAGGGGGCAGAGATGGCATCAGTGCACCACCGTCCGACACTGCCAAGCGAGCATAAGGAAAAAGGGTGCAGGGGATGCCTGCTGTGCTATGGGGCCCCATAGCAGCTGCATCCCCTGCACCCTCCATAGTTACGCCACTGTTCAAAGCCCACTCAAAAGTTCTTTAATATGATACTTGTCTCATGTAAATGGATCAGTTGGTTCCGAAGATATAGCCGGTTAAATAAGATAACTGGTTAAAGGGGGGGGAGGGGTGGTTTTCTCTCCCCCTCACACAAGAAAATGCAGGGACTAGGCTGGTGTAAAAGGGGCCAACCTGGGAATGCATTTTCTGGTGTGAAAGGGGTATTATTTCAAATAGCTGGGACCTGCAGTTCTCTGAATACAGCCAGGCTCTGCCACTGTCAGTGGCTATCACTTCTGCCTGGCGGCTGTCCCCCATTTACCGTGAGCATGAGCATGTAATCCCACATGGCAATGAGCATGGAACCTCTGGCAATGAGCATGGAACCCTTGGCAATGAGCATGTAGATAAGCAGCACATATGTAGCATAATTTTTAATAGGCAATATGGTGTTTGACATAATACATAATGGATATAATGGCGTGTAACTTAACATGTAATGGACATTATGGTGTAAATGTTTAATGCGCGCCTTTGGCATAATTTTTAATAGGCAATATGGTGTTTGACATAATACATAATGGATATAATGGCGTGTAACTTAACATGTAATGGACATTATGGTGTAAATGTTTAATGCGTGCCTTTGGTGGACAATGTTCCTTTTTATGAAACGTATTGTGAATTTTGGCTTAATCTGTGTGGCATTATGTGAATTTTGGCTCAATCCGTGTGGCATTATGTGAATTTTGGCTCAATCCGTGTGCCATTATGTGAATTTTGTCACAATCCGTGTGGCATTATGTGAATTTTGTCTCAATACGTGTGGCATTATGTGAATTTTGTCTCAATCCGTGTGGCATTATGTGAATTTTGGCTCAATCCGTGTGGCATTATGTGAATTTTGGCTCAATCCGTGTGGCATTATGTTTATTGTGGCTCAATCCATTTGGCATTATGTGAATTTTGGCTCAATCCGTGTGTTATTATGTAAATTTTGGCTCAATCCGTGTGGCATTATGTGAATTTTGACACAATCCATGTGGCACTATTTGGATTTTGGCTCAATCCATGTGGCATTATGTGAATTTTGGCTCAATCCGTGTGGCTTGATGTGAATTTTGACACAATCCATGTGGCATTATTTGAATTTTGGCTCAATCCGTGTGGCATTATGTGAATTTTGGCTCATTCCATTTGGCATCATGTGTAAGGGGCAAGTATAATGGGGTCTAGTATTTTGTTGCATAATGTGTAGAAGTTGTATATGGTGTTGTAGACTGCACTCAAGCACATGCCCCTGTTGAGTGGCCACTCCACATTTTTCGGAGGGCGCCTTCGGCGCCTCGCAAAACAACATACTTCACTTTTGTCGCCATGGTGGGCCTGCGTACTTTAAATGCCAGGGCCTATTTTTAATCCCATTCCCACCCTCTCTCTGCCGCTCTCTTAGCATGTACACTGGCACCACTACCACCGCCCCCCCCCCCCACCTAAACCCTCTTTTATCATGGTGCCCCCCCTGTCATTTTATCCTGGATCCGCCCCTGATTATGCGTATGCCCACCAATGGATTTTATGTATTAATATATACTGTATTGTGTGTTGTGTAATGCAAATGTTAGTAAACTTGCGTGAATTTTGTTTTCTAACTTTATATTATACAGGGTTTTGGATGAAGCTGGTCCAAATCGGCAAGAAGACCACCAAAAGTGGAGAAAGCATATAGCATCTACCTTATTTCCTCACAGTTCTCTGGTAACTTTAATGCAGCTACTAAGTACCAGAGAAAAGACAGGTGAGAAATGTTAATATTAAATAAGCAAAATTTATTGGAAGCCAGCAATAGCCACATCTACTTATATTATAAGTTCTGTTTATTTAGCTTAGAAGTGCCCTTTCTCTACTATTTTTGCTAGAAGAAAGGTGATATCTTTTGGAAATTTACTATGATGGGTGTTCTATTTCACATGGGATGTTGCTATGGGAAACCAATAATAATCTACCTATTATTATTTAGTTAGCACCTTCTAGAAGATAATAATATCTGATTGGTTGATCATAGAAACATCCCAAGTGAAAGAGAACTCCCATCTTATTAAATTTCCATCCTTCTGTTTTTACTTTGCTAATCTGTCATGTCCACCCTTGCAGGTCTTCGAGAAGGTTCCTCTCTTCTATCTATGCGTCGCCCATCTCGCTCTCAGGAGGATCTAACCCTACTCTCCACTACGTCAACTCATAGATGCTTTTTGCCAGTTCTACCCCATTTCTTGCCACTTTTCACATGGGGTTCTTCCTGTCCTTTTCCATAAAGCACTGACTCTTATTCACATGTATATACAATATACCATTATCATCATCTTTATCATGAATGATACCTAATGATGATCTCCAAGATCTAATCTAAAACAGTGTTATATTAAATGCTTTGCTAAAGATATAGGAGTCTATGTCCGTGTGAGATCTCTTACAATCTTTTTAGAATACTGTGGGAAACCTCTTTAACTTTACAGTCTCAAAATTGGCAGCTTTTTCAAGGAAGATCTTTCAGCCCAGGATCCAGAAACAAACCACATATGAGGCCAGCACCACCTGGTTGCCTATAGTATAGTAATTAAATAAATTCAGTTTTTAATTATGAGAATATAATAAAATCTTGTAAAGTATTCTTCTCTGCAATCTGTGACAACTGAAATCTCCATCAAATAATAAACTCCTTCTCTGAGTGAACCGAATGGATGGAAGGAACCTTCATTAATTGTAAAACATTGAATCCTATAACAAGACACATATATCAAATTTTTGTACAGTATGTGTGTGTGTGTGTGTGTGTCTGATGAAAATACTACATGTATTGAACATTAAGCGCATTTCTGTGTCTGAGATTAATTTCCGTGAGTGCCGCCCCGACTACGCTTCTATCATCTGATTGATTTATACAGGAGGGCACCCGGAGCCAGTTTATATTATTCTAGTGAGTGCAGGACCCCCTCGAAGTGGAAATTCAAAAGTGGGGGTATGGAAAAGCAAAGGACATTGCTATGCGCGCCCTCCAGGAGAAGGGGCGTGACCACTTTAAAAGGGGTGTGATCACTTTAAAGGGGGCGTGGTCCTGTGTAGTGTGCCAACCCATATAAATCTTATATACATTATGCAACACAATAGTGGACCCCATAATACTAGCCTCTTAAACATTGTGATACACAATGAGCCAAATTTCAAATGGAATAATCCAAAAATCATATTATACCACGTGGGTTGAGAAAAAAAAAATCACATTTTGCCACACGGATTGAGCCAAACTTTACACTGCATGTCCCTGTCACCTACAGCACACGTCCCCTACATCACACCAGTGACACATGTCCACTACATCACACGTCCCTGTCACCTTTATCACACCACACGTCCCCATCACCTTCATCACACCGCACGTCCCCATCACCTGCATCACACCGCACGTCCCCATCACCTGCATCACACCGCACGTCCCCATCACCTTCATCACACCGCATGTCCCCCATTTATGCTGAGTTAATCTTGCAGTGAGACTCCAGTCTGCACTTATCTTTTAGCCCAGTGGTTCTCAAACTATTTGCTCTGGGACCCCATCAGACAATAAAAATAATTACAGGACCCCAGCAAGTTACTGCTGAAGGTCATCACGTCACGTGTATTCAGCAGACAGCACATACATGGCAGCATTGTGGAGTGATGGGAGGAGTCTAAAGTAACAGACAACTCAACAGATCTTTTAGACTCCTTGAATCACTTACTGAGATTAGAAAAGTCATCAGCGTAATGGTCAGCAATATGGAGTTGGGACCCCATGCTGAGAAGGTCGGGACCCACTTTGGGGTCAGGACCCACAGTTTGAGAACCGCTGCTTTAGCCTATCCTCCTGTCCCTGATCACTTCACTAGTCCTGTAGTTTAGTGTAGCTCCCTCTATTCTAACAACCGGTAGGTTAGTCAGGTTTCCCTGGTTCAGCCTACGCTGCCACCTGACAGGTACACAAATGACAGGCCAAAGGCCTGCTAAAAGGGAAATGCCCCTTTATCTTAGACCTCTGCAATAACTCCCTAATCAGAGAAAGTAGTTACAGCAGGGAACATTGACTATGTTACAGAGAAACACTGGACACTATTTAGCAAGATATAAACAGACTGCATAAATCAGGGTGGCCTAGCTGACCCTCTCCTTCAGGGAGACAATTCTCTGTTCCTGGCCTTCCCTGGTAATGTAGGATTGCCATCACCTGTGGGGAGCTAGGTGTTTCACCACAGGTGATGGCAATCCTACATTACCAGGGAAGGCCAGGAACAGAGCATTTTCTCCCTGAAGGAGAGGGTCAAGTAGGCAACCCTGGCATAAATAGATGCTTCTACTTGCGTTTAGCACCACTGTTAACCAAGCAGCGAATTGCACTGGATGGAGTAAACCAGGAATAAAACTGCAACAGGGACCGGATACAAATGCAGGGCAGACAGAGAGTTCTCCACACCAAACTCTATGGGCAGTATTCAATGGAAATATTCTCCGTGCACGGCGAGCATTTTTTTTTGCTCGCCGTGCACTCTCCGTGTTCCGGAGGGCTCGCTGCCACTCCTGCTCCCACTATTCAACGTTTTTAAGACTCGCCGCCACTCGCGGCGAGTCTTAACCCCTGCAGCGGACGAGCGTCCGCGGCAGGGAGCTGTCAGGGAGCCGGGGGACGTAGCAGCCAAGAGAGATTAAAGTCTCTCTTGGCTGCTGCAGGGGATATGGGGTGGGGAGCAGGGCTCCCCTGGACCCAGGCAGCACAGGCTGCCCCCCCTATAGCCAGCGGGGGACTCAGTATTCACTGTACCCGAACGTGCTTCGGGTGCAGTGAATATATGAATATCTAATGAGCGGCTCGAGCGCTCCGGCCCCCTGCTGGCTGCACTGTGTAAAAAAAAAAAAAAAAAATATGTAAAAAAATATTTTTTTTTAAATTAAATATATATTCATGTGCTAAAGGCACATGAATAAAAATAACATGGCCCTTCACAGAAAAAAAACCCTGATTTTTTGACACCAAAATTAAAAAAAACACCCTTTTAGTTTAAAAGTTCACATTCCTGCTCTCCATCAAAAGATGGAGAATTTCTACACGGAGAGAGACGGCGAGAATCACTTAGAAAGACGGAGAATATTTCACATTGAATAGGGTGGCTCGCCTTTGGAGAAAAAAAACCTCTCTCCACGGCGTGAAAAGCACAAACTCGCCATGAAACACGGCAAATTTTTGTCATTGAATACTGCCCTATAACCGCCATTGGACTGCCCCCAGAGAGTGTCTTAAAAATGCTTCCCTGACCAATAACAGAAAGTGACCTGAGGTAATTAGTGAGGGCAGCTGAGTGCTGCATCAGAACCCGCCTAACCTGTGGACGCAGCGGCTGCCGAAGCAGCCCATAGAAGCTGGCCGCATGCTCAGTACCGATGTTTTTACTTTGCATGCGCCAGTCCCGGTGCCTGTCATTAAAGCACAGGCAACGGGGACTGGGAGAAGAAGCAGCGGCGGTGGCTGCAGCGGCGACAGGGGGAGGGGGTGCCTGCGTCGCAGTACCCCCACAGTGGTTGCGACCAGAGGCAGCCCCCCTTCCCCAAGAAGATACGAGCCACCACTGGTTATGGGTGCTTTATGATAAAAAAAAATATACTTATTTCAAACAGTCTTTAAAAACAATTTCTGCACTTTAATATATTTTTTAATACTAGATTAGTATAGCATAATACTTTATCTGTTTAGCGTTATCACAGTGCTTTTTAAATACACATTTTTCTTAATTTTTCTGTATTGTCTCCTACACAGCAACAATAAGCTCTGACTATATTTCCCCTTTCCCATATCTTTTTGTCCTTGAACACAAGATACTGAATAAGTGCAATGCTGAACAATAAAACAATAATACCTGCCTGTTTGTGTCACCAAGAGATGAGAACCACTGATTTTCTTCCTGATAAAATACAAAAACATATTGAAAACTAGAAAATATAACATTCAATTTGAATGTAAAATCAAACATCCCAAATGGTGAGCTATTCCATTCAGTGAGGCTTATACATCCATTATTATATTTCACTAGCTGAGGTACCCAGCATTGTTCAGGTTTGGTTGTACAATTAGCATTACTTGAACTTCATTCTCCTCTTGTTTTAAGCTTGGCAGCTCTTCCAACAGACTCAGGAGGTGGTTGTATAGGGGGAAATTTACTAAGCTAAAATCATAAAAAAAGGTGTATTCATATACAGAAATACACCTATTTTTTACACATTCATATTTTTGGGATTTACTATCCCAAAAATACGCCTATTCGTATTGATGGCACATTCATATTTGTATTTACAAATACAGATGTATACGCCATCGGGAAATACAAATAGGAATCAACAATTAAAAGATTGGTGATTCCTAATTTACTAAGCTGCCGTATTAAAATACGAGCGTTAATTATCGGCAAACTGATGATAATTACTGGCCAAATACGCCAGGAACAGTGGCGTAACTATAGCACCGCAGCCCACGCGGTCGCGGGGGGGGGGGGGGGGGGGCGCTGTGCATGTGGGGGCGCCGGGGGGCTGCGGTGCTATAGTTACGCCCCGCCCCCCATCCCCCGCTTAAAATGGCCACCCCATAAAGCAGACAGTTCTCTGAAAATGTCTGCGGTATGGGGGCGGCCATTTTATCGTGGTCCGTCTGCATAGAATTAATTGAAGCCAGGAGGGGAGCCGGGACGTGCAGAAAGGTAAGCCTGCGGCGATGGGGGGGATGGGCCTCCCCATTAACGGCGGAGGGGGGGGGGCGCCCCAAACTACGCCACTGGCCAGGAAAATAGACTACAATTTCATGACGTATTTGGCTATAGCCTACACGGATCAGTCAGATCCGTGCAGGCTTCAATGTAAAAAAAATAGAAAAATAAATTTAAAAAACGGCGTGGGGTCCCCCACACAGCCGTAACCAGCACCAGGCTCAAAGAGCTGGGCCTGGTTTTAAAAAATCAGGGAAAAAATGCATAGGGCTCCACTGACTTTTTAAAACCAGCCCCAGACTTCAGGGACGGGTCTGGTTTCCAAAATACGGGGGACAAAATTAATAGGGGTCCCCCGTATTTTAAGAACTAGCCCCAGGCCCAACCAGCCAGCAGGGTTAATGCCACAGCCGGGGGGAGACTTTTTATACCAATGCCAAAGCATTAACCCTACCGACCAGTCAGCCTGGCCAGAGGTCCCCCCCCATCCAGGACTTACCTGGCCAGGCTGAAGCCTGGTGCTGTCCCCAGTACCACTGGGCGTTGGGTACCAGGCTGATTAAGTGTAAAAATTAGAATGAAAAACTATTGTCTAAAACTGTGGAACTATGAGTCCCTGCAAGCCTCCCCCCGCATTATGGGACTTGGAGAACCACAAGTCCCAGCATGTGGGGCATTAAAGGGCCCACTGGCACTTGTAGTTCCACAGTAATAGAAATACACACTGACACCCATGAAAAAATGTAATACATACAAATCAAAAACATACTGATACTTACCTTTCTTGAGCCCCTAGGTAGCCTGGGTCCGGTGTACTGGGGTCTGGGGCTCCAGGGTCCGGGGCTCCAGCGATCCTGGGTCCGGCGATCCTGGGTCCAGGGTCCGTAGAATTCCTTTGGGGGGCCTGTGGAAGTAAATTCTACTTATCCAGTTCCTCCGGCAAAGATCAGTCCTCTTGGGTCCGCCATAGTCCCCGGGATCTTCATAAAATAACAAACCGCAAGTGTCCCCGTAACCATCACACTGATGGAGAGGCGCTTGATTCTATTGGCCGCCTGGCTCCTGATTGGCCACTAGGCAGCTAATAAAATCATTCGGAGGATAGGCACTGAAGATTAAACTTCAGCGCCTCTCCATCAGTGCGATGGTTACGGGGACACTTGCGGTTTGTTATTTTCTGAAGATCCCAGGGACTACGGCGGAAAGGATTTCTACAGACCCTGGACCCAGGATCGCCAGACCCCGGATCACCAGACCCAGGATCGCCGGACCCTGGAGCCACGGACACCTGGAGCCCTGGACCCCAGACCCAGGGCTACCTATGAGCTCAAGAAAGGTAAGTATCAGTATGTGTGTGATTTGTATGTATTAAACTTTTATTTTTCATGGGTATCAGTGTGTGTTTTTTTTAAACTATTTCTATTACTGTGGAACTACAAGTGCCAGGTCATCAGGATAAAGTACACAACCATTACTGACCTTAAATAGATGCCACCACGTGCAGGTAAGAGCGGGGATATATAGTTATATGATATAAATCTATATATCCCCTGCAGTTACCCATTGACCAAGTTTATATCTATATATCCCCTGCAGTTACCCATTGACCAAGTTTATACTGCCTTTACTCTGTGTTTTGACAGTGTAATATTCTCCCATGCAGTTTGTGACCAGTAATGACAAGTGCAAGGGGGCCCCCCTGTCTAAAGTGCCCCGGGCCCCCCCGAAGGCTTAATCTGGCACTGGCCATTTTTTTAAAACCAGCCTGGCTCTTTGAGCCTGGTACTGGTTACGGCCATGGGGGTGACCCACGCTGGTTTTTTAAATGTATTTATTTTACTTTTTTTTTTTATACTGCAGCCTGCACGGATCTCACTGATCCGTGTAGACTGCCTATATGGATTCGTATTAACGGCCGGGGATTACATAGCAGTCATATTTGACTGGATTGTAAATTATCCCCCGGATAATCATTCGTATTAAGAATAAGAATACGAAAAGTCGTATTCATAATCTTAGTAAATTTCCCCCATATTGTCAACTGAAGTACTTATCCAAATCTGTCCATTGGAAGGCACTGAACATACTGTCCATGCCCATGGTGTGCCCAGCATACACCTCTCTGGGGTCAGCTCCTGGATCTGACCACATATTTTTTTTTAACTCTCTGAGCCATATGTATCAAGCTTAAAAAATGGAGAGTGATAATCAGCTAGCCAATCAGTTCCTACCTGTCATGTCATAGGCTGGGTTTGAAAAATGACAGTAGGAGTTGGTTGTTTATCACTCTAAACTTTATCACTTTTTGAAGCTTGATACATCTGGCCCTCTGTCCTCCATGTTATGCAACTTTGCCATATCTTGCTTCACTGATCCCCTTTGGGTAGAGGCTGAACCCCTTTTTGGACCCCAGGCCCCCCTAGGGTAAAGATTAGGGGTCCTAGTGGCCGGGAACCTATTCTGGACCCAATCAAGTCACCTCATGTTGGTTTCATCCAAAACAGTGTCCGAATGCATACTGGACAAACAAACTAATGACAAATATGTAAGAGATTGTATGAATGAAGATGCATGAATCTAGAAACTCACCAAAACCATGGAAATCTTGTGAGTTAAGTGAGCTCTTATACTTTAATTTCGTGAAATGTGGTACTAATAAACCATGTTTTCAGGGCACTTATGGTTTGTACACACGTTAGATGTGCCTTAAGATCCTATCCACGATCTGATCAGATAGGATCGTGGATAGGATCTTAAGGCACATCCGATTTGCATCCTATCTTGACTATATAGTGCAGATCTGCACTATATAGACAAGGCAGCCAAGACTTTCTGGCTTCCGATACATGAACGCGGATCGGGATCGCAAGGGTTAAAACCCTTGCGATCTGCATCCGATGTTGACTATATCGTCAACATCGGAAAGGAAATCGGACCGTGTGTACACAGCATTACTCTGAGTACACACTAGAGGACATTGCAAAGTTGTCAATGATTTCCCTTGAACTCCTGAACAAATGGTATAGTGCATACACACTCATCAATTTTACAAACTATATAATTAGTGGCCATACTCCAGTAGTATGCGGTCATTTACAATATCAACAAATTGAGGTGCATGGACAGACGACATAAGAAGATGTCGCTAATGACCTGTTGGAGCGTGCTTCATTACCTATATACTGCATACACACTGGACGCTAAACACGAAAAAATATTGTTCTGACTGGTTGTTATCGTTCATATAATTTAAGTTGTGTACACACCTTAAGTACATACATATGTCAATAAGCCCCTTAGGGGCACATTTATTAAAACTCTCGGTACTTGTTTCCTAGCACGGCGCCCATCACATACCATATTTAATGGTGTGCGATGCGATATTCCCGTTAAATTAACAGGAGTGCTTGTACAATGAAATATCGCATACCATCGCATGCCAGCAAAAGTCATGCGATGCGATTTTTAATTGTACAAGCACCCTGATGGGTGCTTACAATGTTAAATGCACCCCCATTGTCAATGCCACCTTCACTATCAACGCCAACTCGAAGCGTGGCGAGCGCAGTGAGCCTGCGAGGGGTGGCGGTATGCGTCCTCTGACCTTTTCATACCCCCACTATCCACGTCGGCGTGGAGTTGATTTTAGATAGTGTGGCGAGCCGTAAGCATGGTGAGCGCAGTGAGCCCCGTGAGGGGACACGGAATACGAGCCCGAAGCGTGGCGAGCACAGCGAGCCCCACCAGGGGACGCGGAATACATGTAAAGTAATCTGTGTCCCCTTGCGGGGCTTGTTGTGCTCGCCACACTATCTAAAATCAACTCCACGCCGACGTGGATAGTGGGGGTATGAAAAGGTCGGAGGATGCGTACTCGCTGCACTCGCCACGCTTCAGGGTGCTTGTACAATTAAAAAATCAAATCACATCTCATCGCATCGCATGCGCTATATTGCATGCGATGCAATGCGATAAGATGCACTTCGATCAAAATCGGGGGCGCCAAACTAGGAAACAAGTACCAAACTTCTCAAATAATTTGGAATCAGAAGGTGATAATGATTAAATTAGCATTTTGCCGCTGTGGGGGCATGGCCCAGAGGCTCTGTGAACTTCTAGCCATGCCCCAACCCCTCTATTCACTGCTGCTCAACTGATGACAGGGAGGACTCCCAACAAACCCCCCCCCACCCCACCACCACCAGCACCGTAGGACCAAGCCGGCCCCGGGCGGGATGCGGGAACATTCCCATGGAAAGAGGTACTGTTGGGAGGTATGGCTCTTTCTCTCCCCCCTCTGCTGCTATCTTGGAAGGGAATGTACAGGAGCCCCCATTTACTGAAGAATCACTCTGGGCTCTTGAACTTCTGCCTGTGCTCAAAGTACTGCTGTACATTCCAGTCCCCGACTGCAGCGAGTAGTAGGGTTACCACCTTTGTGCTCAGAGATTCTCGGACAGTGGCCCGCCCCTTGACACACCCACAGCCGACCCACTGGCCTGCCCCCAGCCCCGCCCCTTGACCCATCTTATGTTGTTGGTTTTTTACCTTTGCTTCTATTTCATTCTTGACTTTGCACACCATAATGCCAGTTACATAGTACATCACACACAGTAATGCCTATTACATGTTACGCCATACACTGCAATGCCCATTACATGTTATGCCAGGACTCAAGAAGTTTTTCTAAAGGAGGGACAACATGGGCAGTGCTGGCCGAAGGTGCACGTCAAAAATTTTCAACATAATGCTGATTACACGTCACACCCATTATAGTGTAACACATGCCATAATGCTCATTACATGTTATGCCACACACCGTGAAGCCCATTACACATTATGCCCATTACTTGTTATGCCAGGACGCAGTTTTTTTCTAAAGTAGGGATAACATGGACAGCATGCGTCGAAGGCGCTCGTCAAAATATTTGACCATAATGGCGATTACACGTCACACACCCATTACATACTATACCACATGCCATAATGCCCATTACATGTTATGACACACACCGTAATGTCGATTACATGTTATACCAAACACCATAATGCCCATTAAACATTATACCAAACACCGTAATGCCCACTACACGTTATATTAAACACAGTTGGGAGCTGATTGGTTGGTTTATTACTCTCATTTAATAGTAAGTTTATCACTTTTTCAAGGCTTAGTACAGCTCTTCCAATATATCTGCCAGAACTTGCAGATTAGATGTCATCATCAGTGGCGTCACTATACTCACTGTCACCCAGTTCAAATTAGGACCTGGAACAGGTCATCCGAATACATGGGCGAAAAAATGGAAGGGCACTGATTCAGAGTTGAGATCAAAGCAAAAAATATTAGAATATACCAAGATGCAATGCAAAGGGGGCAAGCACATTTATTATTTTTGCAAGCAGGGTAAATACTGGCTGCTTTTGCATGTAGCCCACAAATGTTGGGCAGCTTTATTTTTACACAAGTTAGATTTTAGTTTGGACGCGCCCCTACCACATCTGTCGCTCTTGCAGTCAGGCTCGGCTACAGTTGAGTAGAAGGGAGACACATGTACAAGGCCCCAATAATCTGAGGGTCACCTAAGAAATCTTGGTAGTCCAGATCCCGTACCCCCCAAACTGTCAGGTTGCGACTAGACCAGTGGCCAATGCAAAAAAAATTCATTTCCTGCTGCAGCACGTGTGGTCTCATGATCCCATGCTCCATGCTATTGGATAACAGAGGAGCTCCAAAGTGGAGTAGGGAGCTGAAAGGAAAACTGGATGTTAGTCTTGTGGGAGGTGGGTTGGAGATGCAGAAACATGGGGATGATAGGAGATACAGACAGATGGGGATGCGCTGGAGAGATGGGGGGGGGTGAGCTGGCAAGATAGCAGGGGATGGTGCTGACAGATATGGGGGGCATGTGGAAGAGGGACATTGGCAAGATGAGGCTGAAAGACACAGGCAGGGGGGGATGATGATTAGAGACAAAGGATGAGGCTGGAGAGACACAGATGGGGATATGGATGAGATATACAGATGGAGATAAGGCTGAGATGCACAGGCAGGAATGAAGCTGGAGAGACACCAGCGGGGATAAGGCTGGAGAGACACAGGCAGGGGATAAGGCTAGAAAGACACAAGTGGGGGATAAGGCTGTAGAGACACCAGCCGGGATAAGGCAAAAGAGACACAGGCAGGGGATAAGGCTGGGGAGACACAGGCAGGGGATAAGGCTGGAGAGACACAGGTGAGGATAAGGCTAGAAAGGCACCAGTGGGGATAAGGGGTGAGAGAAACAGGTGGGGATAAGGCTGGAGAGTCACAGGCAGGAATAAGCCTGAGAGAGACAGGTGGGAATAAGGCTGGAAAGAAACAGGTGGGGATAAGCCTGAGAGAGAGACAGGTGGGGTGAAGAGGCTGAGGCACACAGGTGGAGATGACACTGGAGAGACGTGGACCTATACCTACCAGGTATGGCTGGGGGACCCAAAAAACATGTGTACCAGGCCTCAAGATTTCGAATGGCTGCTCTGTCTGCAGTATAATATGATTGGCCATGAATTAAACAATATCCAATGTGAATCAGCCCATAGTTTGGACAGAGGTAAACATGAGGTTACAATTGGCAATGTGGGAATGTTGGGAATGTAATGAGCTTTCTTGCAGTTTCTGTGGAATGTGTGCTGGTCAGTGAATATAGGAGAAAATGGGGCAAATTGATATGGAACTTCCAACTCTATCATTAAGTTTGCTGTACGGTTGCTAAAGGCACCAAGGTTATGTCACTTTCCACTTGCTCAAATTAAACACTCAAGAAAACAAAACACAACTTCATATAATTATTCTGTGAAAACATCCAAGGGAGAAAAAGCTCCTTGTGTTGTCTCCAGTATGCCAGTAATGCCCATTAATTACTCATCTCATTAATCTCTGTGAAGAACTCTAATCGCCTGCAGTCCATGGTGATTAAATGGTGGCGATGTGCGACTATATGTGATCATTTCAGTACACTAATAATGGCTTGTGTAGCTGAGCATATAGCAAGCAATCAGTGCAAAGCAACACTTCTCTGATATTATCTCAATCCCATCTAACAAATCTCCTATGTAACTGAGATCTAATGGCCAGTGGCGTAACTACCTAATTTTCGCCGCCCCCCCCCGCCGCATATTTTTCGGCGCCCCCCTCCCCTCGGCCCCCTCCCTCCCCTCGACGTACTTGCCCGGCCGTATCGGCCTGTCACTGTCTGCAGTATGGGGGGCAGCCATTTTCTAAGAGTCCATTTTCATTATAGCAGCAGGAGCCGGCGCCGGGAGATACGGGACCGTGACAGGCAGATGCAGCTGGACAGCAGCGGGTAAGTGGTAGCTATAGCCCCGCAGACCCCCGGTGCCCACAGGTTCTCTGCGCCTCCCCGCCACCGCGGGGGCTGCGGAGCTATAGCTACGCCACTGCTAATGGCAGAACCAGTGACTTAGAGTAGCTCCAGGAAGGAGAAGACAGAAAACAAGGAGGGTGAAAAAAAACTGTAACTACCCATGCACTGGAGGGACCACGCCGTAGGGATGGCCATTGGTGCAGATGCCATCGATGGTTGCCATCGATGGCAATTCTGCACCCAGCCATCGATAGTGGCAAACTATTTGTTGGATAACCATCGATAGTTTTAGCTATTGATGGTCATCCATTATATTTGACTTATTGGCCCGTGGGCCAATCAGAATACGGGGGCGGGACTTCCGGGTGTCAGAGCTATGCTCAGTGTTCCGGCACCTTGAGAAAAAAAAAAAGGAAACATCGCTTCTCCTTTGCCATCGATGTAGGGAAACCATCTGGTACTACCACATCGATGGCAAAAGTATTCGACATCGGCCACAAACCATCAATGATTTTAAATCATCATGGTCAATGCCCATCCCTACCCCGCTGGCGACTTCTCATACCCTGGCGGGACCCCCTGTCTGTCTCGGCTGCCGGACCACGGGGTGATGTGACCGAGCCAGCCCAGACAATACCTGTCTCTCCCGCCGCCCACACTAACCCACCGTAGCCGCAGACTCTCCTCCCATCACCCGGACAGCGCTGCAGCCGGGGCCGTCCGAATCCAGGACATTGTATAGCAGGGGTGGACAAACCGATCCTCGAGATCTACCAACGGTCCACATTTTCCAGGTTACCTAGCTGGTGCACAGCTGTAGTCATTACTAACTGTCTCATTTTAAAACATGCTGCATTCATTCCTGCTATAGATCCACAGGTTGCCTGGAAAACATGCACCGCTGGTAGATCTTGAGGACAGGTTTGGCCACCCCTGTTGTATAGTCTTGGACAGCCACCCGTCCGGACTCCGGATGTTGGCCTGAATTACCGGACTCGCCGCAGTAAACCCGGATGGGTGGTAACCCTAGCGAGGAGGGAGGGTGGATGTGGGAGAGACAGAGCTCACCTACTGCACATGTATGTTTATTACTAGACTGTTATTTGTATTATAAGCAGTCTGCTTCTGTGCACAGTACAGGGGAGAGATCCCTGCAGCTCTCCAAGAAGGATTTTGTCAGAAACAGTGAACTAGAAAAACCCCCATTGTACGACCCATACATTTATAATACTGTATATTGGGACTCCCTATTACGGTATGGAGGCAAAGTCGAAAAAAAAACAGCACTGTGTTCCTTGCTGATTACACTGATTGCTGATTACACACTGCAGCTACGGCATCTCTTTCTCTCTCACCTCCACCAATCGTAGGCACTTCCGCACTGTAATAGCTCCGGGCGGCGCTTTCTTATTACAGATAAATTACGGGACTATATTATCACTAGTATTATATTGATATTACTATACAGGTTCTTATATTTTGCGGACTGAGCCAGCGCAGTATTTGACATTACGACTCTTTACATGCCAGGAATACGTTTTCTGGATTTGAAACGTCTTCAGCGACTCCTGTTACTGAAAATGCATCTAGTGCTATTAACAGTATGACTGCATACGCCTTTAGTAAGAAGTTATTATTGTGAGCCCAGAAGCAGGTGTTGTCGTGTCGGTTTCTGTGTCCCGGTTCTTGTTTTGTTGGTAAATTATACGCATTTCATGATGAAAATCCTGCGCCGTGTCATTATTCTTCTACTGCAAGTGACCTCCAAGTTACTGCTGTTGCTCATTCGCCTCTGGTCCACCTTCTCCTGGAGCCCTCCTGGCGTGAATCCTCCCCGCGACCCCTTGTTACTCACCCCCGCCTCTGTCCTGGCAGAGAGAATCCGGCGAGGAGAGGTGAGTCTGATTGTTCTCAGTATACCCGTACTATAGATGTTTGCTGCCTGTGACGGGTATGGGTGAAAACCGGACAGGACAAAACCCTCGGACCGCCGGACCAGACAACAAACTGCATTTTGGAGCTTGTAGCCTCCGGTCCGGGGGGTGTCCTGTCCGGAGGGCTGCCTGTGACACCTGTCACCAAGTAGAGGAGGAGGGGGTAGAATAAACCCTCCCTGTATAGTCCGGGCATGTAGCAAAAACCGGACGATCCAGACCACCCGGGGAGGCTGTTATCTCCCCTCCCCCATGTCCCTGGTGATAGCTATAACAGGGACCCCCGGACAGGACACCCCCGTACCGGACCCTACAAGCTCCGGACTGCAGATTTTGATGTCCTGTCCGGCGGTCCGGGTTTAGTCCGGTCCGGTTTTTACATAGTCCCGCCTGTGACAGAATCAGGAGCTTGTGTTTTATTATTTATCATGGGATCATGTAGAAAGAACAGGTTCACTTTCGGAACATTAATGATATATTGAAAACACTAAAGACCTTATTCAGGTCTGTTCGCAGCAGAGCTGCGTTTGCACTGGGACCATATTGTTTTACTGCGCATTTATTACACGTGCTTATGCAGGGTGCGTGCACCCAGGATAGCGGATGGGAGGCGGAGAGGGGCGGCGGGCAGCCCCATTAGCATTTGAAAACGCCCAGCGTTTCATGGGCGTTCTTAGAGAACGCTGGGTGTTCTCATGCTAATGAGGCCATGGCGTGAGTGCTGGTGGCGGGCAGCTGACATCATCGGATGTCAGCTGCCCACCCATTTCCTTCCCAGCGTGTACGCATATATAAGGAACCTTACATATGCGTGCACCTTCCACATCTTTTGATAGTCGTCGACCATCAAAAATTGTGGGTGGATCCCCCCGGCCTGCGAATGGATGTTACTCAGGGTTGCCGACCCTCCCGCATTTCGCGGGAGTATCCCGCTTTTTGATTCTTTCTCCCGGTCTCCCGGGAATGTATAGGATCCTCCCGGATTTTAGCTTGCCTTGCAAAAAAAATCAGTGACTGCCATGCGCAAGTCACACAGCGCAGCGCCGACGGTAACATCTGTGCGGCTGTCCTATTAAATGACGGCCGGGGACAGACGGGGGGCAGCGTGCTGCCCAGGCGCTGACAGGTCATTTTGGGACTTGTAGTTCCACAGTGAAATAGGCAGCGCCTGGGCAGCACTGACAACGGGGGCATGTAAAAGTGGGCACCCCACCGGCACACCGCTACCAAAGGGGGAGTCCCCCATGCAGACGCTAAAGAAGGGGGAGTCAGGATTCAGACGATAAAGCGTCTGAAACCCGACTATCTGCTAGCCGCTATGAAGGGGTCGTGTCCCCCATGCAGACGCTAAAACTTAGACGCTTTCGCATCTGAAACCTGGACTACCTGCTAGACGCTAAGAAGCCGGGGGGTTTCTGGACTTAGACGCTAAAGCCTCTGAATTTAGTTGGGACTAGGGGTACATCTAAATTTAGACGCTAAAGCATCTAAATTACCTGGGTCTAGGGGTACACTATTTAAACCGTCCCACAGTGGCACTAGTCGACGCAACAGCTGTCGACCTTGTAAATCCCACTATCCACGCCCACCCGAAGCGTGGCGAGCGGCGGCGGTACGCGTCCTACGACCTTTTCATACCCCCACTATCCACGTCGGCGTGGAGTTGAGAATTGAAAGTGTGGCGAGGGGACGCGGACACCTGTGAAGCCCGCGAGGGGACGCGGATACCTGTGAAGGTATCCGCGTGCGCTTGCCACGCTTCGGGCACGGTGGCTCGCTGCGCTCGCCACACTTTCTATTCTCAACTCCATGCCGACGTGGATAGTGGGGGTATGAAAAGGTCGTAGGACGCGTACCGCCGCCGCTCGCCACGCTTCGGGTGGGCGTGGATAGTGGGATTTACAAGGTTGACAGCTGTTGCGTCGACTAGTGCCACTGTCGACAGGTTTAAGAGTGTTTTGCACAGTGCATATGGATTCAGACGCTAAAGCGTCTAAATTGTAGCATCTGCATTTCGGGCACACCCTTTGATAGTGGTGTGCTGAGTTTAGACGGAATTAGACGCTACGCTACGCTGATAACGTAGCGCTGCACTGAGAACAGCTATAGCGGCATGCGCACACGCTACGCTGGTAACGTAGCTCTGAGAACAGCTAGAGCGGCATGCGACCAGACTCTGGCAGGCTGCCAAGTTCCATAACAGACTGTGCGCACGGCGGCGCCGTGAAACTACACAAGTACCTGAGAAACTGAGTCCCCGGTGATCAATTTGGAGAAAAATATGCACTAAAGCGTGTTTTTGCTAACACTGTATAGCCAAAGTGACCTGCATGTACAGTCGAAGGGGGGAGGGGGGTTGCATGTCATTAACGACACTGAGCATACACACTAGAGGATATTTCAAAAGATCGGGGCTTCTGAGCATTATCTCTTAAAATATCCTCTAGTGTGTATGGGGCTTTAAAACCCATACACGCTAGACAATATATTGTTAATGATATGAATGATAATGATATCGTTAATATCATCTAGTGTGTATGCTCAATGATATCGTTCTGCTCAACGATATTATTAATATCGTCTGGTGTGTATGTTAATATTGTGTGTGCTCGCACATCATTAAAAATGGCCGTTCTGAGCGATAGCTTTAAAAATAAAAAAAGGTTTGTGTATGGGCTTTAGAAACATGTTTGCAAAGTTTTCGTACTATACTATAATTTTAAGCAGTTTTTTACTGGCCAGGCAGGTGAGTGCCACATATTCTGTAGGAATCGGTACATCTGTTAGAAGAGACTTAGAACTACAGTCATTAGGTCGACCCCGGAAGGTCGACTGGCCCCAAGGTGGACAGGGTTAAAGGTCGACATGGGTCACGGTCGACATGTCGTAAGGTTGACATGGGCCAAGGTGTACATGGTTCTAGGTCGACAATCATTAGGTTGACATGAGGTTTTCACTGTTTTTTTTACCCGAATGTCGACACAGTCGACATGGACACAGTTGGAGTTGAACCGCAGCCCCTCGCATCGCTTTGCTCGTGATGCTTCGTTCGGCACACTTTTTTATTCTCCCACCATGCCCTAGTGGATGGTAGGGCATGAAATACCGCCTGTCGGCTCAAAAAACAGTGAAAAACTCATGTCGACCTTGGCCCATGTCGACCTTGGCCCATGTCGACCTTGACCCATGTCGACCTTAACCCATGTCGACCTTTAACCCTGATGACCTTGGGGCCGGTCGACCTTCCAGGGTCGACCTAATGACAGTCGACCTAAATCTCTTCTGACAGATGACCGTTTCCCCTTCCGTATTAGGTCATTAATAGAGTGCTTTGATTATTGTTAAGGTTACTGGAACTAATGTAATATCTGGACTCCCGTTTTTCTTATGAGACCGCGTCCCCTTGCGGGGCTCGCTGCGCTTACCAAGCTTCGGGCACGGTGGCTCGCTGCGCTCGCCACACTATATAAGATCAACTGCATGCGTAGTTGGATAGTAGGGGTATGAAAAAATGGGGTTCATTTAACATGGGAGTCCAGATAATACATAAGTACCAGGTTATTGAGCGGAGGTCTTATTTCGCATATTTGTTTTTAGGTAAACAAAATGCTACCACACATTTCTAGTTGTTCTATTTTGTTTTTTTTGTTGTTGTAGGAATGCTTGTTGTTTAAATATAGGGCCATTTAATGCCATGTTGATGTCAATGTGACATCACATTGCGACTAGATTGTAAGCTCCTCCGAGCAGGGCCCTCTTCCCTCCTGTTGTCAATGCCCTCTTCTCTTCACATTTCACTCACAGCTCCCCTATACTCAAACACTCTGTGACCATCTTCGTTTGCATACTATGCAATTACTATGTTAATTGAGTCCTCACTACTTATATTTAAGCTGTAATGTGTATTGAACTGTGGTGCTCTTTATTTGTACTCTATTTTTGTTATTTATTCAATGTTATGCAAAGCTTTGTCTCCCTGTACAGTTCCTTTGTAAGGCACTGCAAAACACTTGTGGCGCCTTATAAATAAAATTATAATAATAATACTGTAACTAATGGTGTGTACGTACACACGGTAAGATATGGCTTCCGATGTTGCCGGTATAGTGAACATCGGAAGCTATATTGCATGCAGATCGCACGCTTTTTTAGGGCTTGCGAGCCCGATGTGCTGCCGATTAGAGATGAGCGGGTTCGGATCCTAGAGATCGGAACCCCCACGAACTTACCTGATCCGAGGCCGGATCCAGGGAGTTCGATGGTCGCCGCCATTTTTCTGAGTTCAAAACGAGGCCGGACATCATCTTCCCGCTGTCGGATTCTCGCGAGACCTGGGGATGTATAGTTCCCGGCGGTCGGCGCCATTTTCAAACAGGCTGGTGATTTCAGACAGCACGGATGTGTCCGTGGGGTCTGCTGAGCTGAGCTGCTGGGGAAACATGCTGGGGGGATGAAATGTTGGGGGGGATGATTTATGCATAGAGGGCTGCTGCTAGTGCTACAGAGGGGGCTACATTATTTTAATTAAGCAAAAAAAAAAAAAAAAAATTAAATGACTGCTGCCAGTGCACAGTATAAGTCCAGGGTGCCCGCATGTGTGCTGCATCAGTCCAGGGTGCCCACATTTGTACTGTATCCATCCAGGGGTGCCCACATGTGTGCTGTATTTGTCCAGGGGTGCCCACATTTGTACTGTATCAGTCCAGGGGTGCCCGCATGTGTACTGTATCCATCCAGGGGTGCCCATATGTGTGCTGTATCAGTCCAGGGGTGCCCGCATATGTGCCGTATAATTCTATGGGTGCCCCCTTGTGTCCTGTATCAGTCCAGGGGTGCCCGCATGTGTGCCATATAATTCCATGGGTGCCCCCATGTGTCCTGTATCAGTCCTGGGGTGCCCGCATGTGTGCCGTATAATTACAGGGGTGCCCCATGTGTCCCATATCAGACCAGGGGAGCTGCCCTTTTTTTTTAATGAAAATAAAAATAAGGTTTTTTGTTTTTTTTTACTGCAAGGGCTGTTAAATGTGCTGTAGTCCAGGGGCGAGCCAAGAGTGCTGTATAATTCATGGGGTGTTACTAAGTAAGGTGTGCTGCTCTTTTTTATAATTAAAAGAATACAAATTTTTATTTTTACTGCAGGAATTTGTCTGCCGTATAATTCCATGCCTGCCGCCATTGTGTGCCGTATCAGTCCAGGGGTGCCGCCATCTGTGCCGTATAATTCCATGTGTGCTGTATCACAGGGGTGCCACCATCTGTGCCGTATAATTCCTGGGGTAAGCCAAGTCTGCCGTATAATTCATGGGGTGCTGCCAAGTGTGCTGTATTAGTCCAGGGGTGATGCTAAGTGTGCCGTATCAGTCCAGGGGTGATGCTAAGTGTGCCATATCAGTCCAGGGGTGAGCCAAGTCTGCCAAATAATTCCTGGGGTAAGCCAAGTCTGCCGTATAATTCATGGGGTGCTGCCAAGTGTGATGTTTAAGTCCAGGGGTGTTGCTAAGCGTGCCAAATCAGTCCAGGGGTGATGCTAGGTGTGCCGTATCAGACTAGGGAGGATGCTAAGTGTGCCATATCAGTCCAGGGGTAATGCTAAATGTGCCGTATCAGTCCAGGGGTGATGCTACCTGTGCCATATCAGTCCAGGGGTAATTCTAGGTGTGCAGTATCAGCCTAGAGGGTATGCTAAGTGTGCCATATCAGTCTAGTGTTTGTGCCGCACACTTGTGTGGCTTATCATAGTTATCCAGCTACCTCGGTGCAACCTTTTGCCCTAAAAACAATATTGTAAGGTGTGAGCTGTTCAGAATAGACTGGAAATTAGTGGAAATTAATGTTATTGAGGTTAATATAGCGTAAGAGCAAAAAATAAAAACCAAAATTCTGCGATTTTAGCAGTTTTTATGCTTTTTTAACAAAAAAATCAGAACCCAAAAAATCCAAACACAAAACACTTAGGAGGTGTTTTGCCAAAACCCATTAGAACCCAAAACCTCAAGGTAATCAGAACCCAAAACCCGAAAAGTGGCCGTGCACATCCCTACTGCCGATGCGCACTCCCGTGTGAGCGCAAATCGGCAGTGAAATAGAGAGGGCAGCCAAGACTATATAGTCATAAAAAGAATATAATCGGGCGCGATCACTTTCAATAAATCCACTACTCAGTGTATATACATATACACATACATGTACACATACATACACAAATACATACACACTGAAGATAAACAAATCTGATCAATTGAGATATTGGCCGCTCCCAGAGACAATTCTGGAAATTGTCAATAAAGACAGAAGAATAAATGATCTAAAATTAATGGTTATAGCAATGTTTTAAATTAATAAAAGATGTTTAGAGAGCGCCACACAATTTTGAAAAATTATTACAGTTTATTGTAAAAATACACATAAAAATAGAAATAAAAATAAATATAAAAAATACACACAATTAAAATTAATAATAATCTATCTCCTTGGAAATGTACAATTGTACTAATATATGAAACTCAAAATGTATAAAAAAATCACAATAAATGACCAAAAGTATAATTGATGATATCCGGCTCCAAATCACTCAATTTGTAAGGATATATACTGGGATTCCCAATTTTCCTAAACACACAACCCTGTGCGCACCAGGGTTTGTGTATTGATTGAAAAAAAAGAAGAAAATAAAAATAATTAGTCCTCCAAATTTCCTTTTGAAGAGGTAAATGTATGGCAATTTTGTCAGAGCCAAAAGAACTTATTGCTTTAACTGGTAAAAATACCAGGACACCCTGAGAGTTGGATGGGTGTCTTAATCACCATAGGGGACAGACTGCACAATGAAACTGGCCGCAATGTTCCTTTATGTGTAAATCTAGAAAATACTTATTTGCCGCAGAGGGAAGGTTTTCGATAGGTGAGCTCGCTACGACACGCTCAGGCTCTAGCTGTATGTGGCGAGCCTCTGCTGTGGGTAGTGCGGGGAGCAAGCCTCACTAACCTGTTGGTGTTTGTGACAGGACCTTCTTCTCCAGTATTTAACGGCTTGCAGACACTTTAAGTAGGTGGCGGCTGTGCGTTGTAGGAGATGCAGTCGTTCCCAGGGATGTCAGGATGTGATGAGTGAGGGCTCTGGATAAATGTAGGTCACAATGTGACAGTCCTTTCTCTGATTCTCCGAAAATTCTGCGATTTTAGCAGTTTTTATGCTTTTTTAACAAAAAATCAGAACCCAAAAAATCCAAACACAAAACACTTAGGAGGTGTTTTGCCAAAACCCATTAGAACCCAAAACCTCAAGGTAATCAGAACCCAAAACCCGAAAAGTGGCCGTGCACATCCCTACTGCCGATGCGCACTCCCGTGTGAGCGCAAATCGGCAGTGAAATAGAGAGGGCAGCCAAGACTATATAGTGCAGATCTGCACTATATAGTCTAAATTGTCCCTCTGCATGCATGCTGTGCGATGCGAGTGCCGATACGATCTGATCGTGTCGGGACTCGCATCTCACGGCATATCCTGACGTGTGTACACACCATAAGCACATAAATAGTATATATCAATAAACTAGGTTGCTGGTTAAGCTTAGCATTCCAATCTAGGTACTCTATCCATCTATCATTGCAGGACATATCTAAGCCATACACTTAGTTGCAGTTATAGGTGCAATTTGGTGTAAAAGTACAGTACATTGTTATGTGCACTTTGCCCTGTAGTCACCTGATCATGCTTAATCAAAGCCATAACAGCACCAAGCAATAGTTTAGCATCCACACAAAGCCTTTTTATTTAATTAATGAATTATATTAATCCTTTTGCACAGTGGGCCTGATTCAGATATGAATGAAATAGCTATCTCTGCTGCGTACATGGAAGCAGCAGCGATAGCTCTAATATGCTAATGCAGCAAGAGGAGTCACACCTTACTAGGGTGCAGCAACTCCTTGTGCAACATCATCAGCCGGCTGTGTGACCTATGAGGCCATTCAAGCCAGACACCGCAGCTACAACAAAGAGGGCAGGAAATTTACATCCTCCGATAGAGATCTTGGACTCCCCCCTCAATGGCGACAACACGCGTTTATTTTGGGAAATGGAGGCTGTTTCCGTCCCAAATGGCATCAGACTGTCAATCATTGGCCATCTGATGCGTACTGTCTCCTCCGGTCTCAGATCTGTACTACACATGCGCATTATGGTCTGATAATTTCTCAAAGTACTAAACATATGTATTTTATGGCATGCGTCGCTATAAAGTTCGGGCCTAAATTAGGCCAGTCTGTCGTGTAGGTGTCAGGTCCTGTGTTCATAGGAGAATTGGAAAATGGCGAATACCCTGACTGTGTACCAATGACAACTGGGTATTGGACTGTGTATCAATGGCAACTGGATATCAGACTGTGCATCAACAGTTATCAGACTTATTTATTTATTAACAGTTTCTTATATAGCGCACACCGATTCCGCAACGCTTTACAGAGTATAGTTGAACATTCGCATCTGTCCCTGCCCCATTGGAGCTTACAATCTATTCCCTACCACATGTACACGCGCACACACATTCATTTTAGGGTTAATTTTGTTGGGAGCCAATTAACCTGCCAGTATATTTTTGGATTGTGGGAGGAAACCGGAGCACCCGGAGGAAACCCGCGCAAATACGGGGAGAATATACAAACTCAGCACAGTTAGAGCCATGGTGGGAATTGAACCCATGACCTCAGTGCTGTGAGGCAGTAATGCTAACCATTATACCATCCGCACTTATCCCGGACTGAGCACAGAGACTATAATAAGAAGTGTAGAACCGCAGGTGTCAATCTGGCATCAGAAGTGTGACCAGGAGCAAGTAGATCCTTGGGAGAACTGGCCTCCCAGACACCTCCAGTGTCCAAGGCACTGGAGGTGTCTGGGTTGCCTGCTTATATCCCGCAGAGTGCCTGATTGGCTGCTTACTGCAGCAGTGATTAGGGCAGAACCAGGAAGCGGATTCACCAGATTCTGACTGTGGCATATGATCATACCTAGGCTCACTGTGAGGTGAGCAATGGTCATTTGATTGGAGGTGTCATGGAAGTATGGCCAACAATGCCGTGCGACATACTACCACGCGGGAACAGACACAAGGACATCTTGACAAACCATTTCAGCAGCGCAGGGTGAACGGCCAGTGGGATTACCATGAAAACCACGATTCCTGACAGGAGGGATCCACTTTAATGTGTGAACATAGACTACTTTAGTTGCAGGGGTGTAAAACAAGATGCTTTTTGCTAGCATTGATGCGACCAAATCGTATGCGATGCGATGGTCAAGATTTTTCCATAGGATTCAATGTTAAAATGGTATGAGTCCATTTTAACATAGAATTCAATGGGAAAAAGGGGTCCTTTTCCTTTCCCCACTATCCAAGTGGGCATGGAGTTGGATATAAACCTGTGGCGAGCGTAGCGAGCCACCGAGCCCGAAGCGTGGCGAGCGGACAGAGCCCCGCGAGGGGACACAGAATACTTTTTAAGAAATATGCGTCCCCTCGCGGGGCTCGCTTCGCTTGCCACGCTTCGGGCTCGGTGGCTCGCTGCGCTCGCCACGCTATATAAAATCAACTCTATGCCCACTTGGATAGTGGGGAAATGAACAGGACCTTCTTAACATTGAATCCTATGCAAAATCGCATCGAATCGCATCGCATCTGATTGTATGCCTTAAGGTAAGGCATACAATCACAAAATCGGACGCCCAGATACTACATAAGTACCACCGAGTCTTATGTGATTTCATGGACTGTCCTTTCTCTGTTTAAATCCATCTTGATTTTTTCTTTATTATTAAGGTGTTTTTCTTTCTAGTTCCATGTCTGGATTTTAACTCCTATTATCTAATTAATTAGTAGTACTGTTCTTACTAATCTTACGTAAGTAGAATCGGAGCCTGAGATTCGGCACAAAGGTGGATGTTTATTAGGCAAATGACTTGTAGACTGATGAATAAATGACTGGATTTCTAAGCTCATATAGGGCAGGATTCAGTAATGTGAAAAGGCAAGTTTATTTTGTGTCTGGAGGATTCAGTAATGTGAAAAGGCAAGTTTATATTGTTTCTGTGCACGGTAAATATGCTTTGCTTCTTCATGTAGCCCACAGATATTGGACTGCTTTATTTTTACACTGCAATTTAGATTTTAGTTCTCTCTGCACATGTTACATCAGCTCGACATGCAGTGCAACATGGTTTTGCCTAATTGTGTGCTTTTGTTGCTTTGCTAACAAAGCTGAATCAAGCCCTTAGCGTGTTGTCCCCAACAGTTGCTGGAACATTATAGGATAGGATGTGGGAAGTAATGAATGGTCAAATTAATGTAAACCATTCTAATGTTTTTTCGTCCCTGAGACTTTTGCACTTCTACCCCGTATTGCAGGTTGTAAATCCTTATTTTTAAAAGGCATGTCACTTCCTGATTTGACTACTTCTACTGTCCTTTGTGTTTTCTTATGGGCTTTCCACATGGGACATTCTGCATCTGTAAAGCCGCTCCTTTTCACTTGTCCTTATCTTATTTACGGTACTGCGGTATTTTATAGGTTGTTTTCATGTCTATATATTTGTTTGTATTGGTTAATAAATTGCGCAATAAACTGCAGACTTCATTTTGTTTGCTTCTATTTTCCTTTTAAGAGATAAGGTCAACCCTTTCCTCATTTTTCATTTCTACACTGTTGGCTTCTACTACGCTTGGGTTATACCCTTTGGCTGTAAATCTTTTGTTTCATCTGTTCAGCTTGTTGATCAGAATAACCCATTGTTGTAGGCTTTTCAGTACGCTTTTCAGACATAATGGGTGTGTGTGTGTGTGTGTGTGTGTGTGATTACTTGTGGTTGGGATATGTACTGTAATTATTTTTGTCAGTCGGTTTGATTAAATTTTTTGTGTGTCTTTATATTTTCTTTGATATAAATACATAGTTTGTCTGTTTTTCCTTCTGCCCGCCTCCCGTAGCCACCTCCTGTCGCTCATGCAGTCCCGCCCCATGCTGTGTGATCAGCAGTAGCTCACCCAGCGCCCTCTTTGCTGTCCCGCCACATCCTCCGTTGGTCACCCAGTCCCAGCGCTGGCCAGGTGAGCGGAATGGATCCAACTTTAAGTGAAAAAAACCCTATAGTGTTCATTCTAGCACTTGCCATCTTTGAAGACCCATGCAGTTCCTCTTCCCTGCCTGGGGTGTCGCTGTCTGGTACTTCTAGCACAGTGTGGTCTGTATATCAGCACCGATATGCAAACCAGACCTGTGCTAGAAACACCACAACAGACAGCGACACCCAAGGCAGGAAAGAGTAACTGCATGGGTTTTCAAAGATGGCGGGTGCTAGAATGAACACTACCCCTATATATATATATATATATATATATATATATATATATATATATATATATAATCCAGAGAGAGGCCGGCACTCAGGTCTTAAAGGTAGATGCCCGTGGGTACTTGCTCCGGTGCCCTCCTAGCCAGAGGGGAAGGCTCCTCAGGGTATATATAGAGTGAAAAAATCAGCGGCACTCGGAGACTGGAAAATCAGGTGAATGAATCTGGAATATTTATTCCATGTGCAGTAGAAAACGTTTCGGAGCTCGAGGGCTCCGTCGTTTTTTCACTCTATATATATATATATATATATATATATATAACCCAATTTATTTCTATTTGCAGCATATGGGTTTATAGTTCCAGATGTGGTGTTCCTCCCAGTGTCCCATAAACATATGTTCATGTATCCTGGTGCAAAGCGAGTCCTCATAGCTGTCCCTTCTCTCTGTTTATAGAAACATTCTTTGAACTAAATTTTTTTTTCAAAATGAAGTGTATCGCTTCACTTCGAAAATGTATCATAATGGCGTCTTTACCACTTTCTTTTAGATATTATTTGACTACTTCAGTATTTCAAGATCTGTGCCTCTCTTCTGCACGGATCACTAGCTCCTACTCACGGTTACAGGACTTTCATAGAGCTGCACCCACCCTATGTAATGCCCTTCCACACACAATAATACTCTCTACTAGCCTCCAAACTTTCAAGCATGCCCTGAAAACTCACCTCTTCAAGCAAGCCTATCTATTTAGGGATCACCACCTAAACCTCAGAGGCACTCATATATAGCTTCCCTTCTGGACTTGAAACTTGGTGGGACTGCTATGCTTTTACGGTTATGGTATGCATCATAGACTGTCTCATCATAGACAGTCATATGGTTGACCACAAATGGTCGACAGGGTCTAAGGGTCAACATGAAAAGGGTCGACAGGTCAACATTAGTTTTTTTCATATTTTTTTAGGACATAGGTCAACATGGACACTGTCTAAGCTGCGCTCGGCACACTATTTTATTCTTCCTCCATGCCCTAGTGGATGGTAGGGCATGAAATACCACCTGTCAGCACATGTCACATGGCTGAAAATGTAGTCAAAAAATGCATGTTGACCCTTTTCATGTCGACCTTTTGACCATGTCAACCTATTCCCTGTCGACCTGTAAACCCTGTTGACCCTTTCCATGTCGACATTTAGACCCTGTCGACCTATCGGGGGGCCTTAAGAAGGTAATCTGATGTGCAAAGGCACAGGCTGAGGAGAAAATGGCCCAGTCAGTGGGTAAAGGAGGCAAAACACATTTTAGGTATATAAGTAAAGGAGAAAAGCATAAGGCAGAATATTTTGACTAAAGACAGGCAATGGGAGTCTTGTTGAGGGAGACAATGTAATACAGAAGTTCATCTTAACCCTTTATGTGCCAACTTTGCTGTGAGAGATGTGCAAAATATCCACTAAAAATGCAAGCCTCGCTCACAGCAATATTTATCCTAAACTTCAACATCATTTGCCGGCAATAACGAATTCATATTCCTCGACTATTGCACTGGCATTTTGCGCATCTCTCACAGCAACGTTGGCACTCAAAGGGTTAATAATTATTTTTGCTCAGTATTCACTACTGAAAAATAGGGAGAGGGGCCACAGTTAAGTCGCAGGGATATTTAGGGAAATAAAATAAGTACATTTACAGAGGAGAAGGTCCTAACTATCAAAACTAAATGTGGATAAATCAATAGGGCGAAATGAGATACATCCAAGTATACTAAAAGAGCTTAAAGGGCTTCTGATGGCCCCATTACCTGAAATATTCAACCAGTCACTAACTACAGGAGTAATTCCAGAGGACTGGAAAAGGGCGAATGTTATACCCCGGCCTAAAAGTGGAAGCATGGGTTCAGTTCCCAGCATGGCTCTTACTGTGTGGAGTTTGTATATTCTCCCGGACCTTGCGTGGTACTCCGGTTTCCTCCCACAATCCCAAAATTTACTGGTAGGTTAATTCATTTTAGGGTTCATCTTTCTTGTAAAACAAAGATGAACCCTAAATGAATGTGTGTGTGTGTGTGTGTGTGTGTGTGTGTGTGTGTCTGTGTGTAAACATCTGGTAGGGAATATAGATTGTAAGCTCCACTAAAACAGTGACTGATGTGAATGTGCTACGGATTATGTGTGCGCTATATAAATAACGGGTAATAAATATCAATATTATATTATTGTTAATATTATATTGTTGTTAATATTTATCTCACATCCAGCAATGTCAAAAAATTGGTGATGGCGGGACCCGGCATCGGCAAGTGCATATACAGGATGTCGCACGCGGGGGGGGGGGATGTCCTCCCTCATGCACAGCACTTGGGTGTGTACCATTTACACCATTTAGGAGTTGTATGTACTACAGTATGTCTTGAATGTATAAATGTCTTTGTCCTGATAGTTGGCTCCCAATATTTTAAACAGAATTTACATAAAAGTAAATTTTTAATAAAAACACTATATAATCAACAAGTTGTGCCCCTAAAAAAGAGAGAGTTCTTTTCTGTCTTTCTTTCTAGCATCATATCACTCTCTAGGGAGCACCTCCACTCTCATAATCAACAGATACGCTAGTATCTAATATTTTTTTTCTACTGTGGAACATTACATTTGGATACATACATATTTTTTTGCAATTAACAGTGATACTTGTGCAGAGACAAAATGTCCCTTTCCCTTTCCCAGATATTACCGTTTACAATGAGCCAGGGGAGGGTGGGAATTACTCGTTGCCAAGGGGAGGATGGTTGCTCGTTGCCAAGGGGGGATTGCTCGTTGACAAGGGGGGGGGGGAAGGAATTGCTCGTTGTCAAGGGGGAGCCTCTGGACGCACACAAGTTAAAGGTGTAACTCCCCCCTGCAGCTGTGGGGTCCCTGACGCAGATGGGCAGTCAGCAGCTGGGTCCCTGTGGTGGTTGGGAAGCGCTACTAGTTCCCATCCGCCGCAGGGACCCTGCCTCTTACTGCCCATCCACCGCACAGACCCCCTGCGGCACTGCCTCAACCCGTGCTGGCACCATTTATACCAGCCTCTACACGGGTCCTAGCCGTGTTCCACCCAGGTCAGGACCTGGGTACAGGTCCTGTGTAAATGGACACGGGTCGACCCCATTTACACCGTCGCTGATCCGGGTCTCTGACCCGCCGCTAAACCGGATTTTTTTAGGTGGTGTAAAAGGGGTATAACAAAGCAATGAAGAAGGGAAGTCAGTTGCTTCGTTACATAGGGAGAGGAGTCAGCAGCAGAAAGAAAGAAGAAGTAATAATGCCACTGTATAGGTCATTGGTAAGACCGCATCTAGAATACTGGATCTAGTTCTGGAGGCTATATCCCTAAAAGTATATACTGTACATACATTAGAGCGGTACAAAGAAGGGATAAAATGGTACATAGCCTACCTCACAAAACTTACCCGGAAAGACTAAAACCTCTCAATACTGTATGTGTGATGATTGTATATATATTGATGTTCTACATGCATATGATGCCATGCTAGTCATTCCTAGTGTAAGATGCCATATCTGTTTGTGTTATATGCCATCCCCATAGGGGACATTAAGGGTTGTGCAGTATATATGCTGTGCCTTCACAGAAGGCGATAGAGACTTTCATAGAAAGAATAAAGACTTTTATTACTACTATTATGGACTGGGACCCCTCTCAGAGGGAAGTGGACGAGTTCTGCTAAGAGGCTCAGTGAACTTTGATGCAAAGACTGTCCCATTGTCCCCGCTGTCAGGGGAGCACCAACGGACATGCTGACAGGCACATATAAATAAAGTTTTCTGCTCGAGGGCAGAGCGGGCAGAATGGGTGCACGAGGACAAAGATATAAGTAGAAAAAGCCGTTATGTCACGATCTGTCAGACAAACTTTCTTACCGGCTAAGTGCCTCCGCAGGTTCAGCTTGCGGTCCAGACGTCATCTCTGCCGGCCTCCTGTCTCCCAGTGACAGTCCCCAGTGCACGGCAATCCACCTGTCCGCCGCCATTGCTCCCAGTATCCAGCATGGTGTGCACAAACACACTTTCCCGCCATAGCAGACATGGGGGCTGCCATGTTCTTCCCAGTCACATGTCTGTGCTGTCCAATCCTGTTGGTTCTGATCTCCCTGTCATACTTCCTCGGCCAATCCTGGCCACCCAGTGGGGATAAGTATGCTGGGAGCTCTCAGAACCATTGCTAGTGCTTCAGTTGTCTCCAGTGTATGGTCAGCTGTCCTTGTCTCCGTGCAAGTGTATTTCTCTGCTGGTGTTGTCTTCCATGCTGCAGTGTGTTCCAGGTTGTACCATCTCCTGTGAAGTCCAGGTTATTCCTCCGCCTGTGATCCTGCCTCTCAGCCCAGCGACCAAGCCTAGCTCCGGGACTCTGGTCCTTCCGATGCTCCAGCATCATCCACCATCGATGTTTCATCGCTAGTCCGATATTCCGGATCTCCTGCTTCCGTCATTCCGGACCCACAGTCATCTCCCGTCCGTCATTCCGGACCCACAGTCTCCTTCCATATCCGATACCCGAATCCGATGTTCCCACATCATCATCGATAGTCCGATATTCCGGATCTCCAAGCCAAGCTTCCGTCCGTCATTCCGGACCCACAGTCAAGCTCAAGTCTTCCGTCTGTCATTCCGGACCCACAGTCTTCACATCCGATGTTCCACCATCGATCCCACATCACATCACATCTGTAAAGTATTGCAATCTGCATGAACTCTGTTATTTCTCCTGCATACTTTACTGTCTGTTTATATTACAACCATCTGCAAATAAACTCCGGTTGTATTTTACCTCTGACTGCTTATTGGCTTTTGGTGTACTGTCGCGCACTCCATGCGCAAGGGTCCTCTCCAACCTCCCCGGTTCAGGTACCGGTCCAGGTCCCCACCAGAGGTCTCAGTCTTGTCGACTAAGCACCCTGGTGTGACACGTTACCAGTGGCGCAGTTCCCCTCAGGAAAGGGATAAGTGCAGAGCTGCGCAGCAAAAAGGGGATGGATAGCGGTGCTGACAGGGCGCAGTGTCCCTGAGGAAAGGGAGAATAGGCAGAGCAACGCAGCATAGTGGAAGCGGATAGCGGTGCTGGGCGGTGCCGTGGAGAAAAGGTATCCTTACCCCGGACCTAGGCGTGCAGTGTCTGTGGCTGCGCTGGGGTATTGCGCAGACGGGCGGCATCTGAGGAGACAGAGACTCCAGCCGCAGACGGACGGAGGCTTCCGGCGGGGAGACTGAAGAGCTGCGTCATCCAGAAGAGGCGGCACCGGAGGCGAAGGCTGGGCCATGATGCGGCAGCTGAGGGGCGTCCCACGCGGTGACTGACAGATAGAGGCGGCCGCATCATCAAGAGGGCGGCAGAGGAGGCGGAGATCAGCCGGAGCTCAGTCAGAGTGAAATAGTGAGTGCGAACCCGGCCCCAATAAGGCAGTGACATCCAACCTCAGGCCAACCCCCCTGCAAAATACACAGCTCAGTACAGCCGGAGGAAGCTGCATCATTGTGGTAGGGGGCGGCCAAGTCAGAAAGAGGGGCGGATCGGAGACCCGGAGAGAAGTGAAAACAAGGGGAGTGGCCGAAGGACTGTTATAGTCATTACAAAGCCAGCAGGAGTGAAATCTAGATATGATGTCCAGATACACGGACCTTACTAAATGTATAGAGTAGGGGTGGCTAACCGGTCAGAGGTAAAGAGCCGAAAAATATCGTTAGTCAAGCTAAAGAGCCGACATCATGCGCGCGCCGAAGGTGCATGCGCCAAAAAAAGGGGCATAGTCTATTTTGACCCCTTGGGTGGGTGTGATACAGATATGCCGCCATATATACATATGCCCCCAATAGTGCCAGATACACATATGCCCCCCACGGTGCCAGGTATGCACCACACGGTGCCGGGTATGCCCCCACAGTGCCAAAAAGCTGGTATGCCCCCACAGTGCCACAAACTGCTATGCCCCCACAGTGCCACAAACTGCTATGCCCCCACAGTGCCACAAACTGCTATGCCCCCACAGTGCAAATTTCCCAGCAGCAGCACTCACCGTTGCTGCTGCTGCTGCCAGGCAGGGAGAGGACAGTCTGGTGTCCCCCTGCAGTCCTCCTGTCATGTCACCGATGGGAGGAGAGCACAGCACACCGCGCGTCTCCTTCCCCCTCACTTCCCTGTGACTGGGCCGCCCACCAATTAAAGCTCACTGGCCGGCTCCTGATTGGCTGCTGGCCCACAAGCTCTGATTGGTGGATGGCCCAGTCACAAGGATGCACAGTAAGGGGTAGGAGAGATGCGCGATGCGCGCTCTCCTCCCCTCAGAAGGAGAAGGGATTCAGGGAACCGGCAGCAGGGGGGACTGGGACTGACGGTGGGCGGCGGGCAGCAGTGGGAGCAGGAGCCGCACTTTACAAGGGGGAGAGCCGCATGAGGCTCAAGAGCCACAGGTTGGCCACCACTGGTATAGAGCATTAGACCAGCCTACAGTGTCAACCTGACCCCAGAAAGGCAGGCAAATCCAACATCAGGGCAAACCCCAGCTTTATACTCAGAAGGGGATAAACTAATACAGACTAACAGCCTGCATCCATGTCTCCCCGCGGTACAATCTCCGCAACCATCAGCATAGTAGCAACAATTAAGTAACGTCAGAGAGTTTATCCTAAGGGCCCAAATATAAAAGAGGCTCTCGTTTACAAGGAAACATTATTTCTTCAGAAATAGCCACTGAGATTAACTGAACCTGCGCTGAACAGTTCATATCCATATTAAGCTACAGTCATTACAGGAAGTTACAATTTCTACCATTCAGGATAGCAGTTTATATTTATTGTGAGACATTTGCGCTCCATTATCTACAACTAATCAGTCAGTGATAGAATGTGCAAAACGTACCTAATTGGATTACAAATACGCTAGGAATTAGCGTCTCCTGTACACAATGGATACATTATTGTGAAAAGGGAGCTTAATGGAAAGGTAGCTGCAGTTACGAAAGGAACACTCCAAGACTATTGTAGGTCAGCCCATTATTGCGCAATAATAACTCTAGTAATATAGAGGCCTCTATCATACAGTAATTGCTAGGAAGTTGTTTAATATTGTGACCCATACATATGAGTTGTAAAGGTATTGAAGTATATTACATGGTATCAATTTAATTATAAGTTGTCGGAAGAGTGATAATAACTTGTTTGCATTGAAGGTAGGGTTAGTGTTGTATTTAAAGTGAATCGGAGCACAGTGGCGGAGGAATCCATTGAAGGACCAACATTCGCTGTTCCAGCATAATAAAATTGTTAACGCTTGTTGTTATATATGCGGTAACAATTGAATGTATTAAATGTGAAATACTGGGGGGCGTGGCCTGGAAGCTGTACTGAACAGACGTGGTGAAAATTGCTCCTCTCCCCCGGGGATTATATTCAAAGAAACAAGCCATCCAACACCACTGAATCCCCCCAGAATACCCCCCACACACCTTACTCCACCGGCGACGGGAAGCTGCGGAGCCGGGGGACACTCCGGGAGTCCCTGCAGGTTGCGGCCCTGTAGCCAGAGTGAAGCCGGGGCCTAGATTTCGGTGCCCACCCGCCATCCGCTCCAGGGGAGAGACGTCATCGCCGATCGCCCCCGGGACCTGATAAAGAGCACAGCCGGTGTACACAGACTCCCGCCGACTGCCCGGACCCCACCGGCATCCCCGACACCCAGCCCGACACTGCTGTGAGCCCCTCTGAGAGGTAGGATCTCACTGCTTCCGACGGGAGCGGCCATCTTGCTCCGGAGCTCCTGCACACTCGGAGCTCCCTCTCTCTGCCCACCGGCTGCCGCCTGATCTCCCGGCAGGGTCGCCAGACATCAAAGTAAGAGGGATCTGGCCCCATACCCCATCACGACCTACCTACTATTTATTTTTTAAATAAAAATAATTCACGGGCGGCCATCTTGGAAACGGCCGGGGACGTGGGGGCTGCCGCACTGGGGAGACAGGAGAAGGGGCGAACGAACAAACACAGTGTACCTGACACCCCTGCGCTATGGGGGGACCCTTGGGGGCTCTCTAACAGCTGCCTGAAATAAAAATAGGAGGCCCGGACTGAGCACCCTGTAGGAGCCTGGGTGCCTCTCCTAGGTGTCTCCCTGGAATAGTGGGATGCTGAGAGTGGACTGGGGCGTTGTGAGGAAGTAGAACCCCTGCAAATAAAAGGAGAGGTAACCCCACAGACACAGGGATCTTATCACCTGAGGCTAAAAACCTTCACCTGTAAGCAGGAGATTCACAATTTAGGAACTTGGGTTACTACAATAGGAGACTGTAAAAGGTGGTCATTCTGCTTGGATCTCATACATATCCCCATCTCTTTTGCTATCCGGGATCGCCACCTAGTGGTGTAAAAGAATTCAGCACCCAACTGTATTATTCCTACTTTAACCCATCCTATACTCCATTGCTCTGACTTAGCTTGCAGATCAGCTACATATTGGATAATTCTTCTATTCGAGGAGAAAGACCCTCACTTCCACAGATATACTCCATAAGAGCTTCTCCAAGAGAAGCTTCCTGTACATCGTTGACAGATCACTCCAGCAATAATGGCCTGATAAAAACAGTGATCCACGGGCCATGACCCCCTAAACACCCGCACGATATGGGGTGGTGCAGTCGCTAGTTTACCACCAGGCTGTATATACGTTTCAACTCATCTAATGACACAACACTGCACTGAGACTGTTCATATACCTACCTTCTATTAATAGCCCGTCTACTTATGGGGAAGACCAAGAAAGGCCTCCAGACGCCGGTGTCTAAAAACCCGAGCGACAGTCAAGTTAAACCCAATATCTTCCGGTACCTCACTCAGGGACCTGGGTCTAATACCGACGAGACTCAATCGCCTCCAGCCCGTTTAGAATCGCTACAAGACCCCCTCCAGATGGATTCCCTACCGAACCCCTCCATCTCACAGAACTCAGAGGTCACACTGACAGAAGTCCTGACATACCTCCGCACCCTACCTACCAAAGCAGACCTCCCATCCAAGAAAGACTTTCTTGACTTGGAACAGTCACTACGCGAAACGATTAAAGTGGAAATTTCGACAATCCAATCTGATCTGAGTCAGGCGACGCAACGAGTCTCAGAACTGGAAGATCAAACCGAAGGCATCGTCAGTTACCAGGACAAACTCTACGAAACTGCCGCCATACATGCCCAAGAACTGGTGACCCTCCAACGTCGTTTAGATGATATCGATAACAGGGGGAGGAGAAACAACCTGCGGATAAGAGGCCTGACAGAAGATATTCAAGGCCCAGGCATTGTAGACGCGCTCACAAAAATCTTCAATGAGATAACCGAAGCCGGACCAGACAACTCTATCGTTTTTGATCGAGCCCATAGAGCCCTGAGACCCCGTGGGCTGCAAGCGGATAAACCTAGAGATGTCATCTGCCGCCTTCACTATCACAGAGAGAGAGAAGATATCTTAAACAAGGCTCGAAAACTAGAATCCATTGAATTCAACGGCGACAGAATCCAAATATTCCCAGACCTTTCATGGAGCACCCTCCAACAGAGACGCCTTCTCAAACCCCTTACGGACCTACTTAAGCAGAAGAACATCAGATTCCGCTGGGGCTTCCCATTAAGTATTCAGGCGTCCCATGAAGGTAAACTGGTGACCCTACATGCCCCGGAAGATCTGGACTCATTTTGTAGAGCTTTGGACATCTCCAGACCGCATCTCGCTGAGTGGGTACACCTAACAAAACGGCTGGAACCTCCTCGCCCCCCGCCCGGTCGCCCGCGTTGGCAGACGGTGGGAAAGAACTCCGGTGCAGCTACACCATCCGGGGCGGCCAGACCTGACAGGGTATCGAACCTGGCTCCTCCCTGAGGCACTGATCATCAACCAAAGAGGGAGGGTTTGTTGAACTTTTCTAAATGTTTTGTTTTTAGTTAAAAGCTCTGTCTATTGATAAGTGTCCCTGACCTCCTTTGGTAAAGATGATGCTTGGACACCTTGGCCCTTTCCAAACACCCACGGGAAGTATTAGGGGAGTGGGGAAGAGTATAATTAAAACCCCGATGTTTAGATTGATTTAAATAAATAACTAAAATCACCATAAAACTCAACATCTAGGTCTAACCCCTCCCCATGGGTAGGTGAGCGGTTCCCGTATTGACAGGGTTCCTAGCTGTAGTAAAAATGTAGTTCCATCTCCGGTCCCACTAACCCCGGAGCAGACGGATTCCACCTTATCTAACACCACCCGATCCCCTCACGTACTCATGCAATGCTCTGATCGAGCCGATAACCCGTAACTCAGATGGGAACAGTGATTGATGAAGCCTGCCCCAGTGAACTCCCCCTCCTTGGGGGAAATTACACCTACCAGACATGGATAGCCCTTAGTTAGTTAGCATATCCAGTGTTTCAGTAATGTTACATAACTTAAATTGTTTGAAACAGTTCTAGTTTTATGTTTTGGTTTTAGCCTTACCTCACGCCTGGTGGGGACTGCGACCACTTACCCCAGTTTGGGTAAACCACACTCTCCTTGGACTGCGATGCCCAACGGTAGCATCGCTAGCTCCAACAGTGGTTTTGTCTTTTTCTTGTTAAGAATTTGTAAATTTCTAATTTTTTCAAATGTTTCTCTTTTTATTTACTTCCTCCCCTTTACCCCCCCTCTCTCTGCTTCTCCCCTCCCTCTACCCAGGGATCGCTCCTCCTCCAAGCACCTGGAATGGGTATGGACATGGTATCTGAAACTCCGCGCTAGACAACCCTGTAATGCCGCAATCTAACACAATGTCACTCAATTTTTGCTCCCTGAATGTGAAAGGGCTTAATGTGCCAGAGAAAAGGTCCACTTTAATTAGAGACCTTAGGTCTAGAAAGATTGATGTGGCCTTTCTACAGGAAACACATTTCAAGCTAGGTGCTTCTCCTAGGTTGACTAACCATTACTACCCTCTAGCATACTCTAGCAGTAATGCACTGGGAAAATCCCTTGGGGTTTCTCTGTTGCTGTCTCGCAGGATACGACCTATTGACATCTCACACCATACCCTGGTAGAGGGACGATGCCAGGTATTGAAATGCACAATATCCTCACAAAAATACACATTTGTTAATGTTTACTTTCCTAATACAAGGCAGAGGCAATTCTTTGGTAGAGTCTTGCGGCTTATAGAGCCATTTAGGGAAGGTTGCCTCGTAATTGGTGGAGATTTTAACTGGTCCTTAGATCCTCAGCTGGACTGCAACCCAACCCCAAGTTCCCCTCGTATGCGTGACCACCGTAAAATTAAGCAACTTTTACATGATCATCAACTGATAGACGCATGGAGGATCTTTAACCCCTCAGTTAGGGACTACACATTTTTCTCGTCCCCCCACTCAGTGTACTCTCGCTTAGATTATTTTTTGGTAGATCACCAGTTTCTCCAACACTTTATACATAACGAAATTGGTCAGATCACCTGGTCTGATCATGCCCCTGTCTACATCGCAATGAAAGTACCATCCCCCTCCCCCCGCCCCTGGTCCTGGCGGTTTAATGAGCTCCTTCTTTCTGACATTAGATTTAAAAAAGAATTGGCCACAGCAATTTCAGAATATATCTCCAACAACGATAATAACCTAGCTTCTCCAGTATCGGTGTGGGAAGCTCATAAATGCGTACTAAGGGGAAAGTGTATACAGCTGGGGTCTTTAATGAAGAAAGAGAGGGAAGCAAGGAAGGTGAAACTAATTGAACAGATAAAATCGTTGGAGACTTCCCATAAATCTACACTCTCCCCAGACACGCTAAGAGAATTAACGGAGGCCAGAGCGACGCTCAATCAGTTATTGCGAGATAGAACCAAACTTGAGCTGCGCAAGTGTAGGCACAAATATTATCTTTGGGGTAACAAACCCAGTTCCATGTTAGCGAGGGCCCTAAGAGCCCAAAGAGCACAGGCTTATGTTCAGAATGTGACTGATGCGGAAGGGAAACGGGTCCATACCTTCACCCAGATAGCAAAAGCTTTTGAAGAGTATTACACTCGGTTGTATAATTTGAGAGATGATCCCTCCCCATCGGAAAATTTTTTACTTAAACAGGAGATCAACAAATATCTAACAGCAGTGCGATTTCCTAAACTCTCGGAGACAGACCTGTCCTTACTAGAGAAGCCGTTTACTATAGAGGAACTGGAGCGAGCTCTGTCCAATACCCCCTCTGGGAAAAGCCCAGGCCCAGATGGTTTCCCGATAATTTACTACAAATCCTTCGGCACGACACTAATGCCCCTCTTCCTGAAGGCATGTAATGCCATCTCAAAGGAGAGGATCTTCTCCCCACAAAGTCTAGAAGCCCATATCTCCATTATCCCAAAAGAGGGAAAGGACCCGGCTCAGTGCTCGAGTTACAGGCCTATCTCACTTTTAAATACAGACCTAAAATTATTTGCTAAACTTCTTGCCTTAAGGTTTGGACCTCTTCTCCCGGAGGTGGTGCATGGGGACCAGGTGGGCTTTGTCACTGGTAGGGAAGCAAAAGACAATACGACTAAGGTGATAGATTTGATACACTTTGCGAAGCTCGGAGAGGCCCATGTGGTCCTCCTGTCCACCGACGCGGAGAAGGCATTCGATAGGATAGACTGGACCTTCATGGAGACCCTTTTGGAACACATAGGATTAGGCCCCAAATGTCTCCACCGTATTTTGGCCTTATACAGTACCCCCACGGCCCGAATTCGGGTTAACGGAGCCCTTTCGAACTCTGTTGAGATTCGAAATGGCACCCGCCAGGGCTGCCCTTTATCTCCTTTGATCTTTGTGTTATGTATGGAGGCCCTGGCGCGTGCGATACAGATGAATGATAACATCAAAGGTATCCAGGTCGGCAGACACGAGCACAAACTGGCGTTATATGCAGATGACCTATTGGCAACCATCTCGAGTCCAACCACATCGCTACCGTCTCTGATGTCGGAATTCGAGAAATTTGCACGTTTAACTAACTTTAAAATCAATTTTGCCAAGTCTGTAGCCCTGAATATATCTGCCCCAAGTAGTACAGTTGAAGGTCTAAAAAAGGCCTTTCCCTTCCACTGGCACCCAACATACATCAAATATTTAGGGGTCCTGTTGTCCAGAGATAACTCAAATCTTTACCAACTTAACTTTGTGCCTCTGCTTGCCAGCTTAAAAACGTCTATTTCAAATTGGTCCATACTTAAATTATCCTGGTTGGGTAGAATTAACACGATTAAAATGAACATCCTCCCTAAAATATTATTCTTGCTCCAAGCCCTCCCAATTGTAATACCCCCCTCTTTCTTCAAAGAATTACAAAATATAGTGAGTAAATTTATATGGGCGAACCGCAGACCTAGGATTGCCCAAAAAGTCCTTGTCCAAAGCCGTGAAAGAGGTGGCCTGCAGCTACCCCACTTCCTCAGCTACTACCACTCGGTCCACATCACCAGAATTGTAGAAATGTCTAGGCCTACACCATCTAAACAGTGGCCGACTATCGAAGGTCACTCGGTAGGAATGTCCCCAAAGGTAATCCCATGGCTCCGGAAGATCCCTGTGGTGAGACATCCCACCCTGACCCCAACACTTTCTTGTTGGGGTAGATACAGATCCCTGCGCTATTTTGACCCGGGTGTGACGCTCCTTACTCCGCTTATTAATAATCCTGAATTCCCTCCAGGACTTGAATTACGGAATCTCTATAGTCGCTTTTCAGTGGAGGTGACACACCTGGGACAATTAGTGGATAGATCTGGCCTACGCTCCTTTGAGGAATTGCATAAAGATATTGGTCTCCCGACGGGCCTTTTTTGGTTCTACCTCCAGATTAGACACTATGTCTCCTCCCTTCCGAAACGAAATCAAGGCTGGGATCCAACCCCCTTTGAGTCACTAATACTCTCTAAGGAGGCCCCGAACCACCTGATTTCTAAATTTTATCAAATATGCCTTAGTAACCTACCAGACCCAACGCCTGCATACACGAGGGCGTGGCACAAAGAGCTGGGTCAGGATCTGTCGGGAGATCAATGGAGTCAAATATTTCAATTTGTTTTTGCATCCTCCTCTTCAATCCAAACTCTAGAAACTCAATATAAGATACTATCACGATGGTATAGATGCCCCTCCATACTACACAAAATGAACAGCGCCCTACCCGACCTCTGCTGGAGATGCAACCAACATATCGGCACTCCCCTACATATCTGGTGGGCCTGCCCAGTTATCCAAGACTATTGGCACCAGATTCACACCGTCTCAGAAAAGATAATTAATACCTCTCTTCCATTTACTCCTGAATTCTGGTTGCTTAATCTTATGGATATGCCCATCTCCCGATATAAGAAATCTCTAATTAGACACCTAATGAATGCGGCTAGGGCAGTCATTCCCTGTCATTGGAGAACTAACAGGGCACCTCCCATCACGCACTGGTTCCGCAGAATAGACTTATATATGTCCATGGAAGATCTGTCATCCTTTCTGAAAGGTTCTCCCCAGATTTTTACAGCAACTTGGTTGAGCTGGCTCACCTATAAAGAATCCTCAGATTACTCTCATCACATGAGACAGGTCGCTGAGTCGTAGAGACCCCTGGGTACAAATCCCCTCCCTCCCTCCCCCCCCCCCCCCTCCCCTCTTTTCTTTACGTTCTTTTTGATATTCTACTTCCTTTTATAACCGGTACATCTTATTATGGGTACTAATTACATTCTCAATGTTTGATCGTTAAAGACTTCCACATTATACCCTGAAAGACGGACTCAGCACCCTACGCCTGTATATGTCTGTATTGTTCACTTGAGTGCATTACATTACATTGTTTTATTTCTGAGATGTATTGTGATTTTCTTTAATAAAAATTGATTGCACAAAAAAAAAATGTGAAATACTGAATTGCATAATACCCGTTCTGTAAATAATAAATTGTTTGGTTATTTAAAAAGTACCAAATTGTTTGCCTGCAATAAATCAATCACCTGTGATAGATTTCACATATGTATAGTGTGGATCAGAGAAGGGCAAGTGGGAGCATGATAGACACTTTCAAATATATCAAGGGTTTTAACAAGGTCCAGGAGGGAGACATTCTTAAAATGAAGGGAAGTAGTGGAACACGAGGACATACACTGAAACTGGAGGGATGTAGGTTCAGGGGAAATCTAAGGAAAAAATGACTTTGCAGAAAAGGCAGTGGAAAAGCTTCCCATCAGAGGCGGTAGAGGCTAATAGTGTGTACACACGGTAAGATTTGGCAAATCGCATGCTTTTTTAGGGCTTGCGCTGCCGATGCGCGCTCCCGTGTGAGCGCATATCGGCAGCCAGATAGAGAGGGCAGGCAACACTATATAGTGCAGATCTGCACTATATAGTGTAAATTGTGCCCCTCTGGCATGCCCTGAGATGCGAGTCCCGATACGATCTGACCGCATCGGGACTCGCATCTCACGGCATATCCTGCCGTGTGTACACACCTTAAGACAGTTTCCAGTGTGGTGTGATGATGATTATGATACAAAAATATTGATTTTAAAATATTTCTAGGAGTGTTATTGTTTATTATTATTTTATAATTGTATTGTGTCTAATGCTGTGTACACACGGTCCGATTTCCTTTCCGATGTTGACGATATAGTCAACATCGGATCGGCATCGGAATCGGATGCAGATCGCAAGGGTTTTAACCCTTGCGATCCCGATCCGATCCCGATGCACGTTCACGTATCGGAAGCCAGAAAGTCTTGGCTGCCTTGTCAATATAGTGCAGATCTGCACTATATAGTCAAGATAGGATGCAAATCGGATGTGCCTTAAGATCCTATCCACGGTCCTATCTGATCGAATCGTGGATAGGATCTTAAGGCACATCTACCGTGTGTACACACCAATATAGACATTTATTTGATTTTTTTTATAACGTTTTAAATACTCTTTTTTTTTCATTTATATTTTGTTATGCAGTGCCACCTACTGCCATTTTATTATTTATTACCAATTATTTATATAGCGTAAACACATTCTGCAGTGCTTTTACAGAGAATATTTGAACATTCTCATCAGTCCCTGCTACAGTGGAGCTTACAATCTATATTCTCGACCTCATTCACACCCATTCATTCTAGGGTTAATTTTGTTGGGAGCCAATTAACCTACCAGTATATTTTTAGATTGTGGGAGGAAACTGGCATACCCAGAAGAAACCCACGCAAGCACAGGAAGAATATTCAAACTCCAAATAGGGACATGGCGGGAGTTAAACCCATGACCTCAGTGCTGTGAGTTAAGTAATACTAACCATTACACCATCCGTGCTGCCCCAATTTCTTGACTAACACCACTGGGACCAGTCATGGGCTATCTATGAGTATGTCTTTAGTGGGGTTTCCCCCCCTGCCCCATACATTCAGAACAACAGTAATGTTTTCATAAGCTGGGTACACAATGGAGGAAATTTACTAAGATGAGAGTTGTATTTCACATGGGATGTTGCGATGGGCAACCAATCAGATACTATTTGTTATATTCTAGAAGGTGCTAAATAAATAAGAAGTAGATTCTAATTGGTTGCCCATAGCAACATCCCATGTGAAATACAACTCTCATCTTAGTAAATTTCCCCCACTGAGTGATCTGTTGATTGTTTAATGGAACAGCCGATTTGTCTGTTATTAAGCTCATTCACAGACATAGGCCCTTATTCACATGGGCGCGTTCGCATGCGAATTCGCACGTTTTACCCTGCTACCACCATTGTGCATGTGCAGCTAACGCACTGCGCATGTGCAAGTTAAGAAAACAGTACTCGCAAGCAATCTTCTGAGTAGTTTTCCCCGTCCGAACGAGTGCTTAGAAAGTAGGCGTGCTGTGGGCGTTAGCATGGGCGCGACCTTTATAATGAGCAAAACTGGGCATACACATGGGCGTTCACTATGAGTGGTGGGTGTGCTTTCGCATGAGTGCAAGAGGGATTGTTCCCCACAAATTCAAAAGTTTTCGCAAGGTCAAAGCAGGTTTTTAGTTTCGCACACCTTGCTTTTTGTAATGTGCTTATTCGTACGGACCAAACACACGCACGGAATGGCTAAATCAATGGGTAAATCAATGGATTTGCACACCATTGACACCAATCCATGGTTGATTTCTGGAGACAATTAACTCAGCACAACTTCAGATTGCATACCAACAGCAATCAAGTGTTAGCAGATACAAACTTGTTATGTTGGTAAGGTGATTTTGAACAAACCAATGCGATAAAACCAAACAAATTACACCCTTATAAATTGGCCTTATGTAACATACCACCACTATTGTCATTTATACTCTGCTATGTTTAGCATGTTGGCCCTCTCAACATTAGTCGACATGTGTCAACTCACATGCAAAATAGATATCAGATACTACCTTTACACAGGGCCGGTGCAAGAGTTTTTGGCACCCTAGGCAAAACCTCTTCTGACTCCCCCCCCCCCCCCCCCCCCCCCATTAACCCTTAAGAAAGAGGCATTATTTATTTATTTATTTAAAGTTTCTTATATAGCGCAGCAGATTCCGTTGCGTTTTACAAATGTTGAGAACTCTGCAAGAACAAACTGGGTAAAACAGACATTCATGGAGGAAGGAGGGCCCTGCTGCAAACAGGAAACATTCCAAATCTTCTGTGTGTATATTTCAGATGATAGATATTTTAGACATGTGTGTATATACATATACATGTGTGTATATATATATATATATATATATATATATATATATATATATCATACACAAATATATTATAATCCCCTCCCCCAGGCAGCCACTACTGCAAGTGCCAATGTGCCATACCTTAACAAGAAGAAGCTGAACATTGGTGGGGGGGAAGGCTGCTCTTTGATTGATGCCCCAGTACTGTTACAGCCAGGGGCGGATTGGAGACTAAAAGTGGCCCTGGAAAATTTCTGGCAGTGGCTTCATGTGAGCGGCAACCATTCAATTATGGCCGCTCTCATACATACATACATACATACATACATACATACACCCTGCCGCTCTCATACATGCACCTGTTCCCTGCCGCTCTCATACATACATACATACACCCTGTCGCTCTCATACATACACCCTGCCACTCTCATACATACACCTGTTCCCTGCCGCTCACATACATACACCCTGCCGCTCTCATACATACATACATACATACACCCTGTCGCTCTCATACATACATACATACACCCGGTCGCTCTTATACATACATACATACTTACACCCGGTCACTGCCGCTCTCATACATACATACATACATGGTCCCTGCCATTCTCATACATACACCCTGCCACTCTCACATATACATACATGCACACACCCAGTCCCTGCCGCTCTCATACATAAATACACCCTGTCGCTTTCATACATACACCCTGCCGCTCTCATACATACATACACCCTGCCGCTCTCATACATACATACACCCTGCCGCTCTCATACATACATACACCCTGCCGCTCTCATACATAGATACATACACCCTGCCGCTCTCATACATACATACACCCTGCCGCTCTCATACATAGATACACCCTGCCGCTCTCATACATACATACACCCTGCCGCTCTCATACATACATACACCCTGCCGCTCTCATACATAGATACATACACCCTGCCGCTCTCATACATACATACACCCTGCCGCTCTCATACATACATACACCCTGCCGCTCTCATACATACATACACCCTGCCGCTCTCATACATAGATACATACACCCTGCCGCTCTCATACATACATACACCCTGCCGCTCTCATACATACATACATACACCCTGCCGCTCTCATACATACATCCACCCTGCCGCTCTCATACAAACATACACCCTGCCGCTCTCATACATAGATACATACACCCTGCCGCTCTCATACATACATACACCCTGCCGCTCTCATACATACATACACCCTGCCGCTCTCATACATACATACACCCTGCCGCTCTCATACATAGATACATACACCCTGCCGCTCTCATACATACATACACCCTGCCGCTCTCATACATACATACACCCTGCCGCTCTCATACATACATACACCCTGCCGCTCTCATACATACATACACCCTGCCGCTCTCACACATACACCTGTTGCCTGCCGCTCTCATACATACATACATACACCCTGCAGCTCTCATTCATACTTATACGCTGCCACTCTCATACATACATACATACATACATACACCCTGCCGCTCTCACACATACACCTGTTGCCTGCCGCTCTCATACATACATACATACACCCTGCAGCTCTCATTCATACTTATACGCTGCCACTCTCATACATACATACATACATACATACATACACCCTGCCGCTCTCATACATACATACACCCTACCACTCTCATACATACATACACCCAGTCCCTGCCGCTCTCATACATACATACATACATACACCCTGCCACTCTCATTCATACTTATACACTGCCACTCTCATACATACATACACCCTGCAGCTCACATACATACATACACCCTGCAGCTCCATACATACATACATACATACATACATACACCCAACGCTCACATACATACATACATACATACATACACCCTGCAGCTCTCATACATACATACATCCTGCAGCTCCATACATACATACATACATACATACACCCAACGCTCACATACATACATACATACACCCTGCAGCTCTCATACATACATACACCCTGCAGCTCCATACATACACCCTGCCGCTCACATACATAAATACACCCTGCCGCTCTCATACATACATACACCCTGCCGCTCTCATACATACATACACCCTGCCGCTCTCATACATACATACACCCTCCGCTCTCATACATACATACACCCCTCTCCCCCCTCCCTCCCCCTAAACCTTAATGTGACACCCCCCCCACTCTAAACCTTAATGTGACACCCCCCCCCCCCCCCCCCAAAAAAAAAGCTCAATATGTCACTCTCAGCCCTCCCCAATCCTTAATGTGGCACCCCCCACCCCCTATTATATTTAGCAGAACTTGCCTGGTCTCTGCTCTTATGGGTGGCTGCTGCAGCTCTTCTCCTTACTGCTGGGCTGAGGCTGGCTGAGCAGCAGGGCTCCTCCAGTGCACAGTTACATCGTGTGCATCATGTGACTTCCTGTTTAGATCAGGAAGCCGGAGACACACGGGGAGTGAGGGACGCTGCCTGCCTATAGCTAGCTGACACTGACAGGTGGGCAGCATGTATACTGTGCATGAGAGAGGGAACGAGTGGTGAGGGGATCCTGCTGCCAGCGCTGCTGCAGCCTGCCCTGTCATACAGTTATGATGATGACAGGCGCAGGCTAAGGCAGCCAGCAATTTTTTTTAAATGGTGCTGAGATATTTGCCGCTGTCACCCACTGATCCAGATCCATGGACAGGGGGTGGGGGAGTTATGCGGGCGGCGGGCGCTGCCACCCGCAGATTCAGATACACGGACGGGGCAGTGGGGGTGTTATGCCGGCGCTGCCACCCACCAATGTCATTGATCATCTCCAGGGGGGGGGGGGGGGGGTGCCGATGAAATTGAACAGCTTCAGGGGGCGGGCGATGCAGGCGCTGCCTCCCGCTGATGACACTGACCAGCCTCCAGGTGTGGGGGTGCTGCGGACTCACCTGCTGTTTCCCCAGAAGGCTGGGTTGGTGACTGCTTTCTTCCTGTTCCTCCTGCTCCTCGCGCGTCAGTCAGGTACCTGGTTTTCTGCTTTTAATCTGCAGCTCTGCACCGCCCCCCTGTGGCCGGCGCCCTAGGCAAATGCCTAAGGCTGCCTAGTGGTGGCGCCGGCCCTGCCTTTACAACACAACACGTCACACATGTTAATTGTAATCATAATTTTTATTGCATATGCAACATCAAATCAAAATGGTTTTTTTTTTAATGAAAAAAATAACAACACACAATCACATTATTTGCGTCCTCTTTTTGGGAGACCACCTTTTGTGGGTCGACCAGACCTGCGTCTGCTGGTTAGTGGGGGTTGAATCTGCCCTTCTCCAGGTGGGGCAGAAGCTGGTGGTGTAGCCTGAGGGGCTGATGTTTGTGTGGCCAGATGGTCGTTGAGGCGCTTCAATTCATGTTGGATGCCCTGAAGGCATTCTGCAATCGTGGCCATCAGCTGCAGCATCTGCCCCTGCCCTTCCACAGTTGTGCGGCCCTGCTGACGGATGTCACCCAGCACCTGCTCCAGGTTCACCGTGTCCACTGGTGGTGTGCCGTCTACAGCATTTCTTGGAGGTGTTGGTGGTGGAGGTGCAGAAGTGTCAACCTCAGTGTTTTCATCTGTCAAGAAATCAGTAAATATCAGTTTCATCACATTCACCCTTATACAAATAAGTTGTCATTAATATAAAACATTTACCTCCTAGGTCAGCCCCAAAATCATCCCCCTGCAGTTCGCTGTCCATTGTCGACACCCCTTGTATCTCCTCTATGGTAATGCACTCTTGTGCCAACTCATCTAGAGGTGTGAGCTGTAGGTGGTCGGGCAAATTTCCACCCCCAGTTTTCTGGCTAGCTTTCCACCGTTCAGACAGCTTTCTCTGTAGGCGGGATTTGTAATCCTGCCACCTGGCGATTTTGAAAACATACATATGGACATATTAAACATATATTTCAGATGTAATCATGTGTATCAAGCACAAGTGTGTTATGAATCACATGCTTCAATGTGAGCCCTTACAAACGGTACACCTTTTATACTACCGTGCAAACATTCGGCATTGTGATGGTGGCACATATTAAGGGCTGGGCAATTGCGGCCCTCCAGATGTTGAGGAACTACACATCCCAGGATACTTTGCATTAGTTTTGCTATGTGGCCATGCTGAATCTGATGCAAGGCATGCTGGGATGTGTAGTTCATCAACATCTGGAGGGCCGCAATTGCCCAGCCCTGCACATATTGATGTACTACATTACATATGACATCACAAACACCTTGTCATCTTCACTCAGTACAGTGTTAACAGGTGCACACTGTGGGCAAAATGTGTAATATTGATATAATACCTCTGTAATAATTTGCACATACACCAACATGTAAACTATGTATATACCCATGCCATTAGCAATCCGTATAGTACAACTCACAAACACATTTAACATCACACACATACACCACAACACACTTGCCTGCGCTTAACATGCTGCCAATCCTGGGGCTGATGGGAGACCTTATTAATTTCTTCAGTGATGTCTTTCCACAGCTTGTCTTTGGTATTAGGGGTAATTTTTTGGGGCCCAAATTCGATCAGGTCACGTGCTCTTGGCACTAAAATGGCCAGTTCAGCCTTTGAGAAGGGTGTGTTTCTGCTTCTGCTTGCCACATCCATACTCCCAACATTATAGGAAGGTGTCATATACACACTGGCAAAACATGTTTGGACAGTCAGAAATGGACATATAGGGGGAAATTTACCAATATGAAAAACCTAGTTTTTCGTATTGGTATTTCCCCTACGACTGCATACGACTGTTTCAGTCGTATGCAAAGTCGTGTTCCGGAGGGGAATGTACAAAGCAGTCATATACGACTGCTTTGTAACCCACCGATGTCGTAGGAATTCGTATTAGCTGGCCATATATACGGCCGCTAATACGAATTCGTACAGGCAGTCTGCACGGATCAGTCAGATCCGTGCTTTGTAAAAAAAAATAGAAAAAATAAATAAATAGAAAAAAAAACCAGCGTGGGTTCCCCCCCACAGCTGTAATCAGCACCAGGCTGAAGGAGCCGGGGCCGGTAATTAAAAATCAGGGAACCCGACAAATAGGGGTTCCCCGATTTTTAACAACCAGCCCCAGGCTCCAGGTCCGGGGCTGGTTCCCAAAATACGGGGGACAAAATGACTAGGGGTCCCCCGTATTTTAAGAACCAGCCCCAGGCCAAACCAGCCAGCAGGGTAATGTCACAGCCGGGGGACACTTATGATATAAGGTCCCGCGGCCAAAACATTAACCCTACCGACCAGTCAGCCTGGCCAGGGGCCCTGGGGGAGTGGGGACCCCCCCAATGAAGGGGTCCCCCCCCTCCAGGACTTACCTGACCAGGCTGAAGCCTGGTGCTGTCCTCGATGCCCCTGGGCGGTGGGCATCGAGCTGATAGTGGTGTAAAAAATAGAATCATCTATTGTCTAATACTGGGGCACTATGAGTCCCAGCAAGCCTCCCCCGCAAGCTGGAACTTGGAGAACCACAAGTCCCAGCCTGCGGGGCATTAAAGGGCCCGCTGGGTCTTGTAGTGCCACAGTATTAAAAATAGTAAAATAAAACACACTGACACACACTTAAAATAAAACTTTAATACATACAAAGCCCTTACATACTGATACTTACCTATCTTCTTTCCGTAGGTAGCCCTGGTCCTGATGTCCTGTGTCGGCGTTCTTCTTCATGTCGACGTCGCTGTCTGCGATGGCGTCCGGAGTCCGACGAAATCCATGGAGGAAGCTGTGGAAGGAAACCATACTCACCTGTCCCAGGACGACGTAGTCCAGGTAAGGGTCTTTGCAAAAAGACAAACCGAAAACGCGTAACCAGCCGGACAGCTGAGCTGCACGGTGTTTGTGTACATCATGCGGCTCCGCCTCCCGAATGCCGCTATTGGCCGCCTTGCGGCCTAGCGGCCAATCAGGGGCCGCAAGGCGGCCAATAGCGGCATTCGGGAGGCGGAGCCGCACGATGTACACAAACACCGTGCAGCTCTCTGCTGTCCGGCTGGTTTCGTGTGTCGGTTTGTTTTTTGCAAAGACCCTTACCTGGAATACGTCGCCCTGGGACAGGTGAGTATGGTTTCCTTCCACAGCTTCCTCCATGGATTTCGTCGGACTCCGGACGCCATCGCCGACAGCGACGTCGACATGAAGAACGCCGACACAGGACTGCAGGACATCAGGACCAGGGCTACCTACGGAGAGAAGATAGGTAAGTATCAGTATGTACGGGCTTTGTATGCATTAAAGTTTTATTTTAAGTGTGTGTCAGTGTGTTTTATTTTACTATTTTTAATACTGTGGCACTACAAGACCCAGTGGGCCCTTTAATGCCCCGCAGGCTGGGACTTGTGGTTCTCCAAGTCCCAGCTTGCGGGGGAGGCTTGCCTGGCCAGGCTGACTGGTCGGTAGGGTTAATGTTTTGGCCGCGGGACCTTATATCATAAGTGTCCCCCGGCTGTGACATTACCCTGCTGGCTGGTTTGGCCTGGGGCTGGTTCTTAAAATACGGGGGACCCCTAGTCATTTTGTCCCCCGTATTTTGGGAACCAGCCCCGGACCTGGAGCCTGGGGCTGGTTGTTAAAAATCGGGGAACCCCTATTTGTCGGGTTCCCTGATTTTTAATTACCGGCCCCGGCTCCTTCAGCCTGGTGCTGGTTACGGCTGTGGGGGGGACCCCACGCCGATTTTTTTTAAATATATATATATATATATATTTTTTTTAATTTACACTAAAGCCTGCACGGATCTGACTGTTCCGTGCAGGGTTCTGCCAAATACGACAGGGAAAGCAAGGTGTATTTTCCTGTCGTATTTGCGTGGGTGTTTTACACCACTTAGCAGCCGTATTATCAGTATGGCTGCTTAGTAAATCAGGAACCACCATTCTTTTGAATGGGGATTTCTGTCGTATTCTATCGATGGTGTAGACATTCGTATTTGTAAATACAAATACGAATGCTCCATCTTTAGGAATACAAATTGTTGTATTTTCGGGATTGTAAATCCCGAAAATACAAATTCGTAAAAAAAAGGTGTATTTCTCCCTACGAATACACCTTTTTTCTACGAATCCATTTTGGTAAATTTCCCCCATATTCGCCAGTATAAGGTAAGATGTTGGCACATACATAATTGTCACAGTATTTCCAATGTGAAAAGTTATGTTCAAATTACAGATAACCAACCAATCACACAGCACCAGAGTGTATATATAGGTATGACTTCATTTCGTGCACCATTCCCAATATGAGAGCAGCAGCTTTTTCAGAGCGTTAACTGTGTGTCCTTAATGATGTTATGGACAAAGAGGATGTGTCGCGCAGCTCGAAACATTTCCTATGCTGCTAAACGTCCTGCATACAGAGAGGTGATGAGTTACATCCAAAGGCACACATGACCGACCAGGACCATCCTCCAGCTTGCATGACATTGGTTGTACCTGTGGAGAAGAGAAGCCGGCCATCCTTGAGCTTTTCTGGAGGAGTAGCTGGTTTGGTAAGTTGCTAATTAAAACATCACCCTGTTATGCAGACAATAGGAGCAATCAAGCATTACAAACATGATCATGACACCTGTACTATGAGTGTATGCATATAGATGTATATATGTGTGTGCATGTATGTCACTGTAGGTCTCCATTGATGCAAAGTAATGATATGTGTGTGAATATTTTCACCATAACAAAGCTTTTCCCCTTTTCCCCCCTTCAGTAACCTACAGAAAAATGGACCATTCTTGGACTGAACACCACACAGCACCCCAACGCAACCAAAACCGAGTGGCCTACACACCATCCCCAGAGGCCAGCACTAGCCACAACCAAGATGCTTGCACACAAACAGAAGGGTTGCCATCTGCAGGCCAGATGGAATGTAAGTCATATTGGTCCCAAATGGAGGATGTGTGTGTATGCATATGTGTTGGTGTGTATGTGTGTGTCATCAAAGACAAGTATATGTAGTTTGTAAGTCACTCTAATGGCCATTCTTTCTATCCTTTCCAGGTGCAACACAAAGAAGGCACGCATTTGTGGCAATGCTGCGGGATGTGCCAGTGCACCTAAGGGATGCTGCTTGCTGTGTGTCCCCATTGATGAACCTGATTGAACATTAATGTAGCTGCTATGTTTGCACTAGTGACAGTTTAGAGATGTGAAAAATAGGGTTGTTCCCAATAAAGAATTTAATTTTCACATGTGTCTGTGTGGTTCAGTATATTAGAAGTGAAAGTGATAGTGTGAGAATACCCGAGATAACAGTTATGTATGGTTTCAGATGACAATTGTTTACAGAGATATTTTGGCCGAGTATTCTTTATATACAGTATGGATCATGTGACATGTTTGCATGGTCCTACATTTGGAAATGATTAGTAATTGAAACCTGTAATAGGTATCACACATAGAATATGGTGGATCAATATAACAAATTTGTTTAACATGCAATAACAAATGTAATCACAGGTGTACATTACACACCTGAATTACGTGTGCGGTTATGTGTATGAACGCATAGTAGCGAGTACATATTTTACCATACGCCATATACATTGTCATTGTAATGCATAAGTGTATGTTCGCCTGAGCATATCAGAAGGTATAGCGAAAAATTTTGTTCGCATACATTCTGTCAATTTGAAATGGCCTAATAAAGTTATCAATAAAAAACAAATATTTTTGACCAATCACTGATCACCCACACTTATATAGGTACCTGCAATTAATAACTGCGCCACTTCCAATATGGCTACTAGCAGGGCACCCCCCTTCTCAAAACGAGAGCTCCTCGCCCTGGTCCAGGTAATGGATCAGCGGGTGGGGCCCACAGCCCCTTATGTATCCAATGCGGAGAAGCGGCGGGCATACAATGCAGCCCGCCGCAGAATACTCGTGAGAACGGGAGTACGGCGGAACATCAGCCAACTTGAACGCCAGTGGTCGGACTTGCCCCGCCGGCAGCCGGAGCTGCTATTACGTATCCGCGGGTACATCCGCCGATGTAAGTATATGTATTTTCGCACAAATTTTCGCATGTGTTTGTAAACTATAAAAGAATGTTGATCTGTGCATGGGTATCTGGGTGTATATTATATTAGAGTGAAAAAACTGAAATTGAGAAATTCAAAATCGGCTAGTGTGGAAAAGTTGTGACTTGACTTGAATAAGAAACGTGCAAAAGCTTTTTGATCTGAGTCAACATCTTCTGTTCTGGCAAGAGGCCTGAAGTTTCACTTTTTTGGTAAAAATGACGAAAACTATGAAGATGCTCCGATCTAGTTAAAATGATGCCATGATGTCTTAGAGTGGTTCATTAATATACTTTAGCATAGTAAAAGAGAGTATGAGCTTGTCCTAGTGCAAAGTGAATGACTTTGGTGGGAGAAAAAATCCCTAATAATTGACCCATTTTTATGGTCACAATTGTGAATATTGTGTGTTTTCTCCTGAACATGTTTATAATAGAAGAAGCACAAATACTCTAAATGGAATTTCAGTGACACTGTGTGAAATATAACACTGCATAATAGCCCTTAATCAGACCTGATCCCAGTACAAATGTGTTCTCAAAATGGGAAAAACAAATGCTGCATTGCAGGTGGGGCATATGTAACGTGCTGAGAGAGTTAAATTTGGGTGGGGTGTGTTGAAACTGAAATCTAAATTACAGTGTAAAAATAATGCAGCCGGTATTTACCTTGCACAGAAACAAAATAACTCACACAAATCTAAAGGTGGCCATACATCTACAGATCGATTGTCAGATTGGGCCGGTTGGAACAAACAGCTGGTAATATCTGAATGACAGTTTTTCAGCATTTCGAAGCAAATGGTCAACTCTCATTTGCTCTCATCTTTTACCAGGATTTTGTTCCAACCAGACAGATCGGACAATAAATCTGTAGATGTATGGCCACCTTAAATCTCTCTGCACATGTTACATCTGCCCCACCTGCAGTCCAGCATTTTTTTGCCCATTTTGAGAACAAATTTGTACTGCGATCAGGTCTGATTAAGGGCCATTATGCAGTGTTATATTTCACACAGTGTCACTGAAATACATGAAATTGGATTTATGCTGCTCTCTTTGCAGTGCATATACAAAGATAGACAATCCTGTGTATATAAATAAGAAATAACTGTTGCAGTCTGTTATTGAAAAACAGTAACTGTTACAATAAGTATTACAAGTAAGTGTAAACTGTCTAATGTATCATTTTACATATCACTTCTGTTTATTGACAGAAAAACAGTGTTGCATCCCCTATACTGGGAACATGATTGGGCTGCATTACAGCATATAATTATGCCAAAGATAAGCCAATATATTAACTGTTAAATACGTTGAAGTGTATTATGATGTAATAAATTGTAAGCTTGCAGCAGGGCCCTCTAACCCCCAAGTCTGTCTGTCATTACCCAGTTTGTTTTATCACTGTCTACTATTGTAAAGCGCAACGGAATCTGCTGAGCTATATAAGAAACTGTAAATAAATAAATAAACAAATACATCTAATGTTTAAAAAAATAACAGGTTAATCATTCTATGAGTGGTGTCCAGCAGTACATATATGCCAATCACTGTGTTCATTTCTAGGCAGCAGGGCCGTCTTAACAGCAGTGTGGGCACCAGGGCAAAGCAATGCACTGGGGCCCTTACCCATTCTCCTCTCCTAGGGGTGGGGGGTGGTATCAGCAGCAGCTTTGATGTCCCACGGGTGGCAGGGGGTGCTCTATCTTCCATTCAACATGTAGGACCTGGAGCAGTAACTTCTGCTAATTACTCCTTTACTGCACAGGTGGTGGGAGGGTGAACACTAACGTGTGGAAGGGGGCACTGAGCTGAATGAAGGGTCCCTTGTAAATGACTTCCAGGGAGGTAGGGGGAGTTTTATACACAGGGGACGGTTGGATAATGGAGTGGGCTTAATATTCATCATTTTCCGGTGGAAGGGCAGCTTGTTTGACTGCCGATATCGCCATTATCTGGAAATAGATTTCATAGCCTAGTATAAAAACCTAGAGTCCCTACTTTCAGGAGGTGCTGGGAACTTGGGGATCAGAGATCAGGAGCCAGAGCAATCCATTGACAAAAATATAAACTGTACACCAGACGTTTGGAGCTGGAGCAGGGATCGGCTGCTTGAAGGCTGATATCTCTGGTTCTGGGCATGATAGAGACAAGCCGCTAATGTCAGAGAGAACCTGAGAAATATGATTGGAAATTGTAATTAACAGGTCAGATGTGGACTGCTGCTTTGAAGTTGGATATCTAAAGTTCCCCAGGGCCGATTTTCAAAATTCTGGTATCCCTGAAAAAAGGGGATCCTCATCTATCAACATACCCCTTATACGCCTGGGGCCCCTGGGCAAGTGCCCATTAAGCCCATACAAAAAGACAGCCCTGCTAGGCAGGATTGATCAGCAATACTTATTACAGCATAATGCACTTTAATGTATTTAACTGTTAATATATTGGTTTATCTTTGGCATAATTATATGCTATAATGCAGCTTCAGGTGGGGCAGATGTAACATGTGCAGAGGGAGTTAATGTGGCCATACATCTACAGATTTATTGTCCGATCTGTCTGTTTGGAACAAAATACTGGTAATGGATGAGAGCACTTTGCTTTGAAATGCTGGAAAACTGCCAAAAACTGTCATTCAGATATTACCAGGTATTTGTTCCAACCAGCCAGATCTGACAATCGATCTGTAGATGAATGGCCACCTTTAGATTTGTGTTGAGTTATTTTGTTTCTGTGCAGGGTAAATACCTGATGCATTATTTTTACACTGCAATTTAGATTTCAGTTTCAACACACCCCACCCAAATTTAACTCTCTCATCACGTTACATCTGCCCCACCTGCAATGCAGCATTTGTTTTGCCCATTTTGAGAACAAATTTGTACTGCGATCAGGTCTGATTAAGGGCTATTATGTAGTGTTATATTTCACACAGTGTCACTGAAATTCCATTTAGAGTATTTGTGCTTCTTCTATTATAAACACGTTCAGGAGAAAACACACAATATTCACAATTGTGACCATGAAAATGGGTTAATTATTAGGGATTTTTTCTCCCGCCAAAGTCAGTCACTTTGCACTAGGACAAGCTTGTACTGTTTTTTACTATGCTAAAGTATATTAATGAACCCCTCTAAGGCATCCTGACATAATTATAACTAGATCGGAGCATCTTCATAGGTTTCATTATTTTCACCTAAAAAGTGAAACTTTAGGCCTCTTGCCAGAACAGAAGATGTTGACTCAGATCAAAATGCTTTTGCACGTTTCTTATTCAGGTCAAGTCACAACTTTCCCACACTAGCCGATTTTGAATTTCTCAATTTCAGTTTTTTCACTCTGCCCTAGTGTATATATCTGTAGTTAATATTTGTTGGGCAATTTGGGTTATGTGTTATGTGTGTGTATATGGCCCAATATGGGTGTACATGGGTATATATGGGTGTGTTTGTGTGTTGAAGGGTGTAAATGGGTGAGGTGTGTGGCTCAATAGGATTGTGTTTGAAAGTTCTAAAATGAAATAAGGCTAGAGTGTGTATGCAGATCACATGACTAATTGTACTTTTCATTTCCCTTTCATATTCATCCACCTTGAATGACCCCTGACCCATCACTGACATTGCAGCACGAGCCAGGGCACGCCAGGCAGAGGTGGAGAGGGCACGGGCCCAGGAGGAAGAGGAGGCCACCAGCAGGACCAGCTCCAACACCCACTCACCTACCAACTCCACCTCCCATTCACCCTCCAACTCTCCATCCCCCTCCCACTCCCCACCCCCTCCACCTCCCATTCCCCCTCCAACTCTCCATCCCCCTCCCACTCCCCACCCCCTCCACCTCCCATTCCCCCTCCAACTCTCCATCCCCCTCCCACCTCCCATTCCCCCTCCAACTCTCCCTCCCACTCCCCACCCCCCTCCTACTCTCCATCCCCCTCCCACTCTCCATCCCCCTCCCACTCCCCACCCCCCTCCACCTCCCATTCCCCCTCCAACTCTCCATCCCCCTCCCACTCCCCACCCCCCTCCACCTCACATTCCCCCTCCAACTCTCCATCCCCCTCCCACTCCCCACCCCCCTCCAACTCACATTCCCCCTCCAGCTCCCATTCCCCCTCCCACTCCAACTCACATTCCCCCTCCAACACCCCTCCCCCCACCAACCCACCACTACCCCCTTTTGCTCCCCCCTACTACTCCCCACCACACATCCCCAACACAACCCATCACCATTACCCCACATCCCATCCCAGCCTCATCCCTCCTTTTTTTTTTATATATTCTTTATTTAAATTTTTCAAATAGAAAAACAAATACAGAAACACATATATAGACAATATACAGACAATACGATCCTACAAGAGATTAGATAGGTACAAAGACTCATTAGGCATGTATATCAGAGTTCTTAACAACATTCTCATTTTAGCCTCGATGTGTCTCTAACTTTCCTTCACACCACAGTCCATCCTCATAGCAAGAGGGAAAATACTGTTCAGTCGACTCATCCCTCCTTTTAACCCCATACCCCACCAGCATGCCACCATCCAACAGTGAGCAGGATGGGACTGGCATCCGTAAGTAATCTATGTGCCTAAGGTCTTCACACAAATATCTACACATTACCAATCACAACACACACATATGTGCACGCACCATCATTTTTCAGTCAACACAATCACTGCAGTGCTACCCTGACCTGTGGGGTGTTCCCCTCCAGGATCAAAGTGCCCCTTGAAACATAAATTGTGTGCAGACAGGCCTCACACCTTCAGTAATTGGACAAACATAACAGTTAATATGTAATACAATTTTTTAAAAATCAGATTCATGTACAGTGCAGCATAATCCACTGTGCTTCACAAAGAAAACATTGAAAGGAAACACAGCCAAATACAAGAGACACAAAATGTAGCTGGGGCCTGCTTGAAAGCTTACAATCTATAGCGTCAACTCATTATATACTGTAGAGTAGTGGTGTTCAATTTATGTGGGCCAAGCTGCTTCAGAAGTGTAGTTTCCAGCATGATGTGCTACACACATTTCCATATTGGCTACTTAATTCTATGACAGGCCATGCTGAGGCATGCAGTACTAAAAAAGCTGAAGGCCCCTACATTGTACAGCAATGACAAACATCTTGACCAATAAGATGTGGTAAATCCACAACAATGTCTTGACCCTAAAACAGCAGCACATGTCCCTTCTGAGGTTTGAGGCAATTCCACCAGCAGAAAAATCACAATTGTGATGCAGCCTACATTGATCCTAAGTTTGCTGCTATGTAATATGTATGTGTGTGTACACATCATAGTGGTTAGGAGCATGTTCACAGCAGCCCCTTCTTCAATGTAGGTGAGAAATGTATGTGGCCTTTACCATTCACTCAAAAATGATTCATATCTTAACATACAAAAATCCTTTCTGTATATGATATAATATTTATACTGTTCTGTTTCCATTCCCCACAGACACTGATCAGCACCAGGAGGACGTGGGCAACATATTTGCTGAAATCCAGCTCACTTTAATTTATTTGGCCCTTCTTTTTGAACGTCTACAAGACCTCCTGTAATTTGAATGTTTATTTGTCTTCTGTTAAAGTTATGTTAATTTAAAAAAACACATTTATATTTAGTAAAATGACCGTTACAGTTCATTTCGAATTTGTGTGCGTTTTATTTCAGACCAATATTTAAGAGTGTTAATAAGGACAGGTACATACAGATGTGTATTGTCAGTTATATACCTAATTAAAAGGGAAGTGTTAGTAATGTTTGTTGTCTAATAATGTGGGTTGTATGATCAATAAACACATAGTGGACATGCATGAATGTTTGATGTAGTTACAGTAAAACTTCACACATCACATTAGGGTAGGTTGACATAGTAAAAAATAGGAACAACATAATTATGGCCATAACTTAACACATACACACAAACAACACAATGTGGGTACTCATAGCCATTTATTAAAGTTACACATTTAAACATATTCAATATACATGTACTGAGGGATAAGTAGTAGGTTCCTTTTGCAACTTATTAAGGAAGGCAATTTAGATAATGAGAAAACATTATTAGATTAAGCGGTACTTATTTCCTAGCACGGCCACAACGATCATGATAGTGGGCATCGTGAGGAAAAATCGGGGGCATCGCGGCCCGCGATTTCCCCATAGGGAACAATGTTAAATGCCTCAATTTACCCGCGATGCCCCCGATTTCCCATAGGAATCAATGTTAAATGGCTCAATTTACCCAAATCATCATAGGGAACAATGGTAAATGGACCAGAAAACCCAAAAAACACCGCTGAACAGTGAAATGTCCCCCCAAAAGTAGTTGACGCCACCCCACGATCAACGCGAACCCGAAGCGTGGCGAGCGCAGCGAGTCCGCGAGGGGTGGCGGTACGCGTCCTCCGACCTTTTCATACCCCCACTATCCACGTCGGCGTGGAGTTGAGAATAGAATAGTGTGGCGAGCGCAGCGAGCCACCGAGCCCGAAGCGTGGCGAGGGGACGCGGATACCTGTGAAGCCCGCGAAGGGACGCGTTTACCTGTGAAGGTATCCGTGTCCCCTCGCTGCGCTCGCCACGCTTCGGGCTCGGTGGCTCGCTGCGCTCGCCACACTATTCTATTCTCAACTCCACGCCGACGTGGATAGTGGGGGTATGAAAAGGTCGGAGGACGCGTACCGCCGCCCCTCGCGGGCTCGCTGCGCTCGCCACGCTTCGGGTTCGCGTTGATCGTGGGGTGGCGTCAACTACTTTTGGGGGGACATTTCACGGTTCAGGGGTGTTTTTTGGGTTTTCTGGCCCATTAACCATTGTTCCCTATGATGATTTGGGTAAATTGAGCCATTTAACATTGATTCCTATGGGAAATCGGGGGCATCGCGGGTAAATTGAGGCATTTAACATTGTTCCCTATGGGGAACTCGGGGGCATCGCGTCTGGACCATTTAAGCCTTTTTTAGCAGCATACGACTCGACCGACGCGATATTGACTTTTTTCAATGCATTTCAATGGGAAAATCGCGCCGCAGACCACTAAAAATGACACCCGATGCCCGCGATTGTGGCCGTGCTAGGAAACAAGTACCGATTAAGCTCTATTTGTCAGTGTAATTAGCTTTCCAATTTGATTATTTTATCCAGCACATGGAATTAATTGAGGAGGGTGATGAGATTTAATTGATGTGTGAGAGGATGTTTGCTGCGTGCATACTTTTATTTGGTTTGCAAACATTCGGGAGTAGAGCATGTTCGTTAGCAGACTGTGGTGAGTGTGCGTACGAAAATGTGTGGGTGCGAGCGACCAGTTTGACGTACGTGCAATGCTAGTCAACTCCCCTTTTTTGTATGGTTGCGTGCGAAGGATTTCGCAAGCACTATAGGCGTGGCTTCGCCCGATGCGTGCGTGTGTTTTTTTTTTGTATGAGTGCTTGCGAATGTTCATGCGAGCGCATGAACCTGAATGAGGCCCATAGTACAATAGGCGATATACCTACAGATATATTGGTGCACCTGGCAGTGTGTTGGGTGGTACATTTGCTGCAGGATCTGTTGTTGACTGACATCTCAACTGGGCAGACACATTTAAAAGCCCAGTCAGTTGTGATGTCAGGCAAAACGCATTGGGTGGACAATTGGTGTCAATCGTTAAGATTGGTCAGCAGATAAGCTAGGTGTATACTGAACTTTACAAGTAGAGTTTAAGTGGTGAATATGTAATCAGAATCAGAATCATCTTTATTGGCCAGGTATACTTGCGTATGCTTGGAATTTTTTGTGGTAACAGTGCAGCATCAATCAGGGAACACAAAGGGGGTGGGAAGAGAGGCATAAACATACATCACATACATTTCACATGTATCTAGAAAAGTTCGAGTTAGTATTTAGTATTTGGTATGTTCAATACCGTTTAGTTGGTTGACAGCTATTGGGAAGAAGCCTTTTGTAGTTCTTTGCTGGGATGGACCTAAAACGTCTGCCTGACGGACGGGGTTCAAACAGGTTGTGGCCAGGGTGTAGCTTGTCCGCCAAGATCTTTCCTGCACGCTTATTGACCCTGGCTAGGTATAGTTCTTGGACAGTGGGGAGCTCCGCCCCAATGATCTTTTCTGCCATCCTCACCACTCTTTGCAACCTTCGTCTGTCATTCTCGTTTGCTCCTCCGAACCAGATTGTGATCGAGGAGCAAAGGACAGACTCTGCTATGGCAGTGTAGAAGATGAGCAGCAGCTCCTGCGGGAAGTTGAATTTCTTGAGTTGCCTCAGGAAGAACAACCACTGCTGAGCCTTCTTGACAGTTGTAATGATGTTGGGACCCCATTTGAGGTCGCAGGAAATCTTTGTTCCTAGGAATTTGAAGGAGTCGACCCTCGACACTACTCTGTCAGATATTATGAGTGGGTGCATGGCATTTGGTTTCGTTCTGAAGTCCACCATCATCTCCACCGTTTTGATGGGGTTGAGGTCAAGGTTGTTTCCGCTACACCATTTAGTTAGCCGATCCACCTCCCGTCTGTATGCCGACTCGTTTCCATCCATGATTAGGCCGATAACCGTTGTGTCGTCTGCAAACGTTATAATTTTTACTGACTGTTCTGCTGAGGTGCAGTCGTTTGTGTAGAGGGAGAAGAGCAGGGGGGAGAGGAGACATCCTTGAGGGGCACCGGTGCTAATTGTGCATGTGTTTCAAATGAATGCGCCTGCTTTCACCGCTTGTTTCCTTTCAGTCAGGAAGTCAGTGATCCAGGAGCATGTAGGTTCTGGGACTCCTAGTGAACGGAGTTTTGGCTCCAGGATGTGAGGGATGATAGTGTTGAATGCCGAGTTGAAATCAACAAATAGTATCCTTGCATAGGTGCCTGGACTGTCCAGGTGCTGTAGAATGTGGTGCAGCCCTAGGTTGACTGCATCCTCGACACTTAATACATGCATTAGAAGAAAGATTAGTTTTGTGCTTTTAACACATGCATTAGAAGAAAGATTAGTTATGTGCTTTTAAATGTATGATTGTTATTTTTGATGCCAGTCATCAACATAATTTTGGTAATGACTGGTGCTCATTAAAGAGAAAATAATAATGTGTACTGTATCCAACCTAAAAGTTACAGTACTTCCTGCTCTAACACTCAGTCTCTAGGCCAGTGATTTTCAACCTTTTTACCTTGCGGCACACTAAATAAGTTTTAAAAATTCCCAAGGCACACTATGATCCCCCCAGGGCAAAACACATTGGCCCCCACAGGAAAAACAAACAAACCTATTGGTCCTCAAATAAAAAAATAATCACATTGGTCCCCACAAGTAACAAAAATAAAATACGTTGGCCCTTTACATGAAAAGAAGAGACCAGTTTAACTGGTGGTGACTGTAAACTGGTTTGGACATCTCTAGATCTGGGGGCACACTTGAGAACAGCTCAAGGCACACTAGTGTGCCACGGCACAGTGGTTGAAAAACACTGCTCTAGGCTGTTAGCTGCAATTTTGTGTTGAACATTTGAGTTCATTCTGCAGAGTTTTATAGCCTAATTGTTTTTCTGATTCTCTCTATGGGGGTTATTCTAGTTCACTCTTTCTGACAAAATCCTTCTTAGATGGACAAAACCATGTGCACTGCAGGTGGGGCAGATGTAACTTGTGCAGAGAGAATTCGATTTGGGTGGGGTTTTACTTCAAAGTGAGATCTATATTGCAGTGTAAAAATAAAGCAGCAAGTATTTACCCTGCACAGAAACAAAATAACTCACCCAAATCTTATTCTCTCTGCACAAGTTACATCTGCCCCCCTGCAGTGCACATGGTTTTGTCCATCTAAGAAGGATTTTGTCAGAAAGAGTGAACTAGAATAAGGCCCTAAGTCTCTGTTTTTAATATTAATTCCCAGGTCAAGAGCAGTGCAGTTGTACAGTCCTTTATATCTAGAATTCGAGAAGTAAACCCTACACTCAATGCTGTAGTGTGTGATCGTTTTGATGAGGCCCTACAAGAAGCATGTGCAGTTGATGACTTGGTGTCCTCTGGGACAGAAGATGAGGCAACCCTAAAGGACAAGTATCCTTTACTTGGTGTCCCACTAACGGTTAAGGAAGCATTCGCTTTGGAAGGTGAGCACAATTCTCCTTTCTGTGATTTAGATGTTTCCATCTTGATGAACAAATGTGCTAAAATTGGTAATATTTTTACATACATATTTAGGCATGCCACAAAGTTCTGGACTTCTATCTCGACGTTCCCTGCGCTCAGTCAATGATGCTGCTGTTGTCTTACAGTTGAAGAGAGCTGGTGCAATTCCTCTTGGTGTTACCAACTGCAGTGAATTGTGTATGTGGTATGAGTCTAGCAACAAAGTATATGGCAGGACGAGGAACCCATACAATCCCCAACATATAGTAGGTGGTAGCTCTGGTAAGTAATTAAGGAGTAAACAACTTAAACGTGTAATAACCAGTACATAAATAGTTGAACACTGGGTTTTTCCAGCTCAAGTGGTTTTTAAAAGTTGTTAATGTTATATCTGGATCTACAAAACCACTGTGAAAGGTAAAAGCTGGGTATACACTATACAATTATCTGGCAGATCATATGCCAGATGTGGCTGGTTGGAATGAAAATCTGGTAATGAATGAGACCAAATGACAATCAACCATTTGCTCCCAAACACTGGAAAATGGACAAAACTGGTCATTCAGACAAATTGGTTAAATCACAGATATTTATTTTATGTATTCTTTATTCAACACATTTTCCGTTTTCACACATAACCTTGACACTACACATTTATATGTGCCATAGGCATACAGAACATATTTATACATTTTTTTTTTTAAACATTACAAAACAAGACCTAACAATTCTGCAGCATTCTTCTATTAAACCTTTCTCTTTCGTCAATCCTGGCGACACAGCTAACCTTGGGATGCTGTTGGGTCTGCAGGAGCAAAGGCACTTATGCTGACTTATTTTGGAAAGCAGGCTCCTCCCCACTGCATCTCAGAATGCTCCAGTTCGTTTTAGGTGCCCACCGCAGTGGGTGCTTTACTGACAGGCTGCTGACTGCAGCCGTTGTTAGCTGTTTATTTTTTTATTAATGCACTAGTTAGACAGGCTTTTGCCATTGTGTTACTTCTTTTTTTTATTGCACATATATGATATTGGTACTCTTTACCTAGCACCGCGCCCACGATTTTGATCGTGGGCATCGCAGGTAAAAAAATTGCGGGCATCGCGGGCATTGAATGCACTAAAAATCGGGTGCGACGCGATGCCCGCGATTTCCCATAGGGATCAATGTTAAATTTCTCAATTGACCCGATTTTACTGTTCAATGCCTCAATTGACCCGATTTTTCCATAGGAAACAATGTTAAATGGCCCACAGAGGCCAAATAGCCACCCTGAAGTGTGAAATGGCCCCCACAATTGTTAACGCCACCCCACGATCAAGCGTGGCGAGCGGCGGTGGTACACATCCTACGACCTTTTCATACCCCCACTATCCACGTCGGCATGGAGTTGAGAATAGAATAGTATGGCGAGCGCAGCGAGCCCGAAGCGTGGCGAGCGGACGCGGATACCTTCACAGGTAAACACTTCCCTTCGCGGGCTTCACAGGTATCCGCGTCCCCTCGCGGGTCTCGCTGCGCTCGCCACGCTTCGGGCTCGGTTGCTCGCTGCGCTCGCCACACTATTCTATTCTCAACTCCACGCTGACGTGAATAGTGGGGGTATGAAAAGGTCGTAGGACGCGTACCGCCGCCGCTCGCCACGCTTCGGGTTCACGTTGATCGTGGGGTGGCGTTAACAATTGTGGGGGCCATTTCTCACTTTAGGGTGCCTATTTGGCCTCTGTGGGCCATTTAACATTGTTTCCTATGGAAAAATCGGGTCAATTGAGGCATTGAACAGAAAAATTGGGTCAATTGAGAAATTTAACATTGATCCCTATGGGAAATCGCGGGCATCGCGTCGGTCGCGTCGCACCCGATTTTTTAGTGCATTCAATGCCCGCGATGGGCGCCGTGCTAGGTAAAGAGTACCATGATATTATACTAAGAAGCAAGGAAAAAAGAAAGAAGAAAAAGGCAATACATTTAAAATACATATTCACATTAACATAAGAAAAAACAGGTATACATGTGGAACACTTATATCTTGTAGATCAGAGACCCATCCATCTTCCCTGATGGGCCCTTGATGTACAATACAAATAGGGTATTTATAATCAGCTGATATACATGTCATTTTCTATAGACAGGACATAGTGAGATAACCCCCGGATCCCCAGGCCCCCCCGGAATGTCAGTTCATCCTCCAATTCTCGATCTGCACAATATTCTAACGTATATCAAAAAGTTTTTATAGTTGTCCCCTAAGCTCCTTTTGTTGCCTCCACTCAACTAGCGAGAAACAGATCTGAATTTTCTCTTGAACTTGGGGAGATTTTGTAAAGTCTCCCCAGTTTTCAAGAAAGTTTTCTTGGTTTTTTGCTTTTTGTGTGGAAGCTTCCACCCAATCCATCAGAAATATGTTATATAATTTGTCCAAAAACAGTTTCATAGAAGGGGGCTGAGGCTGAATCCACATCTGCAAGAGGGTTTTCTTAGCAGTAGTGGATATGGCCATCATCCTTTTATCCTTAACCTTTCTGCCCCAGTTATCCTATCGCCAGTTTCCATACTTAAAATGGCCCATTGCGCCGATATCTGGAAGTCACTCTGTATATAGGTTTTAATGAACAATTCTACATTCTTCCAAAAAGGGAAACCTCGGGGCAACTCCAAAGATAATGGACCAGATCCGCTCTGGCTGTCCCACATTTCAGGCAATTGCTGTCATTAGAAAACCCAATCTTATTTCTCTTGTTGGGAGATAAATATGCCCTGTGATATATTTTTAAGAATAACTCTGTGTATGTTGGCATGGGTAACGTCTTACAGATAAGATCTAGATGGGTATATAGATCACTCTCCGTGACCCCAGGAAATAATTCTGCCCATCTACTTATCCCTGTTCTTTCCCCCTTGCCATCAGACATTGTTCTAAAAAAATTATAATAGAAAGAAAGGGCTTTTTTGCAAAAATGCAGTTGTAGCATGAGCTTATCTAGGCCATTATTCCAGTCACTTTCCCTTAGTGTTTGAGTAATTTCTTGTGCATAATGTTGGGCTTGAAAAAATGTGAGATCGAGTGGTATGTTTATCGCATACTTCTCCTCTACCTGACTATGGGTCATAGATCTTCTACTCACAACATCGATCAATTGTCCAACTCTTACTATACCCTTTTCTTTCCAGCAGTTAAATGGGTGTGCAGCTCTCCCATCCTGGAAGCTAGGGTTATCCATAAAGTTTGACATTATAGAGATCTGAGAATTAATACCCAATCTATGGCGGACAACATACCATGCTCTTCGGGTGGATGTTAGTAAGGGATTCGATGTGGCTCAGGACTCAGCATCTGAATCTGTAGAGTGGAGGAATGCCACTGGATCCCCCTTTATAAGAGTTGCACACTCCAACTGAATGTTGGTATACTCTCCTCTCTCCCAAATCCAATCCCTTATATAACGAAAATGGGAGGCCAAGCTATATCTCTCCATATTGGGGAAGTTGACTCCTCCTTTTTCTTTGGGCTTTTGTAATTTTTTAAGACTTATTCTGGCTTTTATTTTTCCTTCCCAGATGAATTTTCTGAACATTTCATCTATCTCCTGACTATCATTAAGGGATAGTAAAACAGGTAACATCTGGAGGGGATACAGGAGTCTAGGGAATGTTATCATTTTAATTAAATGTATTCTCCCCATCAGGTAGTTTTGCCCATCCTTCCAATTCTCTTGCACATTTTTTATAAGAGCCTACATTCAAATCATGAAGCTTGCTAAGGTCCTTGGGAATATTTACCACTAACTAAGTAATATGACTTTCTGCCCATTTTAGTGACACTTCATAAGCCCATGGTGGTTTTTTAACTCCTATTTTTAGGTAGAGTGCCACGGACTTATGTAAGTTAATAGTAAACCCTGATGCCATACCGAATTCCTCAAGTTTTTTTTAATAGATCTTTAATCGAGGCCGCAGGGTCTGCTATAGCAAAAGCACAGATTTTAATTTCGTGCTTCCGAGTCTTAACCCCTTTCAGGGTCTCCCAATTTTGTAAGAAGTGAAGCATTGGATCTAACACAATATTGAAAAGGAGTGGGAAGAGGGTGCCTCTCCTCATCAAAATTTTCTTACTTTTGTCTCCATTAATTAGGAGTGCTATACTGGGATCTTGATATAAAAAGTGGATGAAATGTATAAATGTTGTCCCAAACTGTCTTAACTCTTTATACATATATCCCCATGATATTGAATCAAACGCCTTATTAGCGTCCAGGCTTAAGAGAATACCCGATTATCCCTATTTCTCTGGAGTATATTGATTGCGGCCACCGCCATCCTGACCCCTATTACGGAATGACGTCCTGACACAAAGCCAAGCTGGTGCTCTGTAAGCATGTCTCCTGCTATTCTCTGAATCCTGTTTGCAATAATGTTTGCCATAATTTTGTGATCAGTATTTGAGAGTGTGATGGGGTGATAGGAAAGCTCCTTCTGTGGGTCTTTATTGGCTTTTAGGATCAGGGTGGTGAGAGCCGCATTAAATTGGGGGTATCTAGGAGTATTATTTTGCAGATGTTGGAATAGACTAGTTATAGGGCCGATTATTTCATTCTGCAGGATTTTATAATACTCCGCTGGATATGCATCCAGGCCAGATGATATCTGAATTTAAATGTTCTACATGGGCTGCCTCTGTGGTGTCAAACGTCAAGGTTTTACCATTGACAAAAATGCGAAGCTTCGCTGGGTACCACAGTGCAAACCTTAGTCCCTTTTCATTCAGTAGCCTGCATATTGGCTGGAATGCTTAAAGTTTTTGCTGCAGTGCCGCTGAATAATCTTGGAAAATCAGGATTTTCACCCCATCTACCTCCAGTGGAGCCACTTTTCTATATGCCCTTAAAATTTTTTCCTTAATAGAATATTCACTGAATTTGGCTATTGTGGGTCTTGGTCTGTCCCTTGCATCTTCCCTCACCGGGCCTAATCTGTGTGCTCGCCCTATTTTAACCTCCGTAATTTCGTTTTGGAGTTTCAAAGTCCCTACAATTTTTTCTGAGTTGTAATCTCCTAATTTCTTATCTGGGACATTCTGTGGGATACCTATGAACCTTAAATTTTTCCTGCGGTCTCTGTTTTTGAGGTCATTGATTTTATCGGTCAGCCATTGGACTTGCTTCAAATGTATTTGTTCTTGGTTATATGACTCCAGAGCCTGATCCTCTAGGTCACTAACCCTTTGTTCTAATTCTGGCTGTATTTTCAGCAATTTTGGCTAGGGCAGAATCTAAAGTGGCCTGTATCATGTGTCATTTTTTGTCAATGGTTGGTAACATTTTTGCTGTTAGATCTGACATACTTATTGTACTGTTATCCCATTCTTCTCTCTGTTCTAAGCGAGTGGGTGTGGAGACTGGGGTGGATTCTTGTATTTTAATCTGTTTGGGAGATGCAGCTGGTGCCTTTGCAATTTTCGTTTTTTTCCCCATCTCTAAACGTGTTGCTACTGGAGACTGTTTATTGCCACCAGATCTTGACATGTATCTCTCCATCACCCAAAAGGCTACACCCACAAATACACTCTAAGGATACAGTAATATTCTAGCTCCAGCAATGACTAATCAGAAAGTACAATCAAAAATAAAGAAAAAAAATAAGGACCACTTATAATCTAGTTGGCTCGTGCCCCAACAAGCAGGGTCCCAGAGGGTTAACAATGGATTTTTTTCTCTACTGTAGCCCTGAGCAGCAATAAAGATTACAACCAATGATAAGGGATAGTTCGGTCCCTCCTACACAGATAATAGACAAAAAAGACTTATGGTGCAATCCTAGTAGCGCTCAATACCATACAGATAATAAAAATAATTAAGAAATAGTTACGTATTCTTTGCTTGTGCTGCCAAAATAAGAAGAATGTCACATAGATTTTCTCACGGGCAATTCGTACATATAAAACAACAGACAAATATATAGTGTAATATGCTCTCAAAAGTTCATATTGGGGATATCTTCCCAAGGATAAAACGGAGGATCCTCCTCTATAAGATGGTGATTAAATTCTTTATAGGTTCACCCTTTGTGCATGAAATCATGAACGGTCCTTACAATAAGCTTACATTTATCAAGGTGATAGAAAACATATCAAGGTATCTTTTCAGTGCTCACTTGTATGCTTACATTAGCCTTGTGGTGGATCCTCACATAATGGTTTCTTTTCAATAAGATGACGTCCAGACAGATATTTAAAATATAATGGAGTTTATTTAAAAAGTAAATATAAAAGGAGGGGCTTGTATACTAACAAGTATAATGCATACAGCCTTCTCCAATATTAAAACACCAATGCGTTTCAACAGTATCTGTCTTGCACCTTGATAAAGACAGATACTGTTGAAACGTGTTGGTGTTTTAATATTGGAGAAGGCTGTATGCATTATACTTGTTAGTGCTGGACGTTTCGAAGTGATCCCTAGAAGAAGGGAGGCACTGGAAGGAAGGAAACCCAGAAAAAAGACCACCCTAAAAGACCACAATCTTCCACAAATCTTGTCCTGCGAGGGTCAGAGGGCGCTGCCGTGAGGTCAAAGTGAAGCTGCTACTTAAAGGGACTGAGTAGGTCCCTAAATACGGAAAAAAGGATAAAAGAAAAAAGTAGCGCTTACCAATGAGGAATTACAGTAAAAAAATATTTAATATACATACACATGACAATAAAAATGTAAAATTACACAGACATAATGAATGATAAAAAATCTCTCATGTACGGCCCTTTGTGCCACTGTGTGGATATTGGTGATTATTGGTTAGGATTCCCTCCTATTATGCCGCCTGAATAATGTCCCAATTTGGAACGATGCAGTTCTTAAGAGGGAATAGGTTAGCTTTCCACTGGATTCAAAAATATGTTATTGAAGATAGATATATTTACCACTGCGGGTCCCCTTGGAGTCTTGTATCCATTGAGGATTGCATGAAAAGCTATGATCTCCGTTGGGTGAGGTAGGTGGAACTTTCTCCGCTTTAGGAATCACGATGACTTGTGGAAAGAAATGTAATTTTTCCCAAATAGGCAGTTCTCCGAAATGTGAGGAGCTAAAGACGGCTGGTTGGATTCAAAAGGTGCACAGTGCAGCGATGGCAGTTGGGGGCCTTGAGAGTAGCAGCTACCAACGCGTTTCACTGCCTCTAGGGGCAGCTTTTTCAAGGATATGCTGCTGTTAATCCATTAGGGCAGTGGTTCCCAAACTTTTCCAGGTCAAGGCACCCTTTGGGTCTCCATATTTTTTTCAAGGCACCCTTAAGCCAAAAAACTTACCGAAGTGTTCCCTTTTTTTTAAAAAGTAGTTGGGACAAAATAATGCGATTAGTACTGTATTAAGATCAGGTAAAAGGTACTTATCATCAATTTGTTTGCAAAAAAGGATGGCTGGGGGCCAAACATCGCCAGCAGTGAATTACTGCCATTGTTTTCGGTGGCAGTTGGTTCACCTCCTCTATTTCAATTTTGAACTGTGCCGCAGCCACCTCTCTGGAGCCGCTACTGATGGCGTCTAGACATACAGTAAGATATAGAAAAGTCACGTTTTGCAGAAAATCTGGCTTTTCTGAGCTTCGGGCTATTCACAGAGCAGGTTACCGTGGAGAAGTTCTTGACTTCTCCAATGACACCCCCGGTCTGCGGCTGGAAGGGAGGAAATTAGATCTGCGGTTTCTACTTTTCCATGGTGTTTAGATTTGCCATCACAGAATCTGCACATCTGTGCAGAAATTGCAAGCAAGCTAAGTGCTTCCCTGCTCTCTGCCCAGCACCCAGCTGTAGCTATGCCCCTTTCCTCCCTGCAGTGTTCCGGGATCTCTGGCAATGGAGCATGTTCAGTGGGACCCACCAGCTGAATCCAACACCACGGAGCGGGACAGCAGGAGAAGGGAGCACAGCTGGAGCCCAAGATACCACATCACATTGTCGTATACCTCCTCACTTTCTGAAAATGTCCAGTGGGACCCCATGCCCGGAATTTTGGGGCATGGCCTATAAATCACGTTACTCCTGCAAAGAGATGGCCCCGTTTTCACCACTCTGGGGGCATGGCCAGCGCTGTGTGCGCTCCTGGCCATGCCTCCAGCACCTGTTTGTGGGAATAGAAGGAAAGCTGAAGAGGAATTCAAATATAAATATACCACATCAAATAAGTAATACCCAGATATTGTTATTAATATGTTGTGAGGTAGCCAGGCCACAGATTTTTATGTCTTGGTACAAGCAAATACCTCTTGTACCTGGATTTTACTTATTTGGTGTGGTATATATTAAATGTATCTTTAAATGCACTATGGAGCGCCCCTTCTTTTCTCTTCAAGCACACACTTTTAGGAGTTTTTTCTGGCTGACTAGCGAGGCTGCGAATTTCACAGCCTTGCGTCCCCCCCCCCCCCCCCATCGCACGTCGCGATCCCCGCACGCAGGCAATCGAATAGATGTTTTGCGTGCAGGGACAAAATCATTTGATGGTGGGCAACCATCAAATGATTTTGCAAGTGCTCTCAGATCTGAGGTGTCTCAGATCGGCGGGCACCCTGTGCTGGTATCGGGCGAGCAGCTGATGTCTGCTGCCCACCCCTTGCATCCGCGTCATTGGGGAATTACCATGAGAACGTCCAGCGATTTCATGGGAATGCATATGAAACGTTGGGTGTTCTCATGGGCAAATCCCTTCCGCCCACCACCCCAGAACCCCACTTGTGTGCGAGCGTCCGGCGAATAATCTATTTGTCGTGGCCTCTCGCACACAGCGCCTGCACATGTGCAGAAATGACTATGCGTATGTGCAGCCGCAAAAAAAACATGCAAATGTGCGGGGGACAGATTTAATGAGAATAACCCCCTTAATTCAGCAGCTGCACCTGCATAATAGTGAACTCACTGCATCCACACAGTGCATCCACGGCTCCAGCGGAGGAGGTACAATAACTGCCTCTCATACTTGCGGCTTACCTTGCACTGCTGTGCTTCTAATCTAAACCAAGCTCAGCCAACAGCACAGGAGGAGGGGTGATGCCGGTGATGTTCTCCTCAGCAGGAAGCTATCACAGGCAAAGCTCTCTGCCAGAGTCTTCTCCTCCTCCCCCCTTCCTGTCCGGAGGTCGCACAGCTGACAGCGGGCGCCCGTAGCGGTGTCGGGGGTGAGAAGCCGTGACCTCCCCTTGCGGCGCTGCAATCTCTGTAAGTTTTGGAGACTACATGCATCCCCTGCCGCTAGCTGACTCCCTGCGCTGGATAACTACTGTATGCTCACTGACCAGCCCGCTCACACAAACAGATAGGAGAAAGGAGACGTGGCTGCCAGGCATCCTTGTTAGGGCCACCAGCCGCGGCACCCCTAAGACAGCACTGCGGCACCCCAGGGAGCCGCGGCGCACAGTTTGGGAACCACTGCATTAGGGGTATTTATACCTGTATTTAATTATCAAACATGGTGCACCTTTGTGCTAAGCAACATCTCATTGGTTTTATCACATATAATTTTTAAATATAGAGGACAATAGAAGGCAATAGAAAAATAAACTAACATTTAAGATACATTTCCACATAAATATGATAAGAATTGAGCATTAAAAAAAATTCAGATATAAAGTGTGAGAGCACGCTATTGGGCAAAGGTCAGGTGACCAAACTCTTATTTCCTTAAACACGTTAATTGTAACTGGCCACATGCTGAGGAATCAGCCTATAGTGGATGTAGGGAGGGACTTCATTAGACAAAGGGGTCTAGCACGATAGTGGCGTGCGTTCAAAGCCTCTTTCAAGTAGTACACTTCCGTTTTTTTCCCCTGTTGTCGGGTTGCCTAGCAACCCAGCTTGCGTTCCAAATCTTATGTCTGTATTACACCTGGCAAAGAGACATTCTGGGTTATTGCGCTGTATGCGCATACATGTTATTAATACACAGTCAGTGTGACATGGCCCACCGCCAACTTTTCATTGATGTATCAATATAAGAAATGCCCACTAGATGGCAGAATTACATGCTGTTATGTATAAATTATCATTAAGCAATAAACTAAATATATTATGTAGATATGCAAGATATACAGGTCGAGTATCCCGTATCCGAATATCCGTTATCCGAATTATTCAGAAAACCAGACATTCCAGAAAGTGAAAAAAAAATATTTTTTTGCTAAAAACTTACTGGGGACATTTGTAACAGCATCACTGGGGACATGATATGTAACTGGCACTATATATGTGCAAGACAATGATTGCTTGGCATTCAAATTCAATATCTGAGATAGTACACACATTTTGTTTCACGTTTTGAAACCTTGTTTTTTGAACAAATAAAATATATTTGTATGTATTTTACGTGGTAATAAAATATATTTGTGTGTATATTATGTGTTTATACAGCATAAATGCAAGATACTTCAAGATACTTCAAAATACATCATTGAAATATTAAAATATTCCGAAATACGGAATAATCCGTTATCCAAAATTCTTCTGGTCTCGAGCATTTTGGATAAGGGATACTCAACCTGTATTCCCAATTAAAACCCACTTTTGAGAAGTAGATATCTTTTTATTGTAAAATATCTAAAGACAGTGAATTTGATTTCCTCTGATACACACATATTGTTGAAACCACGTGACCACGCTTCCTAAGTGAAAGTCAGCGCTTCACGGTGTCTATCTTCTGATCACAGCATTGATACATCAATGAAAAGTTGGCGGTGGGCCATGTCACACTGACTGTGTATTAATAACATGTATGTGCATACAGCGCAATAACCCGGAATGTCTCTTTGCCGGGTGTAATACAGACATAAGATTTGCAACGCAAGCTGGGTTGCTAGGCAACCCGACAACAGGGGAAAAAAACGGAAGTGTACTCCTTGAAAGAGGCTTGGAACGCACGCCACTATCGTGCTAGACCCCTTTGTCTAATGAAGTCCCTACCTACATCCACTATAGGCTGATTCCTCAGCATGTGGCCAGTTACTATGATGAACGAAACGGAAATAAGAGTTTGGTCACCTGACCATTGCCCAATAGCGTGCTCTCACACTTTATATCTGAATTTTTTTAAAGCTCAATTCCTATCATATTTATGTTAGAAATGTATCTTAAACGTTAGTTTCTTTTTATGTTGCCTTCTATTGTCCTCTATATTTTAAAATGATATGTGATCAAACCAATGAGATGTTGCTTAGCACACAGGTGCACCATGTTTGATAATTAAATACAGGTATAAATACCCCTAATGGATTAACAGCAGCATATCCTTGAAAAAGCTAACCCCTAGAGGCAGTGAAACGCATTGGTAGCTGCTACTCTCAAGGCCCCCAACTGCCATTGCTGCACTGTGCACCTTTTGGATCCAACCAGCTGTCTATCGCCTCACATTTCGGAGAACTGCCTATTGGGGAAAAATTACATCTCTTTCCACAAGTCATCGTGATTCCTAAAGCGGAGAAAGTTCCACCTACCTCACCCAACGGAGATCATAGCTTTTCATGCAATCCTCAATGGATACAAGACTCCAAGGGGACCCGCAGTGGTAAATATATCTATCTTCAATAACATCTTTTTGAATCCAGTGGAAAGCTAACCTATTCCCTTTTAAGAACTGCATCGTTCCAAATTGGGACATTATTCAGGCGGCATAAAAGGAGCGGATCCTAACCAATATTCACGAATATCCACACAGTGGCACAAAGGGCCGTACATGAGAGATTTTATTATCATTCATTATGTCTGTGTAATTTTCAATTTTTATTGTCATGTGTATGTATATTAAATATTTTTTACTGTAATTCCTCATTGGTAAGCGCTACTTTTTTCTTTTATACTGGAAGGAAGGAGAATACATCAGTGGGAGCGGCTGAAGGGGGTAAGGCGCCAAAAGGCTGATCTTCCCTGCTGATGCAGAGACGTGGTCTCTTCCTGCTCTGTGTTAGCGCCCTTTTCTCTCCAAGCTGCGGAGCTAAAGCAGGGTTTCTCAGATACAGCACAGAGGAATTCCTTCTCCTTGGACAGCGTTTTCCCCCGCTGATTGCAGAGGATCTCTGGCAGCGGTTGCAGATAGGATAAGTACACTGTTACACATTTCTGTACATTTGCCTGACATTGTACACTGTGCTTTAGTCATGACTGAAGGGTGTACTGCTGTTGCTTTAGGGGAGAGAGCGCCTGTCATGTTAGTTAACTGCAAGTTCTGTGGGGTTAAATTAACATGTGAACAGATGGACCAAGGGGATTTGTGCCCCTCATGTAAGTCTGTGCCCAGCGGTGCACAAGCCCAGAGGCCTGAGCAATCTGAGCCTGCATGGGCAGCTGCGTTGGGGAGGTCTATGGATGCCTTAGTTAAACAGTGAGAGTTTGGGAAAGTCTCCTGGCTGTCTTTCTTCCTCCCAGACTTCACTGAGCTCCATTAACCTATCTCAAGGGGACCCTACTTTGGTGCAGTTTATGCAGGATACTGCACAGGGGTACATAAACTTAATGTGTTTATGGAGCAGTTTGCTAAAAAAAAACTGATAGTGTTGCTCATAGACACCCATTATCATCTTCTCCCCTGTTGAATGTGGATTCTGATGAGAAGATGTGCCCTGGGAACAGAATGAGGAGGATGTTTCTGTGCCGGTCATTGAAGATTTAATTTGTGCTGTTAGGCAGACATTGAATCTGTCAGAAGAGGACAAATTGCCAGCACATTGTGTGTTTAAAAAAGGTTTGCAGGGAATTTGTAACCTTTCCCTCGGATGAGGGCATGGTAGCCTTGTTGGAAACGGCATGGAAGAATCCGGAAAATTGACTATGTCCAGGAAATATGCAAATTTGTATCCTATGCCGGACTGTCATGTAAAGTTATGGGAAAAAGGTTCCCTTGTTAGATGCTTCCGTGGCTAGGTTATCTAAGGCCACTGCACTTCCTGTACAGGAGGGAGCAGCTTTCAAGGGTCCGGTTGATAAAAAAGTGTCAGGATGTCTTAAGGTGATGTTTGAAGGTGTGGGTTTCACCCTTCGTCCCATAGTTGCGTCGGCTTGGGTTTCCAAGGCGATGATTAAGTGGGCTGAGTCCTTCGTAGGTCAGTTTCAGCCAGAATCTGAGGCTTTCCTTTTGGCAGAAAAGCTCAAATGTGCAGCGGAATATATTTGTGAGGCTGGGGAGGAAGGCGCCAAGATGGCGTCCAAGGTGTCTGCTACTTCTGTTTCAGCGAGACGTGCTCTTTGGCTTAAGTCTTGGTAAGTGGATAGCGAATCAAAGAAGTCGCTTGAGGCTTTGGCCTTTAAGGGTGAGCTCCTGTTTGGCTCAGAGCTTGAGGATATTATAAAGCAAGCCACAGGGGGCAAGAGTACCTTTCTCCCCACTACGTCAAAGCCTGCCAGTTCAAAATTTGGAGTTTTTAAACCATCATTTCCTTCTTCCTTTCGAGGTGGAGCTTCCAGCAGAGGACATGCAGATAGAGGAAGGTTTACAGCCAGTAAGGGGAAGGGACCCAGATCACGTTTTGGGGCCTTCTCATAGAAAACCGTGTCTAAAAGAGAGGATAAATCCTCTGCATGACGGGGTGGAGACTCCCCGTTCTGAGCTCAGAGTGGGGGGTCGCCTCCTGCAGTTTCGGGACAGGTGGAAAAGTTCCGCCATGGATCCTTGGGCCTATTCTATTGTCTCCCAGGGCTACAGGATAAATCTAAGGGATGGCCCTCCAAAGAGATTTATACCTACTCCCTTGCCGCGAGAAGCGAGGATGCACTCTGTACTGTTGGCAGCGGCAACGTCTCTCATAGACAAGGGCGTGGTGGTCCCGGTACTTCAGGTGGAGAGGAAAAGAGGGTTTTATTCGACTATTTTCCTCGTACGTAAGCCAGAGGGGTCTTTCTGACCCATTCTAAATTCAAAATCTTTAAATCTACATCTGTGGGTGGAAAATTTTTGCATGGAATGCCTTCGGTCAGTGATCTCAAGCATAGAGCCAGGGGAGTTTCTAGCGTCAGTGGACATCAAGATGCTTATCTACATGTACCTATTTGCAAGGAACATCAGTCTTTACTGTGCTTTGCAATAGGACAGTTACATCTGCAGTTCCAGGCCCTGCCGTTCGGGCTGGCCACGGCCCCGAGGGTCTTTACCAAAATAATGGCGGTAATGGCAGCAGCCCTCAGGTTGAAAGGCATTGTAATTATACCTTACCTTGGCAGAGTCAGAGGAGAAGCTCCTGGAACATCTGAAGATTGCGACTCAGTTTTTGCAAGATCAGGGTTGGGTGTTAATTCTACCCAAGTCTCATTTGATTCCAACACAGAGACTTCAGTTTCTTGGGGTGATCCTGGATACCCATCTACACAGGGTATTGCTTCTAGAATTCAAAGCAGTGGATATCCGGCAACTGGTACTACAGATCCTGCGTTGACCGAGCCCTACGGTTTGGCAGGGAGTACAGCTTCTAGGAAAGATGGTGGTGACTTTCGAGACACTACAATTTGCGAGGTTCCATTCGAGGATTTTCCAGTGGAATATTCTATCGTGCTGGTCAGGGAACCCGAAAACCATGAAACAGGAAAGGTTGTTGCTGTCTCAGGAAACAAAGGAATCTCTAGTGTGGAAGGGTTTTGAATGTAGTTGGCATAGGTATTGGTTAGTGTGTGTTGAAGGGATGTGTATTCTTAGGAAAATTTTCTTTTTTATTCTCCTTTCATAAGACATAATATATCCCCTCAAATAAGCTTTAAATGACATCCAATAATTGGGCGGGTTTGAGAGTGGAAGTCTTCCCAAGCAGAAAGAATGTATGATTTGAATGGGGCTGAATTACAGAGTTGTGATCTATAAATGGATCTTTCTTTAGAGGTGGATATTGTGCACTGAACAAGTGCGTGGTCTGAGAGAAGAATAGGTTGGATCTGGGCTTCTTTGGTTTGTGGAAAAATGGAGGAGGATACCAGAATGAAGTCTATACGTGATAGTGTTTGGAAAGACAAGTGTATTCCCTCTCAGTTGGATGCGTCGATCTCCACACATCAACCAATTTAAGGGTCTGTAACAGGAATGGGATACCTAATTTGGGGGTGGGTCTGGATTTAGAGGTTACATTCGATCTATCTAAAACAGGGTTAGAAGTTAGGTTGAAGTCTCCACACAATATAATATTGGTATCTATTCTTGGGGTGAGTAATTTAATAAGGGTTGTGAAAAACGGTTTATTGTATATATTGGGAGCATAAATTGAGCAGATTGTGTATGTTTGGTTTGCTAGGGTTGCATGGATGATCACATATCTGCCTTCCGGGTCAGTTGTCACATGTGTAACTGAAATGGGAAGGGATTTGGCACTAAGAATTACGACCCCTCTAGCTTTACTGTTATACGGGGCGGATGCTAGGACTCTCCACTTCAACATCTGTAGTTTAGTGACTTCAAGTGGGACTAAATTTGTTTCTTGTAAGCACACTATATCAAGTGACTGCTTCTGGAGATACAGCATTACCTTCGCTGGAGAATGGAATCCTCCTACATTAAAGGTGCCTATTTTCAGTTCAGTCATAGGTATCGAATGTTCTGGTGATAGTTCCTCCAGGATTCAAGCTTGATTCGGATGTTCGTCGTCTTAAGCTGGTAGTGATGACATAAAAGGGAAAAGAGGGAAAGGGAACAAATATGCACAAGACAGGGAAGACATGACAAACATATAAACATAGTGCATGAAAAACATGCCAAACATATCGTGTAAATACGGACAACCAAATTAATTATTGAAAAAAAGATAAAGGTGAAATGATCAATTAAACGGATGATCATGTTATTCTAACAAACCTTGAACATGGCAACCCATGCCTTCCTTCTTAAACTGGTAGCCTGAGCTTGTTTGAGATATAGGCTTAAGGAGTCCCATTGTGGATGGAAATATGTGGTTTAAGTAACTTGGTAGGTATGAAGTTGAAGTAAGGACTCAACTTAGAAGTAAAATGTGACATATTTGTGACATATATAGAAAAGTCATATTGTGAATCAGGCAGAAATATACGCAGGCGTGCTGGGTACATGAGGGCGAATTTGATCCCCTCTTTTACTAGCTGTGAGCATATGGGGGGAAAAGCTTTCCTTTGTTTTGAAAGCTGGACTGAGAAATCTTGGAAGATCCTTAACTTCTTCCCCTCCCATTGTAGATCCTGTTGTTTACGAGAGGCTCTCCAGATGGCCACCTTATGCAGGTAGTTCATGCACCTGAATAACACTACTCTGAGTCTGGCATCAGTGTGTTTTAGTGGAGGGCCCACCCTGTTAATATGTTCAATTACCATATCCTTGCATTCGGCAAGAATACCAAGCATTTGTGGAGGGTGGCTGAAGCAAATGTGGAAAGTGCTGGTCCTTTAAGTGACTCAGGGAGTCCAACAATTCTAATGTTATTACATCTGGACCTGTTTTCTGCGTCATCTAAATGATTCCATAATTGTAGGTTCTCTTTTTGTAGTTTAATCATATCTCTTTTCACTATGTGCATGTCGTGGCATAGTGCTCCAATCTGGTTGTCTGAGTCTGTCACCCTGTGCGTGAGGTGCTGCAGTTGCTGCGTTATTTCAGCAACTGCACTAGCCAGTAATAGGGACATTGTAGCCTTTATAGCGTTCACTATATCCCCATAAGTCGCTGGGGTGTCAGGGTCTTTGGGTACCTGAGAGTGAGTCTCTTCTTGCTGCTGTGCTGCAGGCTGTCTAGAGGCAGGAGGTGGCGGGCCTGAGGCCGGGTCCAGAACCATATTGCCTTCGGCGCGGCGTTTCTCTGGCCTCTGCTGCTGCTTCGCGGAGGTCCCCGTGGCCAGGAATTTGTCCATCCCGATGTCTGGGGTAAGGCTCAGGTGCAGGCTGCGGGTGTTTGGAGCTCGCTCTGCAGCTCTGTAGTGCATACGGGTAGACGGCGGCACGGAGCTGATCAGATCAGCATCTAGTCGCCATGAAGCAGGAGGCGGATGTCTTGTAGACCATTTTTAGGGCAAATGGTAAGGCAACAGACTTGTGTATGTACAGCACATCTTTCAAACTATACATTTTGCTACAGTCCTTTGTACGTACATTTTTTTTGTCAGATTACTGTTATTAATTATTATTATTATTATTATATGTAGAAAAAGAGTATATGCTGCGCTCTGGTTTAGCAGCTCTATATGGTTGCAATAATCTGGATATATTAAAAAGTGCGCTTGTTTAGTGTGAAGAAAAATATGTGAAGAAAAATATGTTAAAATAATATGTATAGCATGCCGTTTATTTAAAAAAAGTAAAAGTGTATCACCTTTATAATAAATGTTTACAACTCCTTTTTGGGAGTATGTAAGGTTGGTGAGATGCCTGTTGCCTGGATGTTAATGTGAGGAGGGTCCGACTGCTAGGAGCATTCAAGAGGCTGGTAGCAGGGATCCCTATCTGTCCCTATCTATTACCTTTCTTCTGCCAGCTTCTCATCGTGGCGGATTCCTCCTGCCGGAGCGTACACTTGATGCCGGAAGTTCAGGTCCGTGGCTTCCGGCTTGCTTGTTCAGCTACTCGGCGCATCTGCGGCTTGGATGTGGCTTGGGCTCTGTCAACCAACGCGTTTCAAAGCTCTAGGCTTCTTTGTCAAGGATGTGTGGGTGTTCCCAGAGTCTGTTTTTATACCAGTTTGGGAAATTTTTTTCTTCTGAAAACTTTATTTATAAAAAAGGAAGTTTATTCTTTTTTTGGCGGCATGCACATGTATCTATAGTGGGAATGTACATAAAAGGTTTGATCTTGTATAAAAAGTGCTCTATGTTTGTGATAGAAATATATGTTTTTATGTGGTTACTTTAAAAAAGCTGATCGTTCAAAATCTATGTTTTTAGTCCAGACGGTTGTAAAGTTCCTAATTCGAATATCCATTTTGATTCTCTTTTTTTAAGTTGTGTAACCAGGTCTCCACTTCTCCAGTTTTTCATGATTTTTTCGATGGCATTGATTTTCAATAAACTTGGGTCTTTGTTGTGATATTCGGAGAAATGTTGTGATAAGCTGTGCGTTTGTAGTCCCTTTTTAATATTATATATATGTTCTGCGGTACAGGTTTTGAGGCATCTTTTGGTTTTGCCTACGTATTGAAGACCGCACGGACATTCAAGCAAATAGATAACTTATTTTGTTGTACAAGAGGATGTTTTGTTTTTGTTTATATTCTTTTGAATTTTTGTTTGAATGAAATGTTGTCAAGGGTTTAGTACTCTGTGTTCGGGTGGTTTTGCAACTTATGCATGTTAGGCAGGGGAAGAATCCTGATGTTTGTTGTTTTTCCTTCTCTCCTCCTGTTTTTGGTATATAGCTGCTTGTCAGTTCCTGTTGTAGGGTTCTCGCTCGTCTGTATATAATTTTAGGTGTGGGCGGTATGATGTTCTGTAGGTCTGTATCCTGCATTAGTACGTTCCAATGTTTTTTCAAAATCTGTTCAAATTGTTTGTGATTGGAGTTGTATTGAGTGATGAATGGTACATTGTTGCTTAAATCTGTTTTCTTTTTGTCCTTGTATTGGAAAAGGTTTGTTCTTTCCAGTCCTTGCGGAGTTCATCGTCAATTTGTTGTTCAAGATATCCTTTCCTCAAGAATTTGGATTTTATTTCTAGACTTTGTTCCTTAAAGCTGTCTTCCTCTGTGTAATTTTGTTTGATTCTTCTTGCTTGGCCCCCAGGGATGTTTTTCTTCCAATTTATATGGGGATTGCTTTGATATGGAAGAAAGTTGTTTCCATCAACTTCTTTAATGTATGTTTTGGTTATCAGGGTATCATTTTTTGTGTAAATTTCTAAGTCCAGAAATATTACTTTTTGTTTATCTGTTGTAGTGACAAATTCCAAATGATGAAAGGATATCCTGAACAACAAATTGACGATGAACTCCGCACGGTACAAGGACTGAAAAGAACAAACCTTTTCCAATACAAGGACAAAAAGAAAACAGATTTAAGCAACAACGTACCATTCATCACTCAATACAACTCCAATCACAAACAATTTGAACAGATTTTGAAAAAACATTGGAACGTACTAATGCTGGATACAGACCTACAGAACATCATACCGCCGACACCTAAAATTATATACAGACGAGCGAGAACCCTACAACAGGAACATACAAGCAGCTATATACCAAAAACAGGAGGAGAGAAGGAAAAACAACAAACATCAGGATTCTTCCCCTGCCTAACATGCATAAGTTGCAAAACCACCCGAACACAGAGTACTAAACCCATGACAACATTTCATTCAAACAAAAATTCAAAAGAATATAAACAAAAACAAAACATCCTCTTGTACAACAAAAGAAGTTATCTATTTGCTTGAATGTCTGTGCGGTCTTCAATACGTTGGCCAAACCAAAAGATGCCTCAAAACCCGTACCGCAGAACATATTTATAATATTAAAAAGGGACTACAAACGCACAGCTTATCACAACATTTCTCCGAATATCACAACAAAGACCCAAGTTTATTGAAAATCAATGCCATCGAAAAAATCATGAAAAACTGGAGAGGTGGAGACCTTGTTACACAACTTAAAAAAAGAGAATCAAAATGGATATTCGAATTAAGAACTTTACAACCGTCTGGACTAAAAACATAGATTTTGAACTATCAGCTTTTTATAAATAAAGTTTTCAGAAGAAAAAAATTCCCAAACTGGTATAAAAACAGACTCTGGGAACACCCACACATCCTTGACAAAGAAGCCTAGAGCTTCAAAACGCATTGGATGACAGAGACCAAGCCGCAGACGCGCCGAGTAGCTGAACACGCTAGCCGGAAGCCACGGACCCGAACTTCCGGTATCGAGTGTACGCTCCCGCAGGAGGAACCCGCCACGCTGAGAAGCCGGCAGAAGGGAGGTAATAGATAGGGATCCCTGCTACCATCCTCTTGAACGCTCCCAGCAGTCGGACCCTCCTCACATTAACATCCAGGCAACAGGCATCTCACCAACCTTACATACTCCCAAAAAGGAGTTGTAAACATTTGTTGTAAAGGTGATACACTTTTACTTTTTTTTTTAAAACGGCATGCTATACATATTATTTTAACATATTTTTCTTCACATATTATTATTTTGTAAACGAAAATTACTTTGGAAATGATGAATATCACAATGGAATATTTCCTGCTTATTTATATATCTGTATTTCAGGAGGAGAAGGCTGTATCCTGGCTTCTGGTGGATCAGTTATTGGAGTAGGCTCTGATATTGGAGGCAGTATAAGAATGCCAGCATTTTTTAATGGAATATTTGGGCACAAACCAACTTCAGGTAAATATACTTATTCTCTGTATTAATGTATTCCAGGTGTTACTGGGGCCAATGGCAACTCACTTTGCTAAACCCTCCCCATAGCACCAAAAAAAGGGCATGACTTTGTGGGGAGGTAAAGTGGGCTCATGGCTTACCCGTGTTAATCACTCTGGGGGCATTACAAGCAACTCTGGAGATGCTGGGCTGCCCTGGAGATTCATCTGCACTGCTTACTCCTACTTTGGGACAGGAGCAGCACCCCGTTCCCTGTTATTGAGGATGAGAGAGAATTTTGGTGTCGTCTCTCAGAGGGTGACACCCATTTTACCCGAACAACCTAATGACGCTACTGTATTGCACCACTTTCTTTTGGTAATGGTGACACATTTCTATTTACACAAAGGCATGTTCACAGTTCTAATGTTATAGCTAATCGTAAATGTTGACTACTGGGTAAGTTCAACATATGAAAGGTTAACATTGTCATTAGGATTAGGGTTAACATTAAGCTGTTCAAGTTCCATAACTTAAACATAAGAGTTTTTTGTGGACGCAAACTGCATCTGTTAGCATATGATACCTCTGTTGTGGTTATGAACACCTTACTACCTTTAAGAAAGAGTGTACGACTGTATATACTATTGTATTGTGGTCTAACGCACAAAACAGGTTTAATCAGGAAAGGAAAGATATAACAGCACATATAGATAAGTAAGTACAGTAAGACTATTTACAACAAACAGATACTTACAGATGTAGCCCCGCTCATTTAGCCTACCCATGGCGGTTCTACCGCCAGCCCGCCATGGCGGCCCTCGGCACAAGGCATCGTAAAACATTTTAACAGCTTGGCGATTGCCGGATGAGTGCAACACCAGTGATCATCCACCAGGTGTCACTTTTTGAAATCTTGACTGCGCATGCGTGAAATGTGTGCATGAAGTGACAACAGTATTAAAAAGCGCTGTAGCGCAGGAACTACTTTGCTACTACTGTACTGTCCTGTAAGCTACAGTACTGTAGATAGACAGCTCTTATCAGGTGTGTAGGCTAGTGGATAAGTGTGCCGCTCTGCATGTTGTACATTAAAGTACAGTATGCCTGAGTTTGATTATTAAACGGAACTTATTTTTTTCCAACAAATTTACAGTAGGTTTGTTACTGTATATTTAGCACACAAAAACTCCTGAAAAGGAAGGGGGGGTTTATGTATCTAAGAGCGCTGTCTTTAGCTGCTGCTCTAGAGGGAATTTTGGGAACCCTCAAAAAAACCAAAGCGGACAAGAAAAAGGGTTTTAACCTTTCAGTGCGTCTGCATGGGCATGGACGCTAATGCGTCTCATTGTTTTGGTCAAAAGGCGCTAGGATGCATCTGAGTGGAAAGTCTGGCCGCTCTTGTTAAGTATTGTAAAGTAGTGGATAAGCGTGCCACTCTGCAAGTTTTGCAGTATGCCCGAGTTTGATTCATAAAGGGATCATTTTTTTTAAACACCGCTATAGTACAGTAGGTCAGTTAGAGTATACAGTAATTAATACACACACAAAAAAAACTTGCCTCCCTATAAAGATTTCCGTGCGTCTGCATAGGCAGGAACAGCTTTTATTGCATTGTACAGTAACAGTTACAGCTATAAGTGATATCTCTATAAGTATAATGGGGAGACATAAAAGCTCCTCCCTAAGTTTTTGGATGCAAAAACACTCTTTAGCCTCTCTATACAGTATTTCCCATCTGCGGTACTTAGTAGTAATGAGCTACAGTAGGTGGACAATTGGAGGGGACCCTAACTACGGATGCTTGCCGCTTCCCTTAATGATGTAATATAAACTACTCATTTATATTACATGTGTATTACATGCGTCTGTGGCCTCACAGTCCACTTGCTCTTCGGCTTTTATTCTGGTTTTTCTCACTAGATAGTTAGGATTTTATTAATTTATTAACAACAGTGTTAGTGCAGGTTTTTTTTTTACCAGTGTGTTGCTTCTATTAGAAGCAAAACACAATGAGAGTGCAGTAGATGCTGACAGAAGCGCGTCCTGTCAGCGCTCTGTGTGCAGGGGTGTCTGTCTGCACCCGCTGCACAGCGCTTAACCCCAGCATTGCTGGGGTTTGCCTGGGCCCTGGGAGCGCTCCGGATCCGGCTCCTTGCAGAAGGGGATCGTGGGGGAAGGACCTCCCACGATGGCGGCCACCATCTTGGAAGGGCTTACAGCCTGAAATCGGTCCAGGGAGATGAAGGCTGTCACAGGTGTCCGGCGGTGCCGGACGACTCCAAGTGATCCCGGCAGAGGAGAGGCATGAGAAGGTGAGGAGACTTGATTGGGGGAGCGACTAAAGGGGGTTTGGGCACCAATTCAGGCTTCCCACCTTGCTGAAGCAGGGACTTGGTCCCTTCCCACTTGTGTGCGGGCGCCATTTTCTCTCTCCGCAGAGTGAGTTGAAGTTGGCTTAACCTGTTGCTGTGCACAAGGTTGAAGTCTCCTGGAAGCGCTACCCCCGCTGATGCTGAGAAGTCGCTGATAGCACAGACAGCTAAGTACAACAGGATATACTGTTTTTGTACATTGCCTGACATTTTTCACCGTGAGTTAATCATGACTGTCACAGGGAGGGGCGCAGGACATGTCTTTTAACTGCAATTTTTACGGGGTAAAAATTTCATGTGAACAGGGGAGCCTTGCCCTGCTTGTAAGTCTGTGCCGGGCAATACACAGGCCCAGCGTGGGCTGCAGCCTTGGGGAGGTCTATGAATGCCCTGGTTGAGGCACTGAATAGACAGAGGGACGGTTTAATCAGGTCTCCTGGCCCCAGTTTTTCCTCTCAAGGGTCCATTGCTCCTGCGCAAGGGGACCCCATGTTGTTGCAGGTCATGCAGGACACTGTGCAGGGGGTGCTTAAAATGAATGCACTCATGGAAAAATTTGCTAAAGCCCCTGATGGTCCAAAATCCTCTAGACAGCCTTCAGTTACACCACCTATGTTATTGGTAGATTCAGACGATGATGGTTTGTGTGCAGACGATTTGTCTGGTGACCTTAGGGAAGAGGCTGAGGCTTCTGTCCCGGGAATTAAGGATCTTATCCTGGCAGTTAGACAGGCTTTGGATTTGTCAGAGGAAGATAAAATTCAGGCTCAGTGCATTTTTAAAAGTATGGGCAGAGAAGCCGTTACTTTACCTTCGGACCCTGGTATGGTCTCATTGTTAGGGGAGGCTTAGACACCTTCTTGTCAGGAACTTTCCATGTCCAAGAGGTATGCAAATATGTATCCCATGCCCGAGGAACATATAAAACTGTGGGAGAAAGTCCCGTTGGTGGATACATCGGTAGCTAGACTGTCCAAGGCCACAGCATTACCAGTCCGAGGTGGTGCAGCCTTTAAGGATCCGGTGGATAAAAAAAGTGGAAGGATGCCTAAAAGCTGTTTTTGAGGGAGTGGGATTTACACTTTGCCCTATTATTGCCTCAGCTTGGGTAGCTAAGGCTATGATTAAGTTGGCTGAGGTTTTAGCTGGTCAGCTGCGGCCTGATTCGGAGGCATAACTCCTGACAGAAAAACTCAGGTGTGCTGCAGAGTACATCCCTGAGGATGGGGAGGAAGGTGCCACGATGGCATCTAAGGGTTTCCACTACTTCTGAAGGTCGGGGATGCTGACAGTGAATCTAAGAAAGCCATGGAAACTTTGGAGTTTAAGGGGGAATTGCTTTTTGGCTCTGAACTAGAAGCCATTATTAAACAGGCCACGGGGGTAAAAGTACCTTCTTGCGTACCACCACTAAGGCCTCAGGTTCTAACTTTGGGGCATTTAAACCTACTTTCTGCTCTTCCTTTCGTGGCAGAGCTTCCAGTAGTGGACAGGCGGGAAGAGGTAGATTCCCGGCAGGTAGAGGTAAGGTTCCCAAATCCAGGTTTGGAGCCTTCAGTAAGAAGCAAGTATCAAAAGGGGAGGATAAGTCCTCCGCATGACACGGTACAGGCTCCCTGTTCTGGGATCAGAGTGGCGGTCGCCTCCTGCAGTATCGGGACATATGGAACCTTCCATCGGCCGACCAGTGGGTTCTGTTCATAGTCTCTACAGGTTATCGGATAAATCTCAGGGGAGTCCTCCAAAGAGATTTCTGCCAACCCCTTTACCTCGAGAGGCCAGGGCAAGCACGGTTCGTCTGGAAGCGGCCTTGTCTCTCATGGAGAAGGGCGTTGTGGTCCCGGTCCCTCAGGAGGAGCACAAGAAGGGTTTTTATTCAATACTCTTTTTGGTACCCAAACCAGATGGGTCAGTCAGACCCATTCTAAATCTGAAATCACTAAATCAACACCTATGGGTGGATCATTTCCGAATGGAGTCTCTATGCTCATTGCTTGGCAGCATAGAGCTAGGGGAATTTTTAGCATCTGTGGACATCCAGGATGCATACATACACATACCAATATGCAAGGAACATCAGTCTCTTCTTCGCTTCGCTATAGGGGAGACTCATTTGCAGTTCCAGGCCCTACCCTTTGGTCTGCCCACAATGCCAAGGGTATTTACAAAAGTGATGGCGGTAATGGCTGTGTCACAGACTCAGGGGGATTGTGATCATTCCCTATTTAGACAACCTGCTATTCAAAGCAGAGTCGGAGAACAAGTTGGTGGAAAACCTGTCCATAGCAACACAGTTTTTGCAGGACATGGGATGGGTTTTTAACATGTCCAAATCCCATTTAAAATCCCAAGTCTCAGAAATGACTTTTTCTGGGGGTCATACTGGACACCCATTTACACAGGGTTTTCCTAACAGAATCCAAAGCAAAGGACATCCGTCAGTTAGTCCTACTGTTGCTGCAGGTTCACAGGCCTACAGTTTGGCAAGGGGTGAGGTTCCTGGGCAAGATGATGGCGACTTTCGAGACTATTCAATTTGCCAGGTTTCATTCCAGAAGTTTGCAGTGGAACATTCTGTCTTGCTGGTCGGGAAACGCAAAGACCATGAAACAGGAAAGTTTGATTCTCTCTCAAGAGACAAAGGAGTCATTGCTTTGGTGGACGGACATAGAGACGTTGCAGCTAGGACGGTCCCTTCGCTCTTGGGACTGGGTGGTAATAAGGACCGACGCAGTCTCAGGGGTTGGGCGGCAGTTGCCCTTCATCATCGGTTACAGGGTCTTTGGTCCAGGCAGGAATCCAGACTTCCAATAATTATATTGGAGCTTCGTGCAGTTTGGAAGACTCTTCAGCAGGCCGAGGAGAGTTTGAAAGGCCTTCCTATCCGAGTGCAGTCAGACAATGCCACGGCTGTGGCTTACCTGAATCATCAGGGTGGGACTCACAGCAGGAAGTCTCACGGATTATTGCCTGGGCAGAAAACAACATTCCGGTTCTGTCTGCTGTCTTCATTCCGGGGATCCGGAATGTAGAGGCGGACTTCCTCAGCAGAGAGAATCTGCTGGAGGGGGAATGGTGCTTGCATCCAGAGGTATTCCAGGAACTTGTGAATCTCTAAGGACTCCCAGCAGTGGACTAAATGGCATCCAGGAACAACTGTCAGGTTCCGAAGTTCTGTTCCAGGACCAGGGACCCAACGGCCTGGGCGGTGGATGCCATGACGGTTCAGTGGCAGTTTCATCTGGTATATATCTTCCCTCCGTTCCCTATGATACCGAGGGTGTTGAAACGAGTGAGGTCTCAGCAGGTGCAAACCATTCTTATAGCGCCAAACTGCCCCAAGAGGTCGTGATACTCAGACATTCTGAGGTTATCAGTGGAGTCTTGGCCTCTTCCTCAAGACCTGTTAAGACAAGGACCGTTTCTTCATCAGGACCTTGCTCGGCTCAGTTTGACGGCCTGGCTTATGAGACCGCCTTATTAAAAATGAAAGGTCTCTCGGATGCGGTGATTTAGACTATGCTTAGGGCTTGTAAGCCAGTCTCAGCTGCAAATTATCACAGAGTATGGAAGATTTACAACAGGTGGTGTGAGTGCCAGAACGTAAACACCTCCAAGTTCAAGGTATCCAGGTTATTGGAGTTCTTACAAGATGGTTTCTCATCGGGACTGAGTTTACAGTCTTTGAAAGTACAGCTTTCCGCTTAGGTACTGTGATAGTAGGGAAACGGTTAAATCTATCACAGTACCTATTGACATTCAAAATTTGAAACTGAGATCTGGGATTGGCTCTGGATAACCACCCCCAAGGGAGGACTTACTCCCATAACTATAGCAAATGATGGGCGCGCTGGACACTTAGATTGAGCCTTGACAAAGCTCAAAGAGAGCGAAATGCGCATCGGCATAGCGCTGTAAATTGTTTATTATTGTATCATGTGTTTGCCTTAAATTGTATTGATAACTTATTATGTAATAGAAGGGTACGCAGGGCAGGGGACTCAGTGCGAAGTGTAAGAAGAGTGAGCATCACGCTCATACTCGCAGCAAGTAGAGGGGAGCACATCCCTATGCTGCGAAAGCACTGAGAGCGGGGATCTCACACAGAGACTCCGCTACCTAGCTGAGCATTCAAGCCGGCACGCAGCGTCTAGAAGGGAACACCTTCCTAGGCTGCGACAGTGCTGTAACGCCGTCTCCTACACGGAGACCCCGCTACCGGGCAGTGCACTCAAGCCGAGTTACAGCATCCAGAAGGGAGTACCTCCCTAGACTATGAGATTGCAGTAACGCCCGCCTCGCACACAGAAACCCGCTACCCGGCTGTACAGTGAAGCCGGGACGCGGCGTTCAGAAGGGAATAATTCCCCAGGCTGCGATAACACTTCTACGTCCCGCTACCATATCTGTAACCGTTAGCCCGCTACTAGTGCTTATAAGTGCGATCTGTGACTTACGGTTTGGTGACCACAACAGTAGTACCAACTACATAGTCTACTACTGTATGAGTACAAGGGACGCCATTCTGAGTATCACCAGTAAAAGCACTGTTGCACACTCCATATCAACAGATTCCTATGAGAAAAATGTATGAATAAAAATGTATGCACCAATCATAGCTACTCACTACACAAAATTTTCTGATAAACCCTGATCAGACATAAAACAGTATGATTTGCATTTAAATCCTGACAGGCCAGTCAGACAGACCTCCTGTTAACTAGAAGAGTATTCTGATCTTTTTGCAACAGAACGGGTGACATTCTATGCTATGCGCTAAATGCGCATGTTTTATTTGCGCACCACATCGCCGCAAATCGCACTTTTAGAAATCGCATTTTTCAGTCAAAATGCGCATATTTAATGTGATGCGCATTGGAGGCTGAAAAGTGCGAAGAGGGGCGATTTGCAGCGAAGTGGTGCGCTGTATTTAGTCCTGAAAATGTGCGATTTTCATGTCTGAAAATCGCACATTTGCAGGACAGCGCAAAGTGTAAAAAAAAAAAACGAGCGCGGGGTCCCCCGCCTGAGTATAACCAGCCCCGGGCTCACTGAGCCGGTGCTGGTGACATAAAATCAGGGTCCCCGACAAATAGGGGTCCCCTTGATTTCATGAAACCAGCACCAGACTCAAGGTCCGGCGCTGGTTCCCAAAATACGGGGGACAAAGTGACTAGGGGTCCCCCGTATTTTAAGAACCAGCACCGGACACAACCAGCCAGCAGGGTAATGCCACAGCCGGGGGAAACTTATTATATAAGCTCCCGCGGCTAAAGCATTAACCCCCTGGCTGGTCAGCATGGGCAGGGGTCCTGGGGAAGTGGGGACCCCCCCAATGAAGGGGTCCCCCCCCTCCAGGACTTACCAGCCCATGCTGATAGTCCGGGGCTGTCCCCGATGCCCCTGGGCGGTGGGCATCGGGCTGATGATTTGTGTAAAAAAAAAGAATTAAAACTATTGTTTTATACTGGCGAACTATAAGTCCCAGCAAGCCTACCCCGCATGCTGGGACTTGGGGAACCACAAGTCCCAGCATGCGGGGCATTAAAGGGCCCGCTGGCACTTGTAGTTCTGCAGTGCAAAAAATAGTGCACAAAATCACACTGACACACTGTGAAATAAAACTTTAATACACACAAAACACACACACACTGATACTTACCTACCTTGAGCCCGTAGGTCGGTCCCTGAATCCTGGGTCCGTCCTCCGGGGCTCCAGGGCAGAAGAGTCCGGTTCCGGGGCCTTGGTCCTGGTTCCGGGGCTGGTCCTGGGGTTCCAGGGCTCCTGGGCTGCAGAATCCGGGGTCCGGGATCCGAGGTAGTCCCCAGGGGTACCTAAGGAAGCAAATCCAACTCACCTGGTCCCCGGCGGCGACCTCGGACTCCTCACCGGTGACTGCGCTGCTCCCATCTGGTACCCGGCTTCCAGGACTTTGACCGGCGCTGAGATGTTTTCTCCTCGGCGTCTCTGCACAGAATGATTTCTTGGCCAATCAGGAGCCGAGAAAGTCTGCTCCTGATTGGCCAGAAATCATTCTAACTAGAGACGCCGAGGAGGAAACATCTCTGCTCTAGATGCGCTGAGATGTTTCCTCCTCGGCGTCTCTAGTTAGAATGATTTCTAGCCAATCAGGAGCCGACTTTCTCGGCTCCTGATTGGCCAAGAAATCATTCTGTGCAAAGACGCCGAGGAGGAAACATCTTAGCGCCGGTCAAAGTCCTGCAAGCCGGGTACCACATGGGAGCAGCGCAGTCACCGGTGAGGAGTCCGAGGTCGCCGCTGGGGACCAGGTGAGTTGGATTTGCTTCCTTAGGTACCCCTGGGGACTACCTCGGATCCCGGACCCCGGATTCTGCAGCCCAGGAGCCCCGGAACCCCAGGACCAGCCCCGGAACCAGGACCAAGGCCCCGGAACCGGACTCTTCTGCCCCGGAGGACGGACCCAGGATCCAGGGACCGACCTACGGGCTCAAGGTAGGTAAGTATCAGTGTGTGTGTGTTTTGTGTGTATTAAAGTTTTATTTCACAGTGTGTCAGTGTGATTTTGTGCACTATTTTTTGCACTGCAGAACTACAAGTGCCAGCGGGCCCTTTAATGCCCCGCATGCTGGGACTTGTGGTTCCCCAAGTCCCAGCATGCGGGGTAGGCTTGCTGGGACTCATAGTTCGCCAGTATAAAACAATAGTTTTAATTCTTTTTTTTTACACAAATCATCAGCCCGATGCCCACCACCCAGGGGCATCGGGGACAGCCCCGGACTATCAGCATGGGCTGGTAAGTCCTGGAGGGGGAGGACCCCTTCATTGGGGGGGTCCCCACTTCCCCAGGACCCCTGCCCATGCTGACCAGCCAGGGGGTTAATGCTTTGGCCGCGGGAGCTTATATAATAAGTTTCCCCCGGCTGTGGCATTACCCGGCTGGCTGGTTGTGTCCGGTGCTGGTTCTTAAAATACGGGGGACCCCTAGTCACTTTGTCCCCCGTATTTTGGGAACCAGCGCCGGACCTTGAGTCTGGTGCTGGTTTCATGAAATCAAGGGGACCCCTATTTGTCGGGGACCCTGATTTTATGTCACCTGCACCGGCTCAGTGAGCCCGGGGCTGGTTATACTCGGGCGGGGGACCCCGCGCTCGTTTTTTTTTTTATTTTAACCCTTTCTTTTATTTTTTACTGCAGAACCCTGCACAGAACATTGCGATCTGTGCAGGGTACTGGCTAATTCGCCTAACAGACCCTGGTCTGAAATTAGTGCGATAATTAGCCACCTAAAAAATGCGATGTGCAAATGCGCATAGCATTAAATAAGCGACTTGTATACTTTTGTATTGGAAAACATCTGGATGCGATAAAAATGCGAATTAATCTCGCATTTTTATTCAGCATACCTTAACGCACATAATATGCGATTTCAGTCCCTTAGCGCATCCCATTAAATTAACGATTTAATGGGAAAATGCGATATCGCCATTTTGTGGTCTAATTACCGCAAAAAAACGATAATCGCACTGCATAGAATATCACCTATTATGTCAATTAATTTAAACTGCAACAGTTACTAAACTACCTATATCGGCTGAATAAAGGCAGATCCAGCAGAAAATAGAGCACACAGAGCGGCCCTATATTGTTTATTAAAAAGGCACATACTGGCACAATATTACTGCTACTCATTAACAAAAGTACCAGAATAAACCCAAATCTGAAAACAGTTTACAGATTTTAATCTTCTTATTTTCTTTTCTAATCTATATTCATTACTTTGTTTTTATACTTCGCCATCAATATCCCTCATACAGGGACTTTGTGTATCAGGTCGCAGACAATTAATACAATTGACAAACTTGAACAGCATAAGATGGCTTTTTACCTTTAAATTGCTTACTAATAAAGATATTATCAAAAAAAAATTTTTTTACATGTCCTGTGGGACAACGTGGATGAGGAGTGCATCCTAGTTAAACTGATTTCCTTCCTTTTCCCTTTACAGCTCCCGGTATTTTCCCCTCCTGAAGGGGCCAAACATAGGGACAAATTAAGCAAGTTGGACGTAGTTCGCACCTTGCGAATTTACGTGGACAGCGTAAAGGATTACCGCAAAACAGATCTTTTGTTGGTTCTGTATGATGTGCATAAGAGAGGTTGGCCTGCTTCCAAGCAGACCATTGCCAGGTGGCTTAGGTCAGTGATTGCATTTGCTTATACCAAGGTGGGTAGACCTGTTCCTTCTCGGATTAATGCACATACCACCAGGTCAGTAGCTTCGTCTTGGGCTGTGCGTCATGGGGCTACAGCGGAGCAGTTGTGCAGGGCTGCCACTTGGTCCTCTGTTCACATCTTTACCAAATTTTACAGGTTCCATGAGTTCGCGTCAGATGACGCTTCATTCGGACGGGCAGTGATGAGAACTGGCAGTCTAAGCGTACCCTCCCATAGTACCGGCTCGTGAACGTCCCAAGGTTATCTGTGTCACCAGACTGGACGAAAGAGAAAAGGGTTCACAGGGGGCTCGATCTGAAGAACAAGATTCTTCGGTAGAGGTGGACGTACCAGCCTTAGTGCAGGCGGTTTGAAACATATTAAACATTCATGACATGCCAGCCTGTCTATTGATGCTTGGGCCAAGGCTTTAGAAAACATTAATGCTTCTGAGGAACAGCTGTCTTACGTCATGGACATTAAACATGCTGCTGCCTACCTTAGTGAGGCGGCTGCTGATGTTATACAATTAGCTTCTAAGGCATCTGCTACATCAATTGTAGCACGACGAACACTCTGGTTACGCTCTTGGAAAGCGGACACCAAGTCCAAGAAAGCACTAGAAGACTTACCTTTCGCTGGAGAGCTTCTGTATGGCACAGAGTTAGATAAAATTGTGGCTACCATAGCCGCCTCTAAGTCAGCATTCTTGCCTTCTGCTACTATTCTTAAAGCACACCAGTCCTTTCGGCCCTTCCATATGCAGGGAAAAGCCAAGGGAGAATCGTTTCCAAGGCAACAAGCACCTAATAAGGGTTCCAAATCAAAACCAAAACAATCTTGGGCAGCTCGGCGTCCACCGCAGAAGCCTGCAGATAAAACCTCAGCCTGAAGCTGCGGGCCTCACCTTGGGGGCTCTCAAGGTAGGAGGCCGTCTACTTCAATTTGCAAATGTTTGGTGCCAATCCACCACAGATGCATGGGTGCTAGACGTAGTCTCGCGAGGGTACACCATAACCTTCTACAAACGTCCCCCAACTCAATTCTTTTACACGAGCATTCTGTTCGACCCGATCAAGGCTCGGGTGTTGCAAACTGCAGTCCAACAATTTCTGGATGCAGGGGTCATTGTCCCGGTACCTTCAGCACAGCAGTGGAATATGCTCAGTTCCACTCTCGCCCTCTTCAGCGCCTCATACGATCCAAGTGGAAGAGACAACAGCATCTGATAAAAATTCAAACCATTGTCCTGACACCAGCAGTTCGGAAAAACCTGTTGTGGTGGCTACGCCCGTCCACTCTTGACAAGGGTCGGCCGTTCTGGATTTCCAATTGGAAACTTCTCACCACGGATGCAAGTCTCCACGGATGGGGAGCAGTGACGGGTCAGCATACCTTTCAGGGTAGAACAAAATTTTAGAAAAAAATTCTACAAGACTTTCCAGTACAGATTCAGCCAGACAACGCCACGGCGGTGGCCTACTTAAATCACCAAGGCGGAACTCGCAGTCTAAGGGCGATGGCAGAGGTCACGCACATACTGCATTGGGCCGAGCTACATCATCCAGCCATCTCTGCGATATTCATCCCAGGAGTCCTCAACTGGGAAGCAGACTTCCTTAGCAGGAACGACGTTCATGCAGGGGAATGGGCTCATCATCAGCAAGTCTTTCAGCTGTTGGTGAACAAATGGGGTCTACGTAGACCTCATGGCTTCACGGCACAACACAAAGCTGCCCACATTTGTAGCAAGGACAAGAGATCCACTAGCGACATTTGTCAATGCTCTGGCGATACAGTGGACCTTTCGCTTACCATACCTTTTCCCTCCGTTCTCCCTAATACCAAGAGTTCTGCGCAAGTTCAAACAGGAAGGAGGACTACTAATTCTCATTGCACCAACATGGCCCAGGCGCCATTGGTACGCAGATCTACTGACACTTGCAGTAGAAGATCCATTTCCACTACCTCTATGGCCGGACTTACTATCTCAGGGGCCCTGTCTACACCCAGATCTGAAGGTTGTGACAGCACCAAAAAGTCGCTATCACTTTAAGAGGCGCTATCCTGCTCAGCAAATTAATGTCCACACAATTTTTCATGTAAATTAATCACATTTATTAAAAAACATATAATTCATAATATAATACAATTTTCAAAGTGCACAATGAATGGACAACAAACAACACAAAACATATAATCTAAAATGGCATTATATAGGCTGATGGTAGTGAAGTAGTAATATGAGGCTTTGAATTGAAGAGAAAATGTTCCTCTTAGAGGCAATGACAGAATGATAGTTACCAGTCCCGCATATTTGTAATCCAATTAGGCTGTATGTAGCAAATGTGTCCGTGTCTCCACCAATTACCAGAGATTTGCCAGATATATCCAGTGGGCAGAATAAATTGCTGTGGGCGGACTTCAGATAGGTGTCTGTAGAACAGCTTGTAGCGGACTCAGTAGTCTGCGGGGTCAGGTAACGGAGGCTCTCCCCAAAAACGCGTTTCTCGCATGCGTTACAACTCGGCGGCTTCCTCAGTTTAAGATCACCCAGATCTAGCTCGACTCTCTTTGACGGCATGGCTCTTTGAGTCATCCGTCCTAGCTGCTAAAGGTTTCTCTCCTGCAGTGGTTCAAACCTTAATTAAGGCAAGAAAACCAGTTTCTTCTAGCATATATTATAGAGTATGGCATGCATAATTTCAGTGGTGCACTGCTCATGCCTATAATACTCAAGTGTTCAAAGTGTCCAGAATTCTAGAGTTTCTTCAGTATGGCTTGGATTTAGGCTTACGTTTATCCTCTCTTAAAGTTCAAGTGTCAGCTTTGTCGGTACTTGTGAGTTATCTGGGCTGCCGATTTTTTGATTGTATGCCTTAAGTTAAGGCATACAATCAGATGTGATGCGATATCGCATCGCATCGCATCGCATGCGACCATCGGATGCGATGACCCGATTTTTCCATAGGAATCAATGTTAAAATGGACTGAGTCCATTTTAACATGGAATTCAATGGGAAAAAGGGGTCCTTTTCATACCCCTACTATCCAAGTGGGCATGGAGTTGGATATAAACCTGTGGCGAGCGTAGCGAGCCACCGAGCCCGAAGCGTGGCGAGCGAAGCGAGCCCCGCGAGGGGACGGTATTCCGTGTCCCCTCGCGGGGCTCGCTACGCTCGCCACGCTTCGGGCTCGGTGGCTCGCTACGCTCGCCACAGGTTTATATCCAACTCCATGCCCACTTGGATAGTAGGGGTATGAAAAGGACCCCTTTTTCCCATTGAATTCCATGTTAAAATGGACTCAGTCCATTTTAACATTGATTCCTATGGAAAAATCGGGTCTTCGCATCGCATCCGATGGTCGCATGCGATGCGATGCGATGTGCCCGATCCGACCCGATTTAGAAATCGGGCGCCCAGATAACTCATAAGTACCGCTTTGTCTGTCTGGTTTCAATGAAAAATTGCTTGTTTATCAGATATACGCACTTTCATGCAGGCAGTACTGCGCATTCAACCTCTGTTTGTCACTCCTGTTGCTCCAGGGGATCTCAATGTAGTTCTAAAAGCATTGCAAGGTCCGCCTTTTGAGCCTTTGCAGAGCACGGATATTAAATGGTTAACTGTTAAGACATTGTTTCTTTTAGCTATTGCTTCAGCACATAGAGGTTCCGATCTAAGTGCTCTTTTTGATTTTTCATCATAATAGGGCAGTCTTGCGAACAAAAAAGAGCTATCTTCCTAAAGTGGTGTCAAAGTTTCACCTCAATGAGGAAATTGTTGTTCCAGTCTTTCTCTCATCCAGCATCTCTCCTGGAGAAGCCTCTTTGGATGTGGTACAGGCTCTCAAAATGTATGTAGAGCGCACAACATCTATTAAGACGTACAGATACTCTGTTCGTACTTTGTTTTTCACAAGCGCGGATGGCCAGCTACAAAACAAATGCTGGCTCGATGGCTTCGCATGATAATCTCTGAAGCCTATTCAAAGGCGAAGATTCCAATTTCCATTTCGGTCCATTCTACAAGGTCAGTAGGGCCGTCATGGGCAGCACACCGCGGAGCGTCAGCAGAACAACTCTGCAAAGCTGCCACCTGGTCATCAATTAATACCTTCCTTAGGTTTTATGCTTTTGATGCCTTTGCTTCTCAGGATGCTTCCTTTGGGCGCAGAGTTCTTCTCTCAACTCAGGGGCGTTCCCTCCCTTAAATAACTGCTTTGGGACATCCCCAATGTGACTCCTGTGGAGCACTGTGGACTCTGCAGAGGAAATACGGAGTTATGGTAGACTTACCATGGTTAACTCCTTTTACTCGAAGTCCACAGTATCCTCAGGATGCCCACCCTGAATGCACCTGACATTTCGGGTTCACTTATTCTCAATTGTACATTTCCTGTCTGTTTGTGAGAATGTGTTCTTGAATCATTTGGTCTTCCTTCTGCATTTCCGGCTCCTGCCTTTGGCTTACTTACAAAACTGGATGCCTGAGGTCAGGGGGCGGGGTGTGTGGAGGGTGGACCAGAGCATCCTGGACTAAAAGTTTAACTGTTGGTGCTCCGGACACAACCTACCAGCACAACCCCAATGTGACTCCTGTGGACACTGTGGACTTCGAGGAAAAGGAGTTAACCATGGTAAGTCTACCATAACTCCGTATTTCACAGAGAATGCAATGAAAGAGTCAATCTTGCTGGAGGAAGGCACTATACAAACACTGTGCATTACCCGGCATGCTTTGTGGTTCTTGTGCATGGGCTCACACCAAAAGGCTTGTATGAAAACAATTTTTTTATGTTTGTCTAGTTTTATTAAATATAAGGTTTGTAAATGTTTCAATTAAAAAAAAAGTTATAATAACAATAAAAAACATTGTTCCTAGCACCTCTATAGAGTTTTTCCTATTTGAGTAATAAGTAGCCCTTGCGTCTCAATAGCACTTTGTGTACTCAATAGCACAGACAGATTTTTTGCACTCTGCTGTAACAGTTACAGTTATAAGTGATAGCAATATAAGTTTAATGGGGCTAGATAAAAGCTCCTCCCTAAGTTCTTGGATGCAAAAACACTGTCTTTAGCCTCTCTATACAGTATTTCCTATTTGCGGTACTCAGTAGTAATGAGCTACATTAGGTGGACAATTGGAGGGGACCCTAACTACGGATGCTATTAAACCACAATTATTATTTTCATAAATAAATGTTTGTTCACGTAACACACAATAAAATACACCTTAAAGTCTTTCCCCCCTCACACCCTCACCATATATACATTTTTTGTAGAATACAGAGAAAATATTCTTTATAAACTAAGAGCACAGATATAAATAATGTTTTGAGGACAAAACAAATAGAGTGAAAAGGATCCGATGACATAGGGGATACTACAGAAACCACACAAGAAACTATAAAATACATAATTAATTAAATAATATTAATAAAAAACCTTAAAGAAAGGAACCTAAAACAACATAACCCGATCCCTGACAACAGCAGAAGGATGGATTTGAAGATATAAGGAAACAATACACATAGCATAATAAACAATAAAAATAAAAGGAAAACAACAATAGACCCAAGAAGCACAGATACCTCACACATGAAACATAAAAGTTTCAAGGAACCATTAAGGATGAATAAAATAATTATCCCAAAAAAAGGAGAATACAAGACCATCAAAAAGACCTTCCAAATAGGTACCAGAATAAAAGCGTAGAGGGAACTGCCCCTAACAACGATCACTAGGGACAACGAATAAAGGTCCCTGCTTGAGGCTGGCTCTTCTTGCCCTGATGAAGCCGGACATCCGGTGAAATGCGCATCGGCTGAGACGCTGATGGTGTCTGCTCGTTAAAATGTCAAATGTATAATGTGTCCATGTGTAAAAAGACTGATATTGGGGGTACCACTATAAAGGTGGAATAAGGGTAACCCTTGTATGTAAAGCTGATTTAACACGATATATGCACGCCACAGGGGGGAACTAATAACATATGACAATAATAGTATATTGGGAATATCCCCACAGCGAAGTGAGCAGACAGCGCTCGCGGCACGGGGCTCTTGTAACAGCAATTTAATAGGGACAGACACAGAATAGTTTTATGAACGCTATAATAACAAAGTAGCTGCAAGTAAATATATGACCATATCCAGCCATGAACAAACGGCATTTCTACTACTTTGTACTATTGAGTGAATAAACGGCATCTGCACTACTCTGCATTATCCCATGAATGAACAGCACCTGCACTATTCTATGTGATTCTGTGAATAAACGGCTTCTGTACTATTCCATAGGGGGCGCGCATCATATAATATCACGCACCCACTGGATTAAACTTATACTGGCAACAATGGGCTAAACACGCCGGGGGAAAAGATAGTGAATCTACCCCCACAGCAATAATAAGTGCAACTGTCTGCCACAAGATTAGTGGCACTACTCCACTAAGTCCGTGTTCTCACTGCCAGTGAGAAATACACGGCTTTTCGGGACTGCAGGGACGGACCCCCATTCTCACTGCAAGGCAAATTCCCAGGTGAAGAAGTTCTACCTGGTAATTTGCCTTTTAAAAAGAAGGGTTTGAGCCGGGTATGCAACCCGTTCACACTGCAGAAAAACCTGTGTTAAAAGGCAAATTCCCAGTCCACATGCTAGACCCGGGAATTTGCCTGCCGTGAGAACGGGGTTACATAGTTACATAGGTGAGGCTGAATAAAGACTTGCGTCCGTCTAGTTCAACCTATGTTTATAATAGTTTATCCCTTGTTGTATAGTATTTTTCCGATATTTATAGTATCTGCGGACACAACTTCTTCAGGAAGAGAGTTCCAAAGTTTAACTGTTCTGACTGTAAAGAAATTTTTTTTTCTAGATGAACAAAATCTTTTTTCGGCACTTGTTTCCTAGCACGACATCCAGATTTCCTACGTACGGCATGCGATGCAATATTTTGTTTTTTTTAAATGTAATTTTTGGTACTTATGTAATATCTGGGCTCCCGATTTTCTTATGAGACCGTGTCCCCTCGCGGGGCTCGCTGCGCTCGCCACGCTTCGGGCACGGTGGCTCGCTGCGCTCGCCACACTATATAAAATCAACTCCATGCGTAGTTGGATAGTAGGGGTATAAAAAAAATGGGGTGCATTTAACATGGGAGTCCAGATAATACATAAGTACCTAATTTTTTATATGCCCACTGTACCCCACTATATCGCATGGCATGGCATGGCATGGCATGTCCCGCAAAATCGCATGCGATTTTATAGGGCGTGCGATGCCATGACATTAGGTATACAATAATATGATTGTATGTGCCAAAAATAGGTCTAACGCACTCCCCCACTATCCACGCCACCCCGAAGCGTGGCGAGAGGCGGCGGAACGCGTCCTCCAACTTTTTCATTACCCCACTATCCACGTCGGCAGGGCATCTTATATAGTGTGGTGAGCACAGCGAGCCACCGAGCCTGAAGCGTGGCGAGCGCACGCAAATTGCTATATAAAATCAACTCCACGCCGACTTGGATAGAGGTGGCAATGAAAAAGTCGGAGTACGCGGTCCGCCGCCCCTCGCGGGGCCCGCCACGCTTTGGGGTGGTGGGCTGTTTTAAACCTATTTTTGGCACATACAATCATATTATTGTATACCTAATGTCATGGCATAGCATCCAAGCAAATCGCATGCGATCAAAAAATCACATGCGATCAAAAAACCGCATGCGATTTTGCGGGAGGTGCGATGCCATGCGATGAGATGGACCTAGGGACATAAGAGCAGTGAATAAATTAACGAAAAAAAATGCATGCAGATTTTCGGGAGGTGCGATATGATGTGATGGCCTGGGGACATAAAAGCAGTGAATAAATGAACTTACAAAATCGCATCTCATCGCATGCCACGCGATTTTTTAACGCAGAATAGCCCTCTACACAATTAATGTAGTGGGCGCCATGCTGGGAAACAACACCCTTTTTTCTTCTAATCTAAACTCGTGCCCTCTCGTCCTAGATTCCGGTCTAGTAGAAAAAAGGGTGCTTGACAGTTCCTTATAGGGACAGTTCCCTAATGTATTTATACATATTGAGCATGTTCCCCCTTAAACATCACTTCTCTAGTGTAAATAGTCCCAGATTGCTTAATCTTTCCTCGTAGCTTAAATTCTCCACCCCCCTAATAAGCTTTGTTGCTTTTTTGGGGATTTTTCCTAATTCTATGATGTCCTTTTTATAGTGTGGGACCCAGAATTGTACTCCGTATTCGAGGTGCGGTCTAACAAATGATTTGTACAGAGGCATAATTACTTTTGAATCCCTAGTTTCCATGCCCCTTTTAATACATGCTAGAGTTTTGTTGGCCTTTTTTGTTGCTATATTAAATTGAGCTCTACACCCTAGTTTGTTGTCTATTTGGACTCCTAGATCCTTTTCGAGTAAGGAATTACCCAATTCATCCCCACTTAGGTTATAACTAGCACACTGGTTATGTCTCCCAAGGTGCATGACCTTGCATTTGTCCACATTGAACCTCATCTTCCACTTCTCTGCCCACTCATCTAGATTGTCAAGATCATTTTGAAGCGTGGTGACATCTGATGATGATTTAATAACTCTGCTCAGTTTTGTATCGTTCGCAAAGATGGATACATTGCTGAGTAACCCCATCCCAATATCGTTAATAAAAATGTTAAATAAAATGGTCCCTAGAACCGAACCCTGTGGCATGCCACTTCAGTACTGGTATCATATTTGAAACGGCACTGTTCACGACCACTCTTTGTTCTCTATTACACAGCCAGTTCCCTACCCATCTACAGATATTTGCCCCTAATCCCAGGTCCTACATTTTATTTATCAACCTCTTGTGTGGTACGGTGTCAAAGGCTTTAGCAAAATCTAGGAAAATCACATCTACAGCATTTCCATTATCAAGGTTTTTGCTAACCTCTTCATAGAAACCAAGTAGATTAGTTTGGCATGAACGATTTTTCACGAACCCATGCTGGTTATTACTGAGTAAACTATGAAGGTCTAAATATTGCTGGATACCATCTCTTAAAAATCCTTCAAATAGTTTACCCACTATTGATGTTAAACTAACAGGTCTGTAATTAGCGGGATCCTCCTTTTTCCTTTTTTGAATAATGGCACTACCTCTGCTATTCTCCAGTCGTTTTGGTACCTTTCCTGATGATAGTGTAGTATCAAAGATATAATGTAGAGGGGAAGCTAATTCCTCCCTTAATTCCGTTAGTACCCTAGGATGAATTCCATCTGGCCCAGGTGATTTATTTGTTTTGATTTTGCTGAGCCTCAATATTATTTCCTCAGTAGAGAAATCAATATTGAGGTCCGTCTTGTTCATCCCATTTGTGGTAGGTGTGCATTCCACAGTCTGCTCTCCCTTAGTAAATACTGATGAGAAGAACTCATTTAACAGTTCTGCTTTTCCCTCATCCTCCGTAAACTTTTTCCAGTAAGATATCGGACTATGTTATAGTATAGGGGTATAATTATTATTCTGTGTCCCATTAACAACGGACTGTCTTGTGTGTATTCTGACAGACATATACATACAAATGAGACCCAACATATTACAAGGGTGATAATAATATTGTCTTGATAACCGCAGTATAGCGGAGAAAGAAACCTTTCTTAAATCAAGACATTATTAATACGTCATATACCCGATAAAAGGAAGCTGTGCATGACATTATCCCGATTATCTACTAACAAAGAGTAGTTTACTTGCTTCTAGATCCTGTTGGAAAAGAAATAAGCACATAATAAAGAAATACGAATACGGGGACACACATATTCAAGACACGGACTGGTGGTCCCACGGACGTGTCTCAGTGAGGTCCCTTTAAATATATACATGATAAAAGAAGATACAGGAATCATTCATATCTTAAAGAACTATAGAGCAATTAAGCTCTAAAGATGTTTCCCATCACTCTGCATGAACTGTATAATCTAAAACTATAAATGTATCAAAGGAATTAAATACATAACAAATAATTTCAAAGGATCTTAGAGGTTTAGCAACATTTTCAACATATTTGTTGCCACATACAAGGAACCCAGCCAAATTACAGCCCCAAGCAGTTTGAATATGAACAAAACATTATTCTGACAAAATAAATATACAAGGAATTCATGAGTAACAATACCAGTTCACAAAGGAATACTAAATAAGTGAGCAGACACCACGACCACACAGATAAAACTGTTTTTTTTAATCACAATTTTTCAATCTCTTTTGCACCTTACTTTTATCTAATTTTTATATAAATAGAGCATACTCCCATACCAAAGGGAATATTTTTATGGGAACAGCAATAAAAGTTAAATTTTAAACCCCATTTTTCCATTTGTATTCAATAGTGATACCCCGAGAGAGCACCTACGAAGTCTGTTTTCTTTTTTTCTTTTCCTGTACTTAGACATTTATCTTATCTGTAGCAACATTGGTTTGAATTTGACCAGTCCAGCAAGCGGCCGCATTATTACGCTACAAAATAAGCGCTAACTACATAGTGCATGGTGGAGCAGGTTAGCTCAAGAAAAGATGTATGTAATATATGTGCTGGCTTCTTTATCCTGGGATCAGCAGTGTTGTGTCTATAACAGCCATCATGCACATCCAGGACTATTGGCATTTGTGTCTTTCTAAGCCTGCCCTCAGACTCCCATTGGCTAGGTTTCACAGGAGTCTGGGGATATGCTCTAAAGAACAGAAAAGGCTAGCCAAAAGCAGCATTCAGGGTGTGGCAGTGCTGACAACCCATATAGACCTGCAACCAGCACATATATTGCATTAATCCCTGCATGTTTTTATTGTGTGCTAATTGGCTCCCCCTGCAATATGTGGTGTGAGCTGCAGCCACCACTGGAACCATTATCCATTTATCAGAGTCTGTTTCTGGGTGTCTCTGGTACGCACAATCCATATTTATTCAGCAATAGCCATGTCAGTCCTTTTAACCACTGACTTACAAGGTTTTTATAGGAAATACACTGGGGATTGATCTACATTACTACTAACAGAAGGCATACCCTGGCAATACAAAGCAAAGTGTTTCCATAACAAAAAAGAAATGTGGTTCTCGGTTATCAAACAAACAAGTAAAACATCAGTCATGTCCATAGCCATTTATACCACATTCAGAGATACCCATCATAAAGTACTTTGTTTTTTCCCTTATACCAATTTGTCTTCAGTATGTTTTACCTTGTATGTTGTTAAACACTTGTAATAAGGAAATCAATGTAGATAACCTTTTTTCAATCGCTTTATACACACTCACATATCTATTTTATACAACAGGTATCGTCCCCAATGAAGGTCAGTTTCCTATTGCTCAGGGTTCCCGCACTGAGCTCTTGTGCACTGGTCCTATGTGTAGATATGCAGCAGATCTGCCTGTTGTCCTAAAAGTCATGGCTGGAAATAATGTGGAGAAGTAAGTGAGCTGGATACATCCTCTATCTGTTGTGGTTTCTATAAAGATTTACATATTGTAATGAAAAATGTATGAAAATTAGGATGCATGGCACAAGGTCTATAACCCTTGGTCTATCACTGCTGCAAAGATAGTAGTGAGGAAAGGTATTGTGACCTACAGTATGAATGCTCAAGTTATAATTACAGTAAATATAGTAGGTTGAAATCCTATGCGTAATTCCTAAGGCACGTAATCATGAAATATTATTTATATTAATAGCATAGGAATTTGGTTGTAATGAGATCAATTTATTTCAATACATTAAACTAGTTAATTGGAATATCGTGTTTCTCAAATTTTCACATTCATAACAGATTTGTCAATTAATGTATTTAAAAAAATAGTGAATTTTTGTTCATATATTTGCCCGTTAAGTAGAACTCCTGAGTCAGGGCCCCTTTAATGTTTAAACAATAAAGCAAATATGATTTGGATGACTGATGCATATCACCTACATGAGGAATGCTGGCGCTACAGAATGTTTTAAGCAGGCTCTTGATACCCTGGGCTTGCTCTTAAGGGTAGATGTATGAAGCAGTGATAAGGGAGAAGTAATAAAATGCCTGGTACCTTATCACTGGCCAATAAACTCCTAACTGGCCGCTTTTAGACCCAGCCTGCAACTTAACAGTCAGGAGCCAATTGGCCGGTGATAAAGTACCATGCACTTTATCACTTCTCCTCCCTTATCATTGCTTCATACATCTACCCCTTAGAACCAAAAGTAAAAGATAAGATATGAATGACAAGAAATGGCGCTAACCACACCAGTGTCCTTTTGCATCAGCCAACACACAAAGGGCAAAATTCATGTTTGGATGGAATTGCACAGCTGCAAGCAGCAAGAGGCGTCTGTAGTCAATAGATTCCTCCTGCATGTATTTGAGAAATCCAATTGCTGCTTCTGAGGATTCAGCTTCTAAGGACCCAGGTTCAAATCATTGTCATATTTCCAGGCAGAGCTCACCCTGCATAAGCTGAAGCTTGCTTAGGCTGGCCATCTGATCACCTAGGTCCAATAAGTCTGCGTCTTTTGATACAGACCCCAGACTTGTCTTGCCTACAAAACGGGAGTGCCAGGCTCCCATTTTGAAGAATGATGCCGGGTGCTGCCTCCACCCCACACACCCAAGTGCCACAGCATGTCACTCATACTGTGGTTGACGGGGCTGTGAGCTATATAGCAAGACCCGTTCTACACATGCGCAGGAGTGGGTCTTGTGCCAACGTAGCACCGCAACTATAACATTGATATTTTAGTCATCAGGATTATATAAAAATCTGAATTAGGCCGTAATTTAATAGTGTCATGAAAGGTTTTATATTGCACTCCTGAGGGCTCTATCTATTAATATGCCTAGGCTCTTTGGCCCCTATTCTGATTTACATGTGATGTTCAGCATCTGCGCAGGCATATTTTTGTGCATGTGCAGACATTGGGTGCGAACGGGCATTACAAACTGCCTGTTTGCCATCCCACTCACACCTAACAGTGCTGGCGAGGGCCATTTCATTGGCATTCCCATGGAAACGCTGGGCATTCCCATTCAAATGGCCCAGTGACCCGGGGGGGTGGACAACGGATGTCAGCCGCCCGCCTGCTTTCCACACAGGACGCTCGCAGAGGTAAGACACCAGAGACGTGTCTTACCTCCACGAGTGTTGGAGAAATCATTCGATGGTCGCCGACCATCGAATAATTTCTCCCCCGCACCTAAGGCTGCGTATGCATGTTTATGCTAATCAATTCGCAGCTGTGCAGGGGATCACAGCGTGCGCGGGGGGGGGGGGCGGTCAGCCCTGCAGGCGGCATTGCAACCACCAGAATAAGGTCCTTGGTCCGAAGATCTTACTGTACTTTATCAGCTAGCTAGCTTCCTGACTTGATGGTGGCTTTAAATGTAAACTTCCATCTTGTATTATATCTCCATTACTGAAAAATACTCCTGACTCATGTGCATTTCAGAAAATAAATGAACATTTATTAATACATTTTCCTTTGAATGAAGAGTTGTCCCTAAAATACTATAATTATACAGTTTCAATTTTACAAGATTACAAATTTAAAGCCAAGTACCCACTAGACCAGTGGTTCTGGTCCTCAAGTACCCCCGACAGTTCATGTTTTCCAGGTCACCTGTGGATTTTTAAAACGTGACAGTTGGTGATACACAGTGCACTGGCTGGGTGACTTGGAAACCTGATTTGTTAGGGGTACTTGAGGACCAGGGTTGGGAACCACTGCACTAGATGGCAATTTAAGCAATTAGAACAATTCATTTAAATTGTCCTAATGTGTACCCACTACATTATTTGCTATGCGCATTCCTGCAGCGGACATCCCCTTCTGTATATGGTGCTCACTCTGGAGATGTTGTTTGCGATACTATGCTGCCGAATGGATTGTTTTTTTGTCAGATTCAGAGATTGATTTTGGCTGTGGACAGGAAACACTGGACAGGACTGATAGAACCTGAGTAGATTAGGGTGGAGGTGCTCCCCAGAGAGTAAAGAAGACTATGGAAGTAAAGAAGACTATGGGGGTTATTCTAGTCCATTCTTTCTGACAAAATCCTTCTTAGATGGACAAAACCATGTGCACTGCGGGTGGGGCAGATGTAACATGTGCAGAGAGAATTAGATTTGGGTGGGGTTTTTCTTCAAAGTGAGATCTATATTGAAGTGTAAAATCATGCAGTCAGTATTTTCCCTGCACAGAAACAAAATAACTCACCCAAATCTAATTCTCTCTGCACATGTTACATCTGCCCCCCTGCAGTGCACATGGTTTTGTCCATCTAAGAAGGATTTTGTCAGAAAGAATGAACTAGAATAAACCCCTATGAGAGCTGGAGAAGGAAAGTACTCTTGTTTTTTGGGGGTCACTCTTTAAGTTAAAAATAATGGTACTTGTGTAGTTTCACGGCGCCCGATATATCGGATGCGATATCGGCCGATATATCGATGCGATCCGTAGCGATTTTTGACCTGTTCATAACCCCACTATCCAGTATGCATGGAGTTGATTTATATAGTGTGGCGAGTGTAAAATACGGCAAATCATATTCGTATTGATAGCACATCAATACGAATACAAATTGCCGTATTTTCGGGATAGTAAATGTCAAAAATAAGTGTATTTCTGGATACAAATACACCTATTTTTTTACAAATTTCCTTTAGTAAATTTCCCCCAATAGATCAAAGATGGGAGTACTCCTGATATAGCATATAGTGAGAAGCAGAAGAGCAAACCTGTCACCTGCAATATAATATGCTGCTTCCTCCCATATGTCAAAAGCAGTGCTCGAAGTGGAAATTGCAAAGTGGAGGTAGGGAAAAACAATGGAAGCAGTTATACGCGCACCGAAGGCCACTCCAGAAAAGGGGGTGTGGTAACTCAAGAGGGGGTGGTCACTCAAAAGGGGGCGTGTCTTTAAGTACAATGTAACATACCACACATGCAGAAGTTTATTTAAGAGGCACGGCACAGTGAGGATATACTCTAGACCTTGAAGTGGAGGGTCACAGGAATCGTGATATGAGGGGGGCAAAGGGAGATGAGGGATGGCACCTGGGGACATGAGGTGTGTGTGTGTGGGGGGAGGGGACAGGAAGGTGGACATGAGGGGGAGAGGAGGGACACAACACCTGGGGAAATGAGGGGTGGGACACAGGACCTGGGGATTTGCACATGAGAGGGGGTACAAAAGGGGGAGAAGGGACACAATACCTGGGGGGAGAGGAGGGGTGGCACCTGGGGACATGAGGTGAGGGGGAGAGGAGGGACACTGCACCTGGGGACATGGGGGGTGGGGATGGGGAAGAGGACCTGGGGACATGAGAGGGGGGAGGGGTGACACAGGTCATTTGCACATGAGAGGGGGTAGAGAGGTGGAGAAAGGACACAATACCTGGGGGAAGAGGAGGGATGGCACATGGAGACATGATGGGAGGGTGAGAGGAGGGACACCGGAATGGGCACATGAGGGGGGGGGGGGCACAGCACCTGGGGACATGAGGGGGAGGAGGAACACAGGAATGGGGCCATGAGGGGGGTATGTTGTCTTCCCTCTTTCTTTCCTACCTCTCTCCAGCAGTGACACACTGAAGTCCCCTTTCCGCGAGGGACTGGGTTCTTTCTCCTGGTGTCCCCTCCTCTCCCGGCGCCAGCACTTTTGGATGGGGTTAGGGGTGAGTCACTGCTTGCGCCGCTGCCCTAAAGCATCTATTTACTTAGAAGGCACAGCAGGGGCACACCTGCCAATCAAACAGGCAGCGCTGGCTGCACAATGACCAGAGGCCGTTCAGGCACCCCTGTGCCGATGCATGCACGGAGATGAGTGGTATTTTACCTGACCACACATCGCTCCTCTGCAGAAGTACCTTTTCCATAGTGTGTGTGGGAGTTTTGGAAGCAGCGGCAGAGGGCGAGCGGGTGGGCACGTGATAGCGCACCATATTGTTGATGCCACTCACTGGCGGATTCCAGGGGATTGGGTGGGCTTTGTGGGGCTTAACCGGAGACTCCGTTATTGGGGAAAAGAGGTATGGGGAGGCGGAAGACATATTACTCTGTCTTCTGCCTCACCAATAAAACACAATGGGGGTTATTCTAGTTCATTCTTTCTGACAAAATCCTTCTTAGATGGACAAAACCATGTGCACTGCGGGTGTTACATCTGCCCCCCTGCAGTGCACATGGTTTTGTCCATCTAAGAAGGATTTTGTCAGAAAGAATGAACTAGAATAAACCCCAATGTGACTGGCAGCTATTGACATCTCCCCTTTGTGGGTGAGCAGGGGAGCTGCAGTAAAAAAAAAAAGCAAGTGCCGGTATACCGGCCCACTTCGAGCACTGGTCAAAAGACATTGGTGAGAGATGAGCTATATATATCTATGGACAAGCTGCTGTTGGATATGTGTTTTGCAGTGTTATCGCCCAGAATACATAAAGGTAGGGGTGGATCAGTTGGTCACCAGCAAGTTGTTAGACAGTCATTAGGTCGACATGCAGGAATGTCGACATGAGTCTAGATCGTCATGAGTTAGGTCAACAGGGTCATTAGGTCGACAGTGAAAAGGCCAACATGGGGTTTTTCACTGTTTTTTGACCCGAATGTCAACACAGTCGACAACGACATGGCTCGCTGTGCTCACCATGTTTCGGCTCAGTGCCTTGCTACGCTCAGCACACTATCTTATTCTCCCACCACACCATATTGGATGGTAGAGCATGAAATACCACCTGTCGGCACATGACGGCTCAAAAAAACAGTGAAAAACCCCATGTCGACCTTTTGACTGTCGACCTAACACATGTCGACCTAGACTCATTTTGACATTCCTGCATGTCGACCTACACACATGTAGACCTTCCTGCATGTCGACCTACACACATGTCGACTTAATGGTGTCAACCCAATGACCATATCCCAAAGGTAGGAGAGTACCTGGCAGCTAGTTCTGGTGCTCAGTATGCATCCAGGAGAGAGCCGCTGAAGATGCGGCTGTCTTAAATCATTTAAAAATGTAATCTGTGAAAATCAACCCGTGGGTGTAATTGGTCCCAGAAAGATTTATTTAGTTTAATTTTGCATAGTTGCTTACAGACTTCTTCCTCAATCAAACAAGTATTAAGCATTTGTTCCTCTCTAGTGAATACTGACAAACACAAACCTTTTAATTCCATTCATGCTATAAGATCGCTGTGTGACAGTTTATTAGGTTTAGCTGTACGTTTCTCAGATGTACTGGTATTTTTTTTTCTCTTCAGTGTTTCATTATGAAGTCTATTTAAATTTTTTGGTCTTTTTCCAGGTTGTCTCTTGATCAGGATGTCTCTTTACGCAATCTGAAGTTTTTCTACATGGAAAATGATGGGGGTTGTATTTTTGTGTCTCCAATGGATGAAGAATTGGTCCAAGCACAAAGGCGGGTAAGAAATAGGATTGTACAGTTTAAGCTAATTCTAGTTAATCCACATTCCTGTGTTCTAGTAAATCTGCAAAATGTGGTTAGATTTTGTTTCTCTTTCAATGGTCCTGGTGACACAACTCACATTGGGATGTAGGATGGTCCGCAGGAGCCAGTCACCTATCCTAAAGATTTCAGAAGGGTAGGCTCCTCCCACTGCATCCCAGAATCCTCTGTTCGTTTTAGGTGCCCACCAGAGTGGGTGCTATTCTGAAGAGGCTGCTGAGCAGCCGAAGGTTTAGATATAGATTAGGTGTTTTTTATTTTATTAATTTTACACTTAGTCAGGTAGGCACAGTGTGAGGATTCTCATTGAATCCTCACACTGACAGAAGCGCGTCTTGTCAGCTCACTGCGCACAGGGGAGACACTGTCTGGTCTCCCTGTGCAGCGCTGACAGCTTCTATTAAGAAGCTGCCTGTGCTCCGGAGCACACTGAAGCCGGCTCCACGCTAGGTGGGGGTCATGGGGACAGGCGCTCCGTGATGGCGGCGGCCATTTTCTGAGGAGCTTACACGCTGAGCTCCTTCCCCAAGAGGACAGCAGCGTGTCACAGGCGCGTTCTAAGTGGTCCCCAGGAGAGGGGGAGACACTAGGAACAAGGAAATCATATAGTGGGAGCGGCTGACTGGGGGTAGTTGGCGCCAAGAAGCTACAGATCCCGCAGCAGCAGGGACTTTGGTCTCTTCCCTCATTCGGGAGACGCAGTCTGCGGAGCTGAAGTGGCTGAATACTGACAGTGTGAGGATTTCCTGGGCATCGCTTCCCCCCTTCTTTGGAAGAAGCTTCAGACAGATAAGTGGCTGTTGTACATTGGCTCTGTATATAACACCTGTTAGATTGTGCACGGTGTCAATTTCTTGGCATCATGTCAGAGCAGCAGTCTGTGGCTTTGGGGGAGGGAGCCCCTATTACATTGAGCGCATGTAGTGTTTGTACACTCAAATTTGTCCCTGAACAGATGGCCAAAGGGGGATTGTGCCTGGCTTGCGCTGGTGAGAGACCCATGGGCAGTGAACCCCAGAGGGTAGAGCAACCGGAGCCTGGGTGGGCCAGTGCCCTGGGCAGGTCTGTTAATGCTTTAGTGCAACTGTTAGACAGGCAGAGTGATGTTATGGTGTCTTCCCCAAAACCTATGTCATCCTCTCAGCAGTCTTCAGGCTCCTTGCCTCTGACCCAAGCAGATCCTGGCCTCTTGCAGGTGATGCAGGACACGGCTAAGGGTATTAGCAGATTTAATGATTTGCTGGATAGATTTGATAATGATGCCGTGGGGACCCCAAAAAGGTCTTATTCGGTACCTTTGCTGGCTGTTGAGTCTGTAGAGGAAGGAGAATGCACGTCAGACATTCCCTGGGATCAGGGTGATGATTCTGAGGATACGTCGGCCCCTGGGGTGGAGGATTTGATTGCTGCTGTTAAGCAGGCTTTAAATTTGTCCGAGGAGGACAAGACTCTTGTCAAAGGGGTGTTTAAACGGCAGCGTAGAGAGGCTGTTACCTTCCCGGCAGATGAAGGCTTACAGGATATTTTGGAAGGGGCTTGGAAAACGCCCGATAAGAGGCTTCAGATGCCAAAGAGGTTTTTGAGTCTCTATCCTATGCCTGAGGCACATACAGACCTCTGGGAAAAAGTGCCTGTAGTGGATGCTTCTGTGGCAAGGCTTTCAAAAGCTACTGTGCTACCAGTCCAAGGGGGTGCGGCTTTTTCTTGTGGACAAGAAACTTGAAGGAAACCTCAAAGCCATATTTGAGGGGGTGGGGTTTACACTTCGGCCCCTTATTGCGTCAGCTTGGGTCTCTAAAGCAATGATTGTTTGGGCTAGCAATTTGTGTACTATTTTGCATGCTGATCCAGGTGTGTTGCTGCTGGCTGAAAAGCTGAAGGCAGCTGCTGAGTATGTGCTTGAGGCAGAGGAGGAAGCTCTCAAGATGGCTTCTAGGGTATCCACTGTGTCCGTTAATGCCAGGAGAGTCCTGTGGCTCAAGGCCTGGGAGGCAGATAACGAATCCAAAAAGGCCTTAGAGGCGTTGGCTTTCAAGGGAAAATTGTTATTTGGATCTGAGCTGTAATAGATTATTAAACAGGCCACGGGAGGCAAAAACACTTTTTTGCCGGCTCCCGCAGCTAAGCAGGCTTCAAGGTTCTCAGCTTTTCGGCCGTCCTTTTGGCCCTCCCCTATTGGGGGTGCGTCCTTTCGAGGACAGTCATTCAGGGGAAAATTCCAGTCATCTAAGGGTAAGGCCCCAAAGTCAAAATTCGGCTTTTTCCACAAGAAACTGAACACTAAAGGTGATGAGAAGCCCTCGGCATGACTGCCTGGGGAGCACCCCATCTGTGGTCAAAGTGGGGGGTCGTCTGCTATGGTTCCGGGAAACTTGAGAATTGTTGGAGCGGGATCCTTGGGTGTTGGACATTGTATCACAAGGATACAAAATCCCTTTCAACGGTCTTCCTCCGAGAAGATTCTTGCCCACACCACTACCAAAGGAGTCTCGGCTCCGAACTGCTCTTTTGGGGGCGGCCCAGTCCCTTGTAGAAAAAGTAGTGGTGATCCCGGTCCCTCGGGGAGAATGGAAAACAGGTTTTTACTCCATACTGTTTTTAGTGCCCAAGCCGGATGGTACCTTCAGACCGATCTTAAACTTAAAATCTTTAAATCTCCACTTGTGGGTAGACCACTTCAAGATGGAGTCTCTGCGGTCTGTGCTTCTCAGCCTGGACCAGGAAGAATTTTTGGCGTCCATGGATATCCAGGACGCATATCTGCATGTCCCTATTCACCCGGAGCACCAAACACTCCTGAGGTTTGCAATAGGGGACGTGCATATCCAATTCCGGGCGTTGACCTTTGGACTGGCCACAGCTCCAAGGGTATTCACCAAGATCATGTCAGTGATGGCGGCTGCTCTCCGATTGAGGGGTATCATTGTGATACCTTATCTGGACGACCTGCTGTTCAAAGCAGATTCAGCAGAGACTTTGCAGAAACACCTAGTGGAGGCTATTCAGTTTTTGCGAGTTCACGGTTGGCTTTTAAACTTACAAAAGTCTCAACTTGTAATCACAGAGGATCCAATTCCTGGGGGTGATACTGGATACTCATTTACATTGGGTATTCCTGCCGGAGACAAAGGCCAATGTCCCTCCTGGTAAGAGCGATTCTGGATTCACCGAATCCCTCGGTCTGGAAGTGCTTTAAGTTGCGGGGAAAAATGGCAGCGACTTTCGAGACGCTACAGTTTGCGAGGTTCCATTCCCGGGTTTTCCAATGGAACATTCTGACATCTTGGTCGGGGAATACCCAGACCAGGAAAACAGAGAGGATGGAGCTGACTTTAGAAACCAGGTCTTCCCTGCAATGGTGGACACATGTGGATTCCCTTCAGTGGGGTTGGTCTTTTCAGGCTTGGGACTGGCTGGTAGTCACTACCGACGCCAGTCTCAGGGGCTGGGGGGCAGTAGTCCTGGACTTAAGGCTTCAGGACCTGTGGACTACGGAGGAGTCAGCACTACCGATAAACGTTCTGGAGCTTCGGGCTGTTTGGATGGTGCTATCCCTAGCAGAAGACAGGCTGAAGGGTCTTCCCTTAAGGATTCAGTTGGACAACGCCACTGCTGGGGCGTACCTGAATCATCAGGGGGGCACACGCATGTGGGAGGTCTCCCGGATTTTCTCGTGGGTGGAGCAGAAAGTTCCGGCCTTATCAGCGATATTCATCCCCGGGGTGAAAAATGTTGAGGCCGATTTCTTGAGCAGGGAGGAACTGCTCGAGGGGGAATGGAGGTTGGACCCACAGATTTTTCAGCAGATTACATCTCGTTGGGGGACCCCGGAGTTGGACCTCATGGCGTCCCGGTTCAACCATCAGGTTCCCAGGTTCTATGCCAGGACAAGGGATCCCTTCGCATCGGCTGTGGATGCAATGACCGTTCCCTGGACAGGGAGTCTGGTGTATATTTTCCCACCATTTCCGATGATTGCAAGGGTTCTGAAGAGATTCAGGTCCCAAGGAATTCCGGTAATTATAATAGCTCCGGATTGGCCAAGGAGGTCCGGATATTCGAGTGTTCGGAGACTTTCAGTAGACTCGTGGCGCCTGCCTCTAAGGCCAGACTTACTAAGTCAAGGCCCATTCTTCCATCTGGATTTAGCTCGGCTAAATTTGACGGCTATTGAAACCTCCATCTTGAAAAGCAAGTGCTTCTCAGAGGCTGTGGTGAATACCAGGATTAAGGCCAGGAAGTCGGTATCTTCGGCCAACTATTATAGAGTCTGGAAGACCTATATTAGGTGGTGTGAGAGACAGAAATCTCATACCTCAAGGTTCCGTCTCTTAAAGTTATTTGAATTCCTTCAGGATGGTTTTTCAACCAGTGGCACTCTGGGGTTTGTCTCTGGTGCTGGAGTGTCTTCAAAAGCCACCATTTGAGCCATTAAGGTCGGCTGACCTTAAGTTTCTTACGTGTAAATTGGTGTTTTATTGGCTGTTTCCTCTGCTAAGAGGGTTTAGGAGTTGGAAAATTTGTCCTGTAATCCTCCCTTCCTTATTTTTCATGTTGATAGGGCTGTTCTTAGAACAGTTCCCCAGTTTTTGCCGAAAGTGGTGTCTACTTTCCATTTGAATCAGGAGATTGTTCTACCTGTGTTTCAACCCCCTGAGGGTTCGAGGAAAAGGGACAAATTAAGGAATTTGGATGTGGTGCGCGCCTTGTGCATTTATGTGGACAGGGTGAAAGGTTTTCGGAAGACACAAGATAGGTTGGCCTGCTTCTAAGCAGACAATTGCCAGGTGGTTGAGGTCAGTCATTGCTTTTGCGTATACTAAGGTTGGTAGGCCTGTTCCGGCTAAGATTAACGCACATACCACCAGGTCTGTTGCCACCTCTTGGGCAGTTCGCCATGGGGCTACAGCTGAGCAAATATGCAGGGCCGCCACTTGGTCATCTGTTCAAACTTTTGCCAAATTCTACAGGTTCCATGAGTTCGCGTCGGAGGACGCATCATTCGGGCGAGCAGTGATGAGAGCTGCAGACCTGAGCGTACCCTCCCAAAGGACCGGCTCTTGAACGTCCCAATGTGAGCTGTGTCACCAGGACCATTGAAAGAGAAAAAGGGATTGTTGTAAGAACTTACCGTTCGAATCCCTTTCTCTGATATGGTCCTTGTGACACAGCGATCCCTCCCTTACGCTCAGTAAGTATGCCAGTGTTTAATGTTATAATGGTTACAAAGAAATTTTCAAGTTGTGCATATAATATGTTCAGGCGTTTGTACTGAGTTAATGTATTCCAGTGGCTTTGCAAGTTGAACTGAGGATTCTGGGATGCAGTGGGAGGAGCCTACCCCTCTGAAATCTTTAGGATAGGTGCCTGGCTCCTGCGAACCCTCCTACATCCCAATGTGAGCTGTGTCACCAGGACCATATCAGAGAAAGGGATTCGAACGGTAAGTTCTTTAACCCCTTCCTGACAGAGCCAGTTTTTGCGTTCCTGACAGAGCCCTTTTTTTCAAATCTGACATGTCTCACTTAAGTGGGTATAACTTTTTTTTGCTTTTACTTATCCCAGTGATTTTGAGATTGTTTTCTCGTGACACATTGTACTTCAAATTAGTGGTAAATTTGGGTCGATACAGTCTGTGTTTTTTTGTGAAAAATACCAAAATATCGTGAAAAAATGGAAAATTTAGCGATTTGCAAAATGTTAAATTTTCTGCTTGTGAGACAAATAATCTTACCACTCAAAATAGTGAATAACTAACATAGGCCATATGTCTACTTTATGTTGACATCATTATTTCAACTTCCTTTTAATTTTTTGGGACACTAGGAGGCTTACAATATGAATAGCAAATTCTCAAATTTTCAAGAAAATTTCAAACACTGATTTTTTTAGGGACCAGTTCAGTTCTGATGTGACTTTGAGGGACTTGTATGTGAGACACCCCCATAAATGATGCCATTTCAAAAACTGCACCCCTCACAGTATTCAAAACAGCATTTTGGAAGTTTGTTAACCCTTTAGGTGTTTCACAGGAATTAAAACAAAGTGCAGGTGAAATTTCAAAATTTCTTTTTTTTTGCAGATTTGCAATTTTAATACATTTTTATAAGGAACACAGTACATTTTACTAGAGAAATGTGACTAAAAATTGATTCCCCCAATTCTTTTGTTTTCATAAATATCCTATATGTGGCCCTAGTGTGCACGGTGACCAAACCACAGGCTTCATAATAGAAGGAGCACCTACTTGATTTTGGAGCCTCCTTTTTATGAGATTATTTTTTAGGCACCATGTAGGTTTCAAGGCACCATAAGATGCTAAAAGTTAGGAACCCCCCCACAAGTGACCCCATTTTGCAAACTACACCCCTCAGGGAATTCATCTAGGGGTATAGTGTACATTTCAAACCCCCAGGGGTTTCACCAATTGTGGTACAACTGGGCAGTGAAAATGAAAAATTATATTTTTTACACAAAAATGCAGTTCTGGCTCCAAATTTGTCATTTTCAGAAGGTATGAAGGAGACAAAGCACCCCAAAATCTGTGCCCCAATTTCTCCCGAGTACGGCAATGCCTCACATGTGACCAAAAAATACCAGTTGGGTGCATGGCAGGACTCAGAAGGGAAGGAGTGATTTTTGGATTTTGCAGCTCAGATTCTGGTGGAATTTTGGTGGGTGCTATGTCGCATTAGCAAGACCCCCCAAGCACCAATACAGTGGAACCCCCCCACAAGTCACCCCATTTTGAAAACTACACCCCTCAGGGAATTCATCTAGGGGTATAGTGTACATTTCAAACCCCCAGGGGTTTCACCAATTTTGATACAAGTGGGCAGTGAAAATGAAAAATTACATTTTTTTACACAAAAATGCAGTTCTGGCTCAAAATTTTTCATTTTCAGAAGGTATGAAGGAGAAAAAGCACCCCAAAATCTGTGCCCCAATTTCTCCCGAGTACGGCAATGCCTCACATGTGACCAAAAAATACCAGTTGGGTGCATGGCAGGACTCAGAAGGGAAGGAGTGATTTTTGGATTTTGCAGCACAGATTCTGGTGGAATGAATGGTGGGTGCTATGTTGCACCAATACAGTGGAACCCCCCCACAAGTCACCCCATTTTGCAAAGTACACCCCTCAGGGAATTCATCTAGGGGTATAGTGTACATTTCAAACCCCCAGGGGTTTCACCAATTTTGATACAAGTGGGCAGTGAAAATGAAAAATTACATTTTTTTACACAAAAATGCAGTTCTGGCTCAAAATTTTTCATTTTCAGAAGGTATGAAGGAGAAAAAGCACCCCAAAATATGTGCCCCAATTTCTCCCGAGTACGGCAATGCCTCACATGTGACCAAAAAATACCAGTTGGGTGCATGGCAGGACTCAGAACGGAAGGAGTGATTTTTGGATTTTGCGGCTCAGATTCTGGTGGAATTTTGGTGGGTGCTATGTCGCATTAGCAAGACCCCCCAAGCACCAATACAGTGGAACCCCCCCACAAGTCACCCCATTTTGAAAACTACACCCCTCAGGGAATTCATCTAGGGGTATAGTGTACATTTCAAACCCCCAGGGGTTTCACCAATTTTGATACAAGTGGGCAGTGAACATGAAAAATTACATTTTTTACACAAAAATGCAGTTCTGGCTCAAAATTTTTCATTTTCAGAAGGTATGAAGGAGAAAAAGCACCCCAAAATCTGTGCCCCAATTTCTCCCGAGTACGGCAATGCCTCACATGTGACCAAAAAATACCAGTTGGGTGCATGGCAGGACTCAAAAGGGAAGGAGTGATTTTTGGATTTTGCAGCTCAGATTCTGGTGGAATTTTGGTGGGTGCTATGTCGCATTAGCAAGACCCCCCAAGCACCAATACAGTGGAACCCCCCCACAAGTCACCCCATTTTGAAAACTACACCCCTCAGGGAATTCATCTAGGGGTATAGTGTACATTTCAAACCCCCAGGGGTTTCACCAATTTTGATACAAGTGGGCAGTGAAAATGAAAAATTACATTTTTTTACACAAAAATGCAGTTCTGGCTCAAAATTTTTCATTTTCAGAAGGTATGAAGGAGAAAAAGCACCCCAAAATATGTGCCCCAATTTCTCCCGAGTACGGCAATGCCTCACATGTGACCAAAAAATACCAGTTGGGTGCATGGCAGGACTCAGAACGGAAGGAGTGATTTTTGGATTTTGCGGCTCAGATTCTGGTGGAATTTTGGTGGGTGCTATGTCGCATTAGCAAGACCCCCCAAGCACCAATACAGTGGAACCCCCCCACAAGTCACCCCATTTTGAAAACTACACCCCTCAGGGAATTCATCTAGGGGTATAGTGTACATTTCAAACCCCCAGGGGTTTCACCAATTTTGATACAAGTGGGCAGTGAACATGAAAAATTACATTTTTTACACAAAAATGCAGTTCTGGCTCAAAATTTTTCATTTTCAGAAGGTATGAAGGAGAAAAAGCACCCCAAAATATGTGCCCCAATTTCTCCCGAGTACGGCAATGCCTCACATGTGACCAAAAAATACCAGTTGGGTGCATGGCAGGACTCAAAAGGGAAGGAGTGATTTTTGGATTTTGCAGCTCAGATTCTGGTGGAATTTTGGTGGGTGCTATGTCGCATTAGCAAGACCCCCCAAGCACCAATACAGTGGAACCCCCCCACAAGTCACCCCATTTTGCAAACTACACCCCTCAGGGAATTCATCTAGGGGTATAGTGTACATTTCAAACCCCCAGGGGTTTCACCAATTTTGATACAAGTGGGCAGTGAAAATGAAAAATTACATTTTTTTACACAAAAATGCAGTTCTGGCTCAAAATTTTTCATTTTCAGAAGGTATGAAGGAGAAAAAGCACCCCAAAATCTGTGCCCCAATTTCTCCCGAGTACGGCAATGCCTCACATGTGACCAAAAAATACCAGTTGGGTGCATGGCAGGACTCAGAAGGGAAGGAGTGATTTTTGGATTTTGCAGCACATATTCTGGTGGAATGAATGGTGGGTGCTATGTTGCACCAATACAGTGGAACCCCCCCACAAGTCACCCCATTTTGCAAACTACACCCCTCAGGGAATTCATCTAGGGGTATAGTGTACATTTAAAACCCCCAGGGGTTTCACCAATTTTGATACAAGTGGGCAGTGAAAATGAAAAATTACATTTTTTTACACAAAAATGCAGTTCTGGCTCAAAATTTTTCATTTTCAGAAGGAATGAAGGAGACAAAGCACCCCAAAATCTGTGCCCCAATTTCTCCCGAGTACGGCAATGCCTCATGTGTGACCAAAAAGTGGCAGGACTCAGAAGGGAAGGAGTGATATTTGGATTTTGCAGCACAAATTCTGGTGGAATGATGGTGGGTGCTATGTCGCATTAGCAAGACCCCCAAAGCACCAATACAGTGGAACCCCCCCACAAGTGACCCCATTTTGCAAACTACACCCCTCAGGGAATTCATCTAGGGGTATAGTGTACATTTCAAACCCCCAGGGGTTTCACCAATTTTGATACAAGTGGGCAGTGAACATGAAAAATTACATTTTTTTACACAAAAATGCAGTTCTGGCTCAAAATTTTTCATTTTCACAAGGAATGAAGGAGACAAAGCACCCCAAAATATGTGCCCCAATTTCTCCCGAGTACGGCAATGCCTCACATGTGACCAAAAAATACCAGTTGGGTGCATGGCAGGACTCAGAAGGGAAGGAGTGATTTTTGGATTTTGCGGCTCAGATTCTGGTGGAATGAATGGTGGGTGCTATGTGGCATTAGCAAGACCCCCGAAGCACGGTGAAATTATGAACCTAATATTCCATAGATGTGTGGTATATTTTAAAACACTCCTTTATACATAGGCCGGGTTTGTCGGGGCAAGTGTCACACTGGAAAATAGTTTGCTTTCTTATTCCCTTTTTATAGCAAACTTTGCACCTTTTTTGTGTCCTGCCCTTTTTTCCAGTGGAGGGGATTTCATCAGGAAAATGCTGCCCTGGTACAATACGGGGGCCAGTACTAGAAGTACTGGGGCCCTCTGCCTGCTGGTTCCCAAATATTAGGCCCTTTATGACTTCCTCTTGAAAGTGCATAAATGTCCCCCTCTGGCCGGTAGAACGGAATAGCACGTAAGCGTTATACAGTGCCATCTGGATGATATACACGGCCACCTTCTTGTACCAGATTTTTGTTTTCCGCAGGGCACTGTACGGCTTCAGTACCTGATCTGAAAGATCCACTCCGCCCATGTACCTATTGTAATCCAGGATACAATTAGGTTTGGAGGTGTGGGTACTGGTACCTCGTACAGGGACGGAGGTGGTACTGTCTCCGTGAATTGTTGTCAGTATAAGGACATCCCTCTTGTCCTTATATTTGACCAACAACATATTTTCGGTGCATATTCCCCTGCTTTCACCCCTTCTCATTACTTGGGCAATGTGCGTTTTTGGGAGGCCTCTTTGGTTCTTGCGCACAGTACCGCAAGCTGCTGTACCTCTTGAACCAAGGGCCTTAAACAGGGGGATGCTGGTGTAAAAGTTATCCACATAGAGGTGATAACCTTTATCCAGGAAGGGGTGCACTAAATCCCAGACAATTTTCCCACTAACACCTATGAGGGAGGGGGGGCATTCTGGCGGTTCAATTCTTGAATCCTTCCCTTCATAAACCCTAAACCTGTGGGTGTACCCTGAGGTGCTTTCACACAGTTTGTACATTTTTATGCCATACCTTGCCCTCTTACTGGGAAGGTACTGGCGGAATTTAACCCTTCCTTTAAAATGTATAAGGGACTCGTCGATACAAATAAATTTTTCAGGGATGTACACCTCTTCAAATTTGGCACTGAAATGATCAATGACCGGCCTGACTTTGAATAGCCGGTCAAAGGTGGGATCATCTCTGGGTGGGCACTGTGCATTATCGGTGTAATGTATAAATTTAAGAATTGTCTCAAATCGAGTCCGGGGCATGGCCATACGGTAAAATGGAGTACTGTACAGAACATCTGTACTCCAATATTGCCTAATTTCTGGCTTTTTTACTATGCCCATATGAAACACCAGACCCCAAAACGTCATCATCTCTACTGCATCTACAGGGGTCCACCTAGCAAATGATGACGTGGGGTTTTGAGCAATAAACTGCTGGGCATATAAATTAGTTTGGTCCACCATTAAATTTATAAAATCATCAGAGAAAAATAATTTGAAAAAGTCAATTTCTCTGAGACCTGTGGAATCAAATTGGATTCCTGGCATGGCCAAAAACTCAGGAACCTGGGGCTCAAAATTGTCTGGTGGTGGGGTCCATACGAGATCAATTATTGGGGGGGGGGTCTCAGCTGCTCTACGGGGGCGTCTTTGAGGGGGTCCCTCATCACCAGAGGAGGAAGAGGAGCTTAAGGCGAATCCTTCAAATTCCCCGCTTGCATCACTGGCTGTGTCAGAGTCAGAAGCAAGCAGGGCATATGCCTCCTCCGCTGAATACATTCTCCTGGATGACTGGGAGGACATTTGGGAGGACATTTGGGAGGACATTTGGGATGCCATTTTTATTTTTGTGTTACTGGTAGTGAAATGTTTCAACACGTGTATAGTGTAGGGGGGGGTACAAACTTTATTTCAATCCGGGGGGTATGTAGTGTGTAGTGTGTATGTGGTGCAGAAAAAAAAAAAATACTTTATACCAATAAAAAAAAAAAAAATGAAGGGGTTAAAAATAAAAAATTTAAGGGGTTAAAAAAAAAAAAAGGTCCTGCGCCAAAAATTGAGCACAGATGTTGGTCAGTAACGTCTGTCACTGAACAGCGCTCAAAGGCAACAGGAATTTGATCAAAAAAAAAAATATATAGATCAACCCTGTACCGAAAAAGATGATCAGTGATGTACGTCACTGATCAGCGCACAGCGGCCACAGGACACCCACAAAATCACAGTGTGTGTAAAAAAAAAATTAAAAAAAGACCCCACAGCACACACACACAAAAAAAAAAGGTGATCAGTGATGCGACACTGATTACCAGTGAGGTGCAGCAGGTGCACAACCTTTGGTGCAACTGACAGGTATATATAAAAAAAAAAAAACCTCTGTACCCCCAAAAAAGTTGCTGATCACCTCAGATATAGTGATCAGCACAAAAGGCGGGGGCAGCAGACAAAAAATTTAGCACTCTCTATCACTCTCTGTCACTATCTCTCTCTATCTCTCTATCTCTCACTATCTATCACTCTATGACACTGCAGCAGCAGCACTGACAGGTATATCTATATATAAAAAAAAACCTGCGCCCCCAAAAAGTTGCTGATCAGTTAATTTATACTGATCAGCACAAAAGGAGGGGGCAGCAGTCAGTTATATCAAAAATATATAGCACAATCTGTCACTATCTCTCTCTATCTCTCTCTCTCTATCTCTCTATAACTATCACACTGCAGCAGCACAAAATATAGCACTCTGTCACTAGGCCTCTCTATCTATCTCTCTCTCTCTATCTCTCTCTATCTATAACTATATCACACTGCAGCAGCACAAAATATAGCACTCTCTGACACTATCTCTCTCTATCTCTCTCTATCTCTCTATAACTATCACACTGCAGCAGCACAAAATATAGCACTCTGTCACTAGGCCTCTCTATCTATCTCTCTCTCTCTATCTCTCTATCTATCTCTCTATCTAGCTAGTACACTGCAGCAGCACAATTTCACAGGAAGGCACAAGTAGCAACAGGATCCAGGAAGCAGTGATGAAGCAGCGATCAGCACTCTCTGACACTATCTCTCTCTCTATCTCTCTCTATCTCTCTCTATCTCTCTCTATCTCTCTCTATCTCTCTCTATCTCTCTATCTCTCTATCTATCTCTCTATCTCTCTATCTATCTAGCTAGTACACTGCAGCAGCACAATTTCACAGGAAGGCACAAGTAGTAACAGGATCCAGGAAGCAGTGATGAAGCAGCGATCAGGTAAGTATGGAGCAAGCTATGGAGCAAGGTTCTGGTCAGTATGGCGGCAGGGAGGTACGGTGACCGCACTGCACGCTATTCCAGACCGGAATGGCGTCTGCAGTGCAGTCACCGTTAGTTTAAATCCCCCTCCTTGGCTGTGATTGGTCCGTCGGTCCGACGAACCAATCACGGCCTTTGGGGGCGGGCGGGGTGCGGTGGGGTGACACCAGTGTCACCCTCACACCCCGCGGTGATTGGTGCTGTACTTTACAGCACCAATCACCTCTGATCCCGTGTCACCGGCGAACGTTATTCGCCGGTGACGCAGGAAAACGCTGTAATTGGCTGTTCACACTGAACAGCCAATCACAGCGATCGCCGACGGGGGGGCGGCATCGCAGCCCCCCCTGGGCATGCACGGACATGTCTGCTGTCAGGGACAGCAGACATGTTGAAACTGTCACCGCGTCTATAGACGCGGTGACAGTTAAATGCCATGACGTACATTTACGCCATGTGTCGGGAAGTACTTCCCGACCATGACGTAAATGTACGTCAAATGTCGGGAAGGGGTTAAAAAATCCCTTTTTTCTATTGCTCACATATGAAGATAATGGGATATATATGTTTTAAAATGCAGCGTTAAGCATATTAATGCAGAAAAACTAAAATGATTTGTATGTGACTATATGAATAAAAGGTAATTTGATAATGATAAAACCTTCTTACAAAGAATAAACAAAGTAAAGTAAGAAAATCTTGTCTGGTACACAACATCTTTGATCTCTCTTCACAGAGGCATAGAACTTAATTTGTGTGTCACCATAAAATGAGGTCTTTGGGAGAAGTTCTAAGCTTATCTCTACAGATAAAATATATACAAATCTGGACCTGTGCTGTTCAAAAATTTCATAAAAATATGTCCAAATAAATACTAATGAATAAAAAAGCCTGTTGTAGGTGTGTGAATCGTCTCAGTGACTAGGCACATTATCAATTGCTGGTATTGAGATTGAACTTGCCCATTTTATGCAGAGGATTTCTGTGGAATCTATCTGGATCGAAAAGTATCATGCGCATCTACAGTGAAAGATCAGGAGATGCCACAATGTGGAAAACAGGAGCTGAAACCCAGAGTCTTATCACTACTGCAGTGGATGCAGCACATACATCTGGTCTGCAGGGTCTTTAACATATTTCCACTCATTTGTTCATTTATTGTTTAAAAAAAATACTATAAAAATAAAACATGGTTTAAAAATATTTAAAATTATAATTTGGCATGCTTAAACTTTTCTAAACTAAATTCATTTTGCAGGTGGTCACACATTTAGAGACTGAGTTTGGAGTCAGCGTCCAACCCATCAGCATATACAATATGCGTTATTCTTTTCAGATCTGGTCAGCTGTTATGTCAGTTGGCGCGAGTAAAGAAGAGGTAAAGTATTCTGCAGACCACAACTACTGTATGTGTGGGTCTGGCAAAAGCTATGTGCCATGTTTCAATCAGGCATAGTTTAGATACATTTGTTTTTATATTGAGATACTCATTTGTTAATACATTTGAATAAACTAACCTCTGAAATACAGCAGGTGTTGAACAATATGTCAGAAAATACAAAATTTCATATGATACAGTATATGCGATACTTGTTTCCTAGCACGGCGCCCACGTTTTTCAGTCGTATGGCATCTTATGCATTGTATCGCATTGCATGCCATATAGCCGCATGCGATGCGATTTTGGCCCCCCTATACGATTTTTAATTGTATAAGCACCCTAATGGGTGCTTACAATGTTAAATGCACCCCCACTATGAACGCCAACCCGAAGCGTGGCAAGCGCAGCGATCCCGCGAGGGGCGGCTGTACGCGTCCTCCGACCTTTTCATACCCCCACTATCCACGTTGGCGTGGAGTTGATTTTAGATTTGTGCAGCTTCTCTCCATGGTCTTGCCTTGGCAGTCCTCTGCATATGCTTATAGACTGGTTTAGGATCATTGGGCATATTTTACACCACAAATAAACTCTGCATCTGCTCCATTTTGTGTGCATTTAGCAATGTTTTAATAAGGTTTCTTTTTTATTTAATTTTTTTTGCGATATGGTTTATGTACAGTACTGATTATTGCCTCACTTTTCTCAGAGCTTTACACATTTGATGTCTAATGGGAAAAGTTGGTGGCCAAGTTTTGAACTTCTAAAATGGATGCTAGGGCTATCACCACACACTATACCAGCATTAGGTAAGATGTCATGGCAATGTTACATGTGTTAAAGGGGTGCTGTAAAGAATTGTGCCAGCTGGCATTGATGTTTTATTGTAAAGAGTTTCTGAATCATACAAGTTGAACTGGATATGCATTTTAAGATGATCTTTCCAATCTGACTGGTTGGAATGAAAATCAGGTAATTTCTGGGAGCAAATGACTATTGACCGTTTGCTCCCAAACATGGAAAACAGACAAAAATGGTCATTCAGACAAACTGATTAAAGCCTTTTAATGTAACCAATTACTGCATATGTTTTTGCCCATTTTTAAGCTTTTGGGATAAAATATTTGAATGTAATTTTTCCCAGACCAGAACTTAAATTTCAACCAGCAAGATTGGAAAGATGATTTTATAGCGCCTATCCAGCTTTATAAAGGACCTTATATATTTTGACAGTGGCACAATATTTGTCATTTTAGCTGTGTACCAAAACATATTTAAATGTTTTATATTAAATATTCCGTTTTAAAAGGCAGTCTGTCAGCTTTTGTTTGCGCATATTCATGCAGAGTAGATGAGAGGCTTAGGAATTACAGCTGTTTAATATGTAGCGCCCTCTTATTCATTGGAACAAAAGTATTTGGACAATTTACTCAAAAGCTGTTTCATTGATTGGCCTGGGCTGTGTTTTGTTATTTCTTTATCAGTAAATCAGGCAAACTGTCTGTGGTTGATTCCAAGTGTGGCACTTGCATATGGAAGCTGTTGTTGCGACCCCACATAATGCAGTTGAAGGAGCATGCAATGAAAGTGAAACAGGCCATCCTTATGCTTCAAAAACAGAAAACATCCATCCGAGTGATAGTGAGAACCTTAAGGATGGCCAAATTAACAGTTTGCTATATTCTGAGAAAAAGAACTGGTGAACTCTCCAACACAAAAGGCCTGGACATCAACAGATGTCCATTGTATGGACATCTAGACACTAGTAGACACTAAACAAAACAATTCACAACATACAGCCAAGTGAAAAACAACATCCAAGAGGTAGGGAGGGATATTCTGCAAGTCTGCCATTAGGAGAAGACTTTACAAAATAAAATGCAGAGGGTTCACTAAAAGATGGAAACTATTAATTAGCCTCAAAAAGAGAAGGTACACAAGAACCTCCAGACACCTCCAGGGAGGCCAATAGTTTCCGGAATAGGAGGCCTTTCAGAACAGGCCAGTATCTTTTATGACAATGCTAGTACGTGATGTACTAGCATTGTCTTCTTATGTAAAGGACACCAGTGATGCTCTCAGGAAAATCAATGCTGTAGGACTAAGCAGCGATCAATACCTGGTTACATTGGATGTGGAATCAATCTACACAAGCATAGATCATAAACAAGGATTAACAGTGTTTCATTACTTTTTACAAACTGAGGGGATGGATGATTTAAAAAAAATTCTACTGACACTTCTACAGACCGCCATGGGCGCGGCTTGTGCGCCCACTTATGCCAACTTGTTCCTCGGGTGGTGGGAGAGAGAGTATGTATTCACAGAGACCAATGAGAGGCTAACCAACCATGTGTCATAAATTGGATAAGATATATTGATGACATACTCATGATATGGCAATAACTCAATAACTATAATCTCAATCTCAAACTTACCCATAATATCAGTCAAAATGAAGCTACCTTCCTGGACTTATTTATAGCTCTAAAACTGGATACGTACACACTGAGCTATACAGAAAGGAAACCTCCACGAATAGCCTTTTACACGAACAGAGTTCACGTTTCCCTCCGACCATTAGGAATCTACTGTACCTAAAGGGGAATTCCTTAGATTAAGGCGGAACTGTACCACTAGAGAAACTTTTCTCTCCAAGAGCTCAGAGCTCACCACAAGACTCCAAGAAAGAGGCTACAGTAAACGCCAAATCAAAAAAGCAAAATATCTTGCCTAAAGACCTAATTTTCCCCAAAGAGAAACCATCTGAAGAACAACCAGCCCTCCGTTTTGTCGCGGACATCTGTACCGAATAGAAGGACCTCCAAACACTGGCCAATTTTATTGCATTATAAAGATCTAAAAAAAACACTCCCAGAAAGACCTTCCTTCAGCTGGAGAAGAGCGAAGAATCTCAAAGATCGATTAGTTCAAAGCCATTTCTCCAGAACTTTGAGAAAAGAACCAAAAATAAGGGGAACATACCCATACAATAACTGCAAGGCCTGCAATCTCACTCATAAAACAGACAGTGTCAGAAACAGATATGTCAAAAACCTGATTATCAAACAATTCATGAGCTGCAGCACAATGGGTGTTGTATACTGCTTGGAATGTCCATGCAAACTCAAATATGTCGGCATGACGACAAGAGCCCTTAAACATAGATTATTGGATTATGCAGGCAATATCAGGAATGCCAAAACGGATCAAATAAAAATGAGAAAAAACTTACATCAGTCGCACGCCATTTTCTGACATACCAACAAGGCACACCCACTGGTCTAAAAGCGTTTCGCCTACAATATGTCAGACTAGGCATAAGAGGTGGTGACCGTACGCGGGAATTGCTCAAACAATAATGTAAATGGATTTTCCAGTTGGACACCGTGAGCCCACATGGACTCAATGAATATACTAATTATAGCTTCTTTCTAGGGTAGATAATCATACTTGCATACTTATCTAGGGGTCATTTAAACAAATGATTGAATAAAGCTTATCCCTAAGCTCTCTTCTTTCTTTTTTTAAACCAACATATTTTACTAATTCATGTACTGTTTAAATCTAAAGAGTGTCTTCAAAAGTTGTTTCTAATATATAAATGTATACAGATCTATGACAGAATAGAATTCTCAATTTATCTAATTGGATCTTACACCTTTTAGTGTAAATAGACCAAAAAACACTTACATTCTTTCTTCTTATTTCGGCCATTATAAGATTAAATTACTATAATGACCATGTCATTAATTGTATAGGATATTTTGTTTAACCCTATGTGTACACACTGTATATATACATATAATATTCAAAATGATTAGATATCAGTGAATGGTTACTACTAATGGTTGATACTCATTATAAATAAATGTTCACCCCCCTATATTACCTTTTCCCTCCTCTTTCTTCTTATTGTTATATAATTTTACCACATCTAATTATCATCACCCTAAATATACTTTTTAACTTTTCTCACTACATTTCCTTAATAATCACATTGGATCACATTCAGTGGCGTAACTACCGAGGGTGCAGGGGGTGCAGCTGCTATGGGGCCCGAGCTGTTTCCAGGGCCCGCTGCTCCCCCTGCACCCAGTCTCGCTGCACTGCCTAGCTGGGACTTTCTACATAAAAAGTAAACTCTCTGCTGGCACTAGGACCCAGCGGATTAACAGAGCCAGGACGGAGACAGCAGCATGCACGCAGCATAAATCAGGAAGTGTCATCTCTGCGTGTGCTGGCAACGGAACGGAGGTGAGCAGATACAGGAGCTTGGAGAGACTAGAGGCACACTGAGAGACAGTACAGAAACACTATAGTGACTAGAGACTGGTTATAGGATAGGAAAGAGAGAGCCAGGGCAGCCTTAATAGAGAGACTGGGGGACTTCCGGTTCCGGCGCTGGAGGAAGCAGCAGCTCCCGAATAGGGCTCCCGGCGCTCCCCAGCCTAATACCGCTGCCGACCGAAGAAGACCCCGCTGGTCCCCCCCCCCTAACCTACCCGAAAATACAGGGGCTGCCTCCCGCTACTGATCGCGCCGTCCGCCGCCGGGATCGTCACACCACGGACCCCGCTGCCGCGTGACAGGCATCACAGCTTACAGCTGCACGAGGCAGGAGACGCGCTCTCACACTGAGAGACGCCGGCACTTCCCTCCCCGGCTGTTAATCACAGGCTGACCCGGACCTCACTCACACCTCTCACAAGGCACCAAACTACGTGGGGACTCCAGAAGCCCCAGACCTGATCCCCAGGAACACCTTACCTCCACCAGTAGAAGCAGCGCTGCGAGACTCCTGGCACCAGCAAGGCCACACAGACGCAGCACACACTGCACTCCAACCCTGTCACAGGAAATACAGGCGGAGGTAAGCTCATCACCCCCCTGATTCCTGCACTCAAACGACACAGCCTCCTCACCCACAAAATAAATCTACCAGCATTGTACAACCCTGCTGCAGCAGACACACAGCATCCCTTACCCACCCTAAGCAGCAGGATTTGGTCACACAGACATCCTCTGCACAGCATAGCCTCCCACCAGAGACACATCAGGAGGTGAAAAACCGCCCCAGCCTCTGACCCCTGGCTGACTCTGGGACCCCTACCATGAATAAAGGGCAACAAGCACCTGTAGTAGAAGAAACCCCACGGCACCGCTCGTCCAGCCGTCAGGCCAGAAACAAAATGGCGACCGCAACGGCTCCCACTACCCACCCCAAACCCCAGAACACTATAACCAGAGGTAGAAAGGGAGGGGAACCCCAGGACACCCCAATTGCTCCCGCACAGTCGGAAATCACTGAGTCTACCCCACTATGGACCCCTACAGATGAGTCACCAACTGATCAGGCGGATAACTCACCGTCATCATCACCTCTTCTGAGGCGGCAACTAACTCAAACTTCAAAGTCACATGAAGGACCAGTTACTTATGCAGATATAGTGCAGGCCATCCAAGACACTATTGGCCCTATTATGGAGGCCCACGCTGGGAAAGTGACACAAGCAGTCCAAGACATTAAGTCACAATTTAAGCAAATTACAAAAAGGGTGACCCACACAGAACACCTAGCCGGCGAGACATTTCAAGACGTCGCCACTCTCAAAGCCCAACATGAAGCCATGCAGAAGTCACAATACCAAATGCAGGCAAAAATAGATGACCTGGAGAACCGTTCCAGAAGGAACAACCTCAGGGTGGTAGGTCTACCCGAAGATGTAAAGGGACAGGCCCTCCTTACTTTCATACAGACTACACTTCCGGAAATCCTATCAGTCACTGGGGAATGCACGGGAATGATAATTGAACGTGCCCACAGAATAGGCCCCCAGCGACCTTCAACGGATGCACGCCCCAGACCAGTCATCTTCCGCTGTCTTAATTACATCCACAAGGAGGCGCTGTGGTTGGCCTCGAGAAGGAAACGAGACATATCCTGGAATGGCTCCAAACTTATACTCTTCCAAGACTACTCTGCAGAAGTAGCAAGAGCACGAAAAGAGTTCACACCTCTCTGCTCCCGTCTTGCCAAAAATAACAGGAAGTTTGCTTTACTCTACCCGGCACGCCTCCGCATATTTATAGGATCCACCTTCAAAGACTTCTCTACGCCATCAGACTGTGAAGCCTTCCTTGCAGAAGAAACATCCGAAGAGACATCAGCATCACTAGCCTCACAACCCCTCTTCACCCAAGATCAACAAGAGTGACTGAGTCCTCCTGCCACATTTACCCCCTGCAAACGCCGAACCTAATATTCTCCCCCCCCCCCCCCCCTGATGCTTCTTTGATTTTTCTCCCCTGTATAACCACTGGAAAAGAGCCCAAAAATGAGACTCCTATCAGAAAGGGCATTCCAGTCAAAGACTCAAACTATACTTACTCTAACAGATGAATCACTCTCACCTCCCCCCCCCCCCCTTCCTCCCTGCTATACCCGCCGGAAGTCTATACTGGGGAAAGTAACCAGTATCGAAGAAAACTCTCCTAACTTTTGGTCCCCTGGTATGGCTCTTGGCTACCTCTCACTATATGGGAACTCCAAGTTGGTGGAACCCAAAATAACTATACTAAGTAGAGAGGACCAGCGAGGTTAAGATTATAATTTATGATAATCTCTGCTTCTTGCTGCTTTAAGCAGGAAGGTATTATAAGTCGGTAGACCATAAGTTCACACCACTAAGGTGTCTGTTAATACCCGCTTGGTAAGGCTGAGGGAGCCAGAATCTGCTGGTTCAGCCCCTTGGGCATAGGCCTATACTCACCTCATTCGTTACCAACCGGAAGTTGATAATGGAAAATAAGAAGGTTAGGTGCACCAGAAGCACCTGGTTTGTATTACTGTTGCTGTTTTTGTGGTTTATGTTGTATGTCCCCCCTCCTTCCCTCATGTTTTTCCCCCAAAATCCCAAAAGATATCTAACATGGTTTTGTCCACTCAGATACGCTCCAGCTACACCCTGTCGATCACAGATGTCCAGAGGCTGTCCCCATATGTCTAACCTGGTCAACCGTCCACGGATCTGTGAGTTACCTAGTCCCCTGACTAAATAATGACTTCCCTGAAACTTGGAACATTTAATGTGGGGGGTTTCCACTCCCCCGCTAAAAGGAAAAAAATCCTGCTGTACCTTTCCAGAGTGGGGATTGAGGTAGCGTTCTTACAAGAAACACATCTAGTCCCAAATGAGATACTTAAATTGAATACCTTAGGATGGCAGGTACTGTCGTCGGCTCCCTATAATTCCAAGGCTAGGGGAGTGGTCACCCTAATAAAGAAATCAATACCGACTGAGATTCATTCTTCTCGGTCCGATCCAGAGGGTAGATACACAATAACTGACGTGACCATACATTCCACTCGATACATTCTTGCCAATATCTACACCCCTAACACCAATCAGAGCCAGTTTAACATAGATATGGTAAAGAGATTACTACCCTATGCCCACCAGCAAATAGTCCTAGCAGGAGATTTCAATTTGACAAATTCTGACATACTTGACAGGAATACCACTATACCCACTAGACGCCAAGTATCCAAATATGGTATCCAGTATTTGTTAACCCAACTACATCTTGTAGATGTTTGGAGGGCGTGCCACCCGGTTGATCGGGAGTACACGTGTCTCTCGGCAGCACACGGCTCCCTATCCAGGATAGATTACGTGCTGATGTCTTCGACCCTATTCCCAAGGGTCCAGGACTCAGCACTGGAACCTATAACTCTATCAGACCATGGGATCAGCTGGGTGGCGCTCGCGACATACATTGATAGAGGCCCTGTGCGACAATGGCGCTTCCCATCCCAACTAATTGATTCGGAAAATTTCCGTAATATGCTTGAGGCAACCTGGATGGAATACAAACATTCTAACACACAGGCTGAAGAAGACACTCCACTCCTATTCTGGCAGGCTTCTAAGCCGGTCCTCAGAGGCTCAATAATATCATACACCTCGAAACATAAAAAGGAATCCCAGAAGCTTTATTTAGAATCTCAAGCTAAGTTAACTGAGTCATACCAGATATTCCAAAAATACCCCACAAGGACAAACAGAGCTCAATTTGAGGAGCAAAAATCCCTTTTCGATATTTTACTGTCTAAAATGGAGTCTAAACTCACATTTCTCTCCCAGGCCAGATTCCACAAACATGGCAATAGAGCGAGTAGACTTATGTCAAATCTATTGCGAGGCCAACACCCTCCTACTATTATACAAGCACTTCAGAAAACAGATGGCACAGTAGTACACTCTGGTGCACAAATAGCAGAAACCTTGCATTCCTTTTACGGAAAACTATACTCCCAGCCCCAAACAGACCTACAGGAAAAAGAAAAATTTTGGGACACTTTAACATATCCGACACTAAGTGTAGACTCCACACACACACTGACAGCCCCAATAACAGAAGAAGAGGTTCTAGCCACCATTAAAGCCCTCAAGACAGGAAAATCCCCAGGCCCTGACGGACTAACTAATGAATATTACAAGCTTTTAGCTCCTAAACTAGTCAAGCCCCTATGTTCTCTTTATAATGCAATTCTACAGGGTACGCCCCCTCCGCTATACTTCAACTCAGCTATCCTAAAAATCATACACAAACCGGGTCGAGACCCTCTCCTCCCGAGCTCCTATAGGCCCATTTCCCTTCTAAACACCGACTATAAAGTTTTTACAAAGCTCTTAGCTGATAGACTCAAACTTAAACTCCCTTTACTGGTCCACCCAGACCAAACAGGATTTGTGTGGGGACGCCATTCAGTACTTAATGTGCGGAAGGCTCTCACAGCAATGCAATGGGTGGAGTTGGTCGGGTCCACGAGTCCACACGCCCTGCTTTCTTTAGACGCGGAAAAGGCGTTTGACCTAGTTGATTGGGACCACCTATTCCATACCATGAGACGATTTGGACTCCCGACCGACTTCATCCGTACAATCCAATTATTGTATGACAACTCTACTTCCCAAATATTAACCAATAATTTCTTATCAGCTTCCCTCTCAATATCAAGAGGGACAAGACAAGGGTGCCCCCTCTCGCCATTGCTTTTTGCTCTGGCGATAGAACCCCTGGCAGTGGCTCTGAGGACATCCCAAGACTTCAGGGGTATAATGATACATACATCGGAGGTCAAGATAAGCCTCTTCGCAGATGACATCTTATTGTTCATATCCGACCCCAATACTTCCATCCCTGCAATACAAGACATAATATCCCATTTCTCTCAGTTTTCAGGATTCAAAGTAAACTATGACAAATCTCGCTTACTACCCTTCCACTCCTCCCAAGATTTTTTCTCCTCCCCCTCATTCACCTCACAATTTACGATATGCCACCCTACCCTAAAGTACTTGGGAGTCCTGATCCCTAACAAACTAGAAGACCTTTACACGGCTAATTTTCCCCACACATATTCAACAGTAGAAAAACAGCTGATGGGATGGATGACACTTCCCCTATCACTCGCGGGCAGGATAACAGTCATAAAGTCAGTAGCCTTCCCTAAACTTTCCTACCTACTACAGATGTTACCCCTCCAGCTGAAAAAAACAGATCTGCAAAAGTTCAAGACACTATTTATTAAATTCACCTGGGCGGGCAAAAAGCCTCGCATCCCTTTTGACCGACTTCGCCTTACAAAGCAAGACGGTGGTCTTGCTATGCCAGACATACAGGCCTTCTCACTAGCATCACATTTCAGATACATAACAGATTGGTTCATGGGCAGGGCTGAATATACGATCCCCACTCTGGAAGAACAGTTATTTCAACCATACTCTCCTGCAGCACTTCTTCATGCTCCGGTCAGAATGATTTCCAGGCAGATCAGGGAGTCAGTGTTGTTTGGGGACACGTACAGATCGTGGAAGAAAATAAATAAGATACTGCATAGAAACCCTACTTCCTCCTCCTTCACCTCACTATGGGGAAACCCATTGTTCGTCCCCGGCGTGGACAATATGGAGTTTAAAGGTTGAAGAGATAAAGGAATTACCAATATCCGTAAACTCTTTGATCCAGGTGGCTCCTTAATGCCATTTGCAAAGCTATCAGAAAAATATGGCATCCAAAACAGGCAATTTTACATGTACCTGCAAACCAGACATTTTGTTCAAACTCAGGTACACCCCATGGATAAGAGAGAAATTGCTGACCCCATAGACGCACTACTTAGACCAGAATGTGTGATGGGATATAAGATATGTTGCCTTTATTCCTCATTGATCACAGCTGATGTGGAACGTCACCATAAACAATTGCATGAAAAATGGCTAATGGATATTCCTGATCTTGCGGCTCCTCCCAAGTTGTTCAACAAACTCTCATATACGATGAAATATCTACAATCCATTTCCTTACAGGAAACACATATCAAATTCATCAATAGAGCATATATTGCCCCAGTCCAAAGAGCCCATTTTGTCTCTGAAGACACGGGGGAATGCTATAAGTGTCAAAAAACAAAAGCCACGTACTATCATAACTTTTGGGAGTGCCGTAAGATCAGAAATTTCTGGGATAAGCTAGTGGATTTTGTTAACCGTACATACACTCTGAAACTACAGAAAAACCCACTGGCCTTAAAAAACCACAGATAATACCAATCCTTACGATTATATTAACGCTAGCAAAGAAATTAATACTACTACATTGGATCCATAGAAGAGCCCCCTCTATATTAGAATTAAAAAAAGCTATCCTCAATATATTGTTTTATGAAAGACAGAGCACATTATCAGATTTAGAAAAGGGTGCCCCTCGGTTTTATAAGAAATGGGAGCTATATATCTAGATCTAGATCAGATTATGCAGGAACGCATACAGAAACTCTTTGAATCTACCTCCTGGTATCACCTACGGCGAATAGCCGGAGAATAGAGAATAATGGTAATCTCAGGAAAAAAAAAAAAAAGGGGAAAGTGATAAATTGTAAGACACTGAAGTGCGAAACCTGAAAATTGATTTCGAAAGGATCCCCCCCCCCCTAACTCTTCCCACCCCCCCTTTTACCCCTTGTTGTTTATATAGATGAATATATATATATAAAAGTTAGAGTTAAACTTTGATTGCTGTTAAAGTTAGCTATACAGCTATACATCCGTCATTATAATAATTAATCGTAGGAATATATTCTTCCTGCTGTAGCTCATTGGCCTAGACTTAACAACATGGGCCCAGCGAGATATAGTGGAAGAGACGACGGAAAATAGACTTTCAGACATGTACCATGTAATAGAAATAATAGCAGGCTCTTTATCCTTTGAGTTTATTTTAGCCTAGAATAAGCCTACCTGCAATTAATAATTTCATTAAGATCAGACAGAAGAAAATCACACAAAAACATCAGAGGCATGTGAAATAATGAATACGACTAAAATGGGCACATGGAGCCTTATAGAGACATATTTAATGTTTTTGGAAAATGTATGATGTTCATAGTATACTCATCAATATTGTAAATTGTTTATTTTGTATTTTCAAATAAAAAATTGTTTACCAAAAAAAAAAAATAGAGAGACTGGGGATAGGACAGAGCAGTCAGAAAACTGGGGAGTGTAGGACAGAGATAGAGATTGGGGAGTTAAGACAGAGACTGTTGCTAACAGACATTAGAGAGAGCTAGGGGAGGGAAGGAATGGAGAGACAGTCAGAGAGTGATAGTGGAGACTGGACACAGAGACTGTTGCTGGAAGAAACAGAGAGCTGGGGGAGTGATGGGACAGAGAGAGAGAGATGACAGAGGCAAGAGATGTCAGAGAGAGAGAGAGATGACAGAGGCAAGTTGGGAAACAGAGACTGAGGATGGGACAGAGAGACAGCCAGAGAGCCTGGGAGTCAAACCACACAAAGGCTGCTCCTGGGGATTGGATAAAGACAGTTAGAGAGCTGAGGGAGTCACAGCACACAGTGACTGCAGGCGTGGATTGTACAGACACAGAGAGATCCAGTGGATTCACTTCAGAGAGAGACAGTCAGAGAGAAGGGAAAGTCACAGGACACAGAGAATACAGTCACAGAATACAGAGACTGGGATGGATTTCTAGACGCTGGGGGGCCCCTTTTAAAATTTTGCTATGGGGCCCACAAGTGTCTAGTTACGCCTCTGATCACATTCACGTTATCTCACAATATTTAATATCATTTTTGCCCACTATGGCACACCTACATTATAAAAAGCCAAAATGTACCCCTCTTTTTTATAATTAACACCCAGTCATATCATCTTTGCAATCCCTTTATATTACACTGTTGTCATCACACTTTTATAATATATTAATTATACCACATTATTCCTACAGTAATCTAAGTGATCACAACCATGGTTATTGAATAATACTGTACTATCATATATTAGCCCAATAAACATCTCTTCATAGATATCAAACCGATACAAGGGTTAATTACGGTATAATTAAATAGACATGCTTATACTACAATTTAATCATCTTTAAAGAATATATTATTTCATCTATGGCTGCGCAAACATAAATTACTTCAATTGTTATTTAAAGTTAAACTACATTAATTGCTTGCAATTAGGAAGGCATGCAGGATTGGTCAAACACTGAATTTAAACAGACACAACGAATGCAGCAGGGAGCCGGAGGTTGGCAACAGGCAGGGAGATGGAAGCCTCCCTGCCTGCGCCGGAATGAGAGAGCTGGCAGGGGACGCAGGTAGGGAGCCGCTGCACTGGTCCCGCTCATGCATATGTAATGAGCGGGACCAGTGTGAAGTGAATATCTAATGAGTGGCTCCCTGCCCCCTGCTGGCTATGTGTGTAAAAAAAAAAAAATGGTAAATTTAACTATATATTCATGTGCTGCATGCACATGAATAAAAATAGCATGCCCCTTCACAGAATCAAATTTCTGATTTTTTTTTTTTACACCAAAAAAAAAACACCTTTATTTTAAAAGATCACTTTTGGTACTTATGTATTATCTGGGCTCCCGATTTTTTTCATTGTATGGCACTACTTAAGGCATGCAATGCAATGCGATTTTTCATTGTAAAGACCCGATTTTTCATTGTATAGTCAACTATGGGTGATTTCATGCCCCCACTATCCAACTACGCATGGAGTTGATTTTATATAGTGTGGCGAGCGCAGCGAGCCCGAAGTGTGGCAAAGGGCCGCGGATTACTTTACATGTATTCTGCGTCCGCTCGCCACGCTTCGGGCTCAGTGGCTCGCTGCGCTCGCCACACTATATAAAATTAAGGTACTTGTTTCCTAGCACGGCCACAATCGCGGGTCATTTACAATGGTATGCGATGCGACCGACGCGATGCCCGCGATTTGCCATTGAAATGCATTGAAAAGGTGAAAATCGCGTCGGTCGCATCGCATGCGGCCAAAAAAAGCATGCGATGGTGCCGATGCGATGCCCGCGATTTCCCATAGGGAGCAATGTAAAATGCCTCAATTGACCCAATTAAACATAGGGAACAATGTTAAATGGGCCAGAGACCCCAAAAAACCCCCCTGAAGTGTGAAATGGCCCCCCAAAAAATTGTTAACGCCACCCCACGATCAACGTGAACCCGAAGTGTGGCGAGCGTAGCGAGCCCGTGAGGGGCGGCGGTACGCATCCTCCGACCTTTTCATACCCCCACTATCCACGTCGGCGTGGAGTTTAGAAAAGAAAGTGTGGCGAGCGCAGCGAGCCACCGAGCCCGAAGCGTGGCGAGCGCAGCGGATACCTGTGAAGCCCACGAGGGGACGCGGATACGTGTGAAGGTATCCGCGTGCGCTCGCCACACTTTCTATTCTCAACTCCACGCCGACGTGGATAGTGGGGGTATGAAAAGGTCAGAGGATGCGTACCGCCGCCCCTTGCGGGCTCGCTGCGCTCGCCACGCTTCGGGTTCACGTTGATCGCGGGGTGGCGTTATCAATTTTTGGGAGGGCCATTTCACACTTCAGGGGTGTTTTTTGGGGTCTCTGGGCCATTTAACATTGTTCCCTATGTTTATTTGGGTAAATTGAGGCATTTTACATTGTTCCCTATGGGAAATCGCGGGCATCGCGCCGGTCGCATCGCATGCGATTTTTTTGCACGCATGCGATGCGACCGACGCGATTTTTTTACCTGCGATGCCCGAGATCCTAATCGTTGTGGCCGTGCTAGGAAACAAGTACCAAAATTAACTCCATGCGTAGTTGGATAGTGGGGTATGAAATCACCCATGGGTGACTATACAATTAAAAATCGGGTCTTTACAATGAAAAATCGCATTGCATTGCATTGTATGCCACCATATTGCATGCGCCCAGATAATACATAAGTACCTTACTTTTCAGTTCACCTTAAAAAGATGTCGAATGGAAAACGAATCATGGCGAAAATCATGCTGAAAGCAGTTCTCCATCCTAGCATTGAATACACTTTCAACGAATCCCAGTGAGAACCCCATTGAAATACACCAGCAAATTGCAGCAAGCATGAAATGGAGAACTGGCCGGCATTCTCTGTTCGCTTTCGGCGAACAGTTAACATTGAATAGGGTGAATCAGGTTTCCAGTGAAAAAGATTCACCACAAGGAGTGAAAACAGCCGGAAAAAAACCCGGTGAATCGGGAACATTGAATACAGCCAAGAGACTTGCATCAGTCGCCTTATGCTCAGAGAAAGAAATAGGACATCTTTATTTATTCCCCAGACTGCCAGCGTGCGGCATAAGCATTTGCTTACAGCCCCAACCCCCCCCATCCTCCCCCCATAGATCCGCTCCCCATTGCACACAGTGGCTTCCTCTGGCTAAACCTCACCACAGGTACTGCAGTATCCGGTTAGCTGCTTCCAGACTCTCAACAACAAACACTCAAACTCACAGCCAGTCTTACCGTCGGCTACACAGAATTATGCCGACAGCTGGACTCTAGACTCCTGAGTACACGCTGACAGCTTTACCCGCTGACGGTTTGCCTTCACGTCCGGTTTTCACCCATAAGCAGCAGCCAGCCATTCACATCAGACATCTGTCCCTGTGGCCGCGATCCGGTTCTTCAGGCAGCAGACTACTGACATAACCCCATAAGAGGTAACTGTGAAGTTCCATGTTTTCTTGCACTTATTACAAGGCTCTTACCACGTTCCTTTTAGGTATTCGACACCCATATTGAGGCCGCTCATTCTCCACCTCTGCCTGTAGGCAAGTGGGGAAAAGCAGCGCTTAATTTAGTGGGGGCCAATATCACTATATCTAATCTATATCTTTTTTCGGGACACTCTCATACTGGCTACTTAACCAACAGTTCCCTGTACTGGTCATTGCCCAACAGGGTCCTGTAGTTAAGAACCAGGACAGCAGATATCCCCTTACTCCACATAGGCAATATTAACTGCGATCACTCACTCACTAGAAGTAAACGGTGCCCGGCAAGAAGAAGCAGTGAGAATGGTATAGTGGAGACTACTCCTTTTGATTTTTGCCAGGGTCATCATGGCTAATTATACCTATATTTGCATGTGTTAGTTATGCTATATAGATCTGATCGTATATATTGGCCAGTTGGGACAGTGGTGTATCAGATATTAAGTGTTTTTTCATAAAAATCTTTAAGGATTTGACATTTTTCTCTGAATAGGTGTACTGCAAAAAGTTTGAGATAAGTTATATACAAACTTGTGTGCAAGTCAATATTAATAGATACCAAATTTGTACATTTATATATTTCTTTAGGGTTCATTGAAATAGATACCAGATTTATTGTACATTTATGTATTAGGATTTATTGAAACCAGAGACCATTTATGTGTGATAAGGTCATATTGTCTACAGCATTTAGGTCTACAAGCATTAGGTCTACACCACTAGGTCGACCTGCATTTAGGTCGACATGACTGAAGGTCGACAGGCAAAAGGTCGACATGGGGTCATTTGACTGTTTTATGAGTCGACATGTGCCGACAGGCGGTATTTCATGCCCTACCATCCACTAGGGCAGGGCTGGGCAATTGCGGCCCTCCAGTTGTTGATGAACTACACATACCAGCATGCCTTGCATCAGTTTCAGCATGGCCACATAGCAAAACTAATGCAAAGCATCCTGAGATGTGTAGTTCATCAACATTTGGAGGGCCGCAATTGCCCAGCCCTGCACTAGGGCGTGGTGGGAGAATAAAATAGTGTGCCGAGCATAGGGAGGCACCGTGGCGAGCGCAGCGAGCCATGCCAGGGGACACGGTGCTATGTTGACTCTGCCGACACTTGAAAAAAATGAAAACATTTTTTTAAAAATAAATAAATTAAAAACCGTTGACTTTTTCACTGTCAACCTAATGAGCCTGTCGACCTAACCCATGTCGACATTCATTCAAGTCGACCTGATGGTGTAGACCTAATGCTTGTAGACCTAAATGCAGTCTGACGAATGATCCCATTCCATTTCTGTATGTACAAACAGGCTGTATACCACACTAATTGTAGGAATCCATTGGCTTTTGTTAAACTCAACCTAAGTGTAACAAAGCAAATCATTACCAACCTGCATTTGTTATACAATTTAACCAACATTGTTTCTACAATCCTTAATAAGGTAGTGACTTACTACTCCCCTCTGATTTCCTTTGAAGAGGGAAATAATATGTATGATCATTCACATTTTTTTGCCGCAATAATCTGTACAATAAGGTATCCTTATATTTTTGCTTGCTGACAGAACAGATCATTTTGGTGTGACAGATTATTCAATCACAGTCACCAAGAATTATACACTTATTTTATATATATTTATGTTGGTCTGGTCTGTAAGTTGGCTAATCATATTTAATTAAATTATAAATGAAAAGATAAGTTTTAATCAAATAAGTGTGTCCCCCAAAAAAGAGAGTACTTTCCTTTTTTCTTGACCAAAGCAATTTACAAGATAAATCAGTGCGCTTGGGAGCAAAGCTTAAAACTGTCCGGTGAATGTGTCACCCAACACACACAGAAATTGTACAAATGTAAAAAAGAATACCAACAGTATTTTCAAGCGCTCCCTTCTTCCTGTATCCCAATGTTACTTTCGTCAGAAATATTTCTATTGATTGCTCATGTAACATAAAAGAGGGAAGAGAAAAATAAACCACATATGGTGTGATAACTTAGAGATTCAGTTTCTACCAATCATAGGTCTTTTTATGGTGAAAACCGTACCCTGTGCTGTGGTCCACTAAATGAATGGTGGACTGTTCACACTTTGGTTTAAAGGAGTGATGTGACTCCAAGGGATACTCCAATTCTCTCCAAGTTGTTCCACATAGAGAAACCAAAGAGATAGATGTCCCGAATGGTGAAGTACGTTTTTTAATATTTAAAACAATACAGTAAAAAACAATTGGGTGTAAACAATGGACTCTCACCGGATGAAATGGTCTACTTTGCAAAAGCAGACAAACAGAGCATAAGATGTCAAACCACAGGCGTCCCTGGATGCTTGCTGTGAGTATTCCAATCCTGGTGTGCTGTCCAGTGTTCACAAGTCCCCTCTTCCAACGCGTTTCAGACTATGAGTCCTTTATCAAGGCATAGAGACTTACCCCCAGACCAGGGTATTTATACCCACATGTACAAATTAAAAAACCAGACCTATTGCCAGACATGGATTTAACTTCTAACACATTCCCTTTCCCACCGGATTCTAGACCCATTTTTTATAATGAGCACTCTCTTTCAGGTGTCCATAATAACAATGTGCACGCTATTGCACTATTTCCCCGTCCGGCACCATCCGCCGGAACTTCCTTGCGTTCCAAATGACGTTGGCACCGGAAGTCCTTTGTGTTCCACCGCCGTATATGTTCCCCGGCGGGCTCTCCTTTTCACATAGTGTTCCGCCTTGTGCCGCGGCCGGAACTTCCTTGCGGTCCATTTGCATTCGAGCCGGAAGTTCTCTGCGTTCCACTGCAGACCTTTTCTTTCATAGAAGGTCCGTTCTATATGCATTCCACGTTATTCTCAGGGGGATGTATATGCGGTTCACTGGTATTTTATCCTTAAGTCCCTGTATGAGTAGGGGACTTTTAAGGAAAGTGCTTTTGGTGCATATTGCAGTACCCCGGAAATAAAAGAAAGAACATATTATAATTCATTCATAAAAATACATATTTTATATAACTCGTATTTAATACGAGTTATATAAAATATGTATTTTTATGAATGAATGAATTATAATATGTTCTTTTTTTTTATTTCCGGGGTACTGCAATATGCACCAAAAGCACTTTCCTTAAAAGTTCCCTACTCATACAGGGACTTAAGGATAAAATACCAGTGAACCGCATATACATCCCCCTGAGAATAACGTGGAACGCATATAGAACGGACCTTCTATGAAAGAAAAGGTCCGCAGGGGAACGCAGAGAACTTCCGGCTCTAATGCAAATGGACCGCAAGGAAGTTCCGGCCGCAGCACTATGTGAAAAGGAGAGCCCGCCGGGGAACATATACGGCGGTGGAACGCAAAGGACTTCCGGCGCCAACGTCATTTGGAACGCAAGGAAGTTCCGGCGGATGGCGCCGGACGGGGAAATAGTGCAATAGCGTGCACATTGTAATTATGGACACCTGAAAGAGAGTGCTCATTATAAAAAATGGGTCTAGAATCCGGTGGGAAAGGGAATGTTAGAAGTTAGAAATCCATGTCTGGCAATAGGTCTGGTTTTTTAATTTGTACATGTGGGTATAAATACCCTGGTCTGGGGGTAAGTCTCTATGCCTTGATAAAGGACTCATAGTCTGAAACGGATTCAGTATTGAATCCCGGCGGTCGGGATCCCGGCGTTCAGAATCCCGACGCCGGAATCCCGACAGCCGAAATGCCGACAAGGGGGGGATGTGGATAGCCCCCCCTTGCGGGCTCGCTGCGCTCGCCATGCAGCGGGCCCGGTGCCTCGCTACGCTCGGCACACTAATTTATTCTCCCTCCAGGGGTGTCGTGGACACCCCAGGAGGGAGAATGTGTTGGCATTTCGGCGGTCGGGATTCCGGCGTCGGGATTCTGAACACCGGGATCCCGACCGCCGGGATTTTAACTGCATCCCGTCTGAAACGCGTTGGCAGAGGGGACTTGTGAACACTGGACAGCACACCAGGATTGGAATACTTACAGCAAGCATCCAGGGACGCCTGTGGTTTGACATCTTATGCTCTGTTTCCTTTTTCTTGCCTATATGTAACCTCATACTCTCTGGGGAGCACCTTTACCATCAGAATAGGTACACATCAGTACAGAACAGCTAGTATAGTGGATAACATAATAAATAGTACATACATAAAGTATTGTATAGCTACCTGTGCAGCTATAATTTCCCATCTTCCCATTTTACTTTTGTATAACTCAAAAAGAATAAGGCCAGATTAGACTTTGCTAAGAAACATCTAAAAAGCTAGCCCAATTTTGGAACAGCATTCTATGGATAGAGGCAATGAAAATCAATCTTTAGCAGAATGATGGAAGAAAAAGTAAGAAGAAGGCTTACTTCTCCATGATTCAAAGCATAAAGTACCATTCAGTACATCCATTGTGGTGAAAATATTAGAAGCAATAAAAAGAGATAGTATCCAAAATTTCTTAGAACAGGAGGAAGTGATAAGTAAGGCTCAGCATGGGTTCGTCAAAATAGATCATGTCAGACTAATTTAATTAGCTTCAATGAGGAAGTCAGTACTGGACTTAGCTGGATATCTGTTGATGTAATACTGCTTGATTTCACAAAAGCTTTTGACACAGTGCCTCATAAAAGGTTATTAATGAAACTAGGTAATTTGGGGTTAGAAGATAAAATTTGTAATGTATTAAAAACTGGTTGCTCAATCGGGGATAGCGAGTGGTGGTAAGTGGCATACATTCCAGCTGGGGAAAGGTCCAATGTGGAGTCCCGCAAGGTTCAATATTAGTACTCAGTTTGCTTAATATATTCATTAATGATATTATTGCTTCACAGTACAGGTGGACAATAATCAAGCAACCTAGAAAGCAAAAGAACCAAGAGAGCTACACAGCGTTTTCAGCACTATTCCGTAGCCTTAAAACATAACCCAAAACATACAGCTAGACTATTTCAGAACTACCATTTGATTACATTTTCTCAAGCAAAATTATTCTTATTTTTTTTTTTTTTGTCCGGTTACGTATTTGTTTAATACTTTAATTTCAGAGTACAATAAAACATGTTCTATTGTATTTTGCCTATTGGTAATTTATTGTTTGATACATTATGTCAACTGGTGGTACTTTTAGTTAGACAATATTGAGCAGGGATACCATATTCTCTTTGTGTATACCTGAATATCCACATTTTTGAAGGAATCTCTGAACTACTCTCCCCATGCATTACAACATGTATACAATGTTAATTGTAATGGAGTATATAAGTCTCAACATGTCTTCATGCAATAGCGCAAATGGAAAAGTAATGAAATATACAACCATTACTTAATATGGTGCAGTTGCAACACTAATGATTTGGGAACGATCAGCTGGAGGTGTAAATATGCAGTCAGAAGCTGCTAGATAGTACTGCCGATAGTTATCACACTAATAGCTTATCTTTGCATCAGCCCTCTATTACCTGCTTTCTAAGAACGTGCAGGATCAGGGTATGTATCCATATCTAATATAGGTGCACCTACATGAACATGCCTAATAGTTACACACCAGAACGATTATGATCGTGAGCAAATCGTGAGATGACCATATGATGGTCGCACGCTCTGCTGGAGCACAAGATCTGCAGCCGATCCAGTCTGTACCCAGGGTCGTTTTCAAATCCTGACTGCAGCAGGTAGGATCTGCAATATGACCAAACGACCCACGGGGATGCGCATCGGATCCAAAACATGCCCAATTTAGATACAATCGAGATTGTATTGAAATTGGGGGAATTGAGGCCAAATCAATCTGGTGTGTACCCAGTTTTAGTTTGCCCATGCCCATTCTACCTCCATTTGTGAACAATATTTAGGTCTGAGCATAGTCATATGAATTTTTGGTGTTCAGTATTAAATTGCTAATCTCCTACAAAAAAAAACACTAAAGCTGGTTACACACTGAGTGATATGCCTTGCCATCTCAGATTGGACCGGCATTTCGTCCATATTGCTGTGTGTATGTGTGCTTCAACCTAACAACATTGCTAGCAACACCATGCATGTTAATAATGGATGGAACAGTGTGTGTTCCGTCCTTCATTGATATTGCTCCATTGTGTATAACCAATCTGTGCTTATGGTGCCTGTCTCATGGAAGTGGCATGAGCAAGGCGTGTATGTAAGCTCCCGTGTTTGATTATAGAGTTCAGACAGAAATGGACACCCTCTTCAGACTAATCTTTTTCACCCAGCACGCCAATGTTAAGGAAGAGTATAGGCTACCATGGCTAAGGTCCAACTCAAATTGTACTCAATTAGGTGGACTTTTGTCTCAAGGAATAGCTTCTTCAGTTCCACCATCTATTTCATTTAAGGAACGAATAAGATACCTGCAGCTTAAGATGAATAACCCTGCTTTACATATAGCTCATCACTTGATAATCAATTGATTATAGAAGCGCATCACTTCTATAATCAATTATATACAATTCATTCTTTGGTACTTGTGTATTATCACGGCGCCCATCGCATACCACTAATTAAGGTATGCGATGGGACCCGATTTCAGCCTTTCCCCTGGCTGAGTATACAATTTTAATATCGCGTTGCATTGCATGCCATTATAATGGCATGCGATGCGACGCGATCATGCCCGATTTGGGCTTATTCCCATGTTAAATGCCCCCCCAGACCCGATTTTTAATTGTATACCCACCCTGATGGGTAATGAGTATGTTAAATGCCCCCCCAGTGTTAACGCCAGCCCACTATCAACGCCAACCCGAAGCGTGGCGAACGCAGCGGTATGCGTCCTCCGACCTTTTCATACCCCCACTATCCACGTCATCGTGGAGTTGATTTTATATAGTGTGGCGAGCGCAGCGAGCCCGAAACGCGGCATATATGTGAAGTCATCAGTGTCCCCTCGCCACGCTTCGGGCTCGGTGGCTCGCTGCAATAGCCACACTATATAAAATCAACTCCACGCCGACGTGGATAGTGGGGGTATGAAAAGGTCGGAGGACGCGGGCTCGCTGCGCTCGCCACGCTTCGAGTTGGGGTTGATAGTGGGGTGGCGTTAACAATGGGTGGGCATTTAACATAGTCATTACCCATCAGGGTGGGTGTACAATCAAAAATTTGTGTCTGGGGGGGCATTTAACATAGGAATAAGGCATCTGGGTGCCTGTACAATAAAAAAAAAATCGGGTCCAACCGCGCGATTTTTGGTCGTACAATGCCCTACGATGGAAACCGTGGGCGCCGTGATAATACACAAGTACCAATTTTTTCTATAGACAGTGGTCATTTGATTAAAAAGAAAGCTTTAACTACTTTTTCATTCACAGATGGACAATATGCTGTTATTACTTTTTTTTCCTCTTTGATACAGGTCTAACTCTTACTGAGAATTTGGCAAATTTAAATACCGAAGGAAATATACAAATGGTACAGAAAGCTAAAAACCTTAAAGACGAACTGAATTCTTTACTTGGGAATGATGGAATTCTTCTCTACCCTTCGCATCCCAAGATCGCCCCAAAACACTATGAGCCTATTGCAATGCCGTTCAATTTTGCATATACTGGTTAGTACATTGTTGATGCTACATGTTCACAGCGGTGCCTAACTAAACAAATTGCAACTCAGCAATCAGCTATTAGCAGTAGTGCATTATCCCCGATAAAGTTCTATGAGACGTTAAATATTGAATCTTGAAAAAAGTCCTATGGTCACTAAAGCTCTAGTCATGGATCCTAGTAATGCAGGATATTACATCCAATTCCTTAATAGCAGTGTCTTCCATTGTTTAAAACCAGCTACTGACAACATGCTGGGTTGCCACTAAAACAAAGCATGAGTATAGCGTTGCATTACTATATAGCACACTAGGATGAATCTATGCACTCTATAACATGACATGGAGGTCCATAGGATAGAGGCTATATGGGGGGCCAGGAGAATAAAGAAATAAGCCAATGAATGACCATTATTGTCAGCATCCCAGCTTATAGGACATATAGAAAGAATCTGGGATGGGGAGTGGCAACTTTGCCAGCCCAGTGATCCAAATATTTGACTCCTCCTTATTATACAAATACATACTGAGTAAATAAAATACATTCACAATGTTCAAAACTAATCTCTGTAGATAGACTTTCCACAACCTCTCTTCTAGTACTTTACTAATTAATGTATTAATCAGTAATTGTAATGCTTTGTCAATCCAATTTTCCTACTTGAAAGCAAATCACACATATGAGAATGCTGGTTGTGTTTGGAATTGACTCGTGACCTTTTGTCACACCAGCATTCACAGTCATTGTGTCAATTTCTCCTAGCAAGAAGCTATTGTGGCACATTAATGTTTTTATTTAATTAACTCTAGATTTGTTGTAGTTGAAGAATTCGGTACTTATGTAGTATCTGGGCTGCCGATTTTCTGATTGTATGCCTTACCTTAAGGCATACAATCAGATGCGATTCAACGTGATTTTCGGCAAAATCGCATCGAATTGCATCAGATATCGCATGCAATGCGATTTTGCATAGGATTCAATGTTAACAAGGTCCTTTTCAATTCCCGAAGTGGGCATAGAGTTGATTTTATAAAGCGTGGCGAGCACAGCGAGCCACCGAGCCCGAAGCGTGGCGAGCGCACGCGGAAAACATTTTACGCAATCCGCGTCCGCTCGCCGCGCTTTGGGCTCGGTGGCTCGCTTCGCTCGCCACAGGTTTATATCCAACTCCATGCCCACTTGGATAGTGGGGAAAGGAACAGGACCATTTTTACATGGAATCCTATGGAAAATCGGGTCGATCGCATCGCATGCGATTTGGTCGGATGCGATGCGATCGATGTGATTTTTCCGACCCAATCTCAAAATCAGACGCCCAGATACTACATAAGTACCAAGAATTCTATTATATTATGTTGGAAATATAATGTTTTAAAAAAAATTTATTTACTTGGTATAAAAGTCTAATGTGGAAAGGTAGTAGTGGCTCTAATGCTATTATGCTTATCATTAGGAATTGTTTTTACCATTACACCATCATGTGCTCGGTCAGAGGCAGTAACGCCATGTGACCGGCCTAGCACTTTAGAGCAGGCATGTCCAACCTGCGGCCCTCCAGCTGTTGTGAAACTACACATCCCAGAAGGACTTGCCACAGTTTTGATATTCGGGCATGCTAAAACTATGGCAAGGCATGCTGGGATGTGTAATTTCACAACAGCTGGAGGGCCGCCGGTTGGACATGCCTGCTTTAGTGTGTCCCCTGTTTAAGTAAAAAATTACCACAGCTGTCTAAAGGCCCATATACACTAGGCGATTTTCAGATGAAAACAGCCATTTCGAGCGATTTTCAGCCTAAGGTAGTCTAATGTGTATGCCCTAGCGACAGCAGACTAGCGACAATGCCTACTCCTCCCGCATCATCACTAGCGAGGTGCCTACTCCTCCCGCATCATCACTAGCGAGGTGTGCATCTGCTGGTTTTACAAGCACATCTAGCGATTATGATATTTGAGCCATCATTGCTATGTGTGTACGGCAGCCGGGCTGAAAGATGAGACTTTCAGCATGGCTGACTGCCCGCTCCCTCCCCCCGCCCCCCTACTACAGACGGAGAATACTCACCCTGTTCCCACGCCGCCATGTTCCGCTCCACTACCACCCGATGCTCTCTCCAGCCCGGCCACACAGCCCGACGGAATGTCCCCCCTGGCTGACTGCCCTGCTCCATTGGCCACAATGTGATTTTAAAGCCAGTAATCTATAAATTGCTGGCACACATTCCAGCAATGTATAGATTACTGGCACCACGGCCCACCAATGCATATTTATAAGCTAGTAATATATACATTGCTGTCACATGCAGCAATGTATATATTTGCCACAGTTAGCGCACCTTTTCAAAAACTCATTGTCTAATAAAACTAGTTAATAGACTAGAGACCCAAACTGTTGATCATATATCTAGAATAATATAGCAATAACATAGTTGGAGAAAAGGTATACAAATCATTCCCATCTTTTTTTTCTCTACAGCTATATTTAATGTTTTAGGACTTCCGGTCACTCAGTGCCCATTGGGGCTTTCTAAGACTGGACTGCCCATGGGGATACAAATAATCTCTTCTCAGTATAATGACCATCTGACTTTGGCACTTGCTCAGCATCTAGAAAAGGCTTTTGGAGGATGGAAACCACCAGGAAGGGACTGATGACTTCACAAGTTAAAATTGATCTTCGATAAGGAGATCTGAGTGTTGCCAGTTGATAGACATTGTAAATCGCACACGAAAAATTACCAATTTTGTTGATTGGGAAAGTAATTGAAACTAATGCTTGCGTTCTGTGTACTATAATTAACACCCTTTCATTGGCTATTGCTTTCCAGAAGAAAACTGGGAGACACCATGACAATTAAACTACTAACATTAAGCCTAAATACCTTGACACAGGTGGTGATATGCAAAGTTCTAAACATAGGTGGGGATACTTGTTTTAAGGTTTTTGTAATGAAATGTTACAAAAGATGGAAGCAAGAACAAGGGTACTCAGAACTTTATATTTCCATGGTTGAATGCTGAATCCTATTTACGAAATAAATGAAATACAATATAACTTTTGTCTGTTTCTTCCATTAGTCCATATGTATTATCATTATTTTTTTATCAAAATGACACCAAAAAGTGTAAATAAAGCTAAACTTAATATGATCAGACAGTACTAATGGAAGAGAAAAACACAATATTTTCTAAATCTCAGTGTTTCCATAAGTCTCAAACATTAGAACAGATCTAGTAAAAGTGAAGTGAGCAAAAAAAAATATCAAATGCTCCAAATAGTTAAAAATACAGAAAATTCTGTGCAGATGTATATGGACGGAAAATTAGGTGAGTGTAGGCTGCAAAGGTTTGTATATTAATGGTCAATGGGATATGAGAAAGCAAATGTAACAGCCTGTGAAAAAAAAATATTTTAAAGTTTTATTGAAAACACCATTCAATATAATCTTGAACATTATGCATCGACATACAACCAAAATATGTTGTACAATGTTCACATTATCAAATGCTATACATTTCAAATATCATACACAACTCAGTTATATTTGTGAAGATTTGCAACTATTAAAGAACCCAAGCATGAATGTCTACAGAAGGATCACCTGAAATTACGCGAAGTGCATACCATTGAGTTTGATTCATAGAGTTGGCGAGCGCACGCGGATTACTATACATGTATTCCGCGTCCCCTCGCGGGGCTCGCCACGCTTCGGGCTCGGTGGCTCGCTGTGCTCGCCACACTATCTAAAATCAACTCCACGCCGACGTGGATAGTGGGGGTATGAAAAGGTCGGAGGACGCGTACCGCCGCCGCTCGCCACGCTTCGGGTTGGCGTTGATAGTGGGGGTGGCGTTAACAATGGCGGTGCATTTAACATTGTAAGCACCCATCAGGGTGATTGTACAATTACAAATCGAATCGCTTCACATGCATCGCATCACATGCCACTATATTGCATGCGATGCACTACGATGGAAATCGGGGGTGTGCAAGGTGTGCAATAATTGAACAGCATGCAAATTGGCCGGAAAAATCGGTCGAAAATCGGCCGAAAATCTGCCAAAAAACGGCTGCAAAATCGCATCCGATTTTTCCATGCGATTTCCGGCCGATTTCCTGGGCGCCGTGATAATACACAAGTACCGCACATGGTTCCAGAGGATACTGACTTTTGAGCTCGAAGAGCATTAGCCAATAGTCGCAATGGTTTGTTTTCCCATTGATAGTATTTGCCTCTACATTTACGTAAAGAGAATTTAACACGATCTGACACAAGTCTGTTCAGTCGGTCTCGTGCCTCTGTAAGCTCTACCAGGTGTGGGCCTGTTAGCGAGGCCTTGTGTTGGGACTCAAGAGAACGTATAGTTTCTAAAAGCTTAGAGATTTGATCTGATTTGTTTCTTGATGTAAGATCCCAACTGGATAAACTTGCCCCGCAGAACGCATTTATGTGCTTCCCATATCGCCAACCTAGAGACGTAGTCAGTTATGTTGGTGTCAATGTAGTCCTGAATGGTCTTTTCTATCTCACTCCTGCAGTATGGGTCTTGAAGGAGAGATTCATTTAGTCTCCATGACCATTGGCCTTTAGCTCTGGGGGGTATTATTAGTGTTCAGGAGATCGGGGAGTGGTCTGACCATGTGATCGAACCAATTGTTTTTTGAATTATCGAGGGGAGGTGATGGTGACTAATGAACAGATAATCTAATCGAGTGTAGACCTGGTGCGGGTGCGAATAAAAGGAGTAGTCTCGGTCGGAGGGGTGGAAGGCCCTCCAAGAGTCTGCTAGCTGGAGGTCGTGGAAAACGATGTTTCAAATTGGAGTACCGAGGTGTTGAGTTTGATGAATCTGAGGGTTCAAGGCCCATTTAAGGTCTCCTCCACAGATAACAGTCCCCTTCAGCAGAGGTGCAAGAGGTGGTAGGTGACGCGTAAAAAAGGAGGGTTGATCCTGATTAGGGGCGTAGATTGCAATTATAGTATATTGTTGGTTAAAAATCGAGCAATTTATCACGAGCATTCTGCCCGGTACCACCTTGTGGGGTGTAATTTCGGTGACATGTCGTCTGGAAGAAAATAGTATGGCGACACCTTTGGATTTGCTATCTGGGGTATTGTTGTAGTAAACAGTAGGGAAGCGTTTGTTTGCAAGGGAAGGGGTTCGGGCGCTGATTTTAAAATGGGTCTCTTGAATTAAAGCTATGTCAGCCCTCTCTGTCCAAAGGGTTCTAAAAAGGGTGGAACGTTTCTCGGGTTGGTTCAGACCTCTAGCATTGATGGAAACGATTTTAAGTGTCTCTAAGCTTTTGAGCTTTTGCCCTTCTGCTCCACGGGAGGTTTCTGTCCTCCCTGAGCTCGCCTTAGGACACCTGCGTTACGGTTTGTATTCATGGTGGATTCCAAGAAAATCATACAGCGTGGCCTTGAGGTGAGGGGATGTGGGAGTTTTGGAGGGGGGGGAGTGAAGGAAGATAGAAATATAACATAGCAAATATTGAAATTGCCCGCAACTGGAGCATCGGTAAGGGAACATAGAACCAATGTCACAGTGAACATAGAGAGGTGCGGGTGGTGGGGTACAGGGGACCAGCGATCTCAGGGGGGGGGGGATTGTGTCGTAACATATGTGAATAATAGTTTTAAACAATTTGCACTTCTAGACATGCATGAAAGTAGTACATATATTTACCACTAATCAATACTTTTTCGGTAAACCTAAGTAATCGTTAACGTAAAGAGCAAGACAATTTATTATAGCTATCATAACTTCCAAGTAATATGGGGAGGTAGTCAAATACTATCGAAGCTAAGCCTCTACTTTGGTTCGAAGGAGACATATCAAAACAACATCAAATAAGGTGATAGGGTCTCTCAGTGGGCGTGTAGTGTCCGAATTTTATGAAATAAAATGTGAGAGACCTAGGCTTTGTCCTAGAAGGGAAATGCAATATATAATATTGTAATCAGTTAAGACCCACTCGGCTAGGGGCGTAACTAGAGGTAGTGAGACAATAGGCCCCGGGTATTACTTAACATGGGTAATAATCTGTTAGTTTAGGGAGAGCAAGGGTTATCCTACAGAAAACCATAGTGGTAACTGTTGGGACAAGATACAAAGTCTCACGTGTCCGTTGAGGTCGAGCCCTCGGCAGGGGTGTTGTGGCGTTTTCCAGGACCTCGGACGGTCTGCCAGGAACTTGATGGTTTCTGGGGTATTGAGTTGACTGCTTGAGACAGAGGATCAGTCCAGTCAGGCGCTTCATTGGTCGGGAGGCCCAGAGTCGAGCAGAAGGAGGAGAGGTTTGATGGTGTATGCAAGGAGTGCGTTTTCCCTGTGTGTGTGACTTGGATGTTAAACGGGAAGCCCCATCTGTATTTGATTTGCCTCTTGCGTAGTTCCTTAGTAAGCGGCCGGAGTGCCCTGTGTTGCTGAAGGGTGGACCAGGATAGATCTTGGTAGATTTGGATTGTGTCGCCATTAAAGTTGACTCCGTCTAGGTGACGAATCTTGCGCAAAATTTCCTCTTTTTGAGAGTAATAATGGAGCCGGCAGATGACGTCTCTTGGTCGATCGGAGGGGGAGCTGCGGGGTCTTCGGGCTCTGTCTTTTGGAAAAAAGCACCTAACCATCTCAAAAGGACATATGTATAATACTATCGATACCACTATTCAATCGATACCTTCACCAGGAATTACACCCTCACCACCACTATCAAATAAATGCTATAAAAAATTGGTATTAAAAAAGAAGAGAATAGCCCTAAGAATATAACATATACTGTAGGTATGTGATATAATAAAAAATATTACCAACAAAGTACATACCAAACCATAAAGAATGTAAATATACAAGTATGAGATATAAATAATAATAAAAAATATTATCAATAAAATCCATAAAAAAACAAAAAAGATTAACCCAAGATGTGATAGGAGCATACTGTAAAAATGATCAACCCAGGACCTTAGATAGATACCAAATTAACCAGGAACAACTCCAACCTGAAATTCAGATTCCAGGGCGATATATTCTAGTTTCCATGTAGGCTATGACATCACACAGAGGTAGAAGAGTACCATATTATGTATTAATAATAATACACCATACCAATTCCACACTAAATCCAGCTCTTTATTAGACCAATCCAGTGCACAAGGACAATAAAAGTGCGATACACCACCCCATCGTTCACTACAAATTTAAATGAAAAATAAAAGTACCTTAAACAGGGAGAAATACGATACCAATATCACCTATACAGGTTCCGGGTTAGCCAACTGGGTAGTAAATGAAATCATACAGAGGAAGGGGCAACATAAGAATATGAATAAATAACAATACATTATACCGGCTCTCTACTAAACCCAGCTCTGCATAAGACCAACCCAGCATATAATGCTAACAAAAGCGCGATACACTTTCGCACCGCCCACCATAAATCTAAGTATACGGCAAAAGTACTTTAAATAAGGAGAAAACTGACACTCACACAGATTCCGGGGTAGCACAAACTACCCCAGACCCCCGCAAAAACGGCAATAACCAGCCGCGATTGGTCGGACGAATCGCGTGACCGCGATGACGCGATGGCGCTGGTCACATGACCAGGACACGCAGGGAGAAGAGGCGGAAGTAGCCTCAATAGAAAGGGCAAATGAACCGCATCATGATTGGTCATTCAGGACCAGGTGACAGGCAAAAGGCCCGTGATTGGCCAGCCACAAATTAATAAAGAGGATACACTGTAGGTAGGCAATCTGCTTGCAGTTCTGAGGAAGCTTGAATGTGAAACACGTGTGAACTACTGACCTCTGTTACTATGTATCTAACTAATGTGAATTTACAAAAGAATCAATGTTAAATGCTGTATAGTGTGTGATACCAGGGCACAAACGGAGGGTATTGCAGGAGCCAGCTCAGTTATAGTGAGACTTAGCCTGCACTAATGAATGAGTGCAGAGGCTAGATATAATCCACCTAAGTATTGAAGCCTAACCACCAATTATAACAGGGCAATACAACCCTATTATAATCATTAGTTAAAGTGAGACCAATTTTGCATGGATCAATAAATGCAAATATTGGGAAAACCACTTAAACACTGTAGTCTGATCAATAAATCTGAAACAGGGAATACAACCCATTTGTAAATACTTATCAATGACTCAGTATTATACCTAATTAAGGTGGTAGCAACCTATAACAAAGGGGAACTGATCCCAGTAGTTTCCAACTAAAGCCACTAGATGGCAGTGATATACTGCAAATAGATCACTAACCCTAAAAACTGCACTAAATCCCTTCACTGGAACCAATATCCATTAAAGGATTGGATAGGACAATAAATAATATAAAATATAAAAAATACACAAAAAAATATATATAAAAATACAAAACCCCTCCAAAAAAAGGAGAAAGTTATTGATGTATGGTGACCTTGAATAAAGATATATGTAGAGAGAGTGGTGGAATATAGCCAAAATTAAAGCAGGATACAACCTGCAATTTATGAACAACCGCTATCAATTGCTCACAGGGTAACACAACCCAGGAGAGTCACACTCATAAGAACCAGAGTCACCAGCTGTATATAACATGATGTAATAATGACCTATACAAGAAAATTATTTAAAGGAATTTCCTGACCACCAGATGGCAGAGGATTTTTGGAAAAATTCACCAACACGTTATGTCACCAAATATAACTGTATCCGACCACCCGCCCTCTACACAAGGCCATACATCAGAGAAAGGTGTCGAAGTGCATACTGCACCAATAAAGGGTATAATTAAGATACCAAGAGACACCATCGAGATATAAGTGTGAAAAAGAGAGACATGCTAGAGTGTAAAACTAAACATAGGTATATCAGATGCCAACACTCTAACAACAACTAACTATCCTATACCCCAATTCCAGTACCCGATAGACAAGAGCATAACAACTGCCAATCAATAATAGAAGGTATCACCCCTACAGCAACCATTAGAACATAGTAACAAGTCTAGCGAACACTTTTAATCTTTAACCACACACTATTTCATTTCAATAGTGCGCAAGCACTTCACCCTATATGTATGTGTGACTTGTATGTCCAATTTTAACTTCTAACCAATTTCGCATATAAGCGGAGTGGACCCAGACCCGCAGTTCCGTATATAAGAACACGGATATCTGGCCTCCCTCTAAACATTTTTTAGAATACCCAAAAATAAAGGTTAAGTTTTAAATGATTTCATAAATCATCTCTTTTGGTGTGCATCCACCGCGCAATTATCTTTTCTCTTTCTTTCAAACCAGTCTTCAAACCATATTGCCCGGATAGCACCCCCGCCTTAATATCTGAATAACACGGCGGCTCTTTTCTTCCAATTAAATAAAACCCTATATTAATTAAATAAGGGTACTATTAACCTGTGTGCGGACCCCCCAAAACCCATTCCCTCTCCCCTCAAAAAGTCGAGTAGTGTCAATGTAGTCCTGAATGGTCTTTTCTATCTCACTCCTGCAGTATGGGTCTTGAAAGAGAGATTCATTTAGTCTCCATGACCATTGGCCTTTAGCTCTGGGGGGTATTTTTAGTGTTAAGGAGATCGGGGAGTGGTCTGACCATGTGATCGAACCAATTGTTTTTTGAATTATCGAGGGGAGGTGATGGTGACTAATGAACAGATAATCTAATCGAGTGTAGACCTGGTGCGGGTGCGAATAAAAGGAGTAGTCTCGGTCGGAGGGGTGGAAGGCCCTCCAAGAGTCTGCTAGCTGGAGGTCATGGAAAACGATGTTTCAAATTGGAGTACCGAGGTGTTGAGTTTGATGAATCTGAGGGTTCAAGGCCCATTTAAGGTCTCCTCCACAGATAACAGTCCCCTTCAGCAGAGGTGCAAGAGGTGGTAGGTGACGCGTAAAAAAGGAGGGTTGATCCTGATTAGGGGCGTAGATTGCAATTATAGTATATTGTTGGTTAAAAATCGAGCAATTTATCACGAGCATTCTGCCCGGTACCACCTTGTGGGGTGTAATTTCGGTGACATGTCGTCTGGAAGAAAATAGTATGGCGACACCTTTGGATTTGCTATCTGGGGTATTGTTGTAGTAGTAGTTTGTTTGCAAGGGAAGGGGTTCGGGCGCTGATTTTAAAATGGGTCTCTTGAATTAAAGCTATGTCAGCCCTTTCTGTCCAAAGGGTTCTAAGAAGGGTGGAACATTTCTCGAGTTGGTTCAGACCTCTAGCATTGATGGAAACGATTTTAAGTGTCTCTATGGTATTCATGGTGGATTCCGAGAAAATCATACAGCGTGGCCTAGGGGTGAGGGGATGTCGGAGTTTTGGAGGGGGGGGGGGGGGGTGAAGGAAGAAGGAAGATAGAAATATAACATAGCAAATATTGAAATTGCCCGCAACTGGAGCATCGGTAAGGGAACATAGAACCAATGTCACAGTGAACATAGAGAGGTGCGGGTGGTGGGGTACAGGGGACCAGCGATCTCAGGGGGGGGGGGATTGTGTCGTAACATATGTGAATAATAGTTTTAAACAATTTGCACTTCTAGACATGCATGAAAGTAGTACATATATTTACCACTAATCAATACTTTTTCGGTAAACCTAAGTAATCGTTAACGTAAAGAGCAAGACAATTTATTATAGCTATCATAACTTCCAAGTAATATGGGGAGGTAGTCAAATAATATCGAAGCTAAGCCTCTACTTTGGTTCGAAGGAGACATATCAAAACAACATCAAATAAGGTGATAGAGTCTCTCAGTGGGCGTGTAGTGTCCGAATTTTATGAAATAAAATGTGAGAGACCTAGGCTTTGTCCTAGAAGAGAAATGCAATATATAATATTGTAATCAGTTAAGACCCACTCGGCTAGGGGCGTAACTAGAGGTAGTGAGACAATAGGCCCCAGGTATTACTTAACATGGGTAATAATCTGTTAGTTTAGGGAGAGCAAGGGTTATCCTACAGAAAACCATAGTGGTAACTGTTGGGACAAGATACAAAGTCTCACAAGCCCTCGGGAGGGGTGTTGTGGCGTTTTCCAGGACCTCGGACGGTCTGCCAGGAACTTGATGGTTTCTGGGGTATTGAGTTGACTGCTTGAGACAGAGGATCAGTCCAGTCAGGCGCTTCATTGGTCGGGAGGCCCAGAGTCGAGCAGAAGGAGGAGAGGTTTGATGGTGTATGCAAGGAGTGCGTTTTCCCTGTGTGTGTGACTTGGATGTTAAACGGGAAGCCCCATCTGTATTTGATTTGCCTCTTGCGTAGTTCCTTAGTAAGCGGCCGGAGTGCCCTGTGTTGCTGAAGGGTGGACCAGGATAGATCTTGGTAGATTTGGATTGTGTCGCCATTAAAGTTGACTCCGTCTAGGTGACGAATCTTGCGCAAAATTTCCTCTTTTTGAGAGTAATAATGGAGCCGGCAGATGACGTCTCTTGGTCGATCGGAGGGGGAGCTGCGGGGTCTTCGGGCTCTGTCAAATGTGATTTCATCGTTTGGATCGTTGCCCAATATTTCGTTAAATATTTTTGTTAAGGCATTTGTTAGGTCGGAAATTGTGACTTCTTCCGGCAATCCTTTGATGCGAATATTATTCCTCCTCCCTCTGTTGTCCAAATCTTCCATTTTGGCTTTGAGGATCTGTAGTTCGGCTGATACCTGTTCTGCCCATGATATGCAGGGAAAGATTTGTACAATCAATTGCGCCAGCTAGCAGAGATAAATACAGTGTGCGTGGTATTAGATAGTGGCAGTATCACCGCTTCATTCAAGAGGGTTCCCTGTCTGTCACTGGTCCCCAGAGGTTGGCGGTCACATGTCTGGAGCCATTACTTGCTAATTAGTTAAAGGGAGTGGGTGGTGCCCAACCCCAGGATTTGTCTTAAGAAGACAGGTGGTTTCAGCCGTAGGCCCCAGGGCTAGGGGTGAAGGGGGGATAGCAGATCAAAAGATGGGCTGAGGTTTACAGGTCCAGACCCTTAAAATCCAAGGGGTCTATGTTCTATGGAAGGCTTTAACTGGTCTTTTGATCAACTGGATTAGTACAGCTGGTAATGACCTCAGGTGGTCACTGTCCCACGCAATGCACCCTGAAATGTTCTGCAGGTACCTCTCCTGGTGGCAGTATCACCTTTTGCATGGAGTTTGCAGGGGGCTTCCTTTTGTTGGGGGATCTCCCATAGGGGGCTAAATGGGACGGTGTTAAACAATATGTCCGCTGTAGGGGGGAGGGTGGTGAGGGGTACTGTGCAGCCTTGGATAACTATTTATTTGTTTATTAGGGGTCCGTTTGCCCCGTACGGCAGGACCTCAGAGCTGCCCACCTCAGTGTTCTAGACGCAGCTGCAGTTTAGCTCCGGAAGCGCGTCTTCCTGTGTCCTCCCTCCTTCCCCGCACAGCGGGCGGCTGTACTAGTCGTGACGAGGCGGGCGGCAGCATTCTGGTCCGGCAGGGGAGAGTCAATTCCGTCTCCAGCTGTCAGTCAGTGTGGACGTGTCTTCGGGTCCCGGATCACTCCCAGTAACCTCCGCTCCGACGTCCGGGCCTCGGCGGTTACTCTAGGCCCCGGCTACAAGGGAGCGGGTAGGCCGCAACCCGCAGAGGGACAGGAGGTCCCTCCTGGCTCCGCGACGGCTACGCCCTCCGCAGCAGCAGGTGAGAGAATGGCCCTGGATGTCTCTGATATCTTTGGGGCGCTGAAGAGGGGTGGTTAGGCTTAATTTGGGTGCAAAGCAGGGAGAGCTCCACCAAAAGTCGCCTGCTCCCGATGGCCGCCAAGCCACGCCCCCTCCACCTGTGGATCTTTTAACATGTGTCTGAGTAATGAGTGCACCTGTGCAGCAGCTAGGTTGTCTGGAAAATGTGACCTGTTGGTAGCTCTTGAGGACTGGAGTTGGCTACCACTGTCCTAAACCTTTTAAATTGACCCAATGGTTTTCTGCTTTTGTATCTGTTGCATTGTGTAGTTAAAATACTGCATGTATCGGGGGGCGTGGCCTAGCGGCGTATGGAGTGAGACGTGCTCTTGCTGAGCTCCTGACCCAGACATCCTGATCATATCCTGAGGCCGGTGGGGAAGACCTCTCTCGCCGCTGACTGACTGCCCCTGCCTCCCCTGAGCATACCACCTCTGCTGCGGAGTGCCGGTGCCGCCTGGATCGGGTGTGGTGGGCTCCGGAGCGTCTCCCCCCCCCCGTGATGCGCGGGCCGGCGCCATCTTGAAGAAGTGATCTGGCATCTGAGTGCGGCGCGCTGCCCGGGCGTGTGCGGCTGAGGCCCCCCCGCTATACCTGCTGCCTCCTGTGAGTACCGGCGATGTCTGCGGGCATCGGAGGTGCGGCGTATGAGGACTGCTGCCGCGCTGTCCCTCTGCCGGCTGACGGGCGCTGTGGCTGAGAGGCTCTCGCCGCCGGACCTCCCATCTCCCCCCCCTGAAACTACCTGTGCTGGTGGGGTGGAGGGGGAGTGAGACAGCGGCCGTAGGCATCCGATCCGCCGCTCCGGGTCCTCTCCTCTGGTCGGGCTGCCGGACCACCTTCTCCCCCTGCATATGTGAGTACTCCCGGCCTCCCGGCCGGCCGCCATCTTGGGAGAGGGGAACTGAACCCTAACTGACTTGCCTGAGCCGCCTGGCAACCCACAGCCATTTGGGCTCTGTGGTGCAGCGGGGACAAGTGCAGATGTGGGGACTGATAGTGCTGCCCCAGTGATAGGGGAACCCCCTGCCAAATAAGGACACCTGCCGGATAGTGAGCTGCCCCCCCCTCTGCCAACTTGGGGTAGGTGAAGAAAAGTGCTGTGTCTCTGCCTTCATGTGCATGACCCCTGCTGTACCCCCCCACTGATAAAAAAGACTGCTGGACTCGGGTTTAGGGTAAAACGTGCTGGACTGCCCTAACACTGTGATACATCTGGGTGCTGGGCTGCTTCTGTGGGCACTGTATGGTACGCGTGGTACCTCCCTGTCCTTGGGTGAGTTTGTAACTGGGGCCCACCTGCTGTGAGTTTGACTGTGGAGGGACTCCCCACTCTGGTGCCCTGATCACCTGTACTTGCACCCTTGTACCTGGGCTCTTTGTGATACAACAAGAAACGGCTGTGCCTTTCCTTGATTGAAAAATCTCCTGTCACCCTATGTCCCGAAGGAACGGCCCCCCTGGTGCTGCAAAGTTAGCCAAATTTGCTAGACAGGACCGTGCATCGGCTCCCCCACCCCCTGTGGCGCCCCGCTCGCCTGCTGTGTCGCCCCCCGCTGAGCCCACCTCTCCGGGGTCCGAGATGGCAGAATCCCCTGAAGTAACCCTGGCACAACTTTTGCAAGCCATTACTGACTCGGAGAAAAGACTGGCTGGTAAGGTGGCGGAGGTGAAGATTGACATATCCTTTATACGACAGGACATGCAGAAACTGAGAGATCGGGTTGAGGAGACGGAGACCAGGATATGGAGGGGAGGCTAAGGAGGAATAATGTACGTTTTGTCGGTCTCCCTGAGAAGGCGGAGGGTACAAACCCTGAATCTTTCCTTGAATCCTGGATGATATCCCTGTTTGGGAAAGATGCCTTTACCCCCCAGTTCGCAGTTGAAAGAGCGCATAGGGTGCCTACGCGCCCACTGCCCCCTGGTGCACCACCATGCAAGTTTATCGCAAAGTTCCTTCATTATAAAGATCGCGATACTGCTCTTAGGCTTGCAAGGGTGAAGGGTCCCCTTGAGTATGAGGGCCAGCGAGTGGCGGCCTTCCAGGACTTCTCAACTGAGGTCCAGAAATCCAGGTCGCAATTCTCGGGTGTTAAGCAACGCCTGAGATCCCTCCAGCTCAAATATTCTATGCTCTACCCTGCACGGCTGCGAGTGGTGGCTGGTACCCGCACCCACTTTTTTGACTCGCCGCAGGCGGCTTCGACTTGGATGGATACACAGCCAGCTCCGCAGGAACTCCCTCCTTGAACTACCCCTGCAATATGTTCTCCAGGGTTATACCCAGTTTATGTATACTGCTTTTCTGTTTTGCGGGTGTCCTTGATGAAAATGCCATATCGGGGTTATGTTTTTTCAAAAATGTGTCTTTACTGAGAGGTTAACTTCCCCTCCTGGCCGGAGGAAGGTATGTTTTGGTCAGGATCATCATGCTCTTTGGGCCATAAATACTAGTTGCCCCCTAGGGGTTTGTTTTTCATTGTTCTCTGTTGAAACGTCTCCTTAGAGGAGCCGTTTCGGGGTTACTGTTAGGGGGAAAAAGTGTACCTATGTTTGGGTGGGTATGCCGGGGGGTGGGACTTTTCTTTTCTATTTTGTGTTTTTTGTTTTCATTGAAGTGTGTGCATTGCTCCTTTAAATGTGTATCTGGATAGCGGATGGGCTGAGGTGGTTTGCCAAAATAGGACCGCCAATAAGTTGTATAATCCTGCCCCTTCTTTTCCCCGGTAACATGAAATGGTTAAAGGTCATGGCGTGGAATGTTAGAGGTCTCAATGACCGGGTCAAACGTACCTTGGTAATGAATCAACTCAGAACTCACTCCCCGGGTATTGCATGTCTCTTTGAGATTCATCTTGTGGGTAGCCGGGTATTGGCACTTAAAAAACCGTGGGTGGGGAGGTCTTTTCACTCCGTCTTTCATCCTAACTCTAGGGGAGTGTCAGTCTTACTTCATAAGCGTATGGGCTTTAGATGTCGAAAAATTCAAATAGATCCTAAAGGCTGTTATATATTTCTGGCAGGCACCCTACATGACTCCCTGTTGTGCTGCTGGCCATATACAATTCACCTCCTTATCAACCCATTATACTTAATAAGGCATGTACTTTCATGCAAGACTTCCCCTTATACCCTGTGATATGTGTGGGAGATTTTAATGCTGTCATGGATGAATCCTTGGATAGATGGAGGCCGGCCCCCGGAGGAGGGCTTAGTGGGGCTACACCCTTTGCTCGCCTTGTTGCGGAGGTGGGTTTGGTGGATGTTTGGAGACTCAGGTTTCCAGCACTCAGATGTTTCTCATGCTTCTCGAGCACGCATGGTGTTTTTTCCCATATTGACATGGCCCTGATTTCCAGACGATTGATCCCCTCTGTGACTGCCATTGAGTCTCTGACCATTCCCCGGTATGTTTGTCGGTGGAGTTGGAATGTCCTAGAGGGGCTAAATTCTGGCGCTTTAACCCTTTTTGGCTGACACAGATGGGGGCGGCCTCTGAGCTGCTGGCAATGTGGGAGGAATTCTTTGTAAATAACCCTGTGGAGGATGACGCCTCCTTGGTCTGGGATGCGTTCAAGGCATTCCTACGTGGCTCATTGATTTCACGTGTTGCTCAGTTAAAGATCTTTAGCCGCAGAGCTGAGGCTGAGTTGGAGAGGCAGAGCTGGAACAAAGATACTTGACCACTGGGCTTGAGGTGGATCGAGTGGAGTGGCTCATTGTTCATAAACAGTGGAATGAGATGTTGTTGGATAAATCCAAACGGCGCCTACGGTTTCAATCCCATGACTTCTATACTCAGGGTGACAGATCGGGTAAATTCCTGGCTTACCTGGCCAGGGAGCGTCTTCCCCCTACAGTTGTGCACAGTGTGCGACAGGAAGATGGCGTGATATGCACTGGAACCCTCCCGGTGGCAACTACCTTTTATGAGCACTTTAAGGGGGTGTACAGGTCCCGGGTGGCATACACCTCTGTGGAACTAACTAACTATTTGAATGGTATCACAGTCCCCTATTTGAGTGCCAACTCCAGAGGTTTCTTGGAGGCCCCCTTCACGCTGGAGGAAGTGGAGGCGGCAATTAAAGCCTTCCCCAACTCTAAAGCCCCGGGTGTGGATGGACTCCCTATTGAACTGTATAAAACTCATATAACTTTTTTTGCCCCCAAACTGCTATCCCTCTTCAATAATCTGATGGAGCAGGGCTCCCTGCCCCCCTCTATGGCGGAGGCATTTATAGTCCTTATTCCAAAACCTGGTAAAGACCCCTTGTCTCCTGACTCCTACCGACCCATCTCCTTACTGTCCACTGACATTAAGATACTGGCTAAACTACTAGCAATACGTTTAAACGCGGTCGTATTAGAATTAGTACATGCTGACCAAACCGGCTTTATGCCTGGAAGGTCGACGACCCTTCATTTGCGTCGCTTATTTACTTATATGCAGTGGGCTGAGGAGGGGATGGATGACGCGGTCATAACCTCATTAGATGCGGCTCGCGCCTTTGATTCAGTGGAATGGGGCTATTTGTGGGAGGTGTTAAGTAAATTCGGGATAGGCCCAAATTTTTTGGCATGGATTAAATTGTTATACTCTGGTCCAGCCGCCCGGGTAATGGTTAATGGTTTTACCACAGCCTCCTTTAACTTGGGGAGGGGAACCAGGCAAGGATGCCCCCTATCTCCCCTGCTTTTTGCCCTTGCAGTGGAACCATTGGCATGCCATGTTAGGGCAACCCCATTGATTAAAGGATTTCAGATTGGAAATAAGGAGGAGAAAATTGGGTTGTATGCTGATGATATGATCTTATATTTGACTGATATGACTTCCTCTCTCCCAGCACTCCTCGCCCTGATGACGGAATATGCCCGGTTCTCGGGGATAGGAATAAACTGGGATAAGTCAGTCGTGTTTCCCCTACTCCCCACCACACAGCAACCTGTCCTATAGTTGCCCTTTACGCTGGTGCACTCAATTTAAATATTTGGGCATACAGGTCTCCCATTCCCCTGCTAATTTTATAACCCTAAATTTGACCCCCACAGATTGATTCATTGCGTCAGAGAGCCCGCACATGGCAAACGCTCCCTCTGTCGGTAACTGGCAGAGTGAACCTCATTAAAATGACAGTCCAACCCAAGTTCTTATATATCCTTCAGAACTCACCTGTATATATTCCAATCTCCCAATTTCAGCTCATCGTCCGACATATTGTCTCCTTTATATGGGGAGGCAAACGATCACGAATAGCAGTTAAAACCCTGTGCAGATCTCGGTATGATGGAGGCTTGGCGCTCCCTGAGCTACGGTTGTACTACCTGGCGGCCCAACTGGCCCAGTTGGTTGAGTGGGTAACACCGGCACACTATGGAAACCTACCCATAGCACTTTTGAGTAAGGCGAGCTTACTCTTTACACCCCTGCAATTCTTGCTAGCCAAAACTCCCCTGGCAACACTTCCCCCCCTTTTGCAACAGGCCCGTAGAGTGTGGATGGCGGTGGGGGTCATACGAGGTAGTCCAGTGGTAGACTCCTGCTCTCCTATATGGAGGAATAGGGATTTTCCTGAGATTTGCAAACTTAGGGCTGGCCCAGACTGGGTACCTTTTGGGGTTTCTGAAATAGGCCACCTCTTCCAAGACGGGATACTTTGTTCTTTTGAACAAATGGTAACTAAGTATGCAATACCATGACACTACTTTTATAAATACCTTCAACTTAGACACGCAATAGGTGCACAGTGGAGGGGGAACTTGCCTGAACTTGCTGATTCTCCAGTTCGCAGGATGGTCTGTGGACTCCCAGACCGGAGGAGGGTTTCTGCTCTGTCCTCTCCTCTCCTCACCTTTTCTGGTGTGGACCAGCTGAATGCTCTGCGAGCTCGGTGGGTGGTGGATATAGGGCCCATTGAGGACGAGGACTGGTCTCATATGCTGAGTTCCCCTAGGGCAGCCACGGCGTTTGCTAGGTTCCAACAGATCCAGTTGTATATCCTGCACCGAGTTTATTGGACCCCCCATAGGCTGGTGCGGTTGGGTGGCGCCGGATCTGACGCTTGTCCTAAGTGTCGGAGCCCGGATGCTGACTTCTGGCATCTGCTGTGGCAGTGCCCGCGGGTACACTCTTTTTGGAAAACTGTGTTGGCTAGTGTCCGGGACACGGCTGTGCAGGTCCCACTTGCTGGCCCTCGCATCTGTGTCTTTGGTTTGGAACTGGAGGAACTTCTCCCTAGGTACCACAGGTATTATGTTAATACCCTCTTTACCCTGGCCCGTGTTTGTATTGCTAGAGCTTGGATGGGCTCTTCCCCTCCATCACATGGCATGTGGGTGGTGCTCAGGGCCGGACTGGCCATCTGGCACTTCTGGCAAATGCCAGAAGGGCCGATGGCCTTGTGGGCCGGTTTTGTGCATATTACTGAGGGCAGCGCGGTCATTACAGACTACAGATTGACTTCACATGACGCGCCAGTGTCAGAGAGCCGCACCAGCGGGGTTAGCTCAGCCTGAGGTGCCGGCGCGGGAGTCAGAAAATCATGGAGGAGGCAGAGAGAGCCGACGCTCCCCGCTCTGCATCCTCTCTCTCATTTCTGCTGTCCTGCCGGTCTGCGCTGCCTGTCACAGTGTGTGTATGACAGGCAGAAGCCTTACACACAGAGCTGATCAGTACCTCCCAAGTGTCCGTGCAGGCTGGCTGTAATAACTGCGTCTGCCTGCTGCTTGATGGATTTCTCTGCTGCATGGAAGTTTTCACCCTGCACTCCGATTACAAGCCCGGCCCTCCCCCTCTACAAGCTGCTGCTGCTTAGAAAGATTTAACCCTCTGCCATCCTGGTTTTTACAGTAAGCTTCAAAAGTGTGTTTAATTTTTGTATGTATGTGTGTGTGGGGGGTAATGGGAATAATGTATTGTGTTATATTTTGTAGTGGGCATTACAGTTTGTGCCACAGTGTGTAACGGGCATTATGGTGGGTGCCATGATGTGTAGTGGGCATTATGATGTGTGCCAATGTCGAAATGTGTAATGGGCATAATGTATTGTGTCATAGTTTGTAATAGGCATTACAGTGTGTACCACCATGTGTAATGGGCATAACTGTGTGTGCCACCATGTGTAATGGGCATTACGGTGTGCTGTATAGTATGTAATGGGCATTACGGTGTGTTCCATAATGTGTAATGGGCATTATGGTGTGTTCCATAATGTGTAATGCCTCCTTTTTGTGATGCCATGCTTCCTCTCCATGAGGCCACGCCCCCTTTTCGCCGTGCGTCTTCGCCGCGCAAGGGACCCGTCTGCTTCAGGTGGGCCTGTGTGCTGAAAAATGCCAGGGCCTATTTCTGGTCCCAGTCCGGCCCTGGTGGTGCTGGTTAACACCACTGTATCCCATGAACGCTTTATGTACACAAAAAGAAACTGTTTGGGGAAATTTAATAAAGTCTGGAGTCTATGGCAAACATCTGCGCTGTACATGCAAGACCCATGCTCATAACCCACTGGAAGCGATAATGCATTTAGTAATGTTTGATTAATGTTTGTGCCCAGAATCTGCCCGACTGTTCATCTAGACCTCTCCTATTTCTTTCTTTAATAACGCTCTGCGAACCACCTGGGAGCCCTAAAGACTAATACTGAACGGTCAAAACATATGCACACATATGTTAATATATATCCTTCTGAAAGGAAAAAATGCAACACACAAATAATGTTGAAGTTTTATTTTTATTACTTTTTATTATTTTCTTAGATTTTCATTTTATGTTTATTTTCTTTATTGTACGGTTAAACATGTAGATGTTTTACATGTAACTTGAAAGAAAAATCCAATAAAAATATTTGATTAAAAAAAAATACTGCATGTATCATGATATTATTTCTCATACCTCTAGAATACCAATTCATATTCTGTATGTTACATAGTTACATAGTAGGTGAGGCTGAATAAAGACTTGCGTGCATCTAGTTCAACCTATGTTTATAGTAGCTAATCCCTTGTTGTATAGTACGTTCTGATATTTTAAAGACAGATTGTTACTTATTCATACCCGTGGATGTTTTTAACCAATAAATGTTTATCCAACCTTATTTTAAACGTATTTATAGTGTCTGCCGACACCACTTCTTCAGGAAGAGTTCCAAAGTTTGACTGTTCTGACTGTAAAGAAATTTTTTCTTCTAGATGAACAAAATCTTTTTTCTTCGAACCTAAACCAGTGCCCTCTCGTCCTAGATTCCTGTCTAGCAGAAAAAAGGGTGCTTGACAGTTCCTTATATTGGCCCCTGATATATATGTACATGTTGAGCATGTCCCCCCTTAAACGTCTCTTCTCTAGTGTAAATAGTCCCAGCTTGCTTAATCTCTCCTTGGAGCCTAAAGTCTCCATTCCCCTAATTAGCTTAGTTGCGCTTTGGATTTTTTTCTAATTCTATGATGTCCTTTTTATAGTGTGGGGCCCAGAATTGTACTCTATTCGAGGTGCGGTCTAACCAATGATTTGTACAGAGGCATAATAACTTTTAAATCCCTAGTTTCCATGCCCCTTTTAATACATGCTAGAGTTTTATTGGCCTTTTTAGTTGCTATATTACATTGAGCACTACACCCTAGTTTGTTGTCTATTTGGACTCCTAGATCCTTTTCGAGTACTGAATTACCCAATTCATCCCCGCTTAGGTTATAACTAGCACACTGGTTATGTCTCCCAAGGTGCATGACCTTGCATTTGTCCACATTGAACCTCATCTTCCACTTCTTTGCCCACTCGTCTAGATTGTCAAGATCATATTGAAGCGTGGTGACATCCTCTGATGATTTAATAACTCTGCTCAGTTTTGTATCATCTGCAAAGATGGATACATTGCTGAGTAACCCTATCCCAATATCGTTAATAAAAATTGTAAACAAAATGGGCCCTAGAACCGAACCCTGTGGCACTCCACTTAGTACTGGTATCATATTTGAAACTGCACTGTTTACAACCACTCTTTGTTCTCTATTACACAGCCAGTTCCCTACCCATCTACAGATATTTGCCCCTAATCCCAGGGATTCCATTTTATTTATCAACCTCTTGTGGGGTACAGTGTCGAAGGCTTTAACAAAATCTAGGAAAATCACATCTACAGCATTTCCATTATCAAGGTTTTTGCTAACCTCTTCATAGAAACCAAGTAGATTAGTTTGGCATGAACGATTTTTCACGAACCCATGCTGGTTATAACTGAGTAAACTATGAAGGTCTAAATATTCCTGGATCCCATCTCTTAAAAATCCTTCAAATAGTTTACCCACTATTGATGTTAAAATAACAGGTCTGTAATGAGCGGGATCCTCCTTTTTTGAATAATGGCACTACCTTTGCTATTCTCCAGTCTTTTGGTACCTTTCCTGATGATAGTGAATTATTGAAGATATAATGTAGAACGGGAAGCTAATTCCTCCCTTAATTCCATTAGTACCCTAGGATGAATCCCATCTGGCCCAGGTGATTTATTTGTTTTGATTTTGCTGAGCCTCAATATTATTTCCTCGGTAGAGAAATCAATATTGAGGTCTGGCTTGTTCATCCCATTTGTGGTATGTGTGCATTCCACAGTCTGCTCTCCCTTAGTAAACACTGATGAGAAGAACTCATTTAACAGTTCTGCTTTTCCCTTATCCTCCGTAAAACTTTTTCCAGTGATATGGTTAGTGGGCCTATGTTGTCTTTAATTATACGTTACTATTTATGTATTTAAAAAACTTCTTGGGGTTAGTTTTGCTTTCAGTGGCTATGCGCTCTTAATAATCACTTATTTTATATAGTATAGTATAAACAGATAAAAAAAATAATAATAATTCCTTGGCTGACCATTACTTTTACTGTCCTCATTGTTGCCCTTTTATTTTTTCCTTCTTCTAAAGAGCTTGAGTCTGCTTAGAAGTCTTTGCCTGGGAGAGACTATTCAGATTCAGCATTATTGCATTGTCTTGTTGCCATGCTTAATCTTGCATTTGTGTATGACCCGTGACCTAACATTCTTCCACAACCTCACCTTTGTAGCAGAGTTTTTCAGTTCCTCACCCAGTTTTAAGCCTCCTGCAAAGTGGTTTCTGTTTCAACCTATATAGGAAAATGATCACCATCTCCTATTTAGTACGATTGGGTAAATTGTATGATTGTGCTGTTTTGAACGCAAAAAAAAGGGATTTTGTATAAAAACTTACCGATCTCATCCCAGTGACACAGCTTGCCCTTGGAATGTAGTAAGGAGCCAGGCACCTATGCTGAAGTCTTGAGAGTCAGGCCCCTCCCTTCTGCATCCCAGATATCTTCAGTTTTAACTTCTAAAGCACACTAGAATACATTAACTCAGTAAAACGCATGAACATATTAATATACACAATCATTTTTTTTCTTTTGACCAATAAAAATGACAACACATGAAACGGTATTACTTACTGAGCGTAAAGGGAGGGATCACTGTCACCGGGATCACTGTCAAGGGATTCGAACGCCAAAAATTCTCCTTGGTCCAGGCTCTATAGAACGGACCTCAGGGACTCCATTTTGAAATGATCCACCCACAGGTGAAGATTTAAAGACATTAAAAGTTCAGAACGGGTCTGAAAGATCCGTCCGGTTTGGGCACTAGAAAATGAATGGAGTAAAACCCCTTCTTTCTCTCCTCCCGCGGTACAGGGACCACCACACCCTTTTCTTGAAGAGACTGAGTAGCCCCCAAAAGGGCTTTCCTGAGACGCGCCTCTTTTGGTAATGGTGTAGGCAGGAACTGTTTTGGTGGTAAACCGCTCAAGTTTATCTTGTAACCTAGAGAAATTACGTTCAGACCCAAGGATCCTGATCCAATAAAGCCCAAGTGTCCCAGTATTGCAGGAGGCGATCCTCCACTCTGAGGACAGAAAGGGAAGTCTCCTGGTTGTCATGCTGAGGATTTTTCCTCACCTTTTGTGTTCTGTTTCTTCCCGATTGGAATTATTCTCTGTAGGACTGTCCTTTAAAGGACGCACCTCCTCTAGGGGAGGGATGAAAGGACGGCTGAAAAGCCAAGAATTTTGAGTCCTGTTTAACGGTAGGGGCAGGTAGAAAGGTACTCCCCCCCCCCCCTGTTTAATAATGTCCTCCTCGGAACCAAACAGAAGATTCCCTTTAAAAGCTAACGATTCTAAGGACTTTTTGGACTCATTGTCCACCTCCCAGGCCTTGAGCCACAGAACTCTCCTCGCATTTACAGAGACCGCAGAAACTCTGGAAGCCATTTTGAGCGCCTCTTCTCCAGCCTCTAAATTATACTCTGCCGCAGCCTTTAATTTTTCAGCCAGAAGTAAGACTCCTGGGTCTGAATGTACCGTTGCACACATGGCATTTGCCCATACAATCATGGCCTTAGAAACACATGCAGAAGCAATAATGGGTCTAAGGGTAAAACCCACACCTTCAAAAATTGCTTTAAGATTCCCTTCAAGCTTTTCTCAACAGGGTCTTTGAATGCAGCACCCCCTTGAACGGGAAGCACCATAGCTTTTGATAATCTGGCTACCGGTGCGTCAACCAAAGGGACCTTTTCCCAAAAGCTTTACATGCTCCTCTGGCATAGGGTAAAGGTTCAAAAATCTCTTTGGCATCTGGAGCCTCTTATCGGGAGTTTTCCAAGCCCCCTCCAACAAGTCTTGCAGACCTTCATCTGACGGAAAAGTAACAGCTTCTCTGCGCTGTCTTTTAAACACCCCTTTAGCTGGAGTATTGTTATCAGATAAACTTAGAGCTTGTTTTACAGCTAAGATTAAGTCCTCCACACCAGCTACAGAAGAGTCATCATTACCTTGCTTCCCAATGCAGGGAGAGATGAGTGAGAATGTTTAGAAGCAACATCGGAATCCTTGTCAAACTTATCCAGAAGTGCATTAAATCTGCTAATACCATTAGCTGTATCCTGCATCACTTGCAGCAAAACTGGTTCACCTTGTGTCAATGGAAAAGAACCAGAAAAATATTAAGAGGATGACATAGGTCCAGGAGATTTCACCATTTCATCCTACTCCTTATCTAACAACTGCACTAAAGGAGTAACTGACCTGCCAAGAGCCGTAGCCCACACTGGTTCTGTCTGCTCTACCCTCTGAGTTGTAGCACCCATTGGTCTCACAGCTGCGCAAACAGGGCACATATCCCCTTGAATCATCTGTTCAGGGGTTAATGCTAGTGCACAAACTCTGCATGCGCTCAATGGGGAAATTTACGAAGATGTGAAATACACTTCACAGGTCATGTTGCTATGGGCAACCAATAGTCTACTATCTTCTAGAGGGTGGTAAATAAGTAGCTTCTGATTGGTTGCTCATAGCAACATGACCTGTGAAGTGTATTTCACATCTTAGTAAATTTTACCCAATGTGTTTAGAGCTCCCTCTTCCAAGGCTCCAGACTGCCTTTCTGTCATGATTAAAATACCACACAGTGCAAAATGACAGGGGAATAGTACTAAGTCAATGTATAGCCAGTACTTACTGTATCTGTCTGAGGCCACCGGACACTTTCTCTGGATAGTGAGGATGGCGATTCCCTGGAGAATCACCCAACATAAGTGTCTCCCCTCTGCTCTGGGACTTTGATTCGCCCGCAGGCCCTGTCACAAGCTGCTTTCCCTGAAGAGAATTCAGCTTGCAAGCCCTATAGAAAATGTCCGCCGCCATCACGGAGCGCCCGTCCCCCATGATCCCCCCTGCGAGGAGCTGGTTCAGGGACACTCCAGGGCCCAGTCAGCCTCTCCAAAGAGGCTGAAAAGCGCTGCACAGAGGGACCAGGCAGTGTCTCTCTCTGCATAGGGAGCTGACAGGACGCGCTTCTGTCAGCCCCTGCTGCGCTGACAGTGTGAGGATTCTAATAGAATCTTCACACTGTTTCCTACCTGACTAAGTGTAAAATTAATAAAATAAAAAACACCTGACTATCTCAAAATCTTCTGGCTGCCCTGCAGCCCTTTCAGCATAGCACCCACTATAGTGGGCACCTAAAACGAACTGGGGATTCTGGGATGCAGAGGGAGGAGCCTACCTCTCAAAGCTTTTAGCATAGGTGCCTGGCTCCTCCGGACCCTCCTACATCCCCAATGTGAGCTGTGTCACCAGGACCACTGAAAGAGAAAGCAGCAGCACACCTCTCAGTCATGTTAACACAACACAGTGCAAATAAGTCAGGCATCAGTACCCAAGCTAATATATGCAGTGTACTTATCTTAGCTAATATCTCCATGGTCCTGGGGATAGCATCGCCTCAGGAGATCCAGACACTCTGCCAGCAGTGAGAATTCACTCCTCTCAGCTCTGCGCTGTGCAGATAGAAAGGCGCCAAACAGCAGAGTGAGGGAAGAGACCAAGTCCCTGCTGCAGCGGGGAGACCTGGCTATTGGTGCCTAAACTCCTCCTGCAGGCCGCTCCCAACAGAAGATTCCTCTATTTCCTGTGACTCACCTTCATTGTGGATCACATAGAATAAGAAACAACTAGCAAGGGGCGCTGAAGTGAATAGAAACTCAATGTAATTTAAATAAAATGTATTGGTACACAAATACAGTTAATTATGTGCAAATGCACACTAATATGAATCCTTTAGATCTGTTAACAAAGCCTACACATGAACAGTTACTACAAAATGAAAAATAAAAATCAAAGACAATGAAAATGAAAAATAAAAAAACAAAATGAAAATTAAGTTAAATAAAGTTATATGGAAATAAGAATTAAAAAGGGGGAGGGAAGACATTGTACAGACAAATAAGCAGCACTGAATTAGCACCCTAAATTAGGCACAATATCTTGTCCATAAAGGTGATAAAAAATAACCCGCGTCTGGGTATAAGAATAAATCCTTAAGATCGTGAGGCTTATAGTTAGGAATATCCATGGATTAAAAGAATTCAAGTATTACAGGTTGAGTATCCCGTATCCGTATATCCGTTATCCGAATTATTCCGAAAACCATACATTCCAGAAAGTTAAAAAAAAAAAAAAAATTTCGCTAAAAACTCACTGGGGACATCTGTAACAGCACTACTGAGGGAATGATTTGTAACTGGCACTATATATGTGCAAGACAATGATTGCTTGGCATTCAAATTTAATATCTGAGAAAGTACACAAATTTTGTTTGATGTTAGAAACTTTGTTTTTTGAACAAATAAAATATATTTGTGTGCATTTCATGTGCTTGATGTGTTTATACAGCATAAATGCAAAATACTTCAAAATACATCCTTGAAATATTAAAATATTCCGAAATACGGAATAATCCATTATCCAAAATTCTCCTGGTCCCGAGCATTTTGGATACGGGATACTCAACCTGTACTAGACTAATGGGCATATCCGATATTAAATTATCAGGGCCAGGCACCCGGTAACTTGCATGACACAGTATAGCAGCAATGTGTTTAATATTTCCGTTCCTTTGTGGGGGCTGAAACAGCGCTGGTAGGGTGAAACGTCCTTGCTTGGACCTGTGGCACGGAGACCCAGTGTAGACGATGCAGCTACAGTGTGAGTAATCGCCGCTGCTGTGGGTGTCTCTCCGGCGCGTCTGTCAGCGTGTGGAAGAATAGCCTTGCTGTATCCCGGCGGCTCCTTGCCGCTTGTACACCGGACTCTCGTGGTGTAGCAGCACTTCGGGGAGCTCTGCCACTGCTCCACCTGTGCTGTGATGTTACCACACACGGGACCTGTTGGATGGTGTCGGTGAACCGGGCGGCCAAGCTTCACAATCAGACTCTTCCTGGGAAATGGGTATCTCCGCTCACAGGGCGGCTTTCTCAATTCCAGAGTGGAGGTCTGATGGTTTGGCAGGCTTTAAGTACCTGCCTACTCCTTTTGATCAGGTGTTTTAGTAGTTAATTAGCCCATAGTGATTTCTCTCTTTTAGAGCGGTTATAAGATTCCATCGCAGTTTGATTTATATTTGTAATTCATATGTTCTATATTTCGGATGGATAAAATCAGTCCACAGGCATCTTAATATGCATTTATCACATATTTACGGGCAGTGCAAAAATGGGGTGAAAAGGTTTAGGAAAAGGTATATAAAAAATATAAAGACATAGGGCTAAGCATAAAATACAATCCTTAATACATAGAAATGAGCATTCAAATACATCATAAATATGAATATAAATTTTAAAAATGAGAATGCAAATGGAATGGTAATTATAATAATAATAATAATAATAATAATAATAATAATAATAATCTAAAAATGAATAAAAATGAAATGAAAATAAAAATATAAAAATAAAAATAAGGTTAATTTTGAGTATACACATCAAAGTAAAAGTTCAAATAAAGATAAAAATAAAGATAAAAATAAATATATTTAATGATAATGTCACACCATTCACCATAGGGACAAAATAAAATAAATATATAATCACATAGAATTGCCCAGGAGGGGACACTCAACCCAGAAGCCACGTTAGTCAGGGTTCAGAAGGCCCTGTAACATATAATGATGTAGTGGAAGCCATTAACGCGGCCAAAACACCTCTGCTTAACAAAGCTGTAATAGATATCACGCAGCAGCTATAGCAGCTCACCCACAGAGTGGCAGCCACTGAGCAGCAAATAGGTGCCGTCACTCACGATATATTCGATATGCAAAAAGATATAAAAAGGCTTAATACTGAGAATTACCAACTATGGAACAGAGTGGAGGATCTGGAGAACAGGTCGCGCAGACATAATATAAAACTGGTGGGGCTACCTGAGTCTATTAAAGGGCCGGCACTAGCCCACTTTGTCCGGAATACCCTACCCTCATTACTTCAGATAGAGGCAGCGTGCCAGGATATGGTGGTAGAAAGGGTACACAGAGTAGGCCCTCCAGACCACGTCCAAGAGTTTAAATGCATGAACTACCTCCACAAAGTCGAAATTTGGTCAGCCTCTAGGAAGATTAAAGACCTTGCCTGGGAAGGGAACAAACTGCACGTGTTCCAGGATTACTCTGCGGAGTTATCCAAGATGAGGAAAGCCTTCTCACCTATATGCTCCAGATTAGCTACTGAAGGTCGAAGATTTGGCCTAAAGTATCCTGCAAAGCTACGCATATATTATGGCACCGGCTTCAAGGATTTCTCCACACTCAAAGATGCCGAGGCGTATATGCGAGAACTATCCCATGCAAAAGCAGCGGAAGACATCACAGACATTGCCCCCTGAGCTCCCGTGTTCAAAACTCCAGATGATAACTCTGAGCCCGAGACCCTTGCTGCGGCAGTATTATTGTTTAAACAGCTCTGCTTCTGGCGAAGTTACAGTTACATGAGATTGATTTGTTTGACAAGAACCTGCCCTGTTTAGATGGCAGCCATACTATGACATACCTGAGAGATCCAAGTTCTCTGCTTACTTTGCATCCATACTCTTGGTTGTTCAGCTCGGGACTTGACACCATAAATTGGACTGAGGACTAGCACTTCTCATATTACATGTAAAGTATTCACAGGTCCTATGTGTTCCTCCCGGGCGGAGGATGATTTATTTCTCCCGCGGATGGATGGAGTGAGCTGCCGGTCATTAGTTCCATTCCGCTTTCACACCCTCATAGCACGGAAGTTCTGCCCTAGGACGTTCGCCCTTAGGGCGCACTCTATTTTGTTTAATATGTTGATATAGGTCTACATGTTTTGTCTATCTTTCATTCTCTTTTCCGTTTCTCTTCCAGCCCTCCCCCTCTTTCCTCTCCCCTACCACATTCAGATGTCATATCTTATATATCATTGTTTTTGTATAATCACTGTGTAGGATGGGGTCTGGGGCCTTCACTCACACTCTGCGCTGAGCCATGCCTGACCACATGTACGTGGAACGTGGGAGGCATTAACTCTCCCATGAAACGGAGGAAAATGTTACTCTATTTAAATAAGAATAATATAGATCTAGCTTTCTTGCTGGAAACACAACTCACCCTGCCAGAGACCTTGAAGCTGCAGATGCTGGGCTGGGTCATGGTCACAGCCTCTCCCTTCACTTCAAAAGCCCGTGGTGTAGTGATACTGGCTAAACGTGCACTCCCACTGGAGATACTTTCGACTAAGACAGACGTCAATGGAAGGTATGTGGTGGCATCTGTCTGCATTGCCGGCAAAAAATACACCCTGGTTAACATATATGCACCAACACCGTACTCAAAACAATTTATCAGATCAATACTAGCCCTACTTACCCCTTACGTAAATGAAAACTTACTTATGGGTGGAGATTTTAATATGGTCCTCTCCCCCACAAGACTCCCTGCAGGTAGTTGATGTGTGGAGAGCACATCAACCCACAGACAAAGATTATACATGCCTATCCCGCATCGATTATATATTTGTATCGCTCACTATTTTCCCATTCTCTACCAAGTCTAATATTGCACCCATAGCTCTCTCGGATCATGCCATGGTGACAACGCATAGCCAATTGCCCGATGAATCAGGTTCTAACAGATTATGGAGATTCCCCTCTAGATTTATCAAATCTTCAAAATTTAGAGACCTCTTAGAGCACGCAGTCCAAAACTACTGCACTGACAACAAGGAAGTGGCAGAATCTGACCCCACTTTATTCTGGATGGCCCTAAAACCGGTAAGAGGATTGGTGGTCTCCTTTACTGCAGCTGCGAATAGGAACTATTCCAAAAAATATATTTTACATCAAGCGGAATTAACAACTGCATTTTCCAATTTCAAAACCTCCCCCACTCCCGAGCACAAGCAGGTATTCCTCTTAGCAAAAACACACTTCGATGAATATTTGGCGGATATGGGTGACCGGTACCTTCTTGCGGTGAATTATAAATTCCATCGCTTTGGGAACAAGGTGGGAACACTGCTGTCTAATCTGCTAAAAGGCTCTTACAAACCTGCGATAGTCCACCCACTCCGCAGATCTGATGCGTCTATGACCGATTCAAACACCCAGACTGCCGAAACTATGCAGCAATTCTATAAAGATCTATATGCCTCCTCCATCCCCAAGAATCCTACCCTACCTTCACAGGAAGGGCTGGAATCTCATCCCTCACCTCATGCCCCGGAATGGGATTCCCTACAATACCCCAACCTCACACCCGAAATGTCCACCTCACAAATTTCTGAAATCACAGAGGCTGAAGTGGCAGCCGCAATTAAAAACTTGAAACCGAAAAAAACAACGGGCCCGGACGGTTATAGCGGTGAATTCTACAAACTACTAGCCCCCACTTTAGTCCCCATACTCAAAGACCTTTAACGATATGATCGTCAAGCAAATCTCTGCGATGCATTTTAATTCTGCTACACTTAAAATTCTCCCCAAACCCGGCAGACACCTCTCCCTCCCAGGATCATACCGCCCCATTTCATTATTAAACTTGGACTACAAGTTATTAGCTAAAATTGTAGCAAACAGATTAAAAAGTTACAATGCCGCAGATAATCCACACTGACAAGATGGGGTTTATAACAGGGAGACACTCAGTGGTCAATGTCAGGAAAGTAATATCAGCCTCTCAAAACTCCCCTCCTCTTGTTCAAAACACGATCCTCTCCCTAGACGCCGAGAAGGCCATCGGCCTTATAGAATGGTCCCACCTGTATAACACACTAACAAAATTTAAATTTCCCGAAGCCTTCATCAATATTATTAAGATACTTGATCATAACCCCCAGACTCAAGTGGCATGTAATGGGTTTCTATCCGACCCCTTCGTCCTAGAAAAGGGTACGAGACAGGGGTGTCCTCTCTCACCTTTATTGTTCGCTATAGCGTTAGAACCCTTGGCAATGATGTTGAGGGCATCGAACAAATACAAGGGCATGAGGGTGGGAGAAGAAGAGGTTAAAAATAGGATTTTAATACCTACCGGTAAATCCTTTTCTCAAAGTTCTTATGGGATACAGGGAAGTCGTTCATAACGATGGGGAAAAGAGGATATCCGAAGGAGACAGGCACATATAAAACTTTATACTGGGTGTACTGGCTCCTCCCCTCTGCTCCCCTCCCTCTAGTCAGTTAATAGAAACTGTGCCGAAGGAGAAGAACAATATGAGAGGAATATGTGTAATATTTACCGTGGTGAGATTCATCCAGCACACCCAACATACATTCAACATACATAGACCACTGTAGCGACCACAGAACATAGGAAGTCTCAGGGCCTTAGAACATGTCAATCATTGACAACCTTTGAACTGTGTTCCAACTGGAACATCTTAATAAGAACTATCACCTAAGTGACAGACACTCATGAACAGCTAAGGTACACGGTGTAAACAGTAAGGTTACCTTGGTAACCTACACCCTTATGCCCGCAAGGAACAAAAGGTAACAGAAGGACCCAGTATTGGTCCACATCTCACCAAAGTGAGTAAGGCAAAACTCTGCACAGAGGCGGGCGCCCTGTATCCCATAAGAACTTTGAGAAAAGGATTTACCGGTAGGTATTAAAATCCTATTTTCTCTTACATTCTTATGGGATACAGGGAAGTCGTTCATATCGAAAGGGGATATACCAAAGACATCAGAACGGGCGGGATTGTGCGGAGATTGCCGCAGCACCGCTTGCCCAAACTGAGTATCTTCAGTGGCCAAAGCATCAAATTTGTAAAACTTGACAAAAAAGTGTGTTGGCCTGACCATGTGGCGGCTCTACACAATTGTAAGGCCGACACTCCTCGGGCAGCCGCCCAGGAAGTCCCCACTGAACGAGTTGAGTGGGCTTTCACCCCAGCAGGCATAGGAAGCAATAGACTGCTTAGAAGCAGGACGCCCGATCTTTTGGGCATCATAGAGGACAAAAAGTCCATCAGTCTTGCGAATTCTCGCTGTTCTCCTGATGTAGACACGGAGAATCCTTACCACATCCAAAGATGTTGGCACCTCAGAATGAGGCCCACTAGCAGGAACCACAATTGGCTGGTTCACATGGAACGCAGACACCACTTTAGGAAGAAAACGTGGGTTAGTGCGTAATTCTGCCCTGTCTTCATAGAAGATCAAATATGGGCTCTTGCAAGTTAATGCCCCTAGCTCAGAGACCCTCCTAGCCAAAGCTAGGGCTAGTAAGACCAACGTCTTCCATGTCAGATATTTCAATTCAATTTCCTCCAATGGCTCAAACCAGGAGGATTTTAGGAACGTCAGAACGACATCCAAATCCCATGGAGGAGTAGGGGCCACAAAAGGAGGCTGTATAAAAAATACTCCTTGCAGAAATGTCTGCACTTCAGGTATATTAGCCAGCTTCTTTTGGAAAAAGACAGATAGTGCAGATACCTGCACCTTCAAGGAGCCTAAACTTAGGCCCAGGTCCAGACCTGATTGAAGAAATCTGAGAAATCTTTCAAGTTTAAACTCTGATGGAGTAAACTTTTTCTGTTCACACCAACCAACGTATCTCTTCCAGATATGGTGGTAATGTGCAGCCGTTACCGGTTTTCTTGCACTTGTCATAGTTCTGATGACTGAAGTGTGAAATCCCTTCTGTGTCAGGATCTGCCGCTCAACTTCCAGGCCGTCAAACGCAGCTGTTCCAAGGCCTGGAAGACGCACGGGCCTTGCATGAGCAGGTCTCTTTGCAGAGGTAGGCGCCACGAGTCCCTTTGAAGGCTTAGAATATCTGGGTACCACGCTCTTCGTGGCCAGTCTGGAGCCACAAGAATCACCTCGGCTCCGTCTCTTCTTATCTTCCTTAACACCCGAGCCACTAGGGGAATCGGTGGGAAGACATAAATCAGGCTGTGGAACGTCCACGGTATGGAGAGGGCGTCCAATCCTTCTGTCTGAGGGTCTCTCGCCCTGGAGAAGTATCTGGATACTTTCCAATTGTGTCTTGATGCCATCAAGTCTACTAGTGGGGTCCCCCACCGAGCCACCAGGGCACTGAACACCTGGTGGTGTAGACTCCATTCCCCAGGATGGAGCTCGTGGCGACTGAGGAAGTCTGCTTCCCAGTTGTCCACCCCGGGTATGAATATGGCAGAAAGAGCCGGACAGTGACTCTCTGCCCAGGACAGGATCTTTGTTGCTTCCCGCATGCAGGGTCTGCTCTTGGTCCCGCCCTGCCTGTTCAAAAACACCACAGTAGTGGCATTGTCTGATTGGATGCGGACCGCCTGTCCGCTGAGGAGAGGGGCCGCCTTCAGAAGTGCATAATACACAGCACGTAACTCCGAATTGTTGATGTGGAGGCGTGTTTCCCATTGGGTCCATTTGCCCTGAAAGGACTGGCCCATGGTCACTGCACCCCATCCCAGGAGGCTCGCATCCGTGGTGACTAAGACCCAATCCTGGATGCCAATCCGACGCCCTGCTAGAAGGTTGGGCGTGTGGAGCCACCACTGTAGTGACAGTCTGGTCCGCGATGACAACACAATCCGCCGATGCATCTGGCTATGTGAACCAGACCACTTGCTCAGGAGGTCGAGCTGAAAAACCCTGCTGTGAAACCTCCCGAATTGGAGAGCCTCGAATGAGGCCACCATCTTTCCTAATAGGACAATGCACTGGTGCACTGTCACCTGGGGGGGCTTCAAGTCTGTGACCAGCTGTTGAAGGTCTACAATCTTGTCCTGTGGCAGGGACACTCATGAGAGCCGTGTCCAGCACCATCCCCAGGAACTGGAGTCTCTGTGAAGGGATCAGAGAGGACTGTGCTATGTTCAGGAGCCAACCATGACCCGACAGGGTCTGCCTGGTAATTTGTAAGGCTGCCTGCAATTCCTCTGGTGACCGCACCTTTACCAGCAGGTCGTCCAAGTATGGTATCACACAAATCCCTTGTTTCCTGAGAACCACCATCATCTCCGCCATCACCTTGGTGAATATGCGCGGGGCTGAGGACAGGCCGAATGGCAGTGCGCGGAACTGATAGTGATCGTTCAGCAGCGCAAACCTCAGATATTTTTGATGAGGGGCCCATATTGGGATATGAAGGTAGGCGTCCTTCACGTCCAAGGACGCCAAGAACTCCCCCTCCTCCAGTGCCGCTATGACGGCCCGCAAGGACTCCATCTTGAACTTGGTTACAGTCAAGAAAGGGTTCAGGGATTTTAGGTTCAGTATCGGCCGTACTGACCCGTCCGGTTTTGGGACTACAAATAAATTTGAGTAATAGCCCTGCCCCCTCTCCAGGGGAGGGACCGGGGCTATCACCCTGGCTTGAACCAGCTTTTGGATTGCTTGCTGCAAAACCATTTGGTCCTCTGGGGACGCTGGGAGGCCTGCTTTGAAAAACCTCTGAGGTGGATGTACTGCAAACTCCAGCTTGTAGCCTTGCGTAATAAGAGCCTGTACCCAATAATTTAGGCACGAGTCTTCCCAAACATGGTCGAAGAACACCAGTCTGGCTCCCACCTCGGCCGGAGCTATTGGTGGAGCCCCACCGTCATGCTGCGGGTTTACCTGCAGCTGCCCCGGATGGCCGCTCTGTGGTGGCTGAAGCAGAAGGCTTCCTGAATTTACCTCAGGAGCCTCTGGCAGCATTAGAGCCGCCCCTGGCCTTTGGATGGAATTTACTTGCCCGAAAGGACTGCTGGGAGTGAGATTGGAAAGGACGCTTGGGCGCCTGTGGGGTTGATGGCAGGAATGTGGACTTCCCTGCTGTGGCTTTAGAGATTAACTCATCTAAATCACTCCCAAACAACCTGCCGCCTGTGAAGGGGAGGTTTTCTACACTCCGTTTGGAGTCGGCGTCAGCTACCCACTGCCACAGCCAGAGGGATCTGCGCCCCGACACCGCCATGGCTGAGTTACGGCCGTTAATGGCTCCTAACTCCTTCTGCGCTTCACACAGAACTTTAGCTGTGTCCTGAATATGGTGTAATTTTTCAGACACCTGCGCTACTGTCATGTCACCCAGAAGACATTCCTGGATCTGTGAGGCCCACGTGTATATATAGACTTAGCCATATAACAACTTACTAAGACAGGACGCTGACACGCGCCACTAGCAGTAAAAATGGACTTAAGGGTATTTTCAACCTTCCTGTCCGTGGCGTCTTTCAGTGAAGACGACCCTGGTACTGGAAGCACCATCTTTTTTGCTAGGCGAGACACAGAAGAATCAACCTCCGGTGGCTCCTCCCACACCTTGCGTCCCGCAGGATCAAAAGGGAACGTGGCTCTAAATTTCTTAGCCACTTTAAACCTCATTTCTGGGTTTTTCCATGCTGACTTGAAAGTATTTTCCAGGTCAGACTGCTCAGGGAAAACAACCTGTTGCTTTTTCTGAGTAGTAAAGAAAGCATCCCCTTCAGAGGATTCAGCTAAGGGAAGGTCCTTGATTGCCATAATTAATGGCTCTGTGCCCCGGAGCAGTGACTGTGAAGCATCAGGCTCCTCATCACCCGCGTCTGCATCTCCAATATCATCATCATCATCCCCATTATCTGCCCCAGATTCCGGGGTTTAAGAGGGGGCACTTCTCTTACGAGTTTCCCCAGGGGTAGGAGTTATTATATCAACTCTGGCAGAGAGGATAGCAAGCTCCCTCTGCACCCTCTGGGTCTGTGCTGCTGTAGCAGTTAACTGTGTAGTTACAGTTTCAAGCATGGCTTTCATCCCTGCTGCCCAGGCAGGCTCCTGTGAGCTGTCCTGTGTGCTACTCTGCTGCCCAGTAAGTTGTGGGGGAACCCCACTACTTTGTGGGGACATACATGGCCCACAAGATGCTGGCACAAACTTATCACTGCACACCATACATGTAAGTTTCCTCACCATTGTGACAAACAACAGTCTCCCCTCACACACAGCAAACACAGTGGATATGCAGTGTGATTTATACAGATAATTACTATGTGTAGTTACTATCTGATTTTGTATAGCTTAACAAGCTAGTGGGGTGGTGTACAGAGGGTAATGGAGGGGACCAATACACCAAACAACCTTAGCTCTCCAATTTTAAGAGCTGGTAAACAGTACAGTATTCTTAACAGTAATTTACAGTGTATGCAGGCAAGTGTACAAGTACACAAGCGCTGAAAACCTGAAGCTGTCTCTGCAAGCAGATTCCCTCTGTTCCACACCGCTGAGGAGTGTCTGGAGCAGTACAATGGCATTTCCAGCAGCCAGGGAAGAAGCAGGAAGCAGGTTTTGGCGCCCTCACAGAGCTATGGTCCCACTCTGGGTAAGCTCCGCCCAGCGTAATGGCGCCGGAGCTTACCTGCGTTTTATACTGAGACTGGCATTGAAAAATGTCCTCAGTGTAGGCAGGGGGTTGCGCGGTCCCTGTGCATGTCACCGCCGATACCGCAGCCACCATCTTGCCGCATCATTACCCGGGGACCCCACAGCGGGGGACCCCAGGGTAATATTCACCACTGACGTCTTCAGACTGGACTAGGGGTGTGCGGCATGCCAGGGGTGTGCGCGCTGCAGCGCAATGCCCGCGGTAACATCACCCACTCAGGACGGTGGTCCTGTGGCAGGGACAGCGCGGTACCATGAAGTGGCCTGCAGCTGAACCCTTCCCCTAGTCTCCCACAAGGCAGGACTGCTGTTAAGTCCAAACAGCAGCCCCAAAATAATAAAGAAATTAAACTGAAGATAAAACTCTCTGGAGCTCTTCCTGATGCGTGCTTCTCCTGAGGCATATTTCTTAAACTGACTAGAGGGAGGGGAGCAGAGGGGAGGAGCCAGTACACCCAGTATAAAGTTTTATATGTGCCCGTCTCCTTCGGATATCCTCTTTTCCCCATCGTTATGAACGACTTCCCTGTATCCCATAAGAATGAAAGAGAAATAGCATTGTTTGCCGACGACATGCTCTTGTTCATATCTGACCCAAAAAACTCCATCCCGGAAATCCTTCGCCTCATCACCCTATATGGCAGCACGGCAGGGTACAAGATTAATATCACCAAATCAGAGCTCCTACCTCTTAACATACCACATGATGACATACAGGAATTAACTACGACCACTCACCTAAAAATTAACCAATCTCACTTCAAATACCTTGGAATATGGACCCCCAAATCACCCTCTGATATTTATCAGCTAAACTAAACAAAAATCATATCCACCATCCTCACCAAACTGGATGGATGGCATGATCTCCCGATTTCGCTAATGGGATGAATAGCAGTAATAAAAACTATCATTTTCCCCAAAATATTTTATATTATGCAATTATTACCCTTTATCATAACTAAAGAAGACAATCAAAAATAAGAAAAAGCCATTGTACGCTTTATATGGCAGGAAAAAAAAAACGAAAATTGCATTTTCTAAATTAGCCATGACTAGAGAGGAGGGGGGGGGGGGATCAGGCATCCCAGATTTATATTCTTACTCTCTAGCTGTCCTCATGAGATATGCTGCGGACTGGATCCTAGAGCAGAGTAACTACACAAGTTTGGAATTGGACAGATGTGCTTTTCACCCATATTTGCCAAACGCATTGCTACACACCAAGAGGAAACTCATCATTCCTGAAATTATGAAACATCCACTCTTCCACGACACATATACAGGTTGGATCCTGCTCAACAAAAAACTTAAAGGACGCCATGAAGCCACACCACCTATAAATCTATGGGGTAATCCAGCTTTTCTGCCTTTGCTACGTAATTCTGCTTTTCTACGCTGGAGGGAAAAAGGCCTGACTTCAGCGAATCAAATATTTGATCCGGGTGGTGTGCTTGTCCCATTTAGTGATCTGAGAGAACGGTTCTTATTGCCCAATTCCAATTTTTATATGTACCTGCAAGTTCGACACTACATACAATGCCTACAACTCATACCTTCCCAATCACAACCGACAGATGTAATCCTCAAAATACTGAAAAAATGGGAAACCCAGGCATACAAATTGAAACATGTATATACTCATATAGCTAACATACCATCCAAGACATATGACCAAGCTGGCAGGCAGACGGCACCATGATATAGAGGGAATTCAATCACAAAATGATCTGATGGGAGGGGGGGGGGGGATTTGTGGCCACGATGAAAGTCCTGCACTCGGTATATCTACAAGAAGTCCACCTTAAAACCCTGCATCGAGCCTATATGTCTCCTAATGTTAGAGCTCACTTTGTCCCAGACGAAGAAGGGCGATGCCCGAAATGTGGCGTTCTGGTGTCTTCCCTTTTCCACTGCTTCTGGGATTGCTTCAAGATTAGAAGGTATTGGAACAAATTATTTATGTTTATTAATTCCCAGCTTCATATTAAGGTTACGCCGAACCCCAAGGCATGCCTATGTATTAATTTTGATGGCTGGTTGGACATGGCTCTGCGCAGAGAGGTGACTCCATTGCTTGCGACAATGTTTACGATTTCTAAAAAGCTGATACTCAAGCATTGGATCGCCAAGACAAGCCCGAGATTAGACGACCTACATAGGATGACGCTTCGACAAATGTATTATGATCATAAATACTTACCAGATACATCATCCACTGGAGATTCTCGCTTACATAGAAAATGGGAGAGATACATACTTACTTTTGATGCAGAGACTCAATCGAAGATATATCTATACGCTGAACACCAGTCTTGGACCCTTGCAAAACAGGGCTCCTGTCCGAAAAGTTATACTGGTCGGGGTAGTATAAATGCGATGAGCTCTAATCATCAGGCTCCGTCCCCACGTGCCACCTTACCTTGAGATAGTGAAACTCATAGTTACATAGTAGGTAAGGCTGAAAAAAGACTTGCGTCCATCTAGTTCAACCTGGTATAGATATCCATTGCTGATTTGGTAGGTTCTGCTATTTTACAGACAAATTATATTTCTTATTTGTACCCATGGATGTTTTTCTCCAGTAAATGTTTGTCCAACTTTGCCTTGAACGCATTTAATGAGCCAGCCGTTACCACCTCTCTGGGAAGAGAGTTCCAGAGTTTGACTGTTCTGACCGTAAAGAAATTCTTTCTTTCTGAATGAAATCTTTTTTCTTCTAATCTATACTCATGCCCTCACGTCCTAGATTCCTTTCTAGTAGAAAAGAGGGTGCGTGACAGTTCCTTATATTGGCCCTTGATATACTTGTACATGTTGAGCATGTCCCCCCTTAAACGTCTCTTTTCTAATGTAAATAGTCCCAAATTGCTTAATCTCTCCCCGTAGCTTAAATTCTCCATTCCCCTAATAAGCTTTGTTGCTCGCCTTTGGACTTTTTCTAATTCTATGATGTCCTTTTTATAGTGTGGGGCCCAGAACTGTACTCCGTACTCTAGGTGAGGTCTCACCAATGCTTTATATAGTGGCATAATTACCCTCGAGTCCCTAGTTTCCATTCCCCTCTTAATACATGCCAGAATTTTGTTGGCCTTTTTTGTAGCTACATTACAATGGGCACTACATCCTAGTTTGCTGTCTATTTGGACTCCTAGATCCTTTTCAAGTATGGAATTACCCAGTTCCTCTGCGCTAAGGTTGTAACTTGCACACTGGTTGTGTCTCCCAAGGTGTATAACCTTACATTTATCTACATTGAACCTCATCTTCCATTTTTTTGCCCACTCATCTAGAATTGCAAGATCATTTTGAAGCATGGTGACATCTTCTGATGATTTGATGACTTTGCTAAGTTTTGTATCGTCCGCAAAGATGGATACATTGCTGAGTAACCCTATCCCAATATCGTTAATAAAAATGTTAAACAAAATGGGCCCCAAAACCGAACCCTGGGGCACTCCACTTAGTACCGGTATCATATCTGATACGGCACCATTCACAACCACTCTTTGTTCTCTATTACATAGCCAATTCCCTACCCATCTGCAGATATTTTCACCCAATCCTAGGTTCTCCATTTTATTAATCAATCTCTTGTGTGGGACAGTATCAAATGCTTTAGCGAAATCTAGGAAAATCACATCTACAGCATTTCCATTATCGAGGTTTTTGCTAACCTCTTCATAGAACCCTAGTAGATTAGTTTGGCATGAACGATTTTCCACAAACCCATGTTGGTTAGCACTGAGTAGACTGTGATGATCTAAATATTTCTGGATACCATCCCTTAAAAATCCTTCACATAGTTTACCCACAATTGATGTTAAACTAACAGGTCTGTAATTAGCGGGATCTTCCTTTTTTGAATATTGGCACTACCTCTGCTATTCTTCAATCTTTTGGTACTATACCTGACGATAGTGACTTGCTAAAGATATAATGTAGGGGGGTAGCTAGTTCATCCCTTAATTCCATTAATACCCTCGGATGAATCCCATCTGGCCCTGGTGATTTATTTGTTTTGAGTTTGCTTAGCATCAGTATTATTTCCTTCGGCGTGAAATCCACAATGAGATCTGGCTTATTTGTCCCTTTTGTGGTAAATGTTCTTTCCACAGTCTGCTCTCTCTTAGTAAATACTGATGAGAAGAACTTATTTAACAGTTTTGCTTTTCCCTTGTCCTCAGTAACACTTTTTCCACTAGTATCAGTTAGTGGGTCTATGTTTTCCTTAATTAAATGTTTACTATTTATGTATTTAACCCCTTACCGCCGCAGCCTGTTTTTGCCTTCCTGACAGAGCCCTTTTTTTCAAATCTGACATGTATCACTTAAGTGGGGATAACTTTTTTTTTGCTTTTACTTATCCCAGTGATTTTGAGATTGTTTTCTCATGACACATTGTACTTCAAGTAAGTGGTAAATTTTGGTCGATACAGTCTGTGTTTTTTTGTGAAAAATACCAAAATGTCGTAAAAAAATTGAAAATTTTGCAATTTGCAAAATGTTAAATTTTCTGCTTGTGAGACAAATAATCATACCACTCAAAATAGTTAATAACTAACATAGACCATATGTATACTTTATGTTTCCATCATTATTTCAACCTCCTTTTAATTTTTTTGGACACTAGGAGGCTTAAAATATGAATAGCAAATTCTCAAATTTTCAAGAAAATTTCAAACACTGATTTTTTTAGGGACCAGTTCAGTTTTGATGTGACTTTGAGGGACTTGTATGTGAGACACCCCCATAAATGATGCCATTTCAAAAACTGCACCCCTCACAGTATTCAAAACAGCATTTTGGAAGTTTGTTAACCCTTTAGGTGTTTCACAGGAATTAAAACAAAGTGTAGGTGAAATTTCATTTTTTTTGCAGATTTTCAATTTTAATACATTTTTCTAAGGAACACAGTAGATTTTACTAGAGAAATGTGACTAAAAATTGATTCCCCCAATTCTTTTGTTTTCATAAATATCCTATATGTGGCCCTAGTGTGCACGTTGACCAAACCACAGGCTTCATAATAGAAGGAGCACCTACTTGATTTTGGAGCCTCCTTTTTATGAGATTATTTTTTAGGCACCATGTAGGTTTCTAGGCACCATAAGATGCTAAAAGTTAGGAACCCCCCCACAAGTGACCCCATTTTGCAAACTACACCCCTCAGGGAATTCATCTAGGGGTATAGTGTACATTTCAAACCCCCAGGGGTTTCACCAATTTTGGTACAACTGGGCTGTGAAAATGAAAAATTACATTTTTTACACAAAAATGCAGTTCTGGCTCAAAATGTTTCATTTTCACAAGGAATGAAGGAGACAAAGCACCCCAAAATCTGTGCCCCAATTTCTCCCGAGTACGGCAATGCCTCATATGTGACCAAAAAATACCATTTGGGTGCATGGCAGGACTCAGAAGGGAAGGAGTGATATTTGGATTTTGCAGCACACATTCTGGTGGAATGAATGGTGGGTGCTATGTCGCATTAGCAAGCCCCCGAAGCACCAATACAGTGGAACCCCCCCACAAGTGACCCCATTTTGCAAACTACACCCCTCAGGGAATTCATCTAGGGGTATAGTGTACATTTCAAACCCCCAGGGGTTTCACCAATTTTGGTACAACTGGGCTGTGAAAATGAAAAATTAAATTTTTTACACAAAAATGCAGTTCTGGCTCAAAATTTTTCATTTTCGCAAGGAATGAAGGAGACAAAGCACCCTAAAATCTGTGCCCCAATTTCTCCCAAGTACGGCAATGCCTCATATGTGACCAAAAAATACCATTTGGGTGCATGGCAGGACTCAGAAGGGAAGGAGTGATATTTGGATTTTGCAGCACACATTCTGGTGGAATGAATGGTGGGTGCTATGTCGCATTAGCAAGACCCCCGAAGCACGGTGAAATGATGAACCTAATAATCCATAGATGTGTGGTATATTTTAAAGCACTCCTTCATACATAGGCCGGGTTTGTCGGGGCAAGTTTCACAGTGGAAAATAGTTTGCTTTCGTATTCCCTTTTTATAGCAAACTTTGCACCTTTTTTGTGTCCTGCCCTTTTTTCCAGTGGAGGGGATTTCGTTAGGAAAATGCTGCCCTGATACAATACGGGGGCCAGTACTAGAAGTACTGGGGCCAGTACTAGAAGTACTGGGGCCCTCTGCCTGCTGGTTCCCAAATATTAGGCCCTTTATGACTTCCTCTTGAAAGTGCATAAATGTCCCCGTCTGGCTGGTAGAACGGAATAGTACGTAAGCGTTATACAGTGCCATCTGGATGATATACACGGCCAGCTTCTTATACCAGATTTTTGTTTTCCGCAGGGCACTGTACGGCTTCAGTACCTGATCTGAAAGATCCACTCCGCCCATGTACTTATTGTAATCAAGGATACAAATAGGTTTTGAGGTGTGGGTACTGGTACCTCGTACAGGGACGGAGGTGGTACTGTCTCCGTGAATTGTTGTCAGTATAAGGACATCCCTCTTGTCCTTATATTTGACCAACAACATATTTTCGGTGCATATTCCCCTGCTTTCACCCTTTCTCAGTAATTGGGCAACGTGCGTTTTTGGGAGGCCTCTTTGGTTCTTGCGCACAGTACCGCAAGCTGCTGTACCTCTTGAACCAAGGGCCTTAAACAGGGGGATGCTGGTGTAAAAGTTATCCACATAGAGGTGATAACCCTTATCCAGGAAGGGGTGCACTAAATCCCAGACAATCTTTCCACTAACACCTACGAGGGAGGGGGGGCATTCTGGCGGTTCAATTCTTGTGTCCTTCCCTTCATATACCCTAAACCTGTGGGTGTACCCTGAGGTACTTTCGCACAGCTTATACATTTTTATGCCATACCTTGCCCTCTTATTGGGAAGGTACTGGCGGAATTTAACCCTTCCTTTAAAATGTATAAGTGACTCGTCTACACAAATGAATTTTTGGGGGATGTACATCTCAGCAAATTTGGCGCTGAAATGATCAATGACCGGCCTGACTTTAAATAGCCGGTCAAAGGTGGGATCATCTCTGGGTGGGCACTGTGCATTATCGTTGTAATGCAAAAATTTAAGGATCGTCTCAAAACGAGTCCGGGTCATGGCCATACGATGAAGTGGGGTGCTGTACAGAACATCTGTACTCCAATATTGCCTAATTTCTGGCTTTTTAACTATGCCCATATGTAACACCAGACCCAAAACGTCATCATCTCTACTGCATCTACAGGGGTCCACCTAGCAAATGATGACGTGGGGTTTTGGGCAATAAACTGCTGGGCATATAAATTACTTTGGTCCACCATTAAATTTATAAAATCATCAGAGAAAAAGACTTTGAAAAAGTCAATTTCTTTGAGGCCTGTACTATCAAATTGGATTCCTGGGTTGGCCAAAAACTCAGGAACCTGGGGCTCAAAATTGTCTGGTGGTGGGGTCCATACGAGATCAATCATTGGGGGGGGGGGGGGGGTCTCAGCTACTCTACGGGGGCGTCTTTGAGGGGGTCCCTCATCACTAGAGGAGGAAGAGGAGCTTAAGACAAATGCCAATTCATCGCTTACTTCACTGGCTGTGTCAGTGTCAGAGGCAAGAAGGGCATATGCCTCCTCCGCTGAAAACAGTCTTTGCGATGATTGGGACATTTTTAAGTGTAGTGTATAGTGTAGGGGGGGTACAAACTTTATTTCAACACGGGGGGTATGTAGTGTGTATGTAGTGCTTTAACACGTGTAAGTAAAAAAAAAAAAAAAAAGCTCCTGCGCCAAAAATTGAGCACAGATGTTGGTCAGTAACGTCCGTCACTGATCAGCGATCAGCGGGCACAGGACACCCACAAAAGCACCGTGGGTGTAAAAACAATTTAAAAAAAAAATCCCACAGCACTCTCCAAAAAAAAACAAAAAAAAAACTGCTGATGAGGCAAAGGCAACAGAAATTTGATCAACCCTGTGCCAAAAATGCAACACTGATTAGCAGTGAGGGGCAGCAGGCACACAACTGTGGGTGCAACCTGACAGGGTATATATAAAAAAAAAAAAAAAAACTGCACCCCAAAAAAGGTGCTGATCAGTTAGTTTATACTAATCAGCACAAAAGGGGGGCAGCAGATACAAAATTATATCACACAATTTCTGACACAATGACGCTGCTGCAGCAGCAACACTCGCACCAGGAAGTCACAGGAGCTGGCAGCACGGTTGCCACCAACGCTGATCAGGTCAGTATAGGGCACAGATGGGCACAGAGACCGCTCTGCACGCTGTTCCTGACCGGAATGGCGGCTGCAGAGCTGTCTCCGGTATTTTCTATGTGGTGTAATGGCTGTGATTGGTCCGTCGTTCCGACGGACCAATCACAGCCTTTTGGGGGCAGGTGGGGTGACACCAGTGTCACCCTTACACCCGGTGGTGATTGGTGCTGTACTTAACAGCACCAATCACCAACGATCCCTGTGTCACCGTCGAACGTTATTCGCCGGTACACAGAAAACGCTGTAATTGGCTGTTCACATTGAACAGCCAATCACAGCGATCGCCGATGGGCGGGGGCATCGCTGCCCCCCCGGGCAATGAGGTAAGATGTCTGCTGTCAGGGACAGCAGACATCGTCCCTCTGTCACCGCGTCTATAGATGCGGTGACAGTTAAATGGCATGACGTACATTTATGCCATGTGTCGGGTAGTACATCCCGACCATGACGTAAATGTACGTCAAATGTCGGGAAGGGGTTAAAAAACTTCTTTGGGTTGGTTTTGCTTTCAGTGGCTATGCACTCTTCATATAATATTTTAGCCGCTTTGATTACCCCTTTACAAGTTTTGTTTGATTCTTTGTATTTTGCGAACGCCTCCTCATTCAAGTTATTTTTATAGAATTTAAAGGCTCTGGTTTTATTGTTGATAGCTGACCTTACTTCTTTGTCCAACCATGGTGGCTTTTTTTTGTTGAATTTACCTTTAGTTACTTTAGGAATGTATTCAATAGTTAGTGAATCAAGCACCTTTTTTTAGAGTATCCCACATTTCCTCTGCATTTTTTCCCTCCATAACCGTTTCCCCACCCAATTCCTGTTAGGGCTTCCCTGAATAATTCAAAGTTCGCTTTTCTGAAGTTTAGTATTTATGCAGATCCTTTTTGATGTAATTTACTGAAGTTGATTTCCAGTGAAACCATATTGTGATCACTGTTCCCTAATTGTTCAATTACTTTTGTGTTTGAAACTAAGTCTGTGTTATTTGTTAAAACGAAGTCCAAGAGTGCCTCATCACGAGTTGGAGTTTCCACCCTTTGTGTAATAAACTGGTCTTTAAGTAAGCTTAAGAACCCATTGCTTCTTGCTGATTTACCGGTTTCGTTTTCCCAATCAATGTCGGGTAAATTAAAATCCCCCATAATTAATACCTGACCCTGATTTGATGCTTGTTTGATTTGGTTTAAAAGAAGAGACTCTTCCCTTTCGTTTATATTTGGTGGTCTATAGCATACCCCTATTATAAATTTGTTTTTTGTTTTTTTATTATTGTCGGTTATCTCTGCCCACACTGTCTCCGAGTTGTCGTCTTCCAGGTCTGTGCTCATATTTTTCTCACATGATGTTAAGTTATTATTTACATATAGGCACACACCCCCGCCCCTTCTATTTTCCCTGTCTGTCCTGTAGAGTGTATATCCCTCCATGTTTAATGCCCAGTCATGCGACGTTTCTAGCTCCCCGATTTTACTCACTAAGCTTCTTGCATTAGCCAGTAAGCATTTTAATTTATGTTTATTTTTAGATATGGCTCTAATATTGTGATTAGTTTCACCCCAGGACCCATTTGAATTCTTTACTAGCTTCCTCTTTCCCCTCTCCGCTTCAATAGACTCTCTAAAGGCCTCCCCACCATGCACACTGCCTGCCCTCTTTATAGTTCTGGGAATTCTTCCTCTGTCCTTCCCTCCTTCCCGTATACTAAGATCATCTGTACCTAAGAACTGTAATGGGGTAACGTGACTGTTACAACATAACATTTTATTACATGACATTCCTGATGCACCCTGAGAGTTACCCTCGATTATACCCTTGTTATGTCCCAGGACTTTGTCTATGTCTCCGTCCCCCCCATCATCTCCATCCCCCATATGATTCCTGATCCCAGTCCGGCTTCTCTCCCTGATGGTCCCATAATGTCTTGCTGCCCCCACCCCCCCGTCACCTAGTTTAAAATCCTCTCCTATTCAGGTTTCAAGTTCAGGCGAGTTGTCGCCCTAAAGGCCTCACCAACAGACCGTGACAAAAGAACCTGCGAGCACTGTGACTCTTATTCCCCCCTCTCTTCTTCACTTTCTCTCTACTGTTATAGATTAATATAGGGTTTGTGAATGTGTTCCTTGGGCCGGATGGGACCGACTATTACAATATATTCTTTAGACCTTCTGATCAGGATTTTAGACGACCCAAATAGGTCTACAACAGGATTCAATGCTTAAGGTTAAGCCACATCCACTGGTTTCGTTGATATATCTGACTAGGGGTTATACAGGATGGTTGCATAGCGGAATGTAATGTATGTATGGTGCTTAGCCTTATTGACATTCTGATGCATATCAGTCCCCAGACCCAATTGTTTATCCGATTGTTTACCCAACTGTGTACCTTTTATATTATTCGTGTTATTGCTTGTGTTGAAAATAAAGAAAACGTTTATTAAAAAAAAAAAAAAAGCTGCTCAAACTTGGTGTTTTAAGCGGCTTTCAGCTCAAGGCCATCCAGTGTGTACAGCCCGAGATAAGCGTTCCCGCATCATCGCCAGAAAAGCCATTTAGCTGCTGGTATTTCCTCTCAATCCAAAAATATACTGATAGGTTAATTAATCAACCAAGCCACCAACCACTATCCATGCACAAGATCTTGCTTCCTACTTCAGGGATAAGATTGACAAGATCAGAGATGAATTGGTATGCTCCAACTCAGTTGGTGATATGCTCAATTCCATACCTGAGCCCTCTGAAGCATTTGCTTCATTTGATCCCACAAATGAAGATGAAGTATCTGCACTTTTCTCTGCCTCCCACTCTACTACCTCTCCTCTTGACCCTAAACCCTCGCAAATAAGTAAATCTCGGTCTCCTGTGCTCATCCCAATCTTAATCTGTAACCTCTCTTTCTCTACTAGTGTCTTTCCTTCATTGTTCAAACAAGCAGTTATTATTCCGATTCTGAAAAAACTGAATTCTGATCCAAGCTCTCTCTCAAACTACCGTCCCATTTCTCAACTTCCATGCACCTCCAAACTACTTGAAAGACTTGCCTATACTCGCCTCACACACTTTCTTAACGCGCACAACTTAATGGACCCGCATCAGGCTTTCGTGCCCAACACTCCACAGAGACAGCACTGACTAAAGTTGTGAATGATCTGGTCACTGCTAAGTCTAAAGGCCACTACTCAATACTAATTCTTCTAGATCTCTCTGCTGCTTTTGACACTGTTGACCACACACTTCTCATACAAACACTACAATCCATAGGTCTTAAAGACACAGCCCTCTCTTGGTTCTCATCCTACCTATCTAACCGCTCCTTTAGTGTTAGTTTCTCTGATTCTACCTCCTCTTCGCTACCTTTCAGTTGGAGTACCTCAGGGTTCAGTTTTAGCTTCCCTGCTTTTCTCAATCTATACCTCATCTCTTGGCAAACTAATCAGCTCCTTTGGATTTCCGTATCATCTGTATGCGGATGATACTCAGCTCTACCTATCCTCCCTGGACCTGTCCCCATCTGTATTGAGCCGTGTCTCTGAATGCTTTTCTGCCGTTTCATCCTGGATGTCATCTCGCCACCTCAAACTTAATATCTCAAAAACAGAATTAATTATATTTCCGCCAATAAATAGTAGTTACCAACCTGATATCTCTATCGCTGTTGAGAAGATGACAATCACTCCTACCTCTCAAGCTCGCTGCCTAGGTGTTATCCTTGACTCAGAACTTTCCTTTGTACCCCACATTCAATCTGTCTCAAAATCATGCCACATGCACCTAAAAAACATATTTAAAATTCGCCCTTACCTTACACAAGACACTGCAAAAACTCTAATCCATGCTCTCATCATCTCACACAGTGATTATTGCAATAGTCTCCTTATTGGCCTTCCCCAATACAGACTCACCACTACAGTCCATTATGAATGCAGCTTTACCAATCAGCTGAAGAGGTACCATCCACCCAAGAGACCTACCCACTTATCCCGAAAATTGGCATAATTTTGCACCGAATCCTAACCAACGCTGAGGCTGTGGGATTTAGCCTAATCCCTTAATTGGATATCGAGGTGAGCCACAAATAAAGGGAACTTGAGCTCTTGAAATTATAGAGCACTGGGAAATATTTTGGTCCAGCTCAAAACCATTTGGATTACAAATTCCTCACTTAAAACAACCAGGAGGATCAAGGATGGTAATATTCTAAACCTGATCAGCTGCTATATGACTTTTTAATCTTGTTATCACCACATTGGTGAAGAAGACTGAGCCCACTCACCATTAGTCTTTTTAAAAATGCAATTAAATGTAAATTAACTTGTAAATGTATTAATTATATGTTATATTTATGATTCATTAGTAAATAATCAATTGTTTATATACCGTCTTGTATTGTTGTTTTTTATCAACCAGCGCCAGTACAAACCAATTATTTTTCCTACTAAAATTTGGGTCTGACTACCCCTAGTACCGGCTGCTGTTAATTGCGCACCACACATAACCCCCCTTTTTCTTATCAAATTCCAGAACCAGTCATAGAACCTTGCATTCTGGTGGAATTGATGCAATAAAGAATACAGTATCTATCCTTATGTATCAATGCCTATTTCCCTATAGATTGTAATCTTGCGAGCAGGGCCCTCCTACATTTTGACTGTCTGTAAATACCCTGTTTTGTTGTATCACTGTCCCTTTTGTAAAGTGCAATGGAATATGCTGCGCTATATAAGAAACTGTTAATAAATAAATAAGCTCCCAACAAAATATACCCTTGCTTGAGTGTGTGTGTGTATACATGTAGTAGGAAATATAGACTGGAAGCTCCACTGGGACATTGACTGATACAAGTGCCCAAATTATTTAGAATGGTTAAGATCATTTATCATTGTGCCCCATATAGTATCTGGTCTCTCCTTGTATTACAGAATAGTGAACACAGGAGCTAATGTTGCACTAAGCTTAAATATTGTTGTACATACTGCGCTTTTCTTCCATTGTACATGTACACAAAATATTCTTACAAAACTATTTATACATTGAGGCATTTTGTGCTTACAACATTAATTTAAGCAAGCTAAATTGAGGTTATAGGAGGCACAATTAGTGTAGTACCGTAAAGTCAGGTTTATGCAAGCTCCTTTGCTAATTTCCATTGTAACCTAGAACACCATAACCCAATTTTTACACCACTCATAAGCTTCAATTTTAGACCTCCAAAAAGTCACTGTGGGTTTTTGGCTACTCTAGAATAAACTGAGAGGTGTGCAATAAGCTTCTGGATTTGCAGCATATAGGTAGAGTAGACACAATCTGTCTGGTTGTAAACTGTAATGTCAATGCAAAGAACTACATATACACAGCGTTGAACACTGAAGTTGGCGCTTAATTGAAAGAAAAATGATCTTTCTTCTACGATCCCCATGGCAGCCAAGACCTTGGGATTTCATCCCTCTCCCTTCAGATAGACAGGTTTTTTTTTTTCTAGGACCTCCCCCTTCCTGTATAAATGGACTCTCCACCCCTTCATCCTTGTCTTTTTTTCCTGTCTCTTAGTTTTCAGTTAGACTAGGCAGAGTAGGTTTGTTTATTTCTCTTTCAATGGTCCTGGTGACACAGCTCAACACTGGGATGTAGGAGGGTCCGAAGGAGCCAGGCACCTATCCTAAAGCTCCTAAAGGCTCCTCCCCTACTGCATCCCGGACTCCTCAGTTCGTATTAGGTGCCCACTGGAGTGGGTGCTATTCTAAAGGGCTGCGGGAGCAGCCGAAGAATTAGAGTAGTTAGGGTATTTTTATTATTTTATTAACTTTCACTCTAGCTAGGTAGGCACAGTGTGAGGATTCTCATTAGTGAATCCTCACACTGCTAGCGCAGCAGGAGCTGACAGAAGCGCGTCCTGTCAGCTCACTGTGCACAAGGGAGACGCTGTCTGGCCTCCCTGTCTGGCCTGTCTGGCCTCCCTGTGCAGCGCTTACAGCTTCTTTTAAGAAGCTGCCTGGGCTCCGGAGCATCCTGAAACCGGCTTCACGCTAGGTGGGGATCATGGGGGACAGGCGCTCCGTGATGGTGGCGGCCATTTTCTGCGGAGCTTACACACTGAGCTCCTGTTATGAGAGGACAGCAGTGTTGTTACAGGCATGTTCCAAGTGGTCCCCAGCCGAGGGGGAGATACTGGAACTAGGAGATCCTACTAAGGGAGTGGCTGTCTGGGGGTGGTTGGCGCCAAAAGTCACAGACCCCGCAGCAGCAGGGACTTGGTCTCTTCCCTCACTCTGTTTTGGCGCCATTCGGAACGCTTGCAGCGGAGCTGAGCTGGCTTACAGATCCTGACAGAGTGTTTGGATTTCCTGGGCATCGTTTCCCCGCATCTGAAACCGACAGACAGATAAGTGGCTGTGTGCATGGACTCTGTATAAGCGCTGTTGTACATTGTATGCACTGTGTGGTTACTTTACATCATGTCTGACCAACAAGCTGTGGTTTTGGGGGAGGGAGCCCTTACTACACTGAGCGCTTGTAATGTGTGTACACAAAAATTTGTACCTGAGCAGATGGCCAAGGGGGGTTTGTGTATTGCTTGCGCTGCTGTGAGACCCATGGGGAGTGAACCCCAGAGGGCAGAGCAGATTGAACCCACGTTGGCTAGTGCCCTGGGCAGGTCAGTTAACGCTTTAGTGCAATTGCTGGACAGACAGGGTGATGCCTTGGTAGAATCTCAGAGACCTATGTCATCATCCCAGCAGTCCTCTGGCTCCTTGCCTCTTACCCAGGCAGATCCTGCATTCATACAGGTGATGCAGGATACTGCAAAGGGGATCAACAGGTTTAGTGACTTGCTAGACAAAATTGATGTTGATGCGGTAGGGACCCCTAAAAGGTCTTATTCGGTGCCTTTATTGGTAGATGAAGAGGAGGGAGCATATGCAGACATTCCCTTGGAGCAGGGTGATGATTCTGAAGATTCCTTTAGCCGCAGGGGTGGAGGATTTGATTACAGCTGTTAAACAGGCTTTAAAACTTTCAGTGGAGGATAAAACTCCTGCTAAAGGTGTATTTAAACGGCAGCATAAGGAAGCGGTTACATTTCCTTCTGATGAAGGTTTACAAGAATTATTGGAAGGGGCTTGGAAAACCCCTGATAAAAGGCTGCAGATGCCAAAGAGATTCTTAAGTCTGTACCCCATGCCAGAGTCTCATACGGAGCTCTGGGAAAAAGTGCCAGTAGTTGATGCTTCTGTGGCGCGTCTGTCAAAAGCTACTGTATTACCAGTGCAAGGAGGCGCAGCTTTTAAGGATCCTGTGGACAAAAAGCTGGAGGGTAACCTCAAAGCTATATTTGAAGGGGTGGGATTCACCCTACGTCCCCTTATTGCTTCAGCCTGGGTCTCTAAGGCCATGATTGAGTGGGCCAATGATTTGTGCACCATTTTACATGCTGATCCTGGTGTGTTGTTGCTGGCGGAGAAGCTTAAGGCAGCCGCAGAGTATGTGTTGGAAGCGGAAGAGGAAGCTCTCAAAATGGCGACCAGAGTTTCCACAGTGTCTATCAATGCCAGGAGAGTGCTCTGGCTTAAGGCCTGGGAGGCAGATAATGAGTCTAAGGCGGCCTTAGAAACATTAGCTTTTAAAGGAAAGCTATTATTTGGATCTGAATTAGAAGAAATTATTAAGCAGGCCACGGGTGGCAAGAGTACCTTCCTGCTTGCCCCCGCAGCCAAGCAGACATCAAGATTTTCTGCTTTTAGGCCGTCCTTTCGGCCCTCCCCTAGAGGTGGTGCGTCCTTTCGAGGACAGTCTTTTAGGGGAAAGTTTGTCCTCCAGGGGTAAGGCCCCAAAGTCAAAATTTGGTTCCTTTCACAAGAAACCTGTCACCAAAGGAGAGGACAAACCCTCCGCATGACTGTCATGGGATTTGCCCGGCAGTTGTAAAGGTGGGGGGTCATCTATCACAGTTCAGGGACGCTTGGGCATCACTAGACCAGGACGCCTGGGTGTTAGACATTATAGCCCAGGGCTACAGAATTCCCTTCAAAGGTCTTCCTCCGAGAAGATTCATCCTCACAGCTTTACCAAAGGAAGCTCGGCTCCGTACAGATCTCTTAAGAGCAGCTCATTCTCTATTAGAGAAGGGGGTGGTAATCCGGGTCCCAGGGCAGAGTGGAAGAAAGGCTTTTATTCCACTCTGTTTCTGGTACCCAAACCAGACGGGTCTTTCAGACCAATACTAAATTTAAAGTCACTGAATGTCCATTTGTGGGTAGACCATTTCAAAATGGAGTCTCTACGGTCAGTGCTGCTAAGCCTGGACCAGGGAGAATTTTTGGCGTCCATGGATGTCCAGGACGCGTAACTTCATGTCCCTATACACCCAGAACATCAAGCCCTGTTGAGGTTTGCGATAGGAGACCTGCACTTACAGTTCCAGGCGTTGCCCTTTGGTCTGGCCACAGCACCAAGGGTTTTCACCAAAATAATGTCTGTAATGGCGGCTGTGCTCCGGCTGAAGGGAATCACAGTGATACCTTATTTGGACGACCTGCTGTTCAAAGCAGAGTCAGCAGACAGGTTGCAGAGTCACTTGGCAGAAGCCATCAGTTTTTTGCAGGCTCACGGCTGGCTTTTAAACTTACAAAAGTCTCAGTTGGTGCCGTCGCAGAGACTCCAATTCTTGGGAGTCATTCTGGATACCCATCTACACCGGGTATTTTTACCAGAGGCAAAGGCCAGGGATCTGGTTGCCTTAGTCCAGGAGATTCTCAGCTCTCGGAGCACATCAGTGTGGAGGTGCCTCAAGCTGCTGGGGAAGATGGTGGCGTCTTTCGAGACGCTGCAGTTTGCCAGGTTCCACTCTCGGGTGTTCCAGTGGAACATTTTGACGGCTTGGTCAGGAAACACACAGACCATGAAGTCGGAACAGATAGTGCTGTCTTCGGAAACTCGAGCCTCCCTGAAATGGTGGACAGACGTGGACTCCCTTCAGTGGGGTCGGTCACTGCAGTCCTGGAGCTGGCTGGTAGTCACTACCGACGCCAGTCTCAGGGGCTGGGGGGCAGTAGTCTTGGACCTGCGTCGGCAGGGCTTGTGGACTCCAGAGGAGTCTGCTCTACCGATCAACATCTTGGAACTGAGAGCTGTCTGGAAGGTGATTTCTCTGGCGGGAGACAGGTTACAGAGACTCCCTTTAAGGATTCAGACCGACAACGCCACAGCTGTGGCATATATGAATCACCAGGGAGGCACACGCAGCAAGCTGGCAATGTGGGAGGTGTCCAGAATCCTCCTGTGGGCGGAACAGAATGTTCCAGCAGTATCAGCTATATTCATACCAGGAGTGGAGAATATAGAGGCCGACTTCCTGAGCAGGGAGGAGCTGAAGGAAGGGGAATGGAGCCTAAATCCTCAAATATTTCATCAGATTACCTTGAAGTGGGGAACTCCGGATGTGGACCTGATGGCATCCAGGTTCAACCATCAGGTGCCCAGGTTTTATGCCAGAACAAGGGATCCACTGGCAGAAGCAGTGGATGCCATGACTATCCCCTGGGAGGGGAATCTCCTTTATGTTTTTCCACCAGTTCCAATGCTGGCGAGAGTGCTGAAAAGGATACAGGCCCAGGCAATCCCAGTGATCTTAGTGGCCCCAGATTGGCCAAGGAGGTCCTGGTACTCGAGGCTTCAGAGATTGTCTGTGGACTCGTGGCGTCTACCTCTGAGGTCAGACCTTCTAAGACAAGGACCATTCAATCACCTGGATTCAGCTCGATTAATTTTGACGGCCTGGCTGTTGAGACCGCCATTCTAAGGAATAAAGGATTCTCAGAGGCAGTGGTTAATACCATGATAAAAGCCAGAAAGTCAGTGTCTTCGGCAAATTATTATAGAGTCTGGAAGACCTATATTCGATGGTGTGAGCGACGGAAGTCACATACATCACGTTTTAAATTGACAAAAATGATGGAATTTTTACAGGATGGTTTTTCCTCTGGGTTAAGCCTTCAATCTCTAAAAGTGCATATCTCGGCCTTGTCTATTTACTTCCAGAAAAGGATTGCATTATTGCCGGAAGTACAGACCTTTCTACAGGGGGTGTCTCTGTTGAAACCTCCCTACAAACAACCAGTAGCACCTTGAGACTTTCGCTGGTTTTGGAATGCCTTCAGAAGGCACCTTTTGAACCATTAAGGTCGGCTGACCTTAAGTTCCTTACATGGAAGTTGGTATTTTTGTTGGCAGTGGCATCAGCAAAGAGGGTGTCAGAGTTGGGAGCATTGTCATGCAAGTCTCCCTTGATGATATTTCACGATGATAGGGCGGTTCTTCGGACGGTCCCCCAGTTTTTACCAAAAGTAGTCTCTGCTTTCCATCTAAATCAGGAGATAGTTCTGCCTGTGTTTCAACCCCCAGAGGGTTCAAGAAAAAGGGACAAATTGAGGAATTTGGATGTTGTGCGTGCCTTACGCATTTATGTGGACAGAGTTAAGTGTCAGAAAGACTGACACCTTGTTAGTGTTGTATGACATACACAAAATTGGTTGGCCTGCATCTAAGCAGATCATTGCTAGGTGGTTGCGCTCTGTTATAGCGTTTGCATACACTAAAGTTGGTAGGCCTGTTCCGGCCAGGATTAATGCGCATACCAGCAGGTCGGTTGCGACCTCTTAGGCGGTTCGACATGGGGCAAAAGCTGAGCAGGTTTGCAGGGCTGCCACTTGGTCATCTGTTCATACATTTGCCAAATTCTATAGGTTCCATGAGTTCGCGTCGGAGGACGCATCATTCGGGCGAGCAGTGATGAGAGCTGCAGACCTGAGCGTACCCACCCAAAGGACCGTCTCTGGAACGTCCCAGTGTTGAGCTGTGTCACCAGGACCATTGAAAGAGAAAAATGGATTTTTGTAAGAACTTACCGTTCGAATCCCTTTCTCTGATATGGTCCTGGTGACACAGCGATCCCTCCCTTACGCTCAGTAAGTATGCCAGGTTCATGATGTTCATGTTATTTGGTTAAAAGTTATTGTTGAAAAATGTGCATATAATATGTGCAGGCGTTTGTACTGAGTTAATGTATTCGAGTGGCTTTGAAAGATTGAACTGAGGAGTCCGGGATGCAGTAGGGGAGGAGCCTACCCTCTAAAAGCTTTAGGATAGGGGCCTGGCTCCTTCGGACCTTCCTACATCCCAGTGTTGAGCTGTGTCACCAGGACCATATCAGAGAAAGGGATTCGAACGGTAAGTTCTTACAAAAATCCCTTTTTCTAGTGGAGCTTACTGTAGAGCAGGGGTTCACTAATGGGGAAAAGAGCATTATGGGAGCGTAGCCTTGTTTAAGGTTTTATCTGCCCATAAAAGAAATTGTACCTGAAAGTGTGCCCATGCTGGAGTCGGTTCAGGGGTCCCGCAGCGGCATACAGAAGGTTTTTTTGGCAGAGCAGCGTGAAATGTGCTGGCTGAACGTTGCTCGCTTCCGGACGCCAGCGCCGCACATGCGGCGACTACAGAGACCACAATTCATTGCGTTTAAGCGCGTTTCCGGCAGACGGCCGGAGATCGAGGACTACAAACCCCATAATCCACGGCGGCAGGCCGGAAAACATTGCGTCTTTCTTTCATACAAGACGCGGCAGGTAAATGCTAACTATTAAGGGGGGGGGGGGGGGGGGGGGGGGGGAGAGAGAGAGAGAGAGAGAGAGAGAGAGAGAGAGAGAGAGAGAGAGAGAGAGAGAGAGAGAGAGAGAGAGAGAGAGAGAGAGAGAGAGAGAGAGAGAGAGAGAGAGAGATCCAAAGAAGTAGCACTCAGGAGTCTTGTTATGCAGGTAAAAGCAAATGTTGTTTATTCCAACATGTTTCGAGCGGGTCTGCTCGTCCCTGATGACGAGCAGACCCGCTCGAAACATGTTGGAATAAACAACATTTGCTTTTACCTGCATAACAAGACTCCTGAGTGCTACTTCTTTGGACGCATATTTAAAGTTGACCTTCAGCTTATAGGGGGCACCGGAGCAAATATTTCCTCTTTGGAAGCGAGTGCCAGGAAATTGGACATATATATATATATATATGTGTGTAGAAGGTGGTACTAGCGCTAAGAGTCAATCCCCTTTTTTTATCAAAGGGTTAGTTCTATATTAATATAGTCAGTACGTGTGGTTCACACGGATGCACAGTTCCTCCTTTTTCCAGGAGTGGCAGCCCCTCTCCTATTGGTTCCAAAGGAACCGTTTGGTAGAGATCTGGAAAAGATGAGATGGGCGCCCCCTAGTGCAATACGTTTATGCGTCACAGTGATACCCTTCACCGTTTGTGAGATATACACCCCAACAAAATTCAGGTGTACCGTTAGTAGTGGTCTCCAACCACTCTGACAAGCGTTTGTAATAGATTTCCACTGTCAGGGAGTTTATATTCTCCTCCTCGGTTTATCCAAGACCGTTTCTCAAAACAAGTCCCCGCACATACAAGAGATACAGGAAATATACTAGTGAAGTATTATTAAGACATTTATTTCTCCAATAGACATGACAAATAAATTTGCCCGTACAATGTATAAAAAAGATATTTGCTTATCTGGTGTAACCACGTTGTCGTCAGTCATCAAACACCTTGGAAAAGCATAGAGTCCCCTCAACGCGTTTCGTCCGTGGCCCCTAGGCAGGACTTCCTCAGGAGTGTGACTCCAACAGGCGCTCTCTCTCTCTATATATATATATATATATATATATATATATATATATATATATATATATATATATATAATATATATATATATATATATATATATATATATATGATAAAATAGAGTGGTATATTAAGGACGCAAAGTATAAATAAAGCATTTCTTTGAAATCGGCGATAACGGACTACATATCCCAGAATGCTATGGGATCAGAATTTGAGTTGGCGCCCTTTTTTGATTTCACCAGCTATTTGAAGCCCAGCATGTGGTTTGGGGAAAGGCTGTGTGCTGTCCCGCTGCATTAGCAAAACAGAAGCCTGCTGCAAGGTATAAAATCTAATCAGTTATATTACCTTCTATGTGGATTGAAGGATTGGTTATACTAATTGCATATGTATGAATTATGCAGGTTTGCTGCTGCATACTACTATGGATTTGCCTTCCCCCCCAAAGATCTGATCGTGCCCCTGCGAGGTAAGCTCCAGAAGTTTTTTACTGATAGGTAGACTAGCTTGATATTATTTAGAATGTCCTAGTGACAAAAAATCTTCTTGTTGGATCTGTTGTAGTGTGCCTGCTAAAGAACCTACTACAATTCTAAAAAAGAAGACGTCAAAGAAGAAAAACCTAGATTCTATATGTATGGCCTGTGATACAGCTTTTCCTAGTGCTCAAGGGAAGACTATGTGGAAGATGTGAGACTAACACTACACCAACTACAGTACAACCAAAAATGATTCAGGATCTCATGGATTGGATGAGAAAATCCTTCGTATCCAAAGAGGAATTTTTAGATTCTAATCAGGGAGTTCAGTGAGGATAATGTGTCATCAGAAGAGTTAATAGTAGAAGATACTTCAGCAGAAGAAGGAGAGATCAAGAAAGAGACCAGAGTCTTTAACTTTGATAATGTGGAAAATATTTTAAAGGATATATATATATATATATATATATATATATATGTTAAAGAGCCAATTACACCAGAAGGTGGAGAAAATATATTGTTCGAAGATAGATCAAAGAAAAATCGTCATTTTCCAGTTCATCAGGTTATGAAAGACCTGATATCAAAAGGAATGGTCTAATCTTGACAAAAGACAGGGGAAATTATCCAGAGTGGAGCAGATGTATCCTTTAAAAGATGAACTTTTTCTAAAATGGTGTGAACTACCCAAGGTTGATGCTGCAGTAGCAGAGCTGACTTCAAGAACTACAATCCCATTGGAAGATGGGGCGTCATTCAAAGACTCTATGGACAGAAGGATGTCTTAAAAAGCTACACTTTTCTTCAGCGGTTTCTCTAAAGACAGGAGTATCGGTAGCTTCAGTGGCAAGAGCGTTAAGACTCTGGGGGACTTCATTGCACAGCGACATTGAAGATAAAATCTCCAAACAATATTTGCTAAAAAATTTGGAAACAATGCAAAAAGCTATTAAATTTATCTGTGAAGCCTCTCTTGATACAGTATCCTTCTCGGCAAGATCAATGGCGGCTGGAGTTTCAGCAAGAAGAGCATTATGGCTGAGATCATGGGCGGCAGACGCCCATTCTAAGAACCGTTTAGTATCTCTTCCCTTTGAGGGTTCGCAATTATTTGTCTCAAAACTAGACGCTCTGATACACAGAATCACGGGTGGAAAATCACTTAGGCTTCCACAAGAGAAAAAGACCAGGTATCAGTTTCAGAATACCTCCAAACAACAATACAGAGCATCCAGAAGCTACAGGCCAGGAAGACCTTATAACCAAAGACCATATAACCAAAGAGGTTCTTTTCAGTCATCAAAGCAGTCCTTTCGGCAGAATTTCAGAAGAGTATCTAGGCAATGACAATTACAGCGGTCATTGCGTGGGAGCATGTCTGTCTATATTCTTTCAGAGTTGGAGAAATACCATTCGGGACAGATGGGTGCTGAAGATAATTCAGGAAGGATATGCGATAGAATTCAGTCAAATTCCAAGAAGAGATCATTTCTGGATATCAAGAAACCCAAAGAATCTATCAGAGAGGAAAGAGTTAAAAAACATCTCAATTATAGGAGATCAAAGCCAGTATCGACTCATCAGAAAATGAAGGGGTTTTATTCAAATATTTTTCTAGTAAAGAAAAACACAGGAGGATACCATATGATCTTGGATCTAAAGAGGTTAAATTCTCATGTGGAGATAAGAAAGTTCAGGATGGAGACTCAGAAGTCCATACTATCAGGGATAGAGAAAGGAGACTTTCTAGTCTCCCTAGATCTCAAAGATGCATACTACCACATACCAATCAGAGATCAGGACAGAAGATTCCTAAGATTCTGTGTGATGGGAGAACATCTCCAGTTTACCTGTCTCCCCTTCGGTCTGACCAGTTGACCACGAGTCTTCACAAAGGTTCTAGTTACTCTGATAGCATACATAAGGATTCGCATATGGCTGTATCTAGACAACTTATTGATAGCAGCTCCATCAAAATAAAAGTGTTACAGGATCTATCAACTGTAATAAGAATTTTGGAAGAGCACGGATGGATAATAAATTACCAAAAGAGTCAACTAGAGCCATCAAAGATAATCCAGTTCCTGGGGTTGCTCATAGACACAGAAAAAAGTAAGATTGTCGAAGGAAAGGTGTCAAAAGATTCGGTCAAATTCCAAAAGCATAATTCGCTCAAAAGAAGTTCAAGTAAAGACATGTTTTAAACTCCTGGGAATGATGAGGTCAGCCATTGGGGCAATACCCTGGGCTCATTGGAAACTCAGAGCCCTGCAGTGGGCAATTCTTCCATATATAAAGAGAAGCAGATCAGAGAAGTAAGAGACTCTAAGATGGTGGATGAGTACAGAGATACTAAGAAGAGCAACATCTCTGGAACTTCCACAATTTCTGATAGTCACTACAGACGCAAGTTCTCTAGACTGTGGAGCTCATATGGCCAACTTGACAACACAAGGAGTATGGTCAAAGAAATAAAGCCAAAAGTCGTCCAATTGGAGGGAGGCAGAAGCCGTCTGGAGGACGATCAGTTATTTCAGACAAGAATAAGAGGAAAATATTTGAGAATATTTTCGGCCAATACCACAGTAGTGGCACATCTCAACCACCAAGGTGGTACAAGGAGCAGAGACTTAATGATAGTAATCACAAAGATTATGGTATGGGCAGTAGAAAACATCCCGTCGTTAACAGCGGTATTTGTGCCCGGGAAGAACAACGTTCTAGCAGATTTCTTGAGCAGAAAAGAAATTTCGCCAGGCGAATGGGAGCTACAGTAAATGCAGGAATATTTCAAGAAGTTGTGAGAAGATTCGAAAACCCAGATATAGATTTGATGGCCACAACCTCCAACAGGAAGGTAGAAAAATACTTCTCAAGATACTATCTCTACCAGACCTCTGCAGTAGACGCCTTCTCAGTACGATGGACATGTCAGCTAGGGTACATATTCCCACTGTTTCCATTAATACACAGAGTACTGAAGAAAATTATAGAGGATCAGGTCGTAGTAATTATAATACTGCCTTTCTGGCCGAGGAGATCGTGGTTCCCGACAGTTCTAAAATTAGCCATCCAAGAACCTTGGCCTCTACCCATCATAACTGGGCTCTTGCATCAAGGCCCAGTGGTACATCCAAAGCCAGAGATACTATCGTTAAAGGCATGGAAATTGAAAGGGGGATATTGAAGAGTCAAGGTCTGTCAGATCAAGTAGTAGGGTTACTACTTCGAGCAAGAAAGGAAGTTTCATCTCTAGTGTACTATAGAGTATGGCAGGCTTTCATTCGATGGAGAGGCTCGGATACGGACATTAGTCTTTCATCTACAGCCAAGTGTTACAGTATCTAGGATGAGTCGGGCTTGGCCAATTCCACCTTGAGAGTGCAAATATCAGCGTTAAGTGTCCTTCTAAGTAGAAGACTATCAGAGGAAGACCTTATCAAGAGATTCTGCAATGCAGTTATACGGATGAGACCGAGACCGACAGTCAGGTCACTAGTAGCTCCTTGGGATCTAAATCTATTGCTAAAGGCATTGACAAAACACCCATTTGAACCTTTAAATGAAGCTTCTCTAAAATACATGAATTGGAAAATTCTGTTTCTAGTAGCTGTTACTTCAGCAAGAAGAATCAGTGAACTCCAGGCACTGTATATTGAAGAACCATACCTAAGGATACTCCCGGATAAGGTGGTATTAAGAACTCATCCTGATTATCTACCTAAAGTTGTCAGTACATTTCATCTTAATCAGGAGATCACACTTCCCTCATTCTATCCAGAACCTAAAGGAGAAATAGAAAAAGAGTGGCATACTCTGGATCTAGTGAGAGGTATCACTATTTACCTAGAGAGACTTGTAGATATAAGAAAATCAAAAAATGTATTTATAATCATAGATGGACCAAGGAAAGGAATGTCACCATCTAAGCAAACAATGGCAAGATGGATCCGTGAAATTATTTCCTATGTTTATCAACAGTAAGGTCAGGAGGTTCCGACCATAATAAAGCACACTCCACTAGGGCCATGGCGACTTCGTGGGCGAGAACCTTTCTCAAGCCTCGATTAAGGATATCTGTAATCCAGCCACATGGAAGTCGATGCACACTTTTTCTAGACACTATGCACTTGATGTATCAAAGTCATGTTTTGGAGAACAAGTCCTTACCAGTGCTCTGGTTGATTAAATATATTTGTTTTTTCTGGCATTATTTGTGTCCCTCCCTCTTTCTGCTTTGGTATGTTGTCCCAAGGTCTTGGCTGCCATGGGGATCGTAGTAGAAAGGTAGAATTATACTCACCGATAATTCCTTTTCTTCCTAGAGATCCCATGGCAGCCATTAGTTTGCCCGCCCTTGTGTTTTTTTCAGGACCTAAGAAAGGAGACACTCAAAAAGACAAGGATGAAGGGGTGGAGAGTCCATTTATACAGGAAGGGGGAGGTCCTAGAAAAAAACAACCTGTCTATCAAGGGAGAGGGATGAAATCCCAAAGGTCTTGGATCTCTAGGAGAAAAGGAATTATCGGTGAGTATAATTCTACCTTTCTCTCAGTTTTCACTGGCAGGTGGAGGTCTGTTCGTAATGAACAGACATCAAATGGCATCAGTAGGTTAGTGTGTCACTAATTTGTTTCACTCCCAATGAGCTTTATCAAAGAAAAAAGCTCATTGGGAGCAAAAACGTGTTAGGTGCCATTTGATGTCCGTTCATTACGAACAGTCTTCCATCTAACATTCCACTTGCCAGTGAGAAATACCAGACCATCAGCGTTCCGGATAGCCTTTCCAACAGGACCCCTGCTGTGGGTGTCGCGTCCCGGCATCACAGTGGTTATCAGTGGCTACAATGCGATTCCAACATAGACCAGATCTTATCTCCTAAAATGGCAATTAAATTACACTTGATACGGTTTTTACCAGATATACTGTGGGTGTCATCAAATCAGAATATGGTGCGAGCTCTTTCAAAATTAGTGTGTTAGGAACCATTAGTATGGTTCAGGTCTGTTTCTTGTTCTGTTTGGGCATTTGACTCTTTGGCGGCCTCCGTGGTCAGGCTGTGCCATTGCAGCTCAAATCTTCTGGAGACTTGATTATTCACTAGGCTGATTGATAATGAGCTCATTATTCCTGCTGGCAGCTTGGCTGGAGATGTCACAGGTGTGCTAATCATCTGAGTCCTTCTTAAGGCATTCTCCACAGCAATGCAGAGCCGTTGATATCTTCCTGTTTCCTGGTTTGCAATTTCCTGGTCTTGATTGTCTTGTTCTGGCAAGTCGCTTGTCCTACTGCAGTCCGAGTCCAGTCATCTCGTGACTTATACAGGATTCTTTCCTGGGATGTGCTGCTGCTACCTTTCCTGCGTGAGTTTGCTGACTCTCAAGCATCTGGGAACCACTATCTTCCATCTTCATGCCCAGTGTTGTGAGTAGTCTGAGGCTACGGTTAGGTTGCACTGCGGTGCATGTCAGTTGCCCAAGAGGAGGTTGGGCATTATTCCTCCAGTTTATTTATGTGGGGTTGTTCCCCTTTAAGTTGTGCTACGAACAACTTGTCTGTGTGCGACTAGGTCGCCTGGTGTTTGGTTGGGACAGGGTCGCTTGACTGTTTTGGTTGCGACGGAGTAGCAGTATTTTCATTATTATTTTCCATACTTGTGTCACTTCAGGAACTTGTACTTCTGCATTATCCTCTTTAGTCGGGGTTATTAGTTTAGTCAGATTGTCCTCTTGGACCTATCCCTGGCAGTCGTTGTGGGCTTGTCATCACTTAACACCTGGCTGCACCGGAGCTTGGGCGGGCCTAACTCGCCCTTTCAGCTGTGGCGGCTACAGGTGAAGCCTAGCATCCTGCAGTCCATGACCACCTGTCAGGGAGGGCCAATAGAGTGAGGGTGAGGTTAGAGGCATCACCATCATACAGTCTGGGAGACGTTCAGTTACTCCCCGGATCGTAACACAGTGTTTCCTATGTACCTATATTTTCCAATTGACCTTGTGACTAATTAGATGGTGAGAAACGGGGCCAGAAAAAAAAAAAATAGGCGTGTATACACCAGAATTCTGCAGCTGTATATAATATATAAATCCAACTGTATAATTATAATAGTAATCTATATAAAACTTATTTAATTTGGCATTGTGGAATTCATTACATCTGGACCATGAAACGACAGCATTCAATAGGCGGCCGGGCACTATTTCCCCTGTCGGAAATAGCGGCAGGGATTGAATTAACACCCCCCCCAGTGTTCTATTAATTGCATGTACAGTATACCACAATTCTAATGGTTAAGCCAAAACACAGATAATGCTTACACCAATGACACTGAACACAGGCTGCAATCATATCACTCAAAACAGAATTTATTTAAACAGAGAAAAAAAAAAGGGATCAGCAATACATTAACTAGACAACAATGGTGCCATATTTAGATTAGTCAAATGTAATGGAGAAGCCTCTTTCTTGTTCTTTCCTCCGACTCTCACATTCTTTTGCAACCTGTTCCACTTTCCTCTGGAGCAGAGCTGCGGAATGGAATGAAAGATATTTACAAAACTATACTAGAAGCTAAAAAAAAGTAAAATGGACGCACAACCTGTGACACTCACCAGAATTCTGATCAATCCACTGCAAAGAATCCATGTGAGCATTTAGGATTTTACAAATTTGCTGGAGCTGTAAATTTAAATAAAATAAAGGTTATGATATAGATGTACTTCCACAAGTCCAAACAAACTTCCCAAAACATGGCTAACAAAAGCGTTACACTATTTGGGGGTCCGTGTCAACATATGCCAATGGACAAAAAAGTGAAAACTCTTGTTGACCTTTTCCATGTCTATCTTTATTAGGAAGCTAGCTATCCCATATTTTATAGAACTTATCCGTGGTTTCCTAGAGATGTATACAAACTTATCGAGAGACAAAGGATTTCACCAGGGGTACCCATAGAATGACATTAGGACCTATATGTGCCATCCAAGAGCACATAAATTAATAAGATAGCGTCTAGAATGTACGTCTAATATTTCCTCATCAATTGCAAGGTTACAGACAATAGGTGTAAGAATATCTGACTGTATATCTGTAGAGATTATAATTCTTATTACATCTTGCCAAAAAGAGTTCACCATATGACAAGAAAGGTACACTCTAGTGCAGGGCAATTGTGGCCCTCCAGATGTTGATGAATTACACATCACAGGATGCTTTGCATTAGTTTTGCTATTTGGCCATGCTGAAACTGATGCAAGGCATGCTGGGATGTGTAGTTCATCAACATCTGGAGGGCCGCAATTGCCCAGCCCTGCTCTAGTGAGTCACTTTAGGCACGTAGTCTGTTAAGAATAGGTTACGGAAAGATACGGTTTGGGGTGATACATACTAGGTGCAAAAAAAATAAATGTATTTGTTGAAAGCAGGCAGATGTGATAGCCACACAATAGGCTCCCAGAGCATCTTCCCATGTGTTTGAGGTAATAGGGCCCAGGTCAGATTCCCACTTAGATTTAAGGCTGAGGAGTGTTCCAGGGTGATGTGCACTATGTAAAGTGGAATAAAGTGTAGGAGATGGTTTTAGTGCAGTGGTAGAGAATTCCAGTCCTCGAAAGCTACCAACAGTGCACATTTTCCAGACCACCAAGCTTCAGCAGAGGTATACTCATTACTCACTAACACATTTTAACAGACCCTCAGTTAGAGCTAATTATTTCACTGGTGATTCTGGGCCTTATTCTAGTTCACTCTGACAAAATCCTTCTTAGATGGACAAAACCATGTGCACTGCAGGTGGGGCACATGTTACTTGTGAAGAGAGAATTAGATTTGGGTGGAGTTTTACTTCAAATTGAGATCTATATTACAGTGTAAAACAGCAGCCAGTATTTACCATGCACAGAAACAAAATAACTCACCCAAATCTAATTCTCTCTGCACATTTTACATCTCCCCCCCCCCCTGCAGTGCACATGGTTTTGTCCATCTAAGAAGGATTTTGTCAGAAAGAGTGAACTAGAATAAGGCCCTCTGTGAGGAGACCTGGAAATCCTGAACTGTTGGTAGATATTGAGGACTGGAGTTGGCTACCCCTGTTCTAGTTTGTCTAGTAGTTGTAAGGAGTGAATTTACAGGAGAGGTTTGAAGAGTAGGCAGTGTATTGCCAAACTGAGAGGAGCATGCATGACGGGAACTGATGATACCTATAAAAGTATGTTGATACCTATAAAAGTATGTTGACGGCAGATTAAAATCCTTTCAACAATTGCGTTCTGACTTTAGAGTACCTGATAGATACAGTGGACCAATTTATCATATACCCCAACATACTCATACTGATCCCATTTGTAAAGAAAAAAAATTGTGAAAGGTTTGAGGTAACATGATTAAAAAAAAGGAGCAGACTAGATGGGCCAAGTGGTTCTTAGCTCATATCAAATTCTAGGTTTCTGTTTCTATGACATTTTTGACCCAGGGTATTAAATGTAACAGTTGAGCTGCCATATAGTAAAGCCTGAAATGAGGAAGAGCAAAACCACCCGAATCCCGTGATCTTGTCAAGATAGCCAACTTTGTTCTAGCTCTGCGATTGGACCAGACCAATGAGGACAAATGACCATCAATTTTATCAAATAGTTTTTTGGGCAAATACAGGGGAATGTTGAAATACATAAAGCAATTTAGGTAGAACAACCATTTTAATGAGATTACTTCTGCTTGAAATATATTGCTTTAGCTTAAAACTTCAAAAGCAGTATTTAATGAGCACTGACGTGGATTGCATTCCACATTTTGGGTATAACTATGAGCACCTCAAGAATAAACTTCAGATCAGAAAGGTCTGCTGAGATACTCTGTGTGTGTTATCTCTATTTCTGGTCTCCAGCCGGCTGTCAATCATGGAACCTCTGACTGTACATTGAAAGAAGTTGTCAGACCCGGTGTCATCTCTCAGGTATACCCTAACAGCAACCTCTGAAAGGAAGGATACAAGACTTATCCAAGTTTATGGATAATTCAGAATAACCCAAGGGTATTAATTGTATCCAGAATATGATTCCTAGTGTTTGAATAATCATAGATAAATAAAAGACTATTATATGTATAAAGGAAAATTTTATCTTTCCTGCTGCCCAGCCGTAACCCCACCATCCATTGGCAGGTACGAATAATACAGGCCACTTATGAAGTGTTTTACACCACTTCCTACACACCCTATGTCCACTGGCCTTCATTGTAAAATTACTCACTGCCACCCATCAGAAATAACCCCCTACACTGTCAAAATTTGTAGATCCCCGCATCAGAACCCCTGTAGCTGATGCAGGAGGAATCCAGGATTTCCTCTATACAGAAGGGGGACAAAATTATGCTTTCCGAACATAAAGAGGTGTCCAGATCTTGTCTCCTTGCACTTTAAACAGCCCTTCCAATTGCACCATAGCATGCCATGCAGCGACTGTAGTGTTGGGAATCTTTTCTGCGCATTAAGCATCTTTTTGTGCAAAATGGATGCAAAAGTAGCTTTTGGTGATCAATCTATAGGGATATAGGAGGGACATGAATCAGTAATAGCATAGCTTGTAGGTCTAGAAGGGAAGCTACATAATACATAAGTGCCTCAGAGGGTTATGCGTGTAGAACTTAAATATGATAGGCTTGCCTGAAGAGGCGAGTTTTCAGGGACCACTTGAAAGTTTGGAGGCTAGTGGACAGTCTTATTGTGCGTGGAAGGGCATTCCATAGGATGGGAGCAGCCCGATGAAAGTCCTGTAATAGTAAATGGGAGCTAGTGATCCATGCAGAAGAGACACAGATCTTGTGTAGAGCAGAGTGGTCGAGATGGGAGATATTTTGTGATAAGTAAAGAGATATATGCTGGTGCAGTATGGTGAATAGCTTTATATGTGAGTAGAAGTGTTTTATATTGAATATGGTAAGATACAGGCAACCAATGGAGGGACTGGCAGAGCGGATCAGCAGACGATGAGCGTCTTGCAAGGAAGATCAGCTTAGCAGCAGCATTTAAAATGGATTGAAGTGGTGAGAGTCTGTCCTTGGGAAGACCAGTTAGGAGACTATTGCAATAATCAATGTGGGATATAGTGAGTGCATGGATAAGAGATTTGGTAGTGTCTTGTGTGAGACAGGGTCCTATTTTGGGTATGATTTTTAGATGCATGTAACATGATTTGGAGACAGATTGAATGTGGGGAAGAAAGTCGAGGATGTCAGTTCAGAGTCGAGGATGACCCCTAAGCAACGAGCTTGTGGGGTAGGGTATATTTTATCCAGCATAAGCTGCTTGTGCATCATATCCATTTTGCAAGTAAAACACTGTTTAAACAGAAAAAGTTGCAAAGAATATGCCCGGTTTTAGTCATATGGAAATCATGCATTATGTATTATTAAAATTGACATTGCATGGAGGATAGATTAGATACATGTTGACAAAACTGTATCTGATATGTCCATGCCAGGTATCAGACTCCTTGTTACGCTCGCTTCACAAAGTGCCAAGCAAGTGGCTAAGTTATTCTCTCTCGCTAAAAAAAAAGTTTAACACCCAATTTAAAATATTTATTATATTATTCACTCCTTTCTTCCATTTCATAGATGGCTACAAGACTCAAACCCTGGACCACTAAATGAAGATTGTATTCAGATTGTGCTTGTACTGTATGAGCAAAATCTCATACAGCTGTCTCAGTCTATATATACTCTGACACACTGTTGGAAAATAAAGCATGTAATGTGAACTGAGAATACATTTCATCACAGGATTAGTAACCACTCTGACCCACATGCTGTGTTATTCATTAGAATAGCTTAAACAGTAGGTAAATAAGCTTTCTAACCGGGTTACTGGTATCTCCAGGACCAGCAGATGTGTTGAGGTGTTCTATAACATCTTTTAAGTCCTGGGCCATACGCTTCAGTTGGGCATCAATGTTCTCCGCCAGCTTGTAGCTGTTTAAAAGAATGTACATACAGTAGGTTTTTATTTTTGCAGAAATTCAAGTAGTTCAATTTGTATTAGAACATTATCTTTCTCGTCTCTGCACTGTAACTATATTTATGATAAGGAACAACTTAGGTTTCAAACTAATTCTCCAGTATAATAAGTACTGAAATATGGTTATGTAATTATGAGGAAGATATCTCTATGACCCTGCATGGAGTTCCTTTCCACTATTTTTACAAAGTGAAGATAAATAGATCAAATCTTAGTACTTGCATCGACTTAAGCAAATAGTTTTCCAAAACTACTCATTAGTCCTTAAATCATCTTACGTTTTCTCTCTCTCCTCATCTGCATGTTGGAGATAGATGGTCCCACTGTTTTCCTGGACAGATTCCTCCAGTGGGCTCAGAAGGTCCTCTAGCTCTTTCTGTTGAGAAAGGATAAAATCCAATTCTTGGTCCAGCCTAGTAAGTAAAAAAAAAAAAAAACTCAGGCTAAAACCAGGTCGAAATATCAATAGACAACTGAAAATCTGGAATACATGCGTTGTCTGTAAAACCGGTACTTCTGTATTATCACGGCACCCACTAAGCAAATTGCTTAGTGCCATATTCAGCATAGTGAGATCTTATCGCATAGAATTTGCCTGCGATGGTACTAGTTCATTTTCACTGCACCCCTGGCCGCGGCTCGCATCGCACGTGATGCGATTTACCACACCTCCACTATCCTCGTCGATGCGATAAAATGCAATTTAGCAGACCCCCACTATCCAGAACGCATCCTCCTGACCTTTTCATACCCCCACTATCCACGTCGGCTAGAAGTAGATTTTATAGTGTGTCAAGCGCAGCGAGCCCGAAGCGTGGAGAGTGCAGAGATCCCCGCGGAAAACATTTTCCAAGGGGCTCGCTGCGCTCGCCACACTTTATAAGATCAACTCCACACCGACGTGGATAGTGGCGGTATGAAAAGGTTGGGAGGACCTCTTGCTCGGCACGCTTCTGGGGTGACGTGGATAGTGGGGGTGTGCTAAATTGCATTGCATCGCATGCAATGCGATCCATGGCCAGGGGTGTCGTGAAATTTTACAACTACCATCGCATCACATGCGATCTCTACGCCGGCGTAGGTAGTAAAATTGGGCAAATTCCTACAGAAACACTCTAAAATGTGGAAAGCCTTCCAAGAAGAGTGTAAGCCGTTGTAGCTGCAAAAAGGGGGACCAACAACTAAAGATAAGACAGTCACCTAACACAACACCTGACTTAGAATTAAAGGGGCACCCCAGATGAGCTAATTTATCTTTAACCTGTGACAGCTGCCCCTTTAATTCTAAGTCAGGTGTTGTGTTAGGCGACTGTCTTATCTTTTAAAGCCATAAGGCACTTGGCAGGTGAGCTTTAAACCAAGAAAAAAACACATGTCCACTTTAGCTATGATGTGTCAGCAGTTGGCAGGCTCTTGAGAGACTATTGTTAGTGTAGGACTTGCAGTGAAATGGGGTCCTTTGGCGATGGGCTGCAAGCTTAAATGCATTGATCAATTCATTAACTAAAAGCCCATTATTTATTTGATTAATTGTATACTAAGGTGAGTTAGTTCATTATGGAGAGTGTTGAGTCCCTGTATTTGTATTTATTAGAGCATGTGGTCACAGGCCACTTCACCCCAACCTGGGAATGGCGAGTGCTGCTTGCACCCCATTCGCAGGGATGGCGAGTGTTGTGGTACTCTGTATGTGTATATGTGTGGGTTAATTTTTAATTAACCTTTGTTACTGTGATCATAGCTTTCTCTTTCACCCCAGATGAGCTAATTTATGTTTAACCTGTGACAGCTGCCCCTTTAATTCTAAAGGTGCCCACACACTAGAAAGATCTGCGATCTTAAGATGTGCGCATAAATTAGCCTTCAAATCTTTTGTCCGATCTGGACAAAAGATTTCAGGCAAGCTCACATCTTTTCCAAAGATTTTTCTTATGATCCCGTGTGCATTCCTATGGATCTTTTGTTAAATCTTCTGATCTTTTGTGCAGCACGTAAGATCAGAAGATTTAGCAAAAGATCCACGGGAGCGAGCATCGGCCGATTTTCGACCGATTATCGTTAAATATCGGCCGATATATCGGCGGATTTATCGAAAATCGGCCAATCGGCCCAAAAATCGTTCTAGTGTGTGGGCACCTTAAGGTGCCCACACACTAGTAAGATCTGCGATCATAAGATGTGCGCATAAATTAGCCATCAAATCTTTTGTCCGATCTGGACAAAAGATTTCAGGCAAGCACACATCTTTACCAAAGATTTTTCTTAAGATCCCGTGTGCGTTCCTATGGATCTTTTGTTAAATCTTCTGATCTTTTGTGCAGCACGTAAGATCAGAAGATTTAGCAAAAGATCCACGGGAGCGAGCATCGGCCGATTTTCGACCGATTATCGGTAAATATCGGCCGATATATCGGTCGATTTATCGAAAATCGGCCAATCGGCCCAAAAATCGTTCTAGTGTGTGGGCACCTTTAAAGGTGCCCCACACACTAGAACGATTTTTTGGGCCGATTTTCGATAAATCGGCCGATATATGCCGATAATCGGTCGAAAATCGGCCGATGCTCGCTCCCGTGGATCTTTTGCTAAATCTTCTGATCTTACGTGCTGCACAAAAGATCAGAAGATTTAACAAAAGATCCATAGGAACGCACACGGGATCATAAGAAAAATCTTTGGAAAAGATGTGAGCTTGCCTGAAATCTTTTGTCCAGATCGGACAAAAGATTTGAAGGCTAATTTATGCGCACATCTTATGATTGCAGATCTTTCTAGTATGTGGGCACCTTAAAGCCCCATTATTTATTTGATTAATTGTATACTTAAGGTGCCCACACACTAGAACGATTTTTGGGCCGATTGGCCGATTTTCGATAAATCGGCCGATATATCGGCCGATATTTACCGATAATCGGTCGAAAATCGGCCGATGCTCGCTCCCGTGGATCTTTTGCTAAATCTTCTGATCTTACGTGCTGCACAAAAGATCAGAAGATTTAACAAAAGATCCATAGGAACGCACACGGGATCTTAAGAAAAATCTTTGGTAAAGATGTGCGCTTGCCTGAAATCTTTTGTCCAGATCGGACAAAATATTTGAAGGCTAATTTATGCGCACATCTTAAGATCGCAGATCTTTCTAGTGTGTGGGCACCTTTAAGGTGCCCACACACTAGAACGATTTTTTGGCCGATTGTCGATAAATCGGCCGATATATCGGCCGATATCGGTCCGTTGCGCGCTCCCGTGGATCTTTAGCTGAATCTTCTGATCTTACGTGCTGCACAAAAGATCAGAAGATTTAACAAAAGATCCATAGGAACAATAGCACACGGGATCTTAAGAAAAATCTTTGGTAAAGATGTGCGCTTGCCTGAAATCTTTGGTCCAGGGCAGACCAAAGATTTGAAGGCTAATTTATGCGCACATCTTAAGATCGCAGATCTTTCTAGTGTGTGGGCACCTTAAGATCAGAAGATTCAGCTAAAGATCCACGGGAGCGCGCATCGGACAAAAATCGACCGACTTTTGACCGATTATCGGTAAACATCGGAAATCGGCCCAAAAATCGTTCTAGTGTGTGGGCACCTTTAGATTTAACATCAAGTTTTTTTTTTTGTTATCAGATAGAAGAGTGCCGCTCTTTGGGATTATTTATATAAAACTAACCAAAAGAGTAATTTCCATAAGTACTACCCCAATAAAGATCAGTGGCACCTGAACCCTAACACCAAACAAGCATTTACCAGATATGTAGCAGATTTACTTTGTTCAGTAGCAACTGCAAGAGGAGTGCTAATAAAACATTAACAGACACACAAATATATTTTACACACACACACACACACACACACACACACACACTACAACTTATGTTGTGTGATTTATGTTATCTGAAGTAATGCAATCTGTAAAAGTATACAACGGTTTAAAAGGCTTAAGAATTTTTTTTGGTACTCTTTACCTAGAACGGCGCCCATCGGGGTGATCGCGGGATCGCGGGCAGTACATAAACGGCCGCGACGCGATGCCCGCGATCACCGCGATTTTCCCATAGGGAACAATGTTAAAAAGTCAGATTGATCGCGATTTTGCATTCAATGCCTCAATGCCCGCGATTTTACCATAGGAATCAATGTTAAATGGGCTACAGAGCCCAAATAGGCTCAATTAACCCTTAAATGTCACCCCAATTTTTTTACGCCACCCCACGATCCACGCCAACCCGAAGCGTGGCGAGCGCAGCGAGCCCGCGAGGGGCGGCGGTACGCGTCCTCCGACCTTTTCATGCCCTACTATCCACGTCGGCGTGGAGTTGAGAATAGAATAGTGTGGCGAGCGCAGCGAGCCCGAAGCGTGGCGAGCGCAGCGAGCCCCGCGAGGGGACGCGGATACCTTCACAGTTATACGCGTCCCCTCGCGGACTTCACAGGTGTCCGTGGCGACGCCGACACCTGTGAAGCCCGCGAAGGGACGCGTTTACCTGTGAAGGTATCCGCGTCCCCTCGCGGGGCTCGCTGCGCTCGCCACGCTTCGGGCTCGGTGGCTCGCTGCGCTCGCCACACTATTCTATTCTCAACTCCACGCCGACGTGGATAGTAGGGCATCAAAAGGTCGGAGGACGCGTACCGCTGCGCTCGCCACGCTTCGGGTTGGCGTGGATCGTGGGGTGGCGTAAAAAAATTGGGGTGACATTTAAGGGTTAATTGGGTCTATTTGGGCTCTGTAGCCCATTTAACATTGATTCCTATGGGAAAATCGCGGGCATTGAGGCATTTAACATTAAAATCGCGATGAATTAGGCTTTTTAACATTGTTCCCTATGGGAAAATCGCGGTGATCGCGGGTACACGATTTTGATGTACCCGCGATTTACCCGCCATGACCGCGATTTTTTACCCCCGACGCCCGCGATTCTGATCGCGGGCGCCGTTCTAGGTAAAGAGTACCTTTTTTTTTATTACAGGTAAAAAAATTAGCATTTTAACAATAAAACCACACAGAGAACTAGTTAGTGGTTTATGGAAATAGAAAAAAAAAATGGTTAAGACCTGTACAGAGAAGCTGGTTACCTCAGAGAGGAACACTTGTCCTGTGATCACTTATATAGTAACTAGGTGAGTCATCGCACCCTACGGGCACTCTTCACACCGGCGTAAGGGGCCTCGCCCCCTTGATTTGTGAACTTTTGTATTGAGAGAAATATGGTTAGAATTGTATGAAAGATGGCCTGTATTGCAACTTGAGTTATAGGTGAAATGTGTTAAATAGAGAGCATATGATTTGGAAGGGGGTGTGCATTGTTTTGTTTAATTAAAAAGCGGTTACAGAGTAAGATGTACATTGATAGTGTGGAGGGTACAGTGACATTTGTGGGTGTGGGGGGTGTGTGTGCGCGTGTTGTTTAGGTGTGTGTGTGCGCACAATAGTATAGTAGGGTGTTTTTGAGTCAGCGGCTCCCCACTGGCAGAGGTCATGACACAGGAAAACAGGAGGCTGGGTAGTGATAGGGGTGTGTGGGCATAAGGGGGACTAAAGAGGAGGGTGGGGGACACTGTGCAGCTTCTGCCAGTGGGTGAGGGTCCAGCGTGGCAGTGAGTCAGTGTCTCCTCTTCCTGGGTGGGAGTTAGGGTGCATGAGAGCAGGAGGCTGGGCGGTAAAGCATGATAGGGGAATGTGGGCAACACAGGGTGAGCGGGTCCCCACTGGCGGAAGTTACGGGGCAGGAGAACAGGAGGCAGGGCAGTGATAGGGTTGTGTGGGCATGAGGGGTAGTAAAGGTTTTTGCAGAGTAGGGATGGCCATTGGTGCAGACGCAATCGATGGTTGGCATTGATGGCAATTTTGCACCCTGCCATCGATAGTAGTAAAATATTACTTGGATAACCATCGATTGTTGTAGCTATCGATGGTCATCCATTATATCTGACTAAATAGGCCGTGGGTCAATCAGAACTTGGTGGCGGGACTTCCGGGTGTGTGTGTGTGTGTGTGGGGGGGGGGGGGGGGGCACCTTAAAAAAAATTGAACCTTGATCGGTTCTCCTTTGCCATCGATGTAGGGAAATCATCTGGTCCTCCCACATCGATGGCAAAAGTATTCAACATCGGCCATAAACCATTGGTGATTTGAAATCATTGATGGTCGATGTGCATCCCTAGAATTAGAGGAGGGTGGGGGACAGTATGCAGTTCCCGGCAGTGGGTGAGCATCTCCTACCAGTGGGAGGGAGTGAGGGTGCATGAGAGCAGGAGGCGGGGGGTTCCACAAATTGAGGGAGAGGGGGTTGTGGGGGTCTGAATCGCGGGAGGGGGTTGTCACGGGGCACCGTGAAATGCGGGAGGGGGGCGCGGGGGTGCCACAGGGTTCCAAGGTAGGTGGGGCACGGGTGTA